>NC_068943.1:2222132-2823425 GCF_026419915.1 Harpia harpyja
ACACAAGTCAAGTATTAAAACACTACACTTCTTAAGGAGAATGCATATACAACAGTCATGTTATTACTGTGGGTAGCATCCAGTGTGGGAAAATTAATATAAGAAGAAAAGTTGAATGTAATGGTGTAATCACTCAGAATTTTTTTCTTTTCCCATAGTATGCTAATATCTAAGACATAGGGAATTATAGCAAAAGGAGATGTAAATAAATTCAGTGACTTCAGCTGCCTGTCAATTCTTCCTACCTTTTTTAAATAACCTTTTTCTGAGTTCAGTTTACATTCTGGTTTTGATTGCAATTTGCTTTTCTTTTGCAACTCTCTCCCTGCAAGTGCAAGCAGAGGCCTCGCTACAGAGCACTAAGCTGCGCCTTCCTGCAGGGACCTGGGGCACAAGCTGAGCGGAAAGAGGGAGCTGAGAGCTGAGAAGGAGGTGCGTTGCTGCCAGATCTAGACTGATGGAACATAAGGAAAAAAGGCTTTTAGGTATTTGTAGGAAAAGGAAACAAAGAGAAAGGAAACAGGACTGATGAAGGACAGAGCCCAAAGAGAAGACAAACGTTTCTGTAGGGGTGACCCTTGCCTTTGAGCTGACAAAGCTAGGTAAAACCGCAGGGGCCTTTTTCAGGGAAGACATTCGGGACCTAGCCAAAACCTGGCTGCAGTCAACAGAAAAAAAAAAAAAAAAGAATGATACAATCATTCTTATATGTGGAAGAGGAATTATGTTTGCATTACAGAGATCCTTCCCATTGGCAAGTAGCATGGCGAAACAGGAAAGGCTTTGTAGAGCAAAACTTGAGTGCTGAAGACCTCATGGCTAAACTCACAAGCATTTCGGTGGGGTTTTCTTCAGAGTAGCTCTATTTTGGCTGTATGTCAAATGCTTATTCCTGTTCCAAACTAAAATGCCATCGTAAGTGCAGACAGAGAAACCCCCAGAAATGGTGCAGTATATTATGTCAAAGCAGATATGACTTACTGAAAGGATGCTGGCAGGAAATACTGATGATGCAAACTCAGCCTGAACCCTAGGTAAGAATCATTAAAAAATTTACTGGAAAAAATCCAAAAAGTATTTAAAAACAAATAAATGATCTTTGAAGAATGTGTATAAAAAGGAAAAAAAAAAACAAAACAAAACCCCAACCAACCTGGAAAAAACCTCAGCAGATTCCCACACAGACTATAAATTTACTCATTAGATAACAATGATCCTGCACTGTAGAATGGGTGTGTCAGTGTCTCCCTTCTTATATTCCTGCTTTTATATATATACACACACTTGCAGAGACAATGGAAAAAAGGTAACTCAGAAATGAAATCATGTCTGGCTGACTGAGGCAATGTTATAGAAAAATCTAAGAATAAATATTAGACAAAGTCTTAGTATAATCTACATGTTTAATCATTCCCTTTTCTCTGTTTTTATTGCCTTAATATCAAATGTAACATATTGCTATGGATATAAAGGTATTGCTCATTCTAGCATTTACATTTAGCCTAAAGTTTTGTTGAGAGAATTGTGCTTAATTTCTGTCAACATACACTACACTAAGTCCTGTATATTATCATTCCTTCATCCACTTTGATCAAGATAAGTAATCTCTAACATTAATTATGTTCTTTTATACTATGCAGACTAATTCCTGTAAGCAAAAAGAATTATTCTGTAACGTATACCTAAGCTATAAAAATGGCTCTTGAAAAAAAAAAAAAAGTACAAAAAAAAGTGGAGGGGAGAGCTAATGAGAAAATTCAGATTGCATTTATGAGAACAACTGCTAGGAGCCATACATCTCTATAGCTCTAAAACTCTGAAATCCTGACAGTCTAAAGCCAGGCCATTTAAATATTTGTGTAATATATGTACTGTTTTCATTTGGAAGACATAGGGCATTTTTGTACAAAAATGGTCACATTGTCCCTCAGTGGACCGGATTAGTAGGAGGCTGAGGGGACGGTGCTGGACTGCAGTCTCCAGGCATCTCCTATCTGTGACTGCCATACTAAATTTAAGCTGCATACAAATCCCATCTGCCTCTGAGGCACGTAATATCAAAGTTCAGATAGAAAAAAACCAGAAATCCTGCAAGGAAAAACTATAGGTAATATTTTTCTCTTGAAGTCATGCGACACAGAAAGGTGGTAACAGCTAGAAACGGCACGATCACGAAGTCGAAGTACTTTCAAAATACGTCAGCACCGGGGAGCGATGAGCACTGTTAGATTATTGTCCCACCGTTCCTCTCCGGGAATGGCATTAGCCAGAGCCAGTCCTGAGGATGACTCAGTGGCACGCAACACAGGCAGCTTTCTGGGCTTTGAAGCACCCTTGGGGTC
Source organism: Harpia harpyja (assembly GCF_026419915.1). Lineage (NCBI taxonomy): Eukaryota > Metazoa > Chordata > Aves > Accipitriformes > Accipitridae > Harpia > Harpia harpyja. The sequence continues at coordinate 2,224,475 of NC_068943.1, forward strand.
ACACTTCACAAAAGGATATAGAAAAACACCGATAAACACCTGAGGGAAGTATGTAGTTATCTTCGCAAGAAGGTATTTTACAACTGCATAGCGTGCTACCCCTTTTGAACAGGAGCAGATTATAACTGCATAAAAAGCTCATTTAACAAGAAACTCCATCCATATGAGAGAGCTTTTGCTGTTTTAACTCTGTCAGCATAGCTAAAAGTATTTTATTTCTCTGGAAGCAGGATCTTAGGGGATGACAGAATGTGGTATCAGGAAAGTATTACTGTTCCTATTTGCACATAAAAACTGGAGGAGGGAGAGTGGCACTGGTTTCCCAAGGCCACATACAAAGATAATGACAGAGTACAGAATGAATCCAGGTGTCTCTCTACCAAGTTCACTGATCTAAATTACTATCTTTTGTGCATTTTACCAAATATGCCATCCTCTGCGGTCATCTATACTGCTCTGTTCTAAAATGATGAAAGCTTAACTGCTAAAACTGCTGATTTTACTGGAAGGCAATTTATAATATGCCTGGGTTTGACCATATCTGTCATTTTTGCTTGACTTCAGCTATATTAATAAATCAAATCTGAAAATGAGACTAAACAGCTAATTTTACCTCAGGAGTCTATTTGAAAGAACGTGAAGTTCAGAGTGTTTTCAGTTTTGGCATCAGGCTCCTTATTTTTTTGATGGGCAGTTGCATAGTTTTAGACTTGAGTCATTTTTGTAACTATCAACTCCCAGTTTCCAAGATTTATTTCTCTGTAAAATGACTTGGGTTATTCACTTGATTTGTACATTATTGCTATGTGGGATGGAATTACCCAAGGACTGTGGTTATTTTAAAGTGTAAAGCTTTATTTTAATTTGTGGTGAGTGACATTTTGTTATCTGTTGATCTTTTAAACTGGGATAACTTCAGTGAAAAGACAATGAAGACTTTTATTATTTGTGGATATGTTGTTATTATGAGTTCTGGGTTCATTTACTAACTTTAGGCCATGATATTTGGAAATCCTTGCTGGGGGTAAATATGGTAAGGTAGGGAGCTGTAGTAAAACTCCATTATGGCTTTCTGGCTGCTCACCACTTCATTAATTTTGCTCCATTAAGCTAGGTTTTCTAGAATTTGTAATTGGTAATCCCAGGCAATGTTTCTGCATTTTTTCTTGCTTGTTTCTGCAAGAAAAGTGAAAATATAGCTGAGAGCTTATTCCATGTTTGGTTTGGGGTTTTTTTGTTGTTGTTTTTTTTTTTTTTTTAAATTTGGGGTTTCTCTTTGTTTATTTATTTTTTAATTTGCTTCTAAAATCTTATTTCTTAAGTGCTGGGGAGGGTGACCAGATTTGATGGTCAAATTACCATATCATTCACACATCTGTTCAGTGGATTCATGAGACTAAATCTGGTTGTCTAAATCTGACACCTTAGAATCCCCACATAGTAAATAAGGTTTATAATACAATTCAGCTGACACATACCAGGCATCTACTTGGAATGAATTAAGTGTTTTCTAGAAGTGTTTATAATTTTTTGCCATTTTCTCTAACAGCATCTGGTCACTACCACATATGCATCTTCGACTGTGCTGCTGTCATCATTTAGTCAGGTAAGTTCCACTCTATCAATCTTCTTTCAAAATATGTTGAAGAAAAAATCACAAAGAAATTGAACTTCAAATCTTCATTCTTCAAAAAGGTGCTTGAACTGTTATATTTACAAAATCACCTACTTAAGCTAATTAATTGTGTTCTAATTATTGCATCTGTAGAAAGGAAATGTAATGTTCAAACTAAAGAAACATCGATATTAATTCGTTATGATTAAATTACAATGTCCTCCAGAGATGATTCAGTGTTTGAATGAAGTTGAAACATCACAGAAATGTTCATGATAAGATCTCACTATTAATCTCTACTAAAAAAATACTTCTGATATCCAATCATATTATGTGTGTTCCTTTCACAGCTTTAAAATTATAACGAAATAGAAATGGGTAAATCTCAAAGTGCAGGTCACTTAAAAATAAAATGACAGAAGATTGAAATCTATGAATGCCTCCTACATGGTCCATCATATAAAGGTGGCATAAATAAGTTATATGCATATTTTCTACATTTACCTATTGACCTTTTTTTTCTTTATATGTCTTTGGTTTTTTTGTCTCACTTACATACTGATTTTGTTTACAGATATATATAACCATTCAATAAATAGTATATCATGACCCAGCATGTAAATTGCCATTACTGCCTCAGGACGCAGCATGGGCAACAAACAGGAGGAGCTGGAAGCCATTGTGCAGCAGGATAGATATGACTTAGTTGCCATCACGGAAACATGGTGGGATGACTCCCATGACTGGAGTGCTGCAATGGATGGTTATAAGCTCTTCAGAAGGGACAGGCAAGGAAGGAGAGGTGGTGGGGTGGCTCTCTATGTTAGGGAGTGTTTTGATTGTACAGAGCTACACGATTATGATGACAAGGTTGAGTGCTTCTGGGTAAGGATGAGAGGAAAGGCCAACAAGGCAGATATTGTGATGGCAGTCTGTTATAGACCGCCCAACCAGGCTGAAGAGACAGGTGAAACATTCTACAAGTGGCTGGCAGTAGTCTCACAATCATGTGCCCTTGTTCTCGTAGGGGACTTCAGCTTTCCAGATGTCTGCTGGAAATACAACACGGCAGAGAGCAAGCAGTCTAGGAGGTTCCTGGAGTATGTGGAAAAGAATTTCCTGACACAGCTGGTAGGTGAGCCAACCAGGGGAGGAGCCTTGCTAGATCTACTGTTTACAAACAGGGAAGGACTGGTGGGAGGTGTGATGGTTGGAGGCCATCTAGGGCTTAGCGACCATGAAATGGCAGAATTCTCAATTTTTGGTGAGGCAAGGAAGGTGGTCAGCAAAACCACCTCTATAGACTTCTGGAGGGCTAACTTTGGCCTCTTCAGGCCACTGGTTGAGACAGTCCCTTGGGAGACAGTCCTGAAGGGCAAAGGGGTCCAGGAAGGCTGGACATTCTTCAAGAAGGAAATCTTAATGGCTCAGGACCAGGCTATTCCCATGTGCCGCAAGACAAACTACCAAGGAAGACAACCGGCCTGGCTGAACAGGGAGCTTTTGCTAGGACTCAAGAAAAAAAGGAAAGTTTACCATCTTTGGAAGAAAGGGCAGGCAACTCAGGAAGAGTACAGGGATCTTAGGTCACGCAGAGAGGAAATTAGAAAGGCAAAAGCTCAGCTAGAACTCAACCTGGCCACAATTGTAAGGGACAACAAAAAATGTTTTTACAAATATGTTAACAATAAAAAGAGAGCCAAGGAGAATATCTGTTCTTTATTGGGTACAGAGGGGAACATTGCCACCAGAGATGAGGAAAAGGCTGAGGTACTTAATGCCTTCTTTGCCTCAGTCTTTAATAGTGAGACCAGTTATCCTCAGGGTACTCTGCCCCCTGAGCTGGAAGGCAAGGATGAAGAGCAGAATATACCACCATAATCCAGGGGGAAATAGTTAGTGACCTACTACGCTGTCTGGACACTCACAAGTCTATGGACCAGATGGGATCCATCCAAGAGTACTGAGGGACCTGGCGGAGGAGCTTGCCAAGCCACTGTCCATCATTTATCAGCAATCCTGGTCAACAGGGGAGGTCCCAGATGACTGGAGGCTTGTCAATGTGCCGCCCATTTACAAGAAGGGTCAGAAGGAGGATCCAGGGCCAAACAGCTTGACCTTGGTACCAGGGAAGATTACGGAGCGGTTCATCTTGAGCACGCTCACATGGCATGTGCAGGACAGCCAGGGCATCAGGCCCAGCCAGCATGGGTTCATGAAAGACAGGTCCTGCTTGACCAACCTGATCTCCTTCTATGACCAGGTGACCCGCCTAGTGGATGAGGGGAAGGCTGTTGATGTTGTCTACCTGGACTTCAGTAAGGCCTTTGACACTGTCTCTCATGGCGTAGTCCTTGAGAAGCTGCGGCTCATGGCTTGGACAAGTGTACTCTTCACTGGGTGAAAAACTGGCTGGATGGAAGAGCCCAGAGAGTTGTGGTGAATGGAGTTAAATCCAGTTGGCAGTGGGTCACAAGTGGTGTTCTCCAGGGCTCAGTACTGGGGCCAGTTCTGTTTAATATCTTTATTAATGATCTGGATGAGGGGATTGAGTGCACCCTCAGCAAGTTTGCAGATGACACCAAGTTGGGCGGGTGTATTGATTTGCTGGAGGGTAGGAAGGCTCTACAGAGGGATCTGGACAGGCTGGATCAATGGGCCGAGGCCAATTGTATGAGGTTCAACAAGTCTCAGTGCTGGGTCCTGCACTTGGGTCACAACAACCCCACGCAGCGCTACAGGCTTGGAGAAAAGTGGCTGGAAAGCTGCCCGGTGGAAAAGGACCTGGGGGTGCTGGTCAACAGCTGACCAAATATGAGCCAGCAGTGTGCCCAGGTGGCCAAGGCGGCCAACGGCATCCTGGCCTGTATCAGAAATGGTGCGGCCAGCAGGAGCAGGGAGGTGATCGTCCCCTGTACTGGGCACTGGTGAGGCCGCACCTCGAGTCCTGTGTTCAGTTTTGGGCCCCTCGCTACAGGACAGACATGGAGGGTCTGGAGCGTGTCCAGAGAAGGGCAACCGAGCTGGTGAGGGGCCTGGAGCACAAGTCTGATGAGGAGCGGCTGAGGGATCTGTGGCTGTTTAGTCTGGAGAAGAGGAGGCTGAGGGGAGACCTTATCGCTCTCTACAACTGCCTGAAGGGGGTTGTGGTGAGGTGGGTGCTGGTCTCTTCTGTCAGGTGGCTGGAGATAGGATGAGAGGAAATGGCCTCAAGTTGCGCCAGGGGAGGTTTAGATTGGATATTAGGAAAAATTTTTTTACTGAAAGGGTTGTCAGCCATTGGAACAGGCTGCCCAGGGAAGTGGTTGAGTCACCATCCCTGGAGTATTCAAAAAGCACATAAACAAGGCACTTCAGAACATGGTTTAGTGGGCATGGTTGATGATTGGACTCGATGGTCTTAAAGGTCTTTTCCAATCAAAATGATTCTATGATTCTTTGACTGTGTCTGATATAGTTCTATCCCCAGGTTTATTAGTAGTTCTTGATTTCTTTTCTCTGTTTTTTTTCCCAGCAGTTCTTTAATGATGTGGGTCTGGAGCAATAGCAACATCTTTCAATCACAGAGGCAATTTTCTAAAGTCAACAAGAAATTCCAAAGTCCAAGGGAAGATGTACTCTGTCCGTCCTCCCATATTTTTTTCTGTTCTTCCGCTTACTGATTACCACTTAAAGTTGTTCATTGGTTATTTCACATTAATAGTATTAGGGCTTTTTTCGATCATCTTACGAATGGTTGTGAATGGAGCCGATACCTGAGACATCTCCAATTATTGCTTACATCTGTGCCAATAAATAAAATAGGACAGCACCAATTCTTTAGCTCTAAGAGTAAATGCTACAGCTTTGCATTGCAAGAGCTTAACAGTGTGGCTGTCACCAAACTGCCTTCTGGGAATGATCCCTGGAGTATGCTCAGAAGATATTTAGTGTTGCCTGCAAAACGGGCAGGAATAAAATTTATACCAGAGAGCATATGTTGTGGTTTAACCCCAGCCAGTAACTAAGTACCACACAGACAGTCACTCACTCCCCCCCAACCAGCGGGATGACGGAAAGAATCAGGAAAAAAAAAAGGTAAAACTTATGGGTTGAGGTAAGAACAGTTTAGTCGAACAGAAAGGAAGAAACTAATAATGATAATAACAACAACAGTAAAATGACAATAATAATAAAGAATTGGAATATACAAAACAAGTGATGCACAATGCAATTGCTCACCACTCGCCGACCGATGCCCAGTTAGTTCCTGAGCAGCGATTCCCCCAGGCCAACCCCCCCCAGTTTATATACTGGGCATGACATCACATGGTATGAAATACCCCTTTGGCCAGTTTGGGTCAGCTGCCCTGGCTGTGTCCCCTCCCAACTTCTTGTGTCCCCCAGCCTTCTCGCTGGCTGGGCATCAGAAGCTGAAAAATCCTTGACTTAGTCTAAACACTACTTAGCAACCACTGAAAACCTCAGTGTGTTATCAACATTCTTCTCATACTGAACCCCAAACACAACACTATATCAGCTACTAGAAAGAAAATTAACTCTATCCCAGCCGAAACCAGGACAGCATATTAAAGATTTAGCACTGTGGATGCTCACAATCTGGTGACCAAGTCTCCTTCTGGAAAATGTTTACTTTACTAACATAGGCATGGACAATAAAGTGTATGTAAAGGCATTCTCTGGGAAATTTTGTGGTGGAAAAAAGCCCACCCAGATGATTTAGATTGTGCAGAAAAAGCAGATTATGAAGAGAGAATGCAAGGATAAGGAAGAGTTAATGACATCAAAAGAAGAAATCCCTCTTGGCACATGTTATGACACACTGGGAGAATGTCATTCTCCAGTCATTCAAATCAGACACAAATGTAACGTTCTCTTCTTTTCCCAGATGCCTAGGTTTTATGTCTACGCACTAAACTGGGAATGGTGCACAGCAGTTTTAGCTTGACATGGAGATGGGACATGTCTGGGAGTTGACCAACCTGGGAAGCATTCCTGAACCCTCAATTGTTATTTGGTTAATGTATGAGGTTTACAGAATGCAAGATTGGACCCAGGCCTTGCACCTGGCTGATTTTGAGATGATGTTTTCATTTTTCTGAAGCTTTACTGAGGTCAGATATCTTCTTCAACAAGTTAATTTTCTGGGCTGGTGTACTGAATGTTACATTCTGCCCAATTCCTGACAAACACTTCTTTTGAACTTTATACAGGAGAGCATTTAAGGCACTGACAAAAAGTTTTTTTCAGTTATCTGATAGTGAATCTGAGAAAGAAAGAGAATGCGAGGTATTTCTTTGGTGATTTATGAGTTCTTTACAAGGCACTGCCTCCCTAGTTACATTTTATTTTAAAAATAAACCCCTTCAAGCTTTAGTAAACGTGTGCTTACAGAAGAAATGGAGAGGGTGGGAGTAACCTGTGATTTTTAGCATGGTTTAGCAGACAAAGGAAGAGCTGCAGATGTTATATACCTGGACTTCTGTAAGGCCTTTGATACGGTCCCTGCTTACCTCTAACTTGGAGAGATACGGGTTTGATGGATGGACTGTTAGATGGATGAGGAATTGGCTGAATGGTCATGTGCAGAGTTACGCTCTGGCTCAATATCCATGTGGAAACCAGTAACAAATGGTATCCCTCAAGGATACCATACTAGGACCAATACTATTTACTATCTTCATCAGTGACAGGCAGTGGGATTGACTGCACCCTCAGCAAATTTGCAGATGACACCAAGCTGAATGGTGCAGTCAGCTTGCTAGAGGGAAGAGATGCCATCAAGAGGAGTCTTGACAGGGTTGGAGAGTGGGCCAATATGAACATCACGAAATTCAACAAGGACAAGTGTAAGGTCCTGCACTGGGGTCGGAGCAATCATGTCCAGTATCAATATAGACTGGGGGATGAATGGATTGAGAGAAGCCCTGCGGAGAAGTACTTGGGGGTACAGGTGGAAGAAAATTTGGACATAAGTCCGCAATGTGCATTTGCAGCCCAGAAAGCCAATTGTATCCTGGGCTGCATAAAAGGAAGCATGGCCAGCAGGTCGAGGGAGGTGTTTGCTTCCCCTCTACTCTACTCTGAGACTCCACCCTGAGTTCTGCATCCAGCTCTGAGGTCCTCTGTATGAGAAAGACATGGACCTGTTAGAGTGGGTCCAGAGGAGAGCCATGATAATGGTCAGAGGATTGGAATACCTCTCCTATGAAGAAAGGCTGAGGGAGTTGGGGTTGTTCAGCCTGGAGAAGAGAAGGCTCCAGGGAGACCTTATGGCTGCCTTTCAATACTTAAAGGGGGCTTATAAGAAAGGTGGAGAGAGACTTTTTACCAAGCGTGTAGTGACAGGAGAAGGGGCAATGGTTTTAAACTGAAAGAGGGTAGATTTAGATGGGACATAAGGAGGACAGTTTTTACAATGACGGTGGCGAGACACTGGAACAGGTTGCCTAGAGAAGTTGTGGATGCCCCGTCATTGGAAGTGTTCAAGGTCAATGTGGATGGGGCTTTGAGGAACCTGACCTAATGAAAGGCGTCCCTGCTCATGGCAGGGGGTTGGACTCAATGATCTTTGAAGACCTTTTCCAACCCAAACCATTCTATGATTCCTGTTGCTCTGTTTCATAGTTTAATTCAATTGATTATTTGACTGTTCCTTGTTATTTTAAGCATAGTTTCATGTCCTTGCCCACCTCTTTGTAATATTAATTTCTTTGTTAGTAAGATTCCTTTTTCTATTTATTTCCTATTTCTGTTTTATATGGGCTAGAAAAGCAGTTAGTACTTTAGTATTTTAGTCAGTATTTCAGACTACTGGATCAACATAAACAACTCTGTCTTACTGAGATCCGGGCATAGTAATTTGGGCACAGAACTGTGCTAAAACAGGTACACTGCTACTGCACCAGAACTGCTTCCAACCACCTTGGGTCAAACTGCACCCATCCATGCAAATATGCCCTATGATTATTTGCATGGAGAAGTCAAGGTCCTTTACACGGTCGCTTTCTAGAATTGTAATTCCTGCCTCTGATTTTCCTGGTGAGATAGTAGAAGTGATGGAAAGAGGGTTTGGGGGAAATAAATTACAGGTATTCTTATCCAGCTTTTCACATTCCAAAAAGGTTCATAGGCTCCCGGAAAGATCAGTCAGCACCACCCTGTATTCTGGATTCCCCACATAGAAGAAAGAAGACCTGCAGTTTAGATTAGTAATAATTTAGAGTGTAAAACAGGTTTTAGAATACAGTTCCCTTCAGTCTTAAAATCTCCATATTGTCCATATCAAAGAATCAGTAATTATTTCAGTTCATATTTCTCCACCTACCCAAGGGACTGTAAAGCTAACAGGATAGTGCCTCAACTGAGTAGTCAGTTGATTAATCATGTGATCGCTACACTTTAACCTTCAGTTTTACCCCAGAAAGAAATCTACCCATAATATCCTCTGTTATAGGTCTCAGGAACAGCAATCATTGCTTTGGCATGCTGGAAAACAATATTTTGCTATAATTTCATTAACACTTAGAGTTTCTTTTGACATGTGATTTGTTGCTATTTCCCACATTCTCATTGTGTCCTCTTCCTTAAGGCTTATCACAGGTTTGTTGACATTTCACATGTCAGCTGTTACCTCCTAGAACCCTGCCTCCATTCTCCTAATCTCTCCTGTCACTTTTAATTCCTGAGACTCCTGCTGCTGTTGTTAATCCTCCTTGCTCCAACTGCATTTTCATTGGGACCTCTCCAGGTGTTTTCTGATTTCAGGTACAAACTGCCTCTGTTTCCCCCTTTACCATGTAGTGGTGTCAATTCAAACACTGAATGCATAAATTTTTCAGAATCTGGGCTTTGCACTGTGTCTTACTGTTAAGACTGTTGGCACATCGACTTTGGGGTGTAGGGACACTGATGCTCTACTGAAAGACCAAAGCAGCAGACACAATTTAAATACATTAAAGTAAGAGAGGACTCATGATAGAAAAACATACTGGGGGAGCCAGGGGTTGAAATCTGACTCTAGAAATTTAGATTAGAAAGGAAACAAAAAAGCCTGCATGACATTCTGTAGAATCAGTTCTGCAGGAAAAATCTTTAATCCACGCTGGGGGGCAGGAGGTGGGGGAGATTTTGCTGAAGCAAATGTTTCTCTGAGTATTTCATTGAGTGGAAAATCCAAGAACCTGTCAAAGTAGTTTTAATCAAAAACTTTCAGCTAGGCCTAATAATTAGCTACCAGAGCAAATTAAAAGTAGTGCAGTCTCCCTCATTAGAAGTTTCAAACTGAAGACTGGACACCTCCATTAATCCTGACTGATGCTGCTGCTAGCTCATGCAGGTGAAAGGAGGAATGTTTTGCTGAACTCCTACTTCTGTTATGGAAGCAGTCAGGCAAAATGATTAAAAGTCTTTTTGCCTTGAAATCTGCTAAAGTTATTTTAGTTATAATATTTTGTTTAGATCTATGCTGTTGTATTCTTTTTTTCAACTTTGTTTCTATGCCTCACTGCTCTGGAGATTTGAATTAGACCTACTTTTTAAACACTGTAAAGTTTAGTGGGTTCACTTACCAGCAGGGTGTTTTCAGCTGCTCACTTTAGCCAGCTATCCAGAAGCAGGAGCTGATGACATCTCTCACTGATGACCTGTTACTATTCAGCAATTGCCATCAAAACAGGCCTGAGTGCTATAACTTTCTTAAAAGTATAAAAATTGATAAAAGATGTCTTTTGAGAACATTTCATAACATTAATGGGCTTGACTTTGCTTCAAAAATAAAAATAATTATCTTTGGCTTTCTTTACATAAACAACATAGGATCCCACTTAATCTAAGAATAAAGACACTTAGATCATGTATCAGAAGAGACAGAGAGAGATGATTGACTTAGCTGTCATAAGCAGAAAGAAAAAAGGGATGTGAAGAAATAGTTTATCTTGAAAATTAATTGGTGTGATGGTTCTTCTCAGGGGAATTGCAATGAGAAAACAACCTGCAAACTAACAAAAGTGTCCATAAAAATTGTTACACAGTAGAATTAAACACAGACTGCAGACATTATATAAGAGGAGACTTTTAAGAGCTCTGTGGTTTATCTTCAAGCTGGCATCACTCCCCTAGCATCAAACAGTTCTTCAGTGGGAAAGGTGGTCTCTGTTACTACAACTGTTCTTTCCAAAGGAGATAAAGGGATTCCTGCCCCTTCTTTGTCCCTCCCAAACGGGAAATAGACTACACAGTGGATACAATATGTGGACAGAAGAGTTGACTTAGAAGAAACTGATTAATTTCTGTCTTACGTGAATTTTGGGTGAGTCTTCCTGGAGGTATTCTGCAATAATCAACTACTTTTTGGGTAAACAATGCTGGTTTTATTGTTCATTGAAAAGCCTGTCACTACTACTCCGGCCTGAATGACATGATTCATAGCAATTATAGATATGCAGAAAACATGCACCAGATAACTACCATAAGCATTGGTTTTGGCTTCTGAAAATCATATTAATACTGTTGCAAAAGGAATATGACTTTTATTCACCACTGATTATATCAATTAAGAAAAATGTGAAGTACCACCTTTTACCTGAGCACTACTTATAGGAGTCTCCATTCCCATTCTCAATACACCCAACATTTCTCAGTATTGCTCTCCTCCTTATTTCTGTTTATCAAAAGGAAATCTAGGTATGATAAATAGAAATCAGAACTCCAATATGCTGTATAGTTCAGAAACTAACATGCATACATCTACATCATGTACAACATGCAGTGGACTAAGCTAATCTCAGAAAAGTATGACTCCCAGGAAACACTGTAATAGTATTTTTCATACACAAACCTCAGTTTTCAGGAGCTTCTTTTTTTGTTAAAATGACAAAGGCAAACACTTTCCATTATTCTATTTATTTATTTATGTTGTTGGAATATAGCTTTCTATTAGAAACTGTTTAGGTATAAAACTTTCAGTCTTCTTCCCTTTTGGATGTTACCCTTCCAAATTATAATTATTTCTAACACATTCCACTCTTTTCCTCCACAGAAGCCTGTATAGTTAAACCTCTTTACTTGAAAGTATATATTCTTTGCTTCTGTCCCTCCAGATAACAGGTTTGTTCTCAATAAGCTTGATTATCAAAAGATAAGACTGTGGTATTTTTCTCTGAGAAGAGAGGACAGAATTGTCTAGCTGAGTAGCATTTGACTTTCAAGAAACTGTGATTTCTATGCTTACCCAGTTAGACCCAGCTTTTTCATTGAAGTCTTTAATTTTGTCCCTTAAATGCGAGCCTCACTTCTGTTATGATTGGATAAAATATTCTTCACAATGAAAAAACGTCCCATATTAAGGATTATATGAAATGAGGTTAATATCAGACAGTATGTTCTCAGGGAATTGCAAAAGGCAGCATAGTAATCTTAAGGATTATATAGGTTTCTATCCAGGAGTAATAAACAATACTGCGCTCAGATGAAACACAAAAACTTGGATACCAATGAAAATGTCTTTTGTACAACCCATATAAAAGTGTAACTAATATTAAGTGACAATTATCAAAATACTTTCCAGTAACGAGGCAGAATTAGAGAAAAAAGCATGTTCTGTGTACACAATACTGTACAAATTTAACACAGGCTTCAGAGTATGGCAAAAAAGAAACATTTCAAAGTGAAACAAATTCCTTTCCCTTAGGGTGATATTCACAAAATTTTAGATTTAATGTAAAGGAGAAGCAACATGGTTCTGAAATAATTAAAAGATAATTTAATGAATCAGGCCGCCTTATACCTGTCAAGGATTCATATGGACTTGGCATTTCACTGCACTTTTCCAGCCGGATTCTTGAGAAGTTAGATAAAACATAATTCTCTAGTCTTGAGAATGAAGATCAAAACAGTTATCAGGCTAAGCATCTAGATCATATTAGATAAAATTTATCCATTGTAACATAAGAAATTCCTTTTAAATCCCAGGTGTATTGGTACCTAGTTACCCATGATTTCACTGTAAGTAAATTAAAAGAAAAACAATATTAAAGGAATTAATGTGAATCTAAGAATGGTCATATTTGAATGCAAGCATAGATAAACTCTCTGTGGATATAAACAAAGTTTTGAAAATACATGAATGATGCAATAATCCTAACATTTATTTTATGCACCACTCTTTATCTTGTACTACTTACATTAAATGTAGCATATACACTTCATAGTCTCACAGGACTGGAAGAGGTCTCCTATGTCCTCAGATCCAGCCCTCTGTCACTGTGCCTCCACATTATAGAAAAAGTTTAAATGGTATGAAAAGAGAACTCCCATAAAAATATGAAGCTATAGCTGTAGAAGAGCAGGTTGTTTTTGCTCACTAGTTTTGCTCACTACTCCCACTGGAGGCTGTTCCAGAATTAAGGTCTGTGACTGATATGTCAAGGAGCATTTTTGAATTTCCATCTTATACATGTCTTAAATCTTACCCTGTTTCACATAAAACCTCCGACTCCATTGCTGCTGCTTACCCACTTAATGTTCCTCCTCCAGTTTTGGTTGTGTTTGTTGGGGTTTTTTTTGAATAAGCAGCTGTCTTGAGTCTCCGCTCAAAAAGAGGAAAAGAATCTCTCATTACTTTATCTGTTTAGGTTTCTTTTCAACAAAATTTCTCTCCAACAACATGAACAATCGGAACTGTATAGTGTATACCAGATAAGAATATGTACAATGACATTAATCCTTTTCCTTCTTTTGTGTACATATAAATATAGTTAAACTACATAATGGGTCTCAGGGTGAGTCAATTCAGTTACTACCTAACACTGGAGGCACTTAAATGTCATTTCAAACAAACTCTTAAAAATTTCCCAGAATATGCCAAACTCTGGTCTTGAGAAAGTTCATCGAACCTCATCATACCCTAAGCATCTCTTTATCCAACATCTCTAATAGATTTGATCACCCAATTTATTCTAAGCATACTTCACAGAGAAGCAAACATGATGCTTGCAAAGCATTGCAGCATTTTTCATTTTACAGAGAAGGAAAAGCATTGCACCTGTGACATTATTTTATATAATAACCCATTCATTAGAGAACCTTACAAGGAAATTCAGTTCAAGGTTCTCTTTAGCCAGAGGAAGACTCCTAGAGTTTGACTCTCCACACCTCCTTCTCTGCAATGTTTTATAAAACTATGAACTCAGATCAATTTCTACCATCAGGCAAAAGTTTCACACTTAGGAGTTGGATGGAATAAAGATACTTCCCTGCAGCCCTGTATAAGAACCTACATTGTCTTCTCACCTGAAGAAAAAAAAAAAAAATAAAATTGCTTCCTTCAGGCTGGATACCTTTAAATCTTAGTCTTTAATCATTCCTATTTCACAGGCCAGACAGGTGGAGAAAGCTGTCTAACAGAAGCATTGCAGAGGGCTAAGTCAATCAAGTACTTGTTGGCAACCATAGGTCGGCATCCATACTTTCCTCTGTGGCTCTATTTCTTGAGAATTCTGTCACTAATTTAATTGACTGTATTCATATAACAAACATCACCTAGTCAAGAAGCAACATATTACATTATTAGAGGCAACTGAAAATCTGCTATACTCCTGCTCATTTCCACTGATTGATCAAATGCCAGTAAATCAAAATTACCCTTAATTAGTTCTTCCCTCTTCTGGTCCAGTGCTTTCTCTCATACACAGAAAATCAGCTGTAATGTGTGTAAAAATTCTATCTTGACACTTAAACTGTTGCAATGTTTCTGGCAAATTCTTAACGAGCTTTTCTCTTTGCCCAATTAATTATCTTAGTCCCCATTTGAGGCTAGATACTGATGCTGAAGTGAAAAATCTAGAATTTAAAAAAAGAGGTCAAATTTGAAACTCATGTTTATCGTGAACTTTTTTATTCTCAGTGTCTTTCCAGTCACAATTTCTGGATCACACCACTAGCCAAGTAAAAAAATTAGGTGCTGTACATCTTATTTCTGCAATAATGAAAGCAAAAGCAGAGTAATATCTCTTAGATTTGTGGTTAGAAAATGGTAAAAATGTAGAATCTTCATGATTTAAAGTAGCATGTGTATCTTTATAAAGAAAATAGTGTAAACGTTTCAATAAGGAAGAGGATCATCTGAATTCAGCAATCTGTTATATGCTACCACATATTAAGCCACTGGCAAACATAATGAAAACAGCAGGTTAGGACAATTCAGTGAAAGCTATGAAAGTATTTAAACTGACACATTTAGATGGTTTATGTACTTCTCCAGGATACATGTGGGAGACAAATAGTGCTAATGGAAATGTAAGACTTCTTTCTACATGCTAATTTCTCTGAAGTAAACCCATAGAAAACTTTGGGAAACAGTGTTACTACAAAAATAGACCCTGAGTAGCAAATCCTTGTACTCTACTGCATAGCAGTCATCTTCACACTCTAGCTAATTCTGCAATTAAAAATCAGACACACAAAAAACTTGTTGAAAAATGTCTTCCAATCCAAGTGCTGCCACATGTATTCTCTGCAGGAAACAAACTCTGTGGTCAGATGACATTCTAATGATACGTTCATATTAAACACAAATGTCAGTGCTTCAGAGAAATGCTGCAGGTTTCTGTTGCAGCATTGACAGTTCACTTATAAATCAAAGTTTAAAAAAAAAGGAAATACAAATAATAACTTTTTCTTTTACTCTGAAATGCATGATGACTACAGTGAAGAAAACGGTCATAGTGATAATTATTTGTAACATAAGATTAGTCTTCATACAACTTTCTTCCCTGATTTCTTCCTTCTTTCAAGATAAAAACAAAAATAGAAAAGGTGAAGAGAATGCTAAACCAACAAAAAACTCAGATAGGTTTATCTCTAGGTTTGGGTTTAACTCCAATAATATTTGGTGTCTAGATCTTTTCATTATAAAAGTGACAATTATAGACTTAATCAGAAAACTTCTACCATCCAGCCATTCCTAACTTTCCCTTTGTTCAGCAGACCACTTGCAACATGTAACAAAAGTTATATAAAGAATTATACTGCCTGTGACCTGAAAATATCAGGTCTTGAAATTGGAAATCTTCCTGGCAGCAAATGTTCATATTGTGTCATATGTGTACCTCATGTGTATGATTGGAAAGTATAAAATCAGTCATTATTAATATGCATGTACAATCTTTCCTTATGTTAAATTCCATCTAATGAAAGACTTGCACAAGATTTTTATGGTTTTGAAATGTTATTATAGGAATTTTATGTATATATACATACACACATTTATTTATAATAGCTAGTAAGATTTTTATTTTTGCCTTGCTCTGAAATTTCTTTTGTTAACGAGAATATAATTTTTTTATTAAAATCCAAAACTTTGAGACAGCAGTGTTCTGTGGGTTTGAGTTTTAGGGTTTTTTAAATGACTTCTTTACAAGTTCTGTGGAAATCAGGTATTTTTAATTTTAAAAGAGCCTTATTGTGCAAAACTCCAATTTTCCCCTGAAAATGAAGTGGTGTGGAATTTTTCAGCCAGTCCTATTGCTTGTGTATTTGAAAGACCAATTCTTCTTAGCAAAGTACACATGGAAGAGAGCATCTCTCCATTTGCATCTCTGTGTCAAAACCCTCTATTCTTCCCATATTCCAATTGCTTCTCTGTTGATTAAAAAACATACACTGCACAGTGTCTATGGAAGAACACTGAGTTCAAGGGGAGGAGTGGGTCAGCCAGAGGACATTCAACCTTATTAATAGGCATTTTATATGGATCCTAGATGTCACACAAAGCTCGGAGTGGAGGCTTTGCATTAGACAGAAAGATGGTAGAAACATTATTCTAGCAACAAAACGCAGTAAGTCTTTTTATGGTCTCAAGCACTGCCACACTGTAGTGTCTATTAAAGCTGCAGTCAAAAATTCAAAATATTTTTCTTGATATGTACTTAGATAAGACAGCAGAGATAATTAAATTACTTGTGTTAAAATTATGGCATATGGAAAGATGCGTAGCTTCCAAAAAATATTAAAACAGATTCAGGATTTTTCTTGCGGTGAACAGGAAATCCACCCCCTCCTATTGATACACTAAGGAATGCTTTGAAACACACACAAAGAAAGGATAATTTAATTAGATATGCTACTGCTAGGAGACACATAGAAGGAAAAAAAAAAAGCTTTTAAAAAAAAGTGTACTAATTAAAAATAACTAAAGACTACTAAATTGGAGACATTTATACAATGTTATTTTTTGTTCAGATGCAGTCTTTTAAGCGCATACATGTTTAAGTTGCTTTTAGGCAGGCAGAACAAAATCTTGCAAACTCAGCTAAGCTAAGTTAACCGGACACAAGACGGATTTACATGTGTGTGATATAATATTAGATACTTCAAGGTTAGTGTTAGCAGCTATAAAATATCTCAGACCTTGATCCTACAAAAAAGGAGTTTCAGCTATGTCAGCAGAAGTGATCTGAATGTTTATTCTACTTTTCATTATAATCCTTAGAACTGGCAGCTTAAATCACTGTTGGATGTCAATCTCCTCGTTATGAAATACACATTTTAGATTCAACACAAAACAACATTTAGCGACCACCATTTATATTCATTGAAGTCAACTGCCAATATTTCACAATAATTTTCATGCTATGATTGACTTCATGATTTTGTATCTTTCCATACTATTGAGGTGAACTGCAGGTCTGCCAGTTCATAGAATCATAGAATTATAGAATCATTTAGGTTGGAAAGGACCTTTAAGATGACCTAATCCAAACGTTAACCTAGCACTGCCAAGTCAACCACTAAACCATGTCCCTAGAGCACCACATCTACACATCTCTTGGGTACCTCCAGGAATGGTGACTCAACCACTTCCCTGGGCAGCCTGTTCCAGTGTTTGGCAACACTTTCAGTGAAGAAACTTTTCCTAATATCTAATCTAAACCTCCCCTGCCGCAACTTTAGGTCATTTCCTCTTGTCTTATGAGTTGTTACTTGGGAGAAGAGACAAACCCCATGACCGTACAACCTCCTTTCAGGCAGTTGTAGAGAGCGATAAGGTCTCCCCTCAGCCTCCTTTTCTCCAGACTAAACAGCCCCAGCTCCCTCAGCCGCTCCTCATCAGACTTGTGCTCCAGGCCCCTCACCAGCTTGGTTGCCCTTCTCTGGACACGCTCCAGCACCTCCATGTCTGTCTTGTAGTGAGGGGCCCAAAACTGAACACAGGACTCGAGGTGCGGCCTCACCAGTGCCCAGTACAGGGGACGATCACCTCCCTGCTCCTGCTGGCCGCACCATTTCTGATACAGGCCAGGATGCCGTTGGCCGCCTTGGCCACCTGGGCACACTGCTGGCTCACATCCAGCCGGCTGTCGACCAGCACCCCCAGGTCCTTTTCCACCGGGCAGCTTTCCAGCCACTCTTCCCCAAGCCTGTAGCGCTGCGTGGGGTTGTTGTGACCCAAGTGCAGGACCCAGCACTGAGACTTGTTGAACCTCATACAATTGGCCTCGGCCCATCGACCCAGCCTGTCCAGATCCCACTGTAGAGCCTTCCTACCCTCCAGCAGATCAACACTCCTGCCCAACTTGGCTTCATCTGCACTTGTCCATCCCCTCATCCAGATCATTAATAAAGATACTAAACAGAACTGGCCCCAGCACTGAGCCCTGGGGAACACCACTTGTGACTGGCTGCCAACTGGATTTAAATCCATTCACCTCAACTCTCTGGGCTCAGCCAGCCAGCCGGTTTTTTACCCAGTAAAGAGAATGCCCATCCAGGCCATGGAAACGGTGTCAAAGGCCTCACTGAAGTCGAGGTAGACAACACCCACAACCTTTCCCTCATCCACATAGCAGGTCACCTCCTCATAGAAGAAGATCAGGTTGGTCAAGCAGGACCTGCCTTTCACAAACCCATGCTGACTGGGCCTGATCACCTGGTTGCTCTGTACATGCTGTGTGACAGCACTCAAGATGATCTGCTCCATAACCTTCCCCAGCACCTGGGTCAGGCTGACAGGCCTGTAGTTCCCCAGATCCTCCTTCTGGCCCTTCTTGAACACGTTTGCTAACTTCCAGTCAACTGGGACCTCCCTGGTTAGCCAGGACTGCTGGTAAATGATGGAAAGTGGCTTGGTGAGCACTTCCACCGGCTCCCTCCGTACCCTTGGGTGGATGCCATCCAGCCCCAGAGACTCGTGTGTGTCTAGGTGGTGTAGCAGGTCGCTAACCATTTCCCCTTGGATTATGGGGGCTTCATTCTGCTCCCCGTCCCTGTCTTCCACCTCAGGGGGCTGGGTGCCCTGAGAACAACTGGTCTTATTATTGAAGACTGAGACAAAGAAGGCACTAAGTACCTCAGCCTTTTCCTCAGCCTTTGTCACTATGTTTCCCCTGCATCCAATAAACGATGGAGAGTCTCCTTAGCCCTCCTTTTGTTGCTAATGTACTTATAGAATCATTTTTTATTGTCTTTTATGGCAGTAGCCAGGTTAAGTTCTAGCTGGGCTTTGGCCCTTCTAATTTTCTCCCTGCATAACCTCACGACATCCTTGTAGTCCTCCCGAGTTGCCTGCCCCTTCTTCCAAAGGTCATAAACTCTCCTTTTTCCCCTGAGTTCCAGCCAAAGCCCTCTGTTCAGCCAGGCTGGTCTTCTTCCCCACCGGCTCATCTTTCAGCACACAGGGACGGCCTGCTCCTGCACCTTTAGGATTTCCTTCTTGAAGAACGTCCAGCCTTCCTGGAGCCTTTGCCCTTCAGGACTGCCTCCCAAGGGGCTCTGTCAGCCAGGCTCCTAAACAGGCCAAAGTCTGCCCTCCAGAGGTCCAAGGTAGCAGTTCTGCTGACCCCCCTCCTTACTTCTCCAGGAATCAAAAACTCTTATCATTTCATGACCGTTATGCCCAAGGCAGCCTCCAACTATCACATCACCCACAAGTCCTTCTCTGTTCACAGACAACAGGTCCAGTGGGGTGCCTTCCCCAGTTGGCTCGCTCACCAGCTGTGTCAGGTAGTTATTGTCCTCACACTCCAGGAACCTCCTGGGCTGTTTCCTCTCTGCTGTATTGTATTTCCAGCAGATGTCTGGTAAGTTCAATCCCCCACGAGAACAAGGGCTAGCAATCATGAGACTTCTGCTGGCTACTTATAGAAAATTTCACCTGCCTCTTCAACCTGGGTTATAACAGACTCCCACCATGTTATCTGCCTTGTTGGCCTTCCCCCTGATTCTTACCCATAAACACCCAACCCCATCATCATCATCATTAAGCTCTAGACAGGCAAAACCCCCCCTAACATACAGGGCTACCTCGCCACCTCTCCTTCCTTGCTTATTGCTTCTGAAGAGTTTATAGCCATCCACTGCCGCGCTCCAGTTGTGCCAGTCATCCCACCAGGTTTCTGTGATGGCAGCTATATCATAGTTTTCCTGCTGCGCAATGGCTTCCAGCTCCTGCTGCTTGTTGCCCATGCTGCATGCATTGGTGTAAATGCACTTCAGTTGGGCTATTGATCCCACCACCTTTTTGTGGGGAGAAGCCCTAATTCCTACATGACCATTCTCAGGTATTTCCGTGGTTTCTAACACATCATTAACCCTTGCGTCTTTGCTGTTGCATGGATCTCCATCCCCTACCTCCACTGACATGGCAGACCAAAGGACCTCGTTAGCACACTGTCCCTCAAACATCAGTTTGCTGCCCCCAAGTTTATCTCTAGCGAGCCTGGTTTTATCCCTTCCCCCCTTCAAATCTAGTTTTAAGCTCTTTCAGTGAGCCCTGCTAACTCCTGTGCAAAGATCCTTTTCGCCCTTTGAGACAGGTGTACCCCATCTGTCGCCAGCAGGCCTGGTGTCGTGTTAACCGACGCATGATCAAAAAAACCCAAATTCTGCTGGTGACATCAGGCTTGGAGCCAGGTATTGATCTGCTGGCTCTTCCTTTTTCTTTCCTCATCATTCCCTGCAACTGGAAGGATAGAGGAGAACACTACTTGTGCTCCTGATCCCTTAACCAGTCATCCCAAGGCCCTGAAGTCTCTCTTGATTGCCCTTAGACTTCTTGTTGCAACTTCATCGCTGCCTACCTGAAAAATCAATAATGGATAATAATCCGAGGGCCATACCAGGGTAGGAAGCTTTCTCGTCACATCTTTAACAAACAGTATCATTCATTTATCCCCACTTTTATTAAGATTCTTATGTCCTGTCCTAATGTTGTTTAATTTAATTAAGAAATTAATCCCTATCTCCACCTATTATTTTAATGATTCTTAAAGTGTTATATGGTTACTATTGTGTTGCAGCAGTGATTCTTTAAAGAGATCATTCTGGCACATTTGTAATTCCCTTCTTTCTTCTTAGCATCTATATTGTTCATAATTTAGAAAACGGTGGGTTTAGCTAGTAGGGCTGAGATCTGCTGCCATCATAATCAGGGGAAAGATTCTAGTTGGAGGCTAGAATCAGAAAATCTGTCATCATGGTGCACATTCTGGCAGCTTCTGAATTAATAAAGGAAAAAGCTCAAATATATTGTTGGCTCAAATAATAAGCCAACATCATTAAGTTTGTACATACTGTAATAGGGGTCATAGCTGGAGTTTTGGCAGCTTTTTGGTTCTATGTGTAACTAAAACCACACATTTAAACCAGATGGAATTGTGAAACAAAGTTTTTCATTGCAACCATTTTTTTTTAATTAACCCAGCGAATGCTGCAAGAGAAGTAATAATCGTCACTTGAACAGTTTTGGCTGACGTGTTGGGGCAGCTGGCAGCAAAGAGTCTGTTTCCATAAAAAGATAAAGATATCTGGATTTAGTAATGTTTATTAGTGAAGATCTGTGTGTGGTTTGTATTTCATTTAGATCTCTAGCCTTTACTGATGGAACTATCCATAAACATTTTTATCTTCAAACCCTATCAATTAAAACTGTCCTTTTGCAACTCCTGTTACATTCTAAACTAATAGAGAATATTTAACATAACTGATCATAAATATAATAGAGAATTAACTATTGCTGGTATCCAATAACCCATTAAAAATGCTTATCAATGATACTTCAAATTAAGTATAGTGGTTCTTTAGTTTCTGATTCATTTTTTCTTTTGATAAACAAACACGGGTTTTGGAAAAAAAAAAGAAAAAAAAGAAAAAAGACACAATGGAAACCTCATGGACATAAATAAAAGTCAAATACAAGTTTGTAATGTAACCAATAAAAATAAAAGAAAAACCTCAGCCAAGCAAGCTTCTATTCTAGAGTACGTTCATTGGTTTTCAGATAAATGCTGCTACTGTGACATAAAGTAGCTAAATTCATTCACTGCTGGAGTTTAATACAACTGTAAACTTTTATGTAAAAATATATTGGTACCTACAAATGCCTAGAATTACTGGCACTTTTACTGGCCTTTGAGTTATTTTTCTTCAGTTATTACCTGACATTCTTTGTGACATTAGTCAGATGTTTCCAATTGCTTTTTGTATTGCTGCTGCTGTTTAGGTCCTCTTCTTTTTGTTCCATACCTCTGCCTAATTATAGATGAGCAGCAATGGAGCCTGAAAATGTATTTGTAGTTGCACAGAGTTCAACAAGATAAATACCAAAACCCCACTACCTCACACCTGCAGCTCCTTCTCTCTAACCTTTCTAAAGCATGGAGAACAGTAAAGATATCCGAGGTATGACCACTTCTCAGATTAGCTGCTGTGAAGGTATCAAAGGAAGAGTTAGAAGCAATCAGACGTGAGGATTGCTCATCAGAGGCAAATAGATTTAAAGGCACACGATACACAGGAAGGCAATGTGTGTATTCTCAGGTGCAGGTAACTATGCTGTATAGGAATATCCAGAATTTGTATGGATCAATCTTAAAATTACTTGCATTGTTTGTTTACTTGGTTGGTTGGATTCTTCTTTCCATGCTGACAATGGCTGTTGATAAGCTGATAGAAACCAGAAGAACATAGGAACACCAAAGTAACTAAAACATGCCCATATAAAGGCATTCAAAAGCATGAGGTCATGCATATTTCTGAAGAAATCTATCAGGATTAAAGGATATCTCTTCAAAGTTATACCTTTTAAAGTGTTTGGGATGCCAGACAGCCTTCAGGTCTGTGTTTCTAAGCTCTTCAAGTTTCCCCTATCCCAACTGCTACCAGTGTCTGTCACTCCCACTTGCACAGGCTTGTATGCTCTACAGAGATTCTATAATAGCACCAACATTTTCAGCACAAAGTCTACCCATGTAGCAAAGCCAGAAAAACAGGTATGAATCAAGTACCCTTCACTTCTCTAGATATCCTGAAAGCTTTTCTAGGAACATAATTTCAAGCACCTATTTAAATTTAGACAGGTAAGCACTGTTATCTTCTGATGGACATTCATCTACTTACCATCTCAGAGTCCTTTATTATCAAGACTATCAGATCTCTAGGAAAGTTCAAAAAAATGTTACCCTCCAGGACAATAACTAATTCCGTACTACACTTTATTTAATGCATTAATGCAGTTTGTTAGATGTAGGGCTGTTGTCCCTCTTCCCAATATTGTTTTTGTTCTTTATCCAAACATGTTCCTGATGGTAAATACTCAAACAATGCTCCCTCAGACCGGCCCCCTTTTTTAACCCTGTTGTTTACATTCATAATCTTATGGGCAAAAAGGGGAACACATCTTATATGTGAAGCCAAGAATTTATCATTAGTGTAACTAAACTGTTATTATTAGTCCAGTTACAGTGATACTAGCAGACTCACCGTCTACATTATCTAATTAATATAAACCAGATCTCATTAACAATATTACAATTAAAAGTTGCTACATAGGAAAAAGTCTCTTGGTATCTACCTCTCTGTTACACTTCCTGTTCCGCTGCTCCTCTGGATATTAAACTCAACAGTTTCAGTCAGGGCTGGGGAAGGGCGCAGTGTCCTGCATCCTTCATCAGAAGATGCTCTGGTGGTTCTTCCTTCTCTTTGCTGGGAGGCCACTGATGTTGATGTAGGCAATTTCTTTTCCTCAGTTTTGGGTCTGCTTGGGGCCATATTTATCAAAAGTATGTTCTATAGCATACTTTTCCCCTTGTTCTTTCTATATTGATCTATAACTCTGCGTTACATCTGAATTTACTCTGTTGCATTTTTTTTTTTGTTAGATGATTCTTCTTTGTCTTCTCCATTATTCCTAAAAGCGGTTTTGCCTAGCTCCAAAGTTCCCATTGCCAAGAGCAGCTGAACACTGCTGAGTCACTCGTTAATTGTTGCTGAAGACTCCAGAACCATCTTTCAAGGTGATACCTTAGGCCCTTACTCCTCCTTTAGGAGAAGGTACGGTCCTGAGATGTAGATCAAAGCTCCCAAAGATTGAGATCTTGCTGGAATTTGTCTTTTACTTTCTGCACAATCATCCTGATCACATCATGAAAAATGTGATAGCTGTTGCCATTACCTTATTTTTTTAAAAAAATTCATCCTTAAATCTTTATCCTTACAATGGTTGGGAGGACTGGATTTAGGTGTCTAAGTTTCCCTACTCGTTCTCTGTATAGTCCCTCAAGGGTGATGAATGCCTTACATAGGTGGACAGCTCCACCTGCTCCTTCAGTAACCCTCCCTCTCCCAGATGAACTCATAGGAAACAATTCAGTAAAGATAAACAACATTATCTTATCTAATGTTTACCTGCATCTACAAGTTAGTGAGATGATCAAGCCAGGTGCATGCACTAGAAGTTGGAGCACTTTTTTCCCCAATCAATTAATTTAAGGAGAAAAAAGATTTTTCACAAGAATAACTTTCTTGTATTGTTGATTGAAGCGGGGGGGAGGGGTTATCTTCTTCTTTTTAGAACAAAAGGTTTTTGTACTGATTGAGTAGTGTAGTGTTATAAAATGTAAAGTAGACATTTGAGTCCTAGTGAATCAAATTTGATTAGTCAGTATTGAAACATAGAACAAGGTGATAATACCTACTTGATACCTAAATATAGGGTGTCCCTGCCTCTAGGAGGTAATTCTAACTTTTCTCTTCCATATTCTTATTTGAAATTCTGTCCTACTTCCAACAAAACCAATCATAAAATTTCCGTGTTTCAGCCATACAGAAAAAAGAATCATAGGCATTATGATCCTCCATCATACAGAGGATTAAAACAGAGGTCCTTTTAATCTGACATTCATTTCCTAGTGTATTTTCACAGTAGAAGTAAAAGAAACCCCACAGATAACAAATATAGGGAACACAATATTTACAGGAAATTTCTTACTAGCCCCTAAATGGAATTACCTCAGGCCCTCAAACAGGGGATTGTATTCCTTCTAGAATTTTAAGTCTGATGTAGATTATGGATGATCTCATTTTCTGTATGAGTTTCCACAGTTTTCTCTTAATCAGGATAAGCTCAATGATAACTTGAGGTAGAAAATCCCAACAGCTAAACAGTTATCTCCTTTTATCAAATTTAAACTTGTCTTTTAATGCTTTCAGCTGTCTATTCTCGTTTTATGAAGAAAAAAGTAAATGTTATTTACATCTTCCAGCTTACATATTCATTGGATTCTGTAGCTCATGTCTGCTCTGTTCAACTTAAAAAACAATTTAAAAAAACCCTGCATATGTGGAGTCTTCCTGTGTTTTCCATATTGATCTGAGGTCTTGGGCACTCTCCCTGAGGTAATAAACCTCTTTTTTTCCAATTGACCTGGGAAAGACAAGTGAGAAATAGTACCATGACAGGATATGCTTATTCCAAATGTACACTACACATAAAGATAAAGGAAAGTCTAAATATATTTAAAAAAAAAAAGTATAATCAACTTGCCAAAAGTCTCTATCTTTCATTTGCGAATAGAAATGCTGCATACATTTTGAGAAAATAACAAACACACACATTAAGGATGGTATCTGTATTACCTCTACTGAAGAAAAGGTCAACAGCTCTATTACATACCTTAAGTTTTAAGCTGTTTCACAATTTTCAATAGTTACATATCAATTTTTGGACAGCAAATACAATTTTATGACAGGTGACCTTATCCTTGTCAGAAAGAGATGTACGTTAGAGCTGTACATCAAAATGAAATACATTCTTTATAATTCTGTCACTGTTACTAGGGTAGAATAGCATATCCTCATTTAATGCATACCATTTACTTTTGAAGACTGAAGTTCAAAAAAGTTAAAAGAAATAATACAATAAAAAGTTATTATATAATAACATTACTTGTTTTAAGGTAAAATTGAGAAACAGTTTCCAATAAAATCATTTTTTCAGTGTCTTGACTTAAAAAGTATCGGCAGTCTGTTCTCCGATGTATTTCTTTTTGTACGGAGGCTATTTGCCATTTTTCTTCTTATCATATTTATCCTACCAAGAACAAAGCAACTTTTCTTTAGCTGGAATTCTATATCAGGTCTACCAAGTTATCTATATTTCTTGAAAGGGACTAGATATAATATTATGTAGTGCCTATCAAGGTGCTCAGCCCTAATCCAAAACAGCCTGTATTACTATAATTTATCTAGCTGTACCATATTCTAACTACTCTTTGAAGTGTATGCTTATAACATTTTGACTTAGGTTTGGTTTTCTTTTTTGGACACAATGTTATATGATTTACCTGTTTATAGAATTATTTCTTGAAATTAAGTCTTTGAACATTGCCTCTTCTAATTTATGCTCAAATTGTTAGTTTTCACATTATATTTTTAAAAGTAAATTGCAAAATTTATGCATCAGCTTTTAAATAACCTCTCAAAACTGGCTGAGTCAACAAGCTTTAACAAATGTTAACTGACGAAGCACCCAATGACAATGATCTCTAACTGGGAACAAATAGCATTTTCTTCAATGCTTATGTTGTACTGATTCTCTCTGAATTGGAGAGATATGTATATGATGGGTGGACTGTTCGGTGGATGAGGAATTGGTTGGATGGTCACATCCAGAGAGTAATGGTCAACAGCTCAATCTCTAGATGGAGATAGGTGACAAGTGGTATCCCGCAGGGTCTGTATGGGGACCAGTACTGTTTAAGATCTTCATCAATGCCATAGACAGTGGGATCGAGTGCACCCTCAACAAGTTAGCAGATGACACCAAGCTGAGTAGTGTGGTTGACATGCCTGATGGACAGGATGCCATCCAGAGGAACGTGGACAAACTTGAGAAATGGGTCTGTGTGAACCTCATGAGGTTCAAAAAGGCCAAGTGCAAAGTCCTGCACCTGGGTCAGGGCAACCCCAGTTTCAATACAGGCTGAGAGATGAAGGGGTTGAGAGCAGCCCTGCCGAGAAGGACTTGGGGGTATTGGTGGATGAAAAGCTGGACAAGAGCTGGCAATGTGTGCTCACAGCCCAGAAAGCCAACCGTATCCTGGGCTGCATCAAAAGAAATGTGGTCAGCAGGTCCAGGGAGGTGGTTCTGCCCCTCTAGTCTACTCTCCTGAGACCCTACCTGCAGTACTGCATCCAGCTTTGGAGTACTTAGCACAGGAAAGTCATGGATCTGTTGGAGCGGGTCCAGAGGAGGGCTACCAAAATTGTCAAACAGAAGGAACACCTCTCCTATGTGGACAGGCTGAGAGAGTTGGGGTTGTTCAGCCTGGAGAAGAGAAGGCTCTGAGGAGACCTTATTGCAGCCTTTCAATACTTAAAGGGTACTTTTAAGAAAGATGCGGACAAATTTTTTAGTAGGGGCTGTTGCGATAGGAGAAGGGTTAATGGTTTTAAACTGAAAGAGGGTAGATTTAGACTAGATATAAGGAAGACATTTTTTACAGTGAGGGTAGTGAAACACTGGAGCAGGTTGCCCAGAGGGGTGGTGGATGCCCCATCCCTGGAAACATTCCAGGTGAGGTTGGACGGGGCTCTGAGCAATCTGATCTAATTGAAGATGTCCCTGCTCATTGCAGGGGTGCTTGGACTAGATGACCTTTAAAGGTCCCTTCCAACCCAAACTATTCTATGATTCTATGATTCTATGATTTTCTATAAGTATTCACTGTTGTTGCAGTATGTGATAAATCCATTCCAGAAGATGGAACAAATGTATAGCCAAGAATTTAAATGACTTGTAAAATTATTCCAACCTCCCAAATGGCAAACAAGTCATGTCTTTGCCAGGTGATTAATTTACACAGAGTGTCTTGCTCTATAACACAAATGTTTGCTGAAGTCCTTGAGAAGAATCCTTCCTCCCCATGACATGTCAAAATTTAGACTCAGAAATTCAGACCTTGAGGTTGGACTTCATTTAGAGTAGGAGAAGGTGGGATCATGAGGATAATGGGAGGATGATGAGAAGCAAGTCTACATTGCACCTTGGTTTTCC
This sequence comes from Harpia harpyja, assembly GCF_026419915.1. Taxonomy (NCBI): domain Eukaryota; kingdom Metazoa; phylum Chordata; class Aves; order Accipitriformes; family Accipitridae; genus Harpia; species Harpia harpyja. Next base: position 2,252,419 of record NC_068943.1, read on the forward strand.
TGGTCTGTAGAAAGATCCCAAAGGGAAATGTGGAACTTACAATGGAAGTCAGGTAGGTATACAAACCTTTTTTTTACCGTTTTCAGGGAAGTATAGCTTATGTATCTGGTCTAAATGCATTGGGATTTTTCTATGCTTTTTAATTCAGAGCCTTCTTTGATAATTAAACAAAACCAAGAGACTCTGTGTTACCTAAATTGCACAAGATAAACTAAGTATTCAGAAGGGGATACACACAGCATTTAAAAGTATCAACTCCTCAAGAAAAGATGTCGCTATACATTAAGACAAGAGGTCTTGCAAAACTTCTGAGATCCAATAGGTACTTTGGAATTTTAAACAAGATTAGTCAGGTGTAATCAAAGTTACTCTTTCAGACATTTATAATTCATTGATTGTATTTCAGAAGTTACATTCCTTTATGAAGTAACTTTCTTTTTGGCAACCAGCAAATATCCTCTGAGAAGATAATTAGTAAAGACAGAAATCTGGAAGGACACAACAGACACAGCTTGAGATACTAATTTTCTACCTGTTGAGAATGCAGTGGCTGTGCACTTTCCTTGCTGTGTTCTGAATCACACAATCTAATAAAGGTAATTGAAAGCTGAAAGAAAGACTGAGAAGATGAACAGTTACAACGCATACCTGAGGACATTACATATAACATTGATCTCAGTCAGCCTAGATATAGATGACAGAACATGATGATGTAAGATTTGTAATTGCAATATTGTCTTATGAACAGAGGTGTATTGATATTTAAATCTGTAAAATCACTAGTTTTAGTTGTTCATTACCCACATCTTTCTTCTACCTAACAGAATATTTTAAATTAGAGACAGCATCATGCTCCTTTCAAAAAAAGCAAAAGCTACTTATATTTCTGTCTAATTGTGGGAAGGGAAGGGAATGCAAAAGGAAATCATATTAGAGATTTAATACAGGGGAAAGAGAAGGAGGGGAAAAAAACCCCAAGTAGCAAAGCAATCATAAAACTTTCTTCTCTAAAAACAAACAGCAAATATCTTTAGTCACAGTGCAAAGTGAAACATGAAGCTGAGATAAATTGCATAAACTGTCAGACACAGTCTACTGATCTGCTGTACTTAGACATATTAAATGGTAAACAAATGGGCAAGCAAGCCCAGAAATTCTACCTTGTGTTTCAAGAAGATAAATAATATATTTCACATGTGTTTTCTGGCATACTTAGGTGTTTCACTTGTAGCAGTGGTTGGAGTTTCTTAATTTAATAAGATAGAATAGTTTTACATATAGATAAATATAGATATAGATTTTTTTAATAGAGATGTATTTAATATGTAAGAATGAATGTAAATAGTAAGAATCAATACAGAGAATGCATGTGTATTTTAAGTATTTTGTAAAGAGAGTGAGGAAGAACTGGGAGCATACAATGGCAATTCGAAAATCCATTAATGACTCAAATGCCGTCACCTCTGTACCCATTCAGGGTGCAATCCCCATTAGGTGAGGATGCTTTTCAGAATCCCATGATTTCTCTCATGGAATTTACCAAATAGCCCTTGGTCAAGCTCTGTACTAAACTTAGCTGTTGGGTGAACAATCAGAAACAGTTCTGGAAACAGGAATCATACTCCAATATTTTACCCAACAGTTTTATGACTAACTTCTCATTCCTATTCTATTCATCTCCACATTAATCTTATTTCATTAATCCTGAAACAAATAGGAGATTTGTCATCCCTTTAGTGCTTTGGCATGCTGTAGATACTCCATCTCAAAGTCAGTGGCAGATAAACAGCTCCAAAAATCTACCCTAAGAATGAAGCTACATAATGATCTCAAACCCTTAACTGCTAAAAGCTAACAGAAGAGGAAGGAACTGCTTCCTTTTTGCTCCTTTCTTCTGCCCTTATTCCTTGCCTTGCAATTCCCCTGCATTCCCATGTGCTTCCACTGGTGCCTTCTGCAAGCCTGTACAACAATCACTCAGGTTGACTTTGTAACAAGTATTCTCCACGGCTAAGAGGTTGAATCTGCTGATGGCAGGCTCTGAAAAGTGCCAGAGCTGGTGCAAGGTATGTGGCAATAGCTTGTGGTTGGAATCAAGGAGCAGGAGGGTGATAAGGATTAAACCTTTTAGTACTGAGAAGCTACTGTACCTATTTAATTTTTACCACAAGTGATTCAGTTAAGATCATGCAACATGTTAGAAAGCAATAAAATCTAAAACAGAGGAGCTTTGTTCTGAATTTGCCTCTTTAACAACATGACTTCTGTTCCCCCAGTAATAAAATCTTGTGTGGCACTTTATATGTGCCATGTTTTACTGTACAGCTGTGTGCCATAGAAAGTTTTAATAAGACATCATGCCCTTTATGTCTTAAGAAGTATAATAGTAGTCCAAGCAAGCCACATTTCTGTTTCAGCTTCATAATGTGAAGTAGGACAGGAAAGAAAATTTAGGGGGGGAGTTAGAAATGAGGTGAAGATCTCATTTAAATGTCATGTTTTGTATGCGCAATATTGCATAATCCATGATCTATAACCCAAAGTTTGTTTCTAGTTCACCATCAGGGTCTTTCAGAAAAGAAAATACCATGTTAAAGAAATGGAGGCAGAAGGGAAATCTGTAAAACTTACTAGATAGTAAGGCATTGGTCATTTTAGGAGGAAAAAGTCAGACTACACACAATTGCACTCAATTTTATGCCAGTTCTCCAACTCTGACCTCCTATGGATTGGTTAAAAAAATAATCAAACTAACCCTAAATGAGTCATATTTCTCTTAACTGTGTTATAGGAAAGTTCTGTTTAAGATGACTCCTTTTTTTGCTACTATTTTCTTTTACAGAGATTGAACAGGGGATTTTTAAAAGTCTTTAAGACTAAAATATTCAATCTTTTTTACTTTTTTCCCTTTTCTTCACCCAGAAACTTACAAGGAAAGTAATGTTAAATGTTCATAACACTATCTTTAATTACTACACTGGAGGCTGAACCCCACACCCAAACACTCCTGAATGCTGGGAGAGTAAGTGCGGATCTGAGTTATTTCTGACTCTTGTCTAGAGTACTTAGACTGTGCTAGCGCTGCTTTCTAGGTTCATTTCATAATTTCACTTCTTTTATCTAAACACACATCTACTAGCAGGGCAGGGCTTATTGGCAGCAACCTTTCCTCTCGCTGTGTTCAGTCTGTGATGCTGAAAATGGTGGATAATGGAGAGGGAGGCTTCAAAGGGAACATCAAGACATTTTTGAGAGCAACAGGGGCAAATTTAAGGGAGTTAATTGACACTGCCATAAAAATGGGAAACACCTGAGCAAATACATCACGGATCAAAAGAGAAAGAAATGGCCTACAGAAAATCAGAAGGAAAAGGAAAATAAAATGCATTCCAAAATCTAAGAAACTCCTCATGTAGCTTTGTTACATTAGTTATAGAGGTGCATTCAAGCTGCAAAAATCAGATTTTGTACACCCCAGAGTTCAGGGTATTAAATCTAGTGCTTTGATTCACACCCCTTTATACTTGATAGTATAAGCTTACTGAAGAAAAATAATTGACTATGCCCTCTGATAACTAAAACATTACCACCGAAGAGCTTTTGTCCTTAATATTCTAAAGGTAAAAACACATTTTCCTCACTCAGTAGGGAATACATATGAAGTTTGATTATTTTTTCCATTATTTTTCCTTCTAAAATATCTAGAGGTTTGTTCTAGCTACGCTTAAAGTATGTCTATGAATGACAAAGTTAACATTTTGTAAGACATATAATTCTTTTACCAGTTGGCAGTAAAGGAATGAAATTTCTCTGCTCCTCCTCTTCAATAAAAATGAAATCATATTTGGTTTTGTTTAAATTTTATTTTATTTTGAAGCCCTAGAAAACTGAATTCTTAAAAAACTTAAGAGCAGGAAAGGAAGAACACAGATTAGAGGAAATGACACCCAGCATATGGAAGAGCAGATACTGAAAGTAATCTTGATATGATGCAATAAAACACTTTGTAGATGTCTGTGCATATGTATCTTTAATTGCATATATATGCTCAACTGTTTTCAGTCACATTCTATTCTCCTCCCTTTATCTTCATTTTATCTACTTAATTGCCAGATCTTCTGCACAGTGACCTTGTTTTCATAGTTACTGCAAAGTACCAACCACCTTTAGAGTGCTATAAAAAATAATAATAAGGGAAGCATCGTTTCTGGAAGGTGATTACTCTGAAAATAGTATGTCACCCAGCAGTCACTTCCTAACTAAAGATTACTGAGCTACCTTCATAACCAGAGGTACCTCCAAAACATTTTGGTTAAATATGTAACACGCCAATTTTTGTCGTAGGTAACACAAGGACTATTAAACAGCCCACTTAGCCGAGCTTTTTTGCATTTTGGGTAATTACAATGTTAATTATGATCATCATAACTAAGAATTAGTTATGATGAATGTCAAGTTCAAATGTGAGTGACTTAAAAAGTGTATTACTTGTAAATGGTGTGGAGCTCTTCATCTAGAGTCATTTTTCTTTCCAACTGATGAGCCCAACTGAAAATACTGGCCACTCCCTGGTCCTAAAAACCTATTCACCATTGCTTCCCAAAGTCTGGGAATTCAGGACAGACTGTCAAATACAGCAGACCATATGGATGAAAGTAAGTAAGAGAAATCAAACTAAATAGCTGTTGCATGCAGGAGCTAACGGACCTTCTAGCTGGTTGTTTTGCCTGTGCTGAACTTCCCAAAGTGTCACTGTACCCACAGCTCCCTATTACCTCATGTCAAGGCCAGGCAACCAGTCACGGAAGCATGATAACGTTGGTTACATTACAGACAACGTTATGACTTGCCAAAATGTGGAATTCCCATTATTTGAAATGTTTATCAAAAGTGAGGAGAAATGGTTGGGGTTTTTTTATTTTTAAAAATATGCAATTTCAAACCATACGGCTAGAATACATTGTAGGGTCTATTCTGAATTGTAGACAGGTAGCTTTGATGAATAAGTGTATCTGTTGTAGGCAGATGTCTCTGAATCTACAGGAGAAAAGATGCAATGAAAGCCTGTCTGTTCTGTCCTTTGGCCATACAAACTTGGTCTCCAGGAATTCAGTAGAGATTTTTTCATTAGCTACAGTGAATGTTAGAATTATGTAATCATAACACCCAGATTCCTGGTGACATGTGCAGAAGCTCACAATTTCAGTGAAAAGCAAGATCGTTTAAATATCCATCTTCCATTGTAAAAGGGATTTTAAAAATGGTCTATTTATAACATCACATTAAAGTAGGGGAACACAAAAACTAGGGGAACAAGTATCAAAGGCGAAAATGTTGACTCTATAGCACTGCAGGTCTTTTAGCTATCTGCTGCTGGCTTATCAAGAGACACAACTTTGAGTATATTCCTTTTTGTTGCTTATGCCACAGACAATGTCAAGTTATAAGCCATTATCAGCCATGGTCTCTGCTATCAGACTGTCACAAGCATGGGGAAAGGGATTAACATTCACGCTGGCATTAGCTGTCATTAGTCCACAGAAACGGAGTTGTACACACACCCAAATATAGAACTAAATATACCAAATACTTATGACTCAGGAGTTAAAAATACGTTGACCCAGGAAATAAAATACAAAATAGCAAAAAACAACAACAACAAAAGTCCACCTAGTTTTGAAAAGCTGCTTTCTGGTAAATAAAAGTGAGGCCAGAGGTGACATCAAAGGAGGAAAAAAATGTTCCGTTAACTGAAGACATTGACAGTGCACCTAATGTGACTGGCCATACACATCTAGTGGCATTTAACATGTCCCTCTGGAGCATTCATATGGGGCTGTCAGATAGGACACAGGACCTACAGGGGACCTCTGTCATTCTGGAGCAAGAGCTGGCAGCCAGGCAGTAAAAGGGTTAGAGAACAGAACATGCTTCACTTAAATAAAGTATTAGATTTATCTGTGGGTGTATATATGTTTGCATGTGTGTATGTGTGTGTATGTATTTATATATACACGCATGCAAGTTTATTTAATTTCATATTAATGTATAAATTAAACAGAAAAATGAAATATTCAGATTCTTTGAACTCAGTTAAATGAACCAGGTTTTCAGACTACACAGATAGAAAAAGTCTGTTTACAGAACAGGAACAGAAATAATCCCAAAGTATTTTTACTAGATGAGACTCAGACTATTTTTTCATTGTTTTTCTGTCTTGAAATTCACACATTCCCAGTACTTGCCATTTACTATAAAACAATGCATTTTTCTCTAGAACTGGAATAGTAATATTTAATATTTAGCAAGTGAACATCCAGGTACTTAGACAAAACCACAAACTATGAAACAAATACAAAATAGAATACGTGACTACCATGTGATGTTCTGTAGGATGCCACAGCCATACAAGACTCCTGATTGACTTAATCACATCTATACCCACTAACATTACCTACATACGAAATTAGGGTTTGGGTCTTTGTTCCTCACTGGAATCTAGCCACATCTCAGAGTCTAGACCAGCTAGCCTTGGCTAGTGTCTGGCTCCTCCATCCACCATTTCTGTTGAGAACAACTCTCCTTAGGGCATATTACAGTAGAGGGAGTATCAGCACTAATTTAGAGTCGGTCTCACCCTTTCCTACTCAGCACTAGCTGAGCATGAGAGTTTGTGCCTACAGTATCAGATGAATGTCATATTGAATTCACTGGGCTTTGAGAAAGGAAGGAGATGAATCTCTGCTTTGCTGTGTTATCCGCTAACCTGTTTAGCACTAGCTTTGGTCTAGAACGACAAGTTCAATATTTTGCCATCACAGATACTATGTTATATAAATATATTTCCCTCTGTATTATAATTAGTTCAGACTTTCTAATCTGCTAATTCTGTTGGGAGGATATTGAAGGTGAAGGTAAGATAGATGGAGAGGAACAAGAAAATTCCATACATATATTGTCTGGAATCTAATCCAGGAAATCACTGAAAAATATTCAACAGGAAAGAAGGAGTGAGAGAAAGGACTCAGAAGGGGTCACACAGGTATGGAGACACATTCGTTTTCAGGTCTTATGTTAAGCTTGTCATATGCATCAAGTTTATCTTAGATTAGATTTTTGCTTTCATACAAATTAACTTCAGAAATAGGAAATGTTTTTAGCTTGCTCATTTCAGGAAAAAGATGGGGGTAGTTCTTCCTTAAGACTTTGAGTCTTAGGGTCTCAGGGTCTTAATATTGCTAATAATTCTTCCTGTTACTAGATCCCACTGATCATATATTTTGGAATCACATTCATTGTCAGCTGCATATCATAGTCATCCTGTGATAATTACCATATATGATTTCCTCTTCCTAGGCTTATAACAAAAATTTTTGTTAACAGTCCTTGCACTTGTGTTAAATTTCAACACATTTTGTTAACTAATATAATCCAGAGCACTAGCATAATCCACCCTTTATGGACAACTCAGAATCCTCAAAAACCTTCATCAGCCCTTGTTTCCCCTGCTTTCTGCCATGCCTTAGTGTCAGGCTCTTCATATCAACCTTCATTCTAGGAAGTTATTTCCCAGAAACACAGATTAAGCCTGCTCTGGAAAAAAAAAAAATTTTTTTTTTTTATATTCTTGCATCCCAATAATCAAATATCCCTAAACTGTTCTCATAGCTTTAATATGGGCTGGCTTCTAAACTTTAATATCTCCTTACTTCTGTGCCCCTAGGAAGTCTTCTGGGCTTCTGTTTCTACAGCTGGGTATACTCACACTTTTCCTCTCACGGTGCCAGTTATCCCACTGACAGCGTAGTTCAGTAGCATTTTCTCCGCTGTTATATCCACTTCAACCTCAGGTGTACCTCAGCAAGACCCATCACCTTGTTCCTGGCAGACAGCAGAAAGTTCAATTTCCTGAATCAGCTCTAGGGTCAGTCTGTGAATTTTTCCTAACATGCAGGTTTCAGTAATGCAGATTTGACAGTTCCTGATGTGGATGTGAATTTCTGGTCTTTTGCCTTCTGTTCTTTTACAATATAATCCTGTCTTCAGTTCTTCTCTGTTTCAGTTTTGCTCCTCCTGGCTCTAACTCTCTTGCTACCATTGATACACATTTTTCTCTTGTGGAGTAGGGTTTTGTTTTGGTTTTTAAATTTATTTATTGATACATTGGTTTTCTTTTCTTTTTTCTTTTTCCTTTTCTTTCTCTTTTTCTTTTTCTTCTTCTTTTTCCTTTCCTTTTTCTTTTTCTTTCCTTTTTCTTTTTCTTTTTCTTTTTCTTTTTCTTTTTCTTTTTCTTTTTCTTTCCTTTTTCTTTTTCTTTTTCTTTTTCTTTTTCTTTTTCTTTTTCTTTTTCTTTTTCTTTTTCTTTTTCTCTTTTTCTTTTTCTTTTTCTTTTTCTCTTTTTCTTTTTCTTTTTCTTTTTCTTTTCCTTTTTCTTTTTCTTTTTCTTTTTCTTTTTCTCTTTTTCTTTTTCTTTTTCTTTTTCTTTTTTCTTTTTTCTTTTTCTTTTTTCTTTTTCTTTTTTCTTCCCTGTTCATGGTATTATTGCCTTTTTTATCTCAAACACTTATAAAAATAGCATGGTCTTATGTGACTGTTTAGGTAGGAAAAAAAAAACAGAGAGGCTATCTGTTGTTGATGATATCCTAGTAACATACTAATAAAGTACTGTGGCGGTCTGACGAATTATAGTCAATGTCTCAAACATTCATTAAAGAACTTTGGTGGAGAAAACGGCCTCTGTAAAAATTCTGGAGTTTTGTGAACAGGACAATGTGGCCGGACGAGAGGGCCCCATGGAGGGTGGGACCGCGCTTCTCCAAAGCCACAATTCCTTATCTGAAGTGACCAGGAGAAGGGGCACAGCGTATGCGCCTGGAGGAGGGGGCCCCACGGAGGATGGGACAGCAGGAAAAGAGAGGTAACTCCTCAGTGAAGCCCCCCAAAACTCACCAACCAATTCCAGAGAACCCCGGGAATGTGAACTGCGCATATTGAGACCACCGACTAACACACTACAAAAGAAGGGAGAACAAGTTCTCAGCGTGTGCCCTCCGGAACTGGATCTCTACGCTGGCTGGACCAATGCTGGACCCAGGACTGGTGAAACCCATTTCTTCTCTCTCTCTTTCTTTCTTTCTCCCTCTCTCCCTCTTTTTCTTCTCTCTTTTTCACAGTCCCTACACCTCACCCTTTTAAACGTAAACCGTTGACCAAATCTGAGACTAGGAGCAGATCCAGCCACCCCTGGGCTCCTCTTTGAGAAGGAGTCCAGAAAGCAAGAGGGTTTGCTCTGAAACTCGGGACTCAACGGGAGGGCTTGCCTTCTGACACAGTTTCATGTTCCTTTTTTTGTTTCTTTTTCTACACCTCCCTTCTCTTTTCAAACAGCGGCTTAATGACATGATGCAAGGTTCACATTGGTAAGTTCATTTGTACGTGGGCAAGGTTAGCTAGGTTGAATAAATGTTGATTGTTGTTTGAACTCCCCTGGTGTCGTTTCACCTTAATTCTGACAAAGGAAATCCACAAACCTGAGTCGCTCCAACTTTGGGACACAACAAGTACATAACTCTATTTCCTTGTAAACAGCAGAAATTTTAGGAAATTAATGGTTTTAGTATCTCTGACCTAAGCTAGTTGTAACTGTACTTCACAGAAGTTAATGTTACATAGTGCAAATCAGTTCAAAGTCAGGCAATGAATCCTTTCCCAGTTCCTTGGATTCGATCAACACAGTAGTCGGAAAGCAGGAGAGTCCAGAGTCTCTTTTTACTAATCGTTATCCCCAAAAGCTCTGTCCCAGTGCTGTTGTCTCAGGCTCAAGTGCCCAGGACTTGAACCAGCAGTGCTCTGGCATCCTCTGTCAGGTACTTCTTGCAGCTCCTTCACAACCACAAATATTATTTACCAGTGAAATGGGCTCCGTCTACATGGAAGATGCATCTTTATTTTTGGAAAAAACATACTGTGCAAGGAGTAGAGATTGTTAGCGCGGCTCCTATTTGACTATATTTCCATCCTGTTATGTACTTAGCCAAATTACTTTAGGGTTTTCTACTCCATTCTTTACTTTCTTTCAGTATTGCCTACATGTCCATCCCTTTACTCTTTTCAAAGGCATTTTTGAGGCAGGCCAAGAATGCTTAATGTGTTCTGCTGCCTACTGGGATGGAGCCAGACAACCCAGAATGGCATTCATTTTCCAGTTTAGGCAAATCTAAAAATAAATCTCTTGTTGTAGGAGTAGACTCATAGAAAATATTTCACATCTCTGCGTCTCTGAAGAGAAAAACTTCTGCCCTTTCTCAGTTTCATTTTGTTTTCCAGTCAGAATTCCTGACTCTTTTATTTGGGAAACAACTACAAATCAGTTTCAGATTGACAGCCGTGAGTCAATTACAGATAATTTGTAAACATCAGTTTTTATGCAAAGATTTTAGTTGGATCATCCTATTATCCAGAGACAAAACCAGGCTGAGAAGCATGCTGTGCCTCAGACTTCTGCAGTGGCCTTCTGTGGGTGCTAAATGTTTGCATAAGCCGAAAGACACCACTTTGATTTGTCATGGGCCTTTCATTACTGCTAAAGGAGGTTTTCCTCCTCTTTTTACCTCAATTTCCCAAATCTGTGATCCATTGCTGATCGCAGTGTTGATTACAGAATTAAAGCTATTGGCAATTCATGGCATGTCAGTTACTGAGTTTCTCTAGTGTCAACACAGAATCTGGTGGAAATTTTATGTTTCTTTGGTTTTCCTCAAGAATAAGGGTAAGGCCAAGGTGAACACTCTAGGTTTTTATTAACCTTTTGAGAAGTCTGTTTTGTATAAGCAAATATTTACTTAATAGGTCAGTATTCCTCAGTACAGCATCTCTCTGAATTCACACTAGCACATCCTATGGCCTTGACAGATCAGGAGTCCTGACTCCAGGTTCCTCACTTCTAAGAAAAAAAAAAATCTCAGAATATCTTACAGCCCCACAAAAGGTGATATATTCTAGATCTAGGTGTACCGTTTGAAGGAAACACATTTTTCAGCTGCTCATCATCAGTTTACATTGCCAGCCTCAAATCCCAGCAGCTGGTGGGATCACTTGTTCGTTCTTGTTCTTAAAAGAAACATGACCGTCTTTGCAAAACTGCTTTAAACAAAAAGAAAATTATTGGTACTGTCCTTGTGAGGAGAGGGTAAGTAGCACACACTACAGTAATATTTTTCAAATGGAAAACATGTAACAGTATTTAAACCAAAGGAACAATGTTGAAAGATATAATGCAGATACTTTAAGTTGAAAATTTGTGCTCCTGTTTGCAAGCATACATAGGTCTCATGAAATGTTATTTCTCTGGCCACCTGTTACATTCTCACATAGCGTCCAGTTGTACAGAAATCCTATTTTCCCAAGTGGTTTTAATAGAACACAATTATTATATTCATCAACAGCTATCTTCTTCAAAAGGACTGAACTGTTAAAATTAAGGTCCTTGGAAATTATGACTGTATCATTTACAGTTTTGAGCAATGAATAAAATGAATTTTTTTGCATTGCAGTTAAATAAAGTCTGTTCCATGCACCTAAGAAACAGCAATAAGCTATTCAGGGTATTTGGGTTTTTTTTAACTGTTGTTTGATTTGAACAGCTACATCTTAAAGAATAAGTTGCTAGAGAATAGTTTGGCACAAATAATCTTCAAATCATGGACAACTCTCTGCTATGCAACAAAGAGGCGCATTTGAAAAGGAAATTATAATTATTCCCCTTTTACAAGCTAGACAGTTGTACTTCTGAAACACCAGGGCTTTTAAGTAGGAGCTAAATTAATCTTTATTAATCCTTGTTATCATGATTGCATAATGTCTGGATTTAAATGTCTGATGTACAGCTCTCTGTTTCCTGCTTCTCTGGCAATCAGAAGTGTGAAAATAAACCTTACACTTTAAAAGAAACACTTCATTTGAAAAAAAATAGATATAATCATCTGTACTATTTAAAAGAAAAAGAGTTTTACTTCACACAAGAATAAATATACAGCATGTCAGAGTTTCAGACTTGCTATTTTATGTTAAAATATGCACTGCTACATGTCAGAGCTGTGAAAATGGGAGGTAAAACAAGAAGGCAGTTGGCCAAATAGGTATAGCAAGATTTTTTTCCATTAAGATTTTTATTTTTTTAGAATATTGCTCCTACAATTTAATGACAGCATTTAAAACACCCTCTAAAATGGTCTCTGTGTGCCCTACTGAAACTTCAAACTACCCTAATTAATGATTAGATCAGAGTCAAAAAACAAAAACAGGTTTGAGTTTGGGTCTTCTTGTGCTTTTTTACAAGCTTCTATGCTGCAGAAATGAGCCATAATTCAAATAACCACTTTCAGACAACAGACACAGTGTATAATGCCATTTAAAATACTTTCTGCAGACACATCATTAGTTTAGAGTTAGGTTTACATTAACTTTACCATTGCAAATCTAATTGTTGAGGAGAAAAGAGGTTCTAACTTTATTGCAAACATGTTCTGCCTAAACAAGCTTAGAAAGACTACTCAGCTGGAATAGTTTTCTTACTTAAGTACATTAATTCTCAAAAATTAATGCATAGTTTAAGCTTAAAAAATGCTGTCAAAAGAATATTTTCCCAAGCTCTGTTTGGGCTCTTAAAATGATATTAAAAGTTAATTAAAATTATTATAGTTTAAATTCCGTTTGCTATTATAAAGTTAACACACTGAGTAACGAAAGTATATTTCTCTACTCTAAGTTTGTTTGTTTGTTTGTTTGTTTGAATTTGTGATGTTGTGGGAAGTCATTTCAAACTGCAATTTCACACTATATGGGTGAAACATATAGTAAAAATAACTGAAGCCATATTTCCAGAGAAAAATTGACTATTGACTCCTGTCAATATCAAGCAAGCTGATACAAGATTTTTATTAATTCAAGTGCAATGTGCTGTGAAAAATGTATATCTACTGTTTAAATGATAATACAGACCTTGTGCAAATGTCTTTCACAGCCTTTTATGTCTCCGGCGGCTCATTTGTGATCAATAATCGTTTAAATTTTCTCTAATAAGTAGCTGATTCTTAAGGGTTGACACAATGTGTTGGGCAAGACTAACTGCACCTACACTGACATAACAAGATGTTCTTGAGAGCAACTTCCATAACAATAGCCTAGCTTAGATTATATGCAAACTAGCTTCATTTCTATGGCCTCCGTGTTGCATCCCCAATGCACTGTCAGCAGGGACAGCTTTGACAATGGGTACGTCATTGTCTTTACTGCAAGTCTCCGGAATTCCCTCCAGCATTTACAACAGGACACATGACCTATGAGTTCTTCTCAGCATCAGGTTACATATCACTATGCAACATGCTGTGCGCCCCATAGCTTTTATAAAGACAGAGCCTTTGAAAGTTTTAACATTCTCATGTTGTACAGTTTTGAAGCATACAGCAAGAGGAAGAATCCTCACAGAGACAAAGATCTTCCAGTTGAAAAGTCAGGAAGCATTCTTGTCCTATAGGTAGGAAAAAATATATCTTATATATATTTATTTAGTGCTGAAACCTTATGCATACTTGGAGGGTTTTACTGAATTTCCTTTCAAGCCATATAACATCCCTGGTAAACTCTTGATCCTAAAATCAAGCATTGCAACTAAAACACCGTTGTCGTTGCCACACTGAGTATCATTGTTTGTCCATTCCTACTGTAGCACTTAGGAACATTTCTTCTGTGTTTCACTGCTGTATATAAACTTCTCACCTTTGAGTTCACCCTTCTTCACAACCCAGCAGACCTAAATGAATTCCTCTTAAGAGTAGTTTAAGAAGATAATACTTACTAGAATTTTGTTATAACCTCCTGAGAGGCTGAGAACAGGTACTCTCCCCTGAATCATTCTAGTTAGCCTCCAAGTCAAGTCAAACAAATCAATTTGAACCATTTCATTTAAACCGTTCTCAGGGGACTAAAAATACATATGAAGTCAGATGCCCTATTTCATCTGAGAGGAAGTTATCAACAACTGTACGTACTTGCTTCTTAAACTGTTTCTTAGGTGTAATTGATGATGTAAATCCATTTTAGTGTGAAGGAAAATAAGCTAGATTAAATCAAATCCACAGATGTTTTACACCAGCCTGGTCTGACTTTGTTGTGAGATATCAGAGATATTCTAGTCTATGACTAAAAATGTTCATACAGTGATTACGTAAGTTCTCAGTTAAAAAAACAAAACTAGCAAATGACCACTGGATTTTATGCCCATGAACATGAAGTAGCATGTTCAGTATTAAGCGTAGAGCTTTGGTTTACATTTTGCCTGCCCCAGCTTCCATCTGCTGTGTTTGGGGTTTAGTACATACTAGAGTGATCAATATGTCTGTGCAAAATATGTTAGAATATTAATGCAGTCATAGCTTTAGTTATCTTTCCTTTTTTCAAGTATACCTCAGATATAAGTTGTTCTGTTTCACTGAACATTCATATTACTTCTGGAATTTCTCCATCACTCTTTAAAAGTGACACCCATAAGTCAACATATTAGAGCAGCTAAAACTTTGTTAGTAGCCTGGAAAACTATTCATACTTCTGTAAGTGATTGCATAAGATGTATGAACAACTGTGTATAACTTTTTTTTTTCTTTTTTTTACCCAAGAATCTGACATTTCTGGCTCATTTTCATTTTCTGGGGATGTCGTTCACAGGATTTTACCTTAGAAAACCATAATGCTTGTTTGATGCATAATGGATAATCCCAGGTGTCACGAAGAAAACAAAACAAAGCAAAAGTAAACAAAGGAAAATTTGATTCAAATATCATCAGTATCTTCCCAAAGTCAAGGCTTTTTAAGCTTTCATCCGTTTTACTAATTGAGGATAACTTTGTTTGATGCATGTATAACATACTCAGTTGAAAGTTTGCTTAGACACACATCAGAAGATTCACAGGTGTGGGAGATGTGATTCATTGTAAGAAATACAGCAGTTTCTTTTCTGATACTGAGATCAATTCAACCTTAATTCATTATTATGAATTCATTATTATGAACTTTCAAAGAGAATTAATATTCTGAAATACTTAATTATCTGAGCAAGAGAAAGATAAAAGAATTAGTATCAGTAAATATCGTCAGAGTTTGTAGCCAAGATTTGGAAGAAAATTTGGATACTGCACCTTTAAATATTACCGGTTTTCATAACTTCCAAATAAAAACCCCAAAGCTCCACCAGGTCACTTTGCACCTTCTCCTTGGATAAATTGGACTTTCTTCCTGCAGCTATGATATCATGTTGCATATTTGGAAACTTGACATATGTCACACTGAGGACAAGAAGATTAAAGTGCTTTCCTTTTCCACTGTTTTCCTGACAATTAATCCTATATTGCCTCAAGACCTAGAATATGCAGCTTGCTTAATAATGCTCTTTGAACTTTGCAGTGATTGATCTATTGCAATTAAACTTTGAACTCTGAATATTACCAGGTCATCTTATTGTTGGCAGTAGTAGACCTGTGAGTCCTCTTTAAAATGAAATCCTATGGTTAAGTCACTGATCCAAGAGAGGACAAAACCCATATCATCTAAATGACCAGCCATGCCCTTTCTTGCAGGAGGAAATAAAAACCTGGAAAAGAGCAGTAACATTGAAATGGGAATGTATTTCTAATACAAACGTTGAATTGTGTAATTACCATTATTAAATAGGTCCACTACCCCAGTACAACATTTCAAAATAAAATACGCAAAGTGCTGTGCTAGAAACTGGAGTTCTCAGGAGCTTTGGACAGACCATTTTCTTAAAAATGCCAGGTTACTGACACTAAATTTTCCCCCTCATATCCAAGCTTTCCAGTCAAACTGAGACAGAAAACCCCTGCCCCTGCAGTAACATTAATTTCCTTAGTGGTTTGGAGCCTCAGATGAGATGTGGCAGAGAGAAATTCAAGCTTCTCTTCAGCACCAGGTAGACCGAGGAAAATCGTGTCTTTCAAATCTCACTGAGTCCTCTGAACATTGAAACTTGGTGGATTTCTCTAGTGCAATACACGCTTCTTTGCTCATTAACTTTAGCTTTGAATTTTTCTCAGTATTTGAATAACAGCAACTTTCAAGGTTTCTTATGAAATACAACACTCACTTTTTACCTTTTGCTGTCTCAGCGGGAAGCCATACTATTCTTAGATTTTTCCTATTTAGATTAGTGACAAAAGCTAAGATAGTTTGGATACCTTGTTCTGAACTGTGGACTGAACCATGTGTTGCACAGTAGGCTTGAAATATGGAAAAGGGGGTCTGACTTATGTTTTGCTTTAATTCTAAGTACTTAGAAGTTCAAATATTAATCCAAATTATCCAGGTATGGAAGAAAGAATTGGCAATTTTACTGTGGTAGATTTTCCTAAAATATTTCCAGAATATTTTATGAAGGCATATTTTGTAAGTCTGCAGATGAGCCTATTTAAAGAAGAGAACAGTCAAATAATCCAGACAAGGCAATAGAATATTTGAAAGTCTTGAACGTGAAATAAGACTTGACACTGAATAGATGCAAAGAATTAAACATAAAATATGTAGGTAGAGATAGACAGAGACATTCTAGAGAAGGATATAAAAACTGCTTCCAAAAGGTTTCTTTTAAGTAAGAAAATAAACTGGTTTTTAAGGCGTTTGTCTATCATGGCATTATGTGTAGTTAGAATTCCACATCATCAAATTCATGAACAGCCACATTCCTTCCTTCAATTTCTTCTAACAGGCCATGCCATCTTCTGTTCCCCTTCATTTGAGACATTTAAAAACAAGACAGAGAAAAAATGTCAATTTTCATTTGTTTTCTAGCATTTGAATAAGAATAGAGAGTAATGTATCCACAGAAACTCTTTGAACCTTTACAACCTGCAGATTTCCACAGATGTCTAAAACTACTTACTCTGTAAAACACATTACAAAGAGACAGGGAGAACTTTTAAAACAAGAAAAAAATAGTGCTTCCTCAACTTTGCAGTATACTTTCCTTTTTCCACTCAGAGAAGATAAACCATTAGTTTTCGCCAAACTCATACAAATACAATTTTCTCTATACAGGTCCAAAAATGGGAAGGCAATACAACTGGTTTTAGTGACTTACAAAATCCAAAGGTTGTGCCTCCCCGCTTTCTTTCCAAACCGTGGCTGTACATAGGATATATAGAAAGCGTACACGATCTGCACATCTTTATCAGATCTTTTGCTTCATAAAACAATCCCTGCTTCTTCTCAATTGGCTCATCCATGAAAAAGCATAACTGTGAACCATTTGTTGCTGCCATACTGTTTCATGTCGCCTTCTCCTGGTTGCGGTTTTTCCAGGAGTCCCCTCTGGGCTGGGTCCCTCAGGATGGTTTGGATGAGCTGCTCCGAAAATGACTGTCAGCTTTCACTTTGCGTTACCAGACATGAGAGGAGCTACGCGGCCTCAGGTAGAAGAACAGCATTTTTATACAGCTGATTCACAAGGAGGAAGGAAAAATAACAAAATCCTAATGATTTCTCCTATACCATAGATTTGGAGAGAAACAGGGGAAAAAAACCCCCACAAAACAAACCAAACCACCAAAACCTCCAAACATTTAGAAACATAAAAACATCACTGTCTGAGGAGAGACTTAGATGGTACCATGACAGAAAAAGACATAATCGCTGAGGAGAGAGAAAATCATCATACACATATGAAATTCTGGCTTTGCAATGACAGTGGAAGAAGGAATTAATCATGGCACCATTTGTTAGATACTTCCTCAGTGTATAAATTCTATACAGCCTTTTTCTTTAACCACAACAAATGCATTTTGTAGACATTTAATGTTAGCCAGTTGATTTTTCATTTTGCTTGTTTAGTTTTCCCAAAGGTAAACTTGTCCTGTTGACTGAAAGACAGTGCTTTTTATTATCCATATAGGTTATCTGAACTTATATGGGGCTGGGGTATCTTTGGATGATTTAAAACTTGAAGGTGTCGTTCTGAATGAATGGTTCCATTGAATGAATTCAAGGTCATGTGAGGGAAAATTAAGAGCAGGCTAGTGAACTCTAGACAGTATGCTCAAGGGTTTACCTGGAAGAGTAGAGCAGATTCTCAACTTCTGAAGAGAATTCTGTTTAATGGAGATTAACAGACAGGAAAAAGAAAATAAAGATCGACTCTAGACTTCTAGGGTAAATTCTCAGAGACCGACCTACTCACGGCCTTGAGTAATGAGGTCGCTGGAGAAAATGAGTAAGTATATTGCTGCTTAAGAAAATTCACAGCAGAATGCAACAAGATCATCCAATTTCCTATACTGTTCCACTTTAATCACAGCAATTTTTCCTACATTTTATACACAATAGTCAGGAAACATTAAGGAAATCACTTGTTCAGAAAGCTTACAAAAGTTACGTATTAGCTTTCCAAGACAAACCTTTACTTCCAAAAATATACAACTTTTAGTGTGCCTATAATGAGATTTTTAATTATTTAAGATATTTTAAAATCTCTCCCCAAAGTATTTAATGTTTTTTTCCCATTTACTATTAAAAAAAAAAAATCACACTTACTAGTTCTTTTTTTAAATTATTTTCAAGTGTATCCCATGGATAATATATTTTAATAATACAAGCACCATTCTCAAAATGAAAATATTCCTTATAGTACCAAAGAGGTATAGTTTTAATGTCTTTGGGGGGATTTTTCTGTTTCAGTTCCAGCTTATTTAACTTTACCTACATATCCAATATTCTTAGACCTGGCACTCATCATGTTAGCCAGCTAAGACTGGCTAACACGTCATTGCTTGTTCCAAAATGATTTGAGATTGAAAGCTTCTTTCATCTTTCTTCCCCTGTGCACTGACTCACCTTCCACCTTTACAAGAGATATGTTATTATCTTGTTCAGCTGACTTTACTGCATCAGCTCTGACAGGAAGATAAAGTTTCCAGTTCCATAGTACCTGTCATTTCTCAAGAAATTTTGTCTGAGAGGAACATAAATATGAATTACTTTTTTAAAACCTCCTGCCATAGTGAAAGGACTTTTCAGGAACTGGAAATATTTTTGCTCAGGCTTGAGGAAAGGCTTTAATTTTCCAATGTGATTTTAATCAATGAAGAATTATACTGAACAATGACAAACAGTTGTACAACTACTATACACAGGCTGATAACAAAGATGAGGATAAAGTAGTTTTGAATACTAAATCTAATGCAGAATGCGGACAACCTACACGCTAAAGGCAGGGTAGGCATTATCCCCTCTACATGACTAGTACATTCACTTGTCCACTGATGCTCAAGTAATTTGAACTACTGTCAGATTTTGTAAAAGCGAATTTAATAAAAAAAAAAAAAAAAAATCCCCTCCCTTACACAAAGTTTTATATCAGGTGATTCTCTGTGAATCAGGTAACTCTCTGTGAGTTACTGGTATCATGTTTTCTCTGTCCTGACATAATTAAGAGTCCAATTTAATATGTGGGGGACAGGATATTATGTCTTCTGTGACTAGAGTTATAGAAAGAAAATTTCAAAGAATTATATTATCTGCTCAGTTTGAGAGAGGGCTTCAGTAGCCAGTTTTGGTGGAAACATATTTTGAAGACTGACAAACATATTTTATATCTCGATGTACATGGGGTAGCTAAGGAAGATCACCCTAGATCAAGGATAAATATCCAGTGCATAGACCTCCCACAAAGACTCTCACCTCACTCTTTTTTTTTTTTCTTTTTTTTTTCCCCCCAGAGAAGTAAAGAAAAGCCTTTTCTATTAGTGCTGGGTTTTATTTTCAGCTCTCTGTGACCACAGCAGCTTGACATAAATTAGAACTGACCTCCATGTGTTCCAGTGGGATAGCTATGAACAGGAATGTGCAGAGACATACTTTAAAACCACTTACATTAAAATTGCTATGACTGCATTCTCTGTTACTTGGATAAAGCCAAGGTTTTAGTTCCTTGCTTTTATTTTCAGGGACATGAAAGGGGAAAAGGCTAGGAAGACAGGGAAGTCCAGTATAGATTAATTCTCCTTTTGTGTATATTGTTCAATAAAATGTAAATGAAGAGGATATTTTTATGTTTGACTAGTTACCACAAATAACTATAAATGACCCCTCCCTACTTGTTCCCAACCGAGCCCATCCTACTTGATCTCGAGTAGAAAAAACAAACCAAGAGAAAAAAACCTTGATAATTCAACAAGACAAGTGGAAGATGTAATTGTGTCACCGAGGACTGAAAGGCAAAAGTGCTGAATCATGACCCCAAGCTGGTTCCCCCAAATATCCAATAAAATATAACGAGAGCCAGACCTTCCCATCACCAGCTGGCTGTAGTCCACCTGGATACTCAATTCATCCCACCTGTGGTCAACAGGCTATCACACCACCAGGCAGTGAAGCCAGATGCCTGAACGCCTTCACAGCTCATTTTTACTGGGACTCCCAGCACACGTGGGTTCCCTGCTGCTGAACCATCAGCTGAAACTATTATGTCTCTGCAGCAGTCCTCCTTGTAGGGCTGTCTGGTGGCGTAAATCCTGAAAATGCACAGACGTACTCTAAGAAATTAAAGTTTTTCTGGGTTTTTCTGCTTTGGATTACTATTCCACTGTCTGAGGATATTCTGGTTCACAGAAAGAATTGAAAAGACAAAGTCTTGGCTAACTTTGGATAGAAATTCTGTAATAAAATCATAGAAAACAAAGAAGACAAGAATATAATTTGTGATTTTTTTAAAAAAATATAATACAAAGCTTAAATAAAATATACATTTAGCAATTGTAATGCCAAGCTCACACCTTTTTAACTTTTGGGTTTTTTTTTTTTATTTTTTTCTAAAAATTCAGTCAGTTCTGCTAGCTGTCAGTGCCTGAACATTCAGGGTGCTTTGCATATTCCAACTTCTTGTCCCTCCTTACCCTCCTACCCGTACACTGACACACGCATCACCTGCTCAACATCACATGCATTGACTTCCAGTTAATTACTTACTCAAAATTAGGTAAGATAGGAATTAGATAGGAAGCAGATTAAAAAAAATGTAGACACTTTTTACAGAATGTCTTCATGAAATGTAAAGTTGGAATTTTTATACTGTGTTTTCAGAAGGGGATTGGCTTTTTCTATTTATGGTACAATAGCATGACATTATCGTCAGATATAACCAATACAATTATCAGGACTTTTATTAATTTTTTTTTTTTTATTATGCTCAGAGCTCTAGGTAGGCAAATATTTACATTCTCAATCCTCCCCACCACCACCCCAAAATTACAAGATTTCAATTATGACAGCTGATCAACTAGGAACTTGTAAGCGGCCATTATCCCTTTATTTGCAAAAGAAACTTAATAATTACCTGATTTTAAAATTAATATGTATAATGAAAAAAGGACAGCTCTAAATATGGTTTTAATTCCTTCACCTGTCTCAACAAGAGAATTCAAGTGCGTTGTGAATGGAACGGCTTGACCCACTGCACTGGTAATTTTTTTAATAATGATCAAAAATGAAAAAAACAAAAAACACCAAACCAAACAAACTATATTTCTTTTAGCAAATAGAATATCTGCAGCACTTTTACTTTTCACGTAACCAAAGTTAAGATTAAAGGAATGTGACTTGACTCTGTCTACCTCTGGAAAGGATATTACAACTATAAAACAACTTCTATAGCAGAAGCACCTAGCTATATCTAATGAAGTGTTTGAAGCATCTGTTGAATTATGTCATCCAGGTTTTGCCAAAATGCATCATCCTAAATTACCAGGTAGAGCAGTGACCTCTGTCTCTTTCTCATTAAGACATTCCAAGAGTTTTCTGTGCGGTGTGTACAATGTAATTGGCATTAGTACTTTTGCTACTACTGCTAGACACTTGAATTTGTATCCTTCCTACAGCCTGGCAATATACTTACATGTGTAATTCACAAAGAGAAATCTCAATACTTGGATACTGGGGAAAGAAGGCAGGGAAAAATTAGGGAAAAAAAAAAAAAAGAATAATTTAAGTATATGAAAAGACATGCTTCAGTAGTGCAGCAGTTATTCCTGACTGGTACCCTCTTCTACCTTCTAATGTTAATTTAAAAAATGTGAAAGACGCATGAAATAGCTCTCAAAGCACAGATAACCCCAGATTTGTATCTTCCATTCATTTGAACATCTTTCTTAGTTCAGAACCTGGTAACTTTCAGAGAAAATTAGTTTGCAGCAAAAATATTGACCTGAATTTTGTTACGGTTTCATCACTGACAATTTGATGATGTGTCGATTTGTTAGTTGCCATTTTCAACATTGGTAGTAGTCTCTGTGCTACCAATAGCAAGCAGTAGCACTAATGAGTTTTAATGTTTCCTAAAAAAAAAAAAATCATGGATGATAGGACAATAAGCACAATAAAAATAATTCAAAAGAGAATAGCATGATTGTCTATGGCAACTGTTTATTGTAAGGACAAAACCCACAAAGATTATTTCCTCTTTGGAGAACATTGTATCTAAATTTAGATACTGTTCAATTAAACACCTACTAAAAATATGCTAAATAATATTCTTTTTACCCGTTATATAGGTAGATAGACTTCTTATTTAAAATATGTCTACTGACAAGATATAAAATGGTCCAGCTATGTAAGCAGCCTTTTGTTAAACCAAGAGATTTTGCCTCCTGAGATTACTGAAGGTTTGTCTTCATCTCCAGACCCCAATCATTATGTTAAACAGAAATAACATGTAAGCATAATTATTTCTATAAAAACATTGCTAGTTACAGATACGTTGTATTCTAATCAGCAAGATAGCCTCTTTCAAAGTGTAAATTCCTCCAGAAGCAGTTAGCACAGCTAGTGTTCGATGTGTTTTTCCTAATATTTTACCTTATGCTAATATACTTTATGCTGATTCTCATGGCAATGGAGAGGGAAATGTTTGAATCGCATCCAAGCAATGATTCATGCAATTTTAGAATAGAGTGAATGATTGCCTTTGTATGGAATAATTTGCTCTGGGAATATGCTTATTTCTTTCTATGAACTAAAGAAAGATCAGACAAGATTCTGAAGTGGCTAAAGTTAGGTAAGATATATCTTGCCCTTGTATTCATAGCTTCCTCCAGGCTTCCTGTCTCAGAAAACCTCATAATTTAGTAAAGTTCAATACTAGCCAGCCATCTAAACCAGTCAGAACATACTGTGAAATCTCAACAGCAGTCTACTTCTGATGCAAATTGAAATATTAAACAAGTAATCTAACAGGTCAGTAGGTGGGGTTTGGTTTTTTTTTCAGATCTCCTAATCCAAAACATGGAGGGTATCATATATATAGAAAGCAAGGAGAAAATACTTCTGAAATTCCACAAGGTCTTAATTTTCAAAACTCATCTGCTCTTTCTGAAACATTTAATTATACCATTTTTATTTTCAGATGTGAGGCAGTACTGCAAATCTGCTTTAAAAACACCCAAGCATTTAGTAAGAAAATGATTCAAAATAACGTAGGAATTTTCACTGATGAGAAGAAAAGAGATCTGTTTTTAAATGCAATTACCTGCCAACAGAGCAGTAGAGCATATTACCTGAAAAAAATTTAGAAAGCACCAGCCAGAACACAGAAACAGAGGTCTTCACCTAATATGATCTTTGCCTAACGTGGCTGGACTGTCTGAAGGACATGGTGGGAAAGGACTAGTATTTTGGCTTCTTATAAATCTGCCTGTATTCCTACCACCAATCTGATGCCCAATGCCATACATCTTCTTTCTTCAATATCCATTTTTCAGTTGTTATTTCCTTATGCAGTGTTTCTGTTTACTTCTTAATTTAATTCTCCAAGCATTCTCCTCCATCTTCCTATACTTGATCTCCCATGCCAGATCCTCACTCAGGCTTTGTACTACAAACTTTATTCCAACCTTGGCTCCTTTCTACTCTGTATTCAAACGAGCTTATACTTCTTGGACTCTGCAGGTAACAGAGGGCAACTTCCTCCTCTTGTTTTCAATGTTTATATGCTACATATCTTGAAGCTTCGTGGAATAGTCAGAGAAAAATTGAGCTCACCTCATTGCAGACTTTGGAGATTTTTGATGCAAAAGTCTCAGAAGCCTCCAGCAAACACCAGCAAACTCCTTTTTTCAGCACCTTCTCATTTGGCCAATATTTTGTGGATTTTGATAAGGGCAGTAAAACACGTTCCCAACATAAAAATAATAATGGGAAAATGTCAAATTCCTTCTTTCAAGTAGGAGGGTTCTAGAACTGCTCAATGGAAAGGTCAGTAATCTCTTTTTGGTATTGATTTTTCTAATGGACATAATAACATTTTTTTTTTCTAACTCTATGTGGCCAGCAGGTCGAGGGAGGTGGTTCTGTCCCTCTAGTCTACTCTCCTGAGACCCCACCTGCAGTACTGCATCCAGCTCTGGGGTGCTCAGCACAGGAAGGATATGGACCTGTTGGAGCGGGTCCAGAGGGGGGACACGAAGATGATCAGGGGCTGGAGCACCTCTCCTTGAGGAAAGGCTGAGAGAGTTGGGGTTGTTCAGCCTGGAGAAGAGAAGGCTCCGGGGAGACCTTATTGCAGCCTTTCAATACTTAAAGGGGACTTTTAAGAAAGATGGGGACAAATTTTTTAGTAGGGGCTGTTGCGATAGGAGAAGGGGTAATGGTTTTAAACTGAAAGAGGGTAGATTTAGACTAGATGTAAGGAAGACATTTTTTACAGTGAGGGTAGTGAAACACTGGAGCAGGTTGCCCAGAGGGGTGGTGGATGCCCCATCCCTGGAAACGTTCCAGGTCAGGTTGGACGGGGCTCTGAGCAACCTGATCGAGTTGGAGATGTCCCTGCTCATTGCACAGGGCTTGGACTCCATGACCTTTAAAGGTCCCTTCCAACCCAAACTATCCTATGATTCTATGATTCTATTTCTGAAAGTAGAGGAATTTGAGTTTGTTCTGCTTTGGCTTTTTTAATAGATCCTATAGTAGACACTCAGCAAATATTTTTTAAACAAAAATTCTCAGACAGAGAGGCTGTAAAGAATACAAAGCCACATTTTAGAAATCAGCACACATTGCAAATTAAAAAGAAAATTTACCTCACTTATAGAGACAGAATTAACTACTTTGGTCTCTTACTGATACAAGTATGCAAAAAAAAAAAAAAAGGCAAAAAAAAAGCACAAATGTAAAAACCCACCTTTTTTGTGTAAAACTTTCAGATAATTCTTAGAGTAATTCTGGTTCTTTGGTTAATTCCTAGTATTTCAGGAAATGCTAATTAAACTATTTTAATCACAAAGTCATGCCACTTCAGATTTTTGAAACACTTATAAGAGATTGCCAATTTTTTTTTTCATTGAACCAACCAGCATAATCAAAACTAACACATGAAATCACTCCATCTTAATTTCAAATATTTAATCAGAATAATGTGTGTCTTGGGGAAAACAGATGCACTCCTATCTGTAGAATGTGTCTCCAAATCCATGAAAAACCAATTAGACTGAATGCAGTACATGCCGCATACAAAGTAGAAAACTTTCTACAAATCTTATTGTTGCAACACTTACGAATTTAGTATATGTTCATCCAGGTTCAGTTCCTGCATCTGTGTATCTGTCGTACGGTAGCAATATCCATTAATGAGACATCTGATACACTGATAGCAAAATTCCATTTCTCCATATTTCTGCCAAAGTATTAATCCCCCCTAAAACAGGTACTTTCTTTTCCTTATATAAAAATGATTATTGTTCCCATGTTTTAGTAATATCAGTAGTACTCTCTCTTAGGTAAAAGATTAATTACTTGGCTGTGATCCATAGGAATGGAGCTGCAGATAAATTACCTAGGTGGCATATCAACCCTTTCTTTTGTTATGTCAATGATGTACTACTATTTAAGAGTGGAAACAAAGAAGTATTAATTTTCCTGTAAATTGTCATGCTCACATGTTGGGAATAGCATCAATAACCCAATCAATGGAAGATTATTAACCTGCAGCAAATGTTTTCTGTCATCCACAAGCTTCATCTTTAATGCCTTCTTCACGTCGGTGCTCATTAGTGATATTTAGGTCAGCTACACTTGTGCTAGCCTTCCACAACAAAAACTATTATTTTCTGTTTCAAGTGGATAGGGAAAGGAATAGATCTGCAACTAATCAAAACAAAATTTTGACTACTAATTCTAAAGAAGATTACACATTTCTATAACACTATTTTTTCCAATTACATTATACATGGGAGGGGCCATTGAAAATAAATGCAGGTAAAGGGAGTTTGCACTCTTGTAATTAAGGAGAGTTTGATCACTTCTCAAAGAAACAAATTATTGGGGGGGTGAGTGGAATTGGGGCAGGGGTTTTTGGGGGGTGGGTTGGGTTTTTTCCCACTGCAGTTGTGGGAAATATATTTTGCATTGTGTGTTAATAAACTGTCCTGATATTCCTACCAAATATTTACAGAAGCAAAAATATTGAAACCACACATATATAAAACAACTAACAGGATCACTGTATTATCTGATTCACCTTATCTGTGGTCACTGTTGACCTGTTATATCAATTCACTAAATGTAAGTATTGAGCTAAATTGACTTTAATACTACTTTGGAGGCAGAGTGTCATTACATAAAATCTTGTGCACTTATATATATGATAGCATGCTTTCCGTCTAACCTTTCCTATGTCTGTATAAAGCTCTCTCTAAATATGTCTTCAATGTCAATAATCTTTTTATAAACTGTTTTGTCTTGTAATCATAACAACCTTGTCATCATCCTCTCTTTTATATCAGAAACACTGCACTCCTCCATTTTTTATTTAACATATTGTTATAGTTCCCCTACAGTAAATACAGTTCTGTTGATTACAAGCCCTCCAAAATTTCAAGTTATTCTTTACTTGCAAACCAATGCTCCCTTACAGTTTTCTGTTTTGTTTTGTTTACTGGTCAAATCTGATTATTAGAGGGGAGCGAGACTATTTACAATGCAAATTGGTTTGGGTTTGGTTTAAATTTCAGATTTCAGTTTAAATATTCAAATTTTTTTTTTTTTATGGCCTTTTGTAAGAGTCATAAACAGTAGCTACATTCCTTTTTCCAGGTAGAATGTACCTTCACTGCATACACTTTAAACTTAACTTCTTCACAATGTTGACTTTATTGACAGCTTGGCTACCAAAATAAAAGTTGGTGTAAACTACTCTCATGGCCCATCTCTCTTTGTTGCACTTATCCACCTTTTTTATCTCCTTGTTTTTGAAAGAAATACTTCAGTCCTTCTGAAACCCTTGCATTAGTAATATATACCAAGCACCAGGTGTCAGAAGAAATTATTCTTCTCTTCTAGAAATAGTTCAAGCATCAGAAAGCAAAAGAATAAAAAAAAAGGTGGGATATCAGGATATTGGGTGATGTCTTAGATTTTTATCATCCATATACTAAAGGGCAAAGGAATCATATATTACTTCTGTGTTTCAATGTTTGCACTTGTAGGTTTTGCCCTCATATTATACTTGCAACTTCTACTAGCATCAACAACTCAATGGTTGTTGAAAGACACCTTTTTCTTCTTTATAGTATTTTTCTTTGAAGACTTGAGTAATCAGAGAATGGAATGCCTTTGATACAATCATGTAGAAATTAGTTAAATGTATCTGCAATTCTAAAGCAGGAAATATTCTTTTTGCTAATGCTAAAAGAAAGAAAAGAAAACACTTCACTGACTTTTATTTCCTTATCTGACCTCAAAACCTGACCTTTTAAAAATGTGTGATAAGGATTAATTACCCTGTAGCAAAAGACTATGAGTTTGGGAGAGAGATTGAATAGCTGATATCTTGTACAGCATGCCCAGAAATTGAAGGGATTGGAAGAGCACATGATTTAGCTCTTACAAATTAACTGCACATACCAAAGTTAAGGGTAACACAGTTACGCAACACTTGTACTTAAGCATTTTCAACTCTAACTCAGCTGGATCATGAGACATCTTCTTATGACATAAATAACTGTAGTCTTGATGTAGGACAGCTATTTAAAGAATTAGCTATAGCTTCAAAAGTGACATTGTACACTCTTAATATGGCCCACATTTCTAATATTATAAAAATATTATCAGTGGCGTACATCACAGAAAGGAATTAAAATATAGAAAGACTAATTGGTTTAAATGGATTTATATGATGAAATAATCTTAATGACCCCTAAAATTCTAAAACTGGTTCTGGTTCTACAATGTGCTTAGACACATCTAAATTTATGTGTGAAAATAGTTTATCTGACAGTAGTTCATAAAACTGTATTGTGTAGAGTGAGAAGCAAGAGGGAAAGTAGCCCAAGATAAACAATCTATTACATGTTTGGTGTATAAGAAAGGCAGAAAGGCGTTACCTCTTGTGAGAGACTGGACGGAGTTAATGCCTCAAACACCCGTTGTGATGGACAGAGACCGGGGGCCTGGCTTTTGCGGTTGAGGGAAGAAATGGAACTTGCTTGCAAAGCTGCGTAGCAACACCACGTGTGAGGGACTGAAAGAGTGAATGTCTCCAACATTGCGGTGGGGCAAGTTCTGCGTAACAACGAACCGCAGGTGAAGAAGCCGGTCAGCAACGGGGCGCGGAGGCCGTGCCGTGCCGGAGGATGCGCAGTTCCCTGTTCCGATGTGCTGAGCGGTGCAGCTCACCACGTATGGCCAAAGATCAAACAACGGTCATGCCTGCAGGGAGGGAGACGTTACTCCCCAAACGACCTCCAATCCCACCGACCCATTTCCGAATGGTTCTGAAAGCACAAACTGCTCATGACACATAATTAGCCTAATGAGTTCGAGTGCCCACCTGAAGGAGGGGCAAGGAGATGATAAAAGGACACAAACTGAAGCCCCACGTGCGCAAGCCCACCAGAACTGGACCCTTAGGCTGGCTGGACCAACGCTGGACCCAGGACTGGTGAAATCTTTCTCTTTTCTCTCTCTGCCTCTCTCTTTTTTTTCCATAATCCTTACACCTCATCCCTTTAGACATAAACTGTTGACAAAGTCTGGGACTAGAGGTGGATCCAGCCACCCCTGAGCTCCTCACTGAGAAGGAGTCTAGAAAGCAAGGGGGTCTGCTCTGAACATCAGGACCCCACGGGAGGGCTCACCTTATTGTCTTCCCTGAATTGATATATATGCTTAGCATGTGTTGTATGGTTTACTGATGTAGTTTCATGCCAATTCTTCTTGTGAGAAACCCCACCACTTACTGTTAATGCCTTCCGAGTTCAGGCTGCTTCTGCCATAAATACAATGTTTAATTGATTGTTTGGTGTCATTTCACCTTAATTTAGCCCAATAGAATTCCAAACTCACCACAACCCTTCCCTGGTCTGTCCAGCATGGGTTGTGACACTTCTATATGCAGACCATAGAAATATGTGAACAACTAGCTCTTTAAATACAAACAAATCCAACTCAGAGTTCAAATTTGTAAGTACCTTCAGAAAGTTCACATACTCAATTCAGAGACAGCATTTTGACTAAGCTATTTCTAAGTGTGATTTGCTAGGTGATTTCACTAGATAGAAAATTCAGAAATCACTGCTTACAATGAGGAAAATGTGCTAGTAAGACAGATTGATCAGTCACTTCAAACTAATTAAAATTAAAAAATAAAATAGAAAGGCTCCAGGAGACAGCACAGTGTCTAAGTCCCTACCACTAGAGTAAAAGGCAAAGCAAAATAACAAAAAAAATTACTTCTCTGTACACAAGAACAGTATTCAAAACAGAGTATCAGCATGCAAGGAAAAAAAAAAAGAGATTACAACCACATGTACTACTTCAAGTTCTTCTCCAGAGTTATATTATGCATATTCAAATTTTTTCCATGCTTTTTGTATACTATAATTTTCATATGTGTTCAGATGTGTGCTGTGGCCATTACCAAGGCAAAGGTTAAGCTTTGCTTCAGGGAGCTTAAAACTTCTCTTTGACCACAACTCTGCTATCACTTTAGGATTTCCTAGGTCTTTATGTGGGGATCTGTGGGTGGAGAAATTCAAGATGTAATGCTTTTTTGCTCCTGTGGAAAATGGGAGGCCAGTTTAGACAGACTTAAGGCAATTCCTTCCCATTTAGAAAACTTTCCATTAGCTATTCTGTCACTGTAAGCTCCCAGAAAGTATGAACCTCTGTCACATATAGCAAATACTGAAAACAATGTAATTTGCACCACTGCCAGAAACTAAAATATCCAAGATTTTACTATAAGGGTAGACCTATCACCGCTTCTGATGCCTGAATCTGAGGATTCTGCTGCATTCCACTGTTGCATACAACCTTTCAGTTTGAAAGTACAGTACTCCATGGTTTAATCAACAGGCAATGTCTTATCTAACAACTAGAAAGAAATTGCACTTTTGACAAAGATCAAAATTGGTCTGGAAAGTAAAAGCACTTCTGTGGGCAGTGATACCAAATGAATGCTTATAAAAGAGATACAGCTGTTATTTATTCTCAAAATAATGCAGCCTTTTGAAGAAAGAATTTTAAGTATTAACCATGTGGATTTAATTTTTTTCCCATCAAAGTACAGTAATTTATTCAACTATGTCAGAACTCTTTAAAGCAAAGAATATGCACAGAACCTTCCAAATTGTGACAAAATTGTTTACATAGTGATAACTCAAGGAAAAACTTTTGAAGCACTAACCATTAGTTATGACAATAAAGTACCATAAAAGAGAGATGCTTCCAGAAAGAAAACTAAAAAGTTATATCACCTTTCAAAGATACTACTATCTATATATCCGCTAGAAATTTTAAGTTGTAGTAAAAGCTTTGTATTTAATTTTACCCTTTCCTTTTGACTAATTTTTAGTAGGTTGTGAAAAAACTGGTTGTGAAGAAACTTCATCTTTTTATAAAGGTGACCCTGAGAACTACAGATGAGTGAGACTTAATTCAGTATCAGGGCTGTGAATTGAACAATGCCTATAAGCAAAAGGCAGGTCTGTGATGTGTTGGACGTTCTTTCCACACACACATCAGTCTCTGAAGGATGTAAAGCAAAGTCAAAACTGCCTTAAAGCATCAGGTGAGCGTTCTGCCACCTGAGGGGCTCAGAACCTTTGTGAATCAGATCAATAAAGATTTGATGATTCAGGAGGACAATTTAACCCCCTAAAACCACCATCATTTAGCAGCAATTCTCAAAGGAAAGCTGGGGAAAGAAGCAAAAATGTTGTGGTCAGCTGCTGCATAATCAAATTATCTACTAAATAAAACTGAGACCTTCCATTTGTCCTACAGCTCTGTCACTTTTTTTCCCAAAAACATTCCAAAGAAAATCAATAACATATCAAGAACACAGTGATACCTGGCAGTTTAATTTCAGAAAGTCTGCAGATCAATAACTTTAGAGAGGTTTACAGTTCTTCAGAATATAAGTGCAGTAACTAATGTTGGGGACTGTGTATGTAAGCATGTGTGTATGTGTGACTGAGAGAGTAGCTGGGATTTACATTCATTACTGGGACTTTCTGCACCATTGTCTTTCAGTCACTACCTTTACTGTTTCTTTGTGAAAAGGTTTTAGAGCTGGATGTTTTTAATTCCTTTAACTTAAATAATTATTTCATTTAAATAGCTACAGAAGCAACTTCATTTTTTCTACAGTTTAGACTGAAATAGAATTTCCATTAAGATGCTGATTCAGAAGATTTTAACTCAGCCACGTGATTGCCACAGGTTTGTCCATAAGATTTAAGCTTGGGATTGAATCATTCCTAATTAATGATAGACCTATTCAGTTATTTTTGAAGTGAAAGATAATTCAAAACAAAACAAAACAAAACAAAACAAAAAACCCCAAAAGTAAATCTTACTTGGTATAATTTCAAACTGACATAACTTCAACAGAAAAGATGGTCTTTTCAAGGCTTATTTAACAAATTCTCATCATATTTATTTATTTTTATCATCTGAACCAAACCAAACAATCTTCAAGTTCAGTTATTATAAAGAACTATGTATATAAATATTTAACTACAAATGCAAGACACAAAACTCCTGATACACCAAACACACATGCAACAAATGTTTAGCTGGCCACAGGAGAACCATTTTTGCTGTTTTATAAAAAGTCTAATTATACACAGAGCACTCTACAAAGCCTTATAAAACGGTAATGCAGGATTCTTTGCCTGATGGGTGAATCTGATCCAATAGATGAATCAAAAAAAAATCTATAAGTAAAACATAAAATATATTTTATAAAAGTTCCACTACAAAAATTCTAAGCTTTATTTAAATGTTTTGTTCATGGAGAAGCATGAGAGACAAATACATGTAATTAAGCTAGTGTAACATGTCAGAGCAACCAATCCCATACTAAAATAATAGGGAACCTATTAGCACACATCAGTGGTCCATTTTCTGGCATACAATCTGCTTGGAAGAAGTCACTTTAGCTTTAAGATTACCCATTCAAATACTTGGGTTTTTTTAAAGATGATATGTACTCTATTTTGTGTTAAAAAATTAAGACCTAAAACTATAATACTGATATCTTGGTTTGGATTTCTCTCAGCTTACTTCAGGTATCTGCTATACAGTCAATGGAGAGGAAAGAAGAGTAGTCTTAGATCATAGTTAATCTCCTGATTTTAGACCTCTGTGTTAGAATGAGTGAGAAAAATACCCTTATAAATGTGTTTATGTCTTCCTATTGACTAGACAGGAAGTGCAGACAACCAGATATGAACAGCTAATCAGCAGAAATTACTGTTTCTTGGGACACTCTCATGCTCATAACAAAACAAATTCAAAACAGAACAATTTGCTGAGTAAAACAACCTCACACACTTCTATGCCTTTCTGAATTAAAGGGATAGAGACCAAGAAAACTACTATGGGCTCTACTGTTAGATCTTGGTTTTGCTTGGACCTTTTTTTTTCTGTACTCCATTAATAAGATAGTACCACTAACCTCCAAATAGAAGGCCAATGGAAAATTTAAAGCTCTTTCTGTTTGTTTAAAATGGTTTCTTTCTCAAACTGGAGAAATGTAAGTCGTCAGGTCTTGATTTCAGGAATACAGCTGCCTTCTTAACTTGGATATGTTCAAAGGAAATTCTGCAAAGGTACCTCCATCTGAAAAGGCAGCGTAAGTGCTGAGAACAAGAAGTCATAACACTCTAGATGTCACAGGCACCTCACCACCTGCTTAACCTTAAAAAGATAAGGAATCTCTTTGACTTTAAAGCCGCAGTTTCTTACTTCATGGGTAAGTGCTTGTCTAGACAGAGTCGTAATAACTTTCAAGAAGTACCTAATATCCCTATTATTTGTCTGGAGAAATCACAGTCAGGTTCAAGCATTCCTGGCACCAGGAATAGGTGTGAGCGATGAGCACGGTAGTTTCTGAGTAAGTACGTGTAAACTGATTCACTAGGAGAAAAGAAAGTTAGTCACAGGTAGTTTCATGTAACTGCTTCTTCTTTCATTTCCTTTCATTTCCTACAGACAGATCTGCTAACTGTACTGCTCACTGTTAAAAAGCATTTCAGTCCTGCAATAAGTATCTCACATGACTTTCCATTCAGAGAGGCAGCCTAACCCATAACTCCAAGCAGGTCAAGGGAAAACTTCAAAGAGACTGGAGCTGTGCTGTCGTCTTCAATGAACTGTGCTGATTCATACCAACTGAGTGTTTGGATCAAAACCTCATTTTGTGGAAAGTGCTCCCTCCAGTATTGCCAGTAAAATTTTGAAATGTCTCAGTGATGCACCGGTGGAAGAATATTTTCCTAAAATCCTACCACTGCTTTCATTGTTAAGAATGATAATGGGGATAGCAGCCAGTGTTTAAGTCCCTTCACTTAAAATCCAGTTTCTATAATGGTTAAAAAAAAAAACCAACTTGAATTGAGGCCACTTCTTGCAATCTTACTACTTTTAGGTGGGACAGGCTATTGTAGCTAGAACACTGAGCTGAGATCAGCATGCACAAAAAAAATTGTGAATTGTTTCCAGTAACAATGAAGTTGTTATAAATCATAAATTTGTAGTCTGTTATACATCAGCCAATACACTCGATTATGCATCAACCTGGAATTATATATAAAGCCTCAGGTTTGCTGCTCACACATACATTAAATTATGTAATTCATATATGATCATCCCCACATTAATCACTTACATGGATAATTATGTTTTATAGCTGCTTACTGGAAGGAACTCCCAAAACATACTTTATTAGCTGTAGGAAATACACAACTTTATTAGCTGCTGCAATACTGATTGCCTTACTGTCTCTGGCAACCTCATGATACTCTTCGAAAGCCTGTAAAAAGTCTTAGCATTTGCTCATATTGAACAAAATCTGCAAAGTGTTAGATGAGTTGAGAGGGTAAAGGTGCTGGGCTACCAGAGCCTTCAGGATGTGTTTTGAGTATCACTGATATAATCTTTTATATATACATATACTGTTCACAGGAAAGAGAAAATGATCAGGATAAGTTCCTTACTTCTCAGATAGGTAGACAAATAAATTGTCACAGAAGTCAGTAATAATTCTACCACCGTTCTGCACTCAAAATTTACCGTGTTGCAAATACAAATGGACAATAAATTAGGGAAGACGAGCGTTACAACTGCAGAGGTACAGGGAGGTATCTTAGATATGGAAGAACAAATCGCTACCTTGAAAAATGAAACAACACAGACAGGTAATCAACAGAATGGCAGAGCCAATAAAGCTACTGGCTGACAAATTGGAAGAACACAAGTACCAAAGGAAAAAAACCCTAAGACTAATTGAACACCCAAAATATACTGAAGGAGAGCAACCATATCTTTCTTTGAACAACAGATTCATGCTCTGCTTAAAGTAAGAGGAAGGGAGGGGAAAGAATGGAATAAAGGCTCAGAGAATTTTTTCACCATCACATTGAATACTCAGAGTATTTGTTCTGGTATCATAGTTAAATTAGAGATCAAAAAAATTAAGAAATCATTCAAAATGAAGAAAGTATAAATATATAAAATAATAAATATAAT
The DNA here is from genome assembly GCF_026419915.1 of Harpia harpyja. Classification (NCBI taxonomy): domain Eukaryota; kingdom Metazoa; phylum Chordata; class Aves; order Accipitriformes; family Accipitridae; genus Harpia; species Harpia harpyja. The sequence goes on from NC_068943.1 coordinate 2,287,501, forward strand.
ATTTAAGATGGATTATTCAATTTATGTCTAGTCTCTGACATTCAGCACTTTACTTTTAGCTCTAAGAACAGACAGCACCATAGAAAAATCCACCAATACTGCTGCCTCAAAAGGCAAGAATATTCTAAATAGTATTTCTCCAGTGATATGCAAACATTGCAGGTACAGTAACCACCAAAATTAGATGTTTCAGTATACTTTTCTGTATGCTTTATAGACTTTTGAAAACAATGTTTATATATTATAAGAATCTTAATTTTTAAAATACACTTCAGTTTTTTAATAAAGTTTAAGAATATAGGCGTAGGAGACTGGCTGTGCATAACTACAGAGTCTAGGAACTAGATTATAATGCCAGATGATGTAATTTGTCAATTTATTTCTAAATTCATTCCATTCTTGTTTCTTTCCTATCTTCTTATTGAATAGCTTCTAAATTTAACAGTACTGTAAACTACTGAAAAGACACAAGTGACAGTATGCCCTGTTGAATTTGTATTTCACCTCACACTGCTGAGACAATAGATTAAGTTCAGAAGTAATGATAACACTTTAAAAAAATAGATCCTGAACACAACATAATTGTAAAACCAAAGAAATAAACAAAACCACCACCAGAACAAAATACAACAGGAAACTGATTTAATTATTAGAAAATAGGGCACCCCGCTATTTGTATAGTAACTGCATCAAAAAATATTAGTTATGAGAAAAGTGTTATCGATTTAGTATGCAGGAAACTGAGGCTATATGAACAGAATACAAATTATGGAAACTCCATGTGTGTCCACATGCAGAAAATGTGTTGTTCCTAATAACCACTGATTTAATAGCTTGGCTGTCTAGACTGCAAACGCCACTCCACAACTACAACACACCACAATGCAATACAGTTTATCACAAAGGGAGAAAAGAGTGGATGACTCTTGTCTCATTGACATAGAAGAAGTACCATGTGATACCTACTAAGCCAAACCATGTCTAAAAATTCCCTTTTCTCTCACTTTTCCTCCAGCAGATAAAAAGGTCTGTATTAGCTAATCTAAATCTCTGCAGACAGACAGCTATGAGTACTTCTGCACAGTATTTTCTTTTTCCAGTTTAAGCTTACTCTCACTGTGTTCATGGAGCAGGCATATGCAAGTCAGATCTATGCAAGAAGGTATGTAAATGCACAATATACAGCGCTCTGCCAGTAATAATAAAGATAGCAATGAGGCTGAGTATATGAGCTTGGGGTCGGTGAAACCTTAATGCAGCCACACAAATTCTAGTTTGAACAGGACTTCGGTTAAATCAGCCATGAAAAACCATGCTTGTTCCTTGTCCAAGAAGGCTACGGTGTCATCTACTCCAGTTGTGTACACTCAGCACAACGCAGCTCAGTGTTTCAGACAAAAAGTTAAATGACTTATCAAAAAGAAGGAAAGATTCTGATGATGCAGAGTAGTGCAGCTCAGTAAGCCCATGCATTAGGACCGCAAAGGAAACAGGAGAAAGAAGCCTATTTGACCAAGCAGAACTCAAATTGCAGTTTGTGATAAGCGAAGGAGAAGTGGAAGAAGAGAAAAAGAAAACAAAACAAAGCAAGTGATGCAATGGCAATCACTCGCCGCCTCCCACGGTTAGCCTGATGCCCAGCCAGTTCCCAAGCAAGAGGTGGCTAACCTCCTAAACCCCCTCCTCTTGCGCACCCCCAATCTGTTCACTGAGAATGAGAAACAGAGAAGGGCTTGATGCTGTGCAAACACTGCTCAGCAACAGCTACAACATCGGTGTGCTATCAACGTCGTTTTGGTCACAAATCTAAAACACAGCACCATACAAACTGCTATGAAGCAAATAAACTCTGTTCCAGTCAGACCCAATATGATGTGTTTGAGTCTTAAAGCTCTTAAAAATTTCTGAAAAATATGGTCTATGATTTGTGAGAACTGTTAAAAACAAAGTAATGCTAAATTAAAAGGAAAACAAGAGTCATCCTTATAAGCCATCTGTAACATTTGTTTCTTGGTTTATTCCTGACGAAAGAAACCAGGGAGAAACACTAATAATTTTCAACTAGAAGACATGTCACGCTGCCTTTCTAGTTGTAACTACTGTTTCATAATCTTAGAAATATACAGAGACTATTAGAAACTCTGGTGAGTGAGGAAAGAGGTAGCTAGTAAACTATCTACAGAGATACTATCTCATGCTATTTCAAACTCTGAATACATTAAGCTCCTGTGGCAGTCAAGCTTAGAGGAGGGGAAAAAAAAAAAAAAAAAGGAAAAGAAAAAAGTCTGTGTCGGACTTCTGCATTTGCCTGTTTCTTGTTGGAATTAAGTTATAAGATCTGAATCAATGACTTGCCACTGTATCATTTACTGTATTTTCATTCTGTCCTCGTGGGTTGATGAAGTGAATGCAGTTTTTGAAAGCTGTTTCCTTATTTTTAGAAGTTAGTCTAATAAACATAATCAATGACAACTTGAGAAGCTGGGATGCATCTAATGCCTAATCTAAATAGATTTAAAAATATTCAAGGATTGCTTTAATAGGTAGCTTATAGACATCCATAAATGGAATTTAGTTACAGCTTTTTAATATATAATTATTAATTGGTTTACAGCACTCAGAAGTGTGCTAAGAGCTTCAGAGGAAACATAACAAACTATTCCCTCCCAGAATGTGAGCACTGAACATAAAAAACAGCTTCCAGCTAAAATTCCTTTCCACTGCTCACCAGAGAGACTGGTTGCCAACATTACCTACTTACTCACAGCTCCCTGCTGCAACACACACTGCAGATGACAGGGGAATTGTTTAATTCAGAACAACTTCCCTAGCCATGCTAATCTCTGCAGGCAGGGAAGAGCCAGAACAAGAGTATTAACCCTCTCTAACCTTCAACAGGCTTAAGTTGCCCATTTATGAGCCCAACAAAGTTTGTGGGTTTGCCATATTCTTGAAAGACTAGATGATATGAAGCTGTATGTGAGGGTACATTTTCTTCATTCTTCTCCATTTTTCTTTTAGATTACTTTTCTATTTCCTACTCACTTTATATTTGTACCTTTTTCCTTTTCATTATTTCTAACGCTTTTCCTAACTATCTTCTCTTCAGTTAGTTTTCTTCCTCCTTGAAAATGCCACTTTACTTTCATTTGTTTAATTCTTTCTTCTCTTATTCTGTTTTGCTAAACACCTTACTCTTATATTTCCTATCAGGTTTTCCCCCTCATCCCTTCCCATCCAGTCTTCTATATCACAGCAAAGTGTTTTCTGCACTTAGTTAATTTTTTCTCCAACTCCCAACTTGGCCTTCTAGTTTTCTTCCAGTTAGTCTACATATTTTCTGAAAGAAACCATTGTTTTCCACACCACTCGCCTGAAAATGCTCCTCCACAAAAACTGTCTCATGGTTGGAAGGGGATTCATTTCTTCCAAGCTTATATGTTTCCACTACATTACCTCTCTGCATGCACTTCTGGTGCTATTTTCCTCCATTTCCCTCCCTTTTCTTATCCTTTTTGGTTCGTGGAGGTCTTATTTGCCTTCTTCCCAGTCCTTACTCCTTCTTACAGAGTCTTCTTTATTTTTGCTATTAATCCCATCTTAGCTGTCCTCTCTGACTTTTCGCTTTGACTCCATCCCCAAAAAAGGTGGGTAGTTTTTTTGTTTTGTTTTGTTGGGGTTTGTTGGCTGGCTTTTGGGTTGGTTTGTTTGGGTTTTTTTACATTATCCCTCCTACACACAGTGTTTCTCCGGTCAATGGTTCTTGCCATCACTCTGTGTCTTCTCAGCACCATATCCTTTCTTTTCCCACCCCCTCTCATTACAATGCATGGCTGGTTCAGAGAAGTTAGCACTTTTGCTGGCAGTGGAGTCTGAAACAGCTATTGCTAGACTTTTCCCATGCTATGTCTCACCCACAGACATTTCCCTGACATATTCCTCTGTGTAAACCACCCCTCTTCAACTCATTTTTTAACTGCTCTTTTCTTTACTAAAGGACCGATTTCAACATTGTTCTTGTTTTCATAAATGTGACTAAGAGGAGGATAACATGACAAGAACAAACACAGGAATGTAGACTTAATCATTTATGGACAAAGTTGTTCAGCATTTTAAGTATGTTTACGCAAACATTTCTTTTGAATAAGCAATAGAAGTCATGAATGCTAAAACTTAAAACTATTTTAATGTATGAGAAAAAGCAATAAAGTAAGTTATTCTTTACCAGGTGGTAAGTAAAGTATAAGCTATTACAAAATGTGATAAACTAAGTACGTATTCATAGCTGTTCACTGATATGCAGAAGATGGAGCAAGTTTTAGGAAGTGTTAGTGAAGACTGTCTTTTAGACTATTGAAAGTTGCTAACATTTTGCAACTGAGTGTCTGGAGTTAATGTTTCAAAAGAGGGGAAAAAAAAGAGAAAGAAATATGGAGAGACAAAGTGGAGACCAATAGTCAGTCATAGCTCATGGTAATTACTGTCATCCATCTTTCAAAAATGCTAGCTTTTTTGCTGCTTCCACATTTTGCATTCATTGCTGCATTCCCTCAACTCCCCAAGCAATTCAGGATTCAAAAATGTACACCTCCAATACTAAGTCATTTGTTTCACTTTGCATAATAATCACTTCTATTTTAATAGCTTATGGTATCTCATTTGTACGTTTTCATTAAAGAATGGTACTTGTCTTTAAAATATCATGAAAATATACAGAAGACAATCAGAAGATGGAACTCCTGGTGGTAATGAATGAATTATTTGCAAGCGCGTTTCCAACATCATATGCATACACAGGCACAGTAATGAGGCATAGGAACAGAGTGATGTTAGTTTTATGATTATTTAGGTGGCTGTTCTTCATCTGTGTTCCAACAGAAGGAGCCACACTGAAGGTCATGATTATGGTCATGACTGTAGACTGGGGAATAACCCTATACTGGCATTGACTAAACTTCTAATACATAAGTTTTCCTTGTACAGATCGTTCCCCTGGCTAGCAACATATATTCAAATAAATATGATTACAAAGCACAAAACTAGCTAAGCAAATAGTCAAGGTGGAACATCTCCTCCCTAGAATAAGGTTATCCATACAACACCCCCTGTTGTATTAGCAACTACTGCTACCGAATGGACCCTCTACCATATCGGTCTTTACTTTTTGCCTGGTTTATGAGAAAAAATGAAGAGCGGACTGGAGAGTGACGTTTGCTGTCTAAAACTACATAAAAACACTAGGCTAATTCTGAATGGCATCACTTATAATATTTTATATGTGCAGTTAAAGAATGGGTTGAAGAACATTGAAAAATGTAAGTTTGGCAGTCAGTTACTCACAGACTGGGATCCCAATATATTTAACTTTAGCATTTAAAAAAAAATAAAATATTTTAAAATATATGCCTTGTGAAGATGGTAGTTGAGTAAGCTGATTTACTGCAGCTGACAAAATGTAAGAACTCATATCTGATCAAATCAGTTAATCTCTCATAAATTTTTTGCTTTTTTTTTGTAATATTGTCCTGGTTTCAGTTAGCATAGAGTTAATTTTCTTTCTAGTAGCTGTTATAGTGTTATATTTTGGATTTAGTGTGAGAAGAATGTTGATAACACACTGAGGTTTTCAGTTGTTGCTAAGTAGTGTGTAGACCAAGTCAAGGATTTTTCAGCTTCTGATGCCCAGCCAGCGAGAAGGCTGGAGGGGCACAAGAAGTTGGGAGGGGACACAGCCAGGGCAGCTGACCCAAACTGGCCAAAGGGGTATTCCATACCATGTGACATCATGCCCAGTATATAAACTGGGTGGAGTTGGACTGGGGGAATCACTGCTTGGGAACTAACTGGGCACCAGTCAGCGAGTGGTGAGCAATTGCATTGTGCATCACTTGTTTTGTATATTCCAGTAATTCCTTTCTGTCCTATTAAACTGTCTTTATCTCTGCCCACAAGTTCTATTTTTTTTTATTCTTTCTCCCATCCCACTGGGTGGCGGGAGTGAGCAAGAGCCTGTGTGGTGCTTGGTTGCTGGCTGGGGTTAAACCATGACAAATACAAAAACCCCACTTTCTCAAAGTTCAAAGTTAAACTGTGAACATGACAAAACTTTGTGTTCACTACATACAAGGAATACAAGGAATATGGCCCAACCCTGGAGAGAGGCATGCCCAGATGTGTACGAAAAGATGACTTATTTACAAAGCACATTAGAAAGAAAAGTGCAAACTAAGGAGGCTTTCCTTCAAGGAATGGAAAGACAGAAGAATGCAGTGAATGGAAAAGGACTGTTCATCTGTGTTGGCTAATGTATTGCTATTATCAGTCCTACAGGATAACTTATTGCTGTTATCAGTCCTACCGGAAATAATCAGGAAAAATACTGAGAGTGAATAAAATATCAATATGGAAATCAGTGAAAAAGCTGCTATTAAATGGAGCCAACTAGAAGTGAAGACCCAGAGCAGAGGGTTTGCCTCAGAAAAAGAAAGAATTGAGGAAATGGTATGGTAACCAACTCACACTCAGCAATGACTTTGGTAAGAGTAAAAGTTTCAAGCATCTACAGAAAATAGGTTAGGGTTTCATTTCACTGTGATTCACCTTTCAGAGTATTTGGTCATATCATGCAGTTCAATATATGAAGAAAGGCTACTCATCAACAAGACTCTTTAGATGGTTAATTGTTTTTTACCCTTTCTGGTAACATGCAAAGATAGCATCTTTCAGAGGAAAACCCAGCAAAAAAATAATCAGTGCTATTTTTCAGATATTATGTATAAACTATTCACAACTATAATGACATCGAAAACTTGCTTGTGCCTGTATTTATTATGTGTATGCAAAGCTTTCCTGTATAATGAGTTTTCACCTACAGTTCGTGACTGAAATTACTTGTTACATTGTCCAATAAAACATTATAATAATATTCACTCACTAACAATGATGACCATCTAAACAGCAATGAGGTACAAAAGCACGTAAGGAAATCACTAAAAGTCTTACCACTCCTATCAATGTCTAGATGATTTACACAACAAACTTACTTTAATGCTAACCTGAGTGTTGCATACAAATCCTCTGTTCATCAGTGGGAAAACAGACCCCAAAGCGTTTGATTTAATTAATCTCTTGCTTGTGCCTTTCACTGCGGAAATAATCTAAATAATGCATAGGGATGGGGTATTAGGTATCTTTCTACAGTTACAACATGATTAATTACAATGGCTAAGCCCCCAAACATTAAGTTGAATACTAATTTGGTGTCAGAACCTGGAACTGGGAAATTGCAGGGGCCACATATTTTCTATCACACTTTTAAAGCCACAGGAGTGAAAGAGAATGACAGAACTTTGGCTGCTACTTATGGATGCCATTTGCATAGATTAAGATCTTGCAATTGTATATGTACTTTTGAAAGAAAGAAGAGCATTTTAGATCCTCATCATTCAATACAATAGGCAGACCTGGGTTGTACACTCTTTTGAAAACCTCACTGTCCACCAGGAAATGCTTCATATGCACGCAACACCTTGCAATTGTAGTTGAATAGTTGCAAATACTGTTCATGGAATGAAAAGGGCAAAGGTCTGTCTGGCTAAATCACTGGTTTATTAAAAGACATAATTATTCAGGGTGCAACTGTCATATGGCCATCTGATGCCACAGACAATGTTTATGTAAATGTTGCCATGACAATCTGATGCCATTAATATGCATTGACGTAAATTATCATTTATTTTCAGTTGATGGTGAGGCTTATGTGACAATATGAGAACAATGCTTAAATGACCAAACAACCAGTTGTATTTAATTTTCATTTCCATGAATAGTCAGTACCAATGACTAACTGAATTATGCATTACCCATAGATGCTGAAGTGCTCCAGGCAGTTTTGGACACAATTTGCTTTGTATATGGATGCCCCATAGATTCGTAATTAAAATGACAAGCTGAAGTTTTCATAGCAGGAAAAGAAAACACTAAAGCAGTCAATCTGCCTTTCAGTAAAGACTGGTAAAAAGGCAACGGTTGGTAGGGGAATTAACAAAAAAAAACCCAAACAAAAATATCCCCCAAAACCCCTACGAAAAAGCCCACACCACAAAAAAAAAAAAAAAAAAGTACTCCCATAGAAACAGTAGTTGGCATATCAGTCAGCCCGCTGGACACATGCCAATTCCGTTCGCAGCAGATCTGCTCCATGCGGCACTGATCCCAGGCCAAATTCAACAACGGGTCTGGATGATGTGCTGCTGCAAGTGCCCCAGCCAACCCCCCCTTCCCAGGCTAGCCTGGGATCACTGGGCATTCCTGCTGCGTGACGGATTTGCCCGTATCACTTACCTGCAGCGTCTACCGCTGGAAGGTGACAAATACAAAAAATATTCGGCTCCATTCAGCTGCAGGGCTCGCAGTGACACTTCATGAAGCGAAGCAGAGGGATGGCTGTTTTCTCAACCCTAGTGTATGATAAATCCCCAAATCTCCAGCACTCCTGTGGCAAGCCCATTGATATCCGTTTGTCACCACAGGCCTGGAAGTATCCAGTATAAAAGAGAATCAAATAAAACTGTCATATAATGAGGTACAGCAAACGGGGAATTTGTTGTATTTATTTTTCTGCAACTTGCTCTTTGCTATGTTCTCTTAAAAAAAAAAAATATGGTGGTTCAGTGGGGAGGAAAGTTTACTGCTTATTTTGTACTGGATGCTACTCTCTAGGAAGATGGAGGAGGAGAAAAGAGTCATAGTGACTGGATTTGTCCAATGTATGTTCCTAAATTTTGCTGTTTGGCACCAAACCCACATAAGATGAAAAAATAAAAAAACGATGTATAGCACAATAATCCATCTCTCCTCTCCTCAGCAATATACCACAGATGTTTCAGAGAACAAAGTGATTTTCCACAACAGGTCATACATGAAATATATAAAATGAAAGCTATTGCTGGTAAATGGGCTGTCTGTTCCACAGAAACTGTTTTCTTTTGCCCTTTCCCTGTGGCTTCCACTTCACAATATAAAGGGACACTGTCAGCTTATTTTATGCTTCTGTCTGAAAATGTCGAGCTTAGCATACCACATACACTAACTACAAAGACTACAACTGAAAGAAATTAACAGGTAATAAACATCTTCTGTTGTTTCAGAGAGTTAATGTCTGTGCAAGTGACAACATAGCAGGTTTCACTTTTTGTCTTATAAAACTACTCCTGGAATTGGTTAAAACTATCAGGTGGGAAACATATTTTTAAGAAACTAGTAATATTAACAGGATGCACTGTCCAAAGACCTGAAGCAGACAGTACGTTTCTTTTCAGTAAGTCATTAAAAAAAAAAAAAAAATTACTTACTTTTCTATTATCCCATTAAGTTGGGAAAAAAAAAAATCTGTAGAAAGCAAAGTATATTTTCTGTAGAAAGACTGTCCCTGGCTCCTTTTCTGTCAAATACACATTATCAACATCCTTTTTCCTCTCTGGCCTTCTCTGCCACAGTTACTGGTGATAGCCTGCTAATTCGAGGAATGTCTGCATGGCAGCAACTGCTTGTTTTAAGACTGCATTCTGTGAGAATGGACGAAATATTCACTTATCAGTCACTGTAGCACCTTCTACAAAACACACTCCTTTGAAATATGTGGTGTATAGCAGGCAGTTGATAAAAAACACAGCTATTTGAAAAGGTGCAATCCTGAAATCCCTCTTGAGTTACCAGTACAGTAGCCTCTTTGTACTCACAAACACAACAGACTTATCTTGATAATAACCTTCCATGACAGTCCTGGTCTGTGCTGAATCTTCAGTCTCTAAGATATTTTACACACATCCAAGTTGTCCTCCCAGATGGACTAACTCTACTTAACTCCTGCTATAAATATAACCTCATTCCTCATGCTGCACGTTGATCTGCTTTTGTGCCAGATGCAGAACAGTGGAGAGGCTTATGCATTTCCATAATTTTCTTTTATTTATTCCCTCTTGAAGATTGGGAACAACAAAAAACTTAGGAATAAGAGTAGAAAAATGAAATAGAAATTAAATATTGGTTCAGATTTAAAAGTTCTAACACTCAAGTTTTCACTGAAGTGAATTAAGTTGCTAAGGTTTTGTTTGTTTGTTTGGGGTTTTTTTGGTTGGTATGTTGTTCGGGGAGGGGGGAGTTGTAAGGAATGTTAGGTAAATTAATCTCACCTGCACAAGTTCACGCTAAAAAAGAACATCATTGTGATACAGTCCTCACAAGTCCCCTCAAATGAAGTGATAAAGAGCCACAGGCTATTCTCTGTACTTACAGTCACTCTTCAGACTGCCAGACTGAGTTGGGCCTCCAGTACTGCATTCCCTTGACCTCCAGATATAAAATGCAAAATTTAGTAGCTTTGAATAGCATAAAGACTTAGCATAGACCGGTTGTCAGAGAATTGTACAATTGAATATTTCTTACTGTTAGCTTCCTAAAAACCTTTGATGAAGAATTAGGTAATTAAATTACCACCTGTCCTGCATATTGTTGAACAAACTTTCATCTTTCATGTTGTCCAATTAAAGCGACATTCCTTTTGCACCTGAAAAAATATTTCTTAGTCATTGAAATTCAATACTTACAAGATATTTTCCTATGAAATTAATCTTTTTTGATAATTTGAAACTCTGACATTTTTATATAATGAAGTTGTATCTTTTGCATTCGATGTATAATTGGGTCTTTGAACCCTCAAATAGCTGTAAAGATTCTGAAAGTCCAAACCAGGTACAACTGAAAGCATTATTTTTTTCTGCTTAGATGTTAATAAGTATCATAAGTTTTTCTAATACAAAACCATCAATAAACCATTCACTGATGTTTGATACAAATACTTCATTTCTTTGCCTGATAAATTAACGGCTACTAACACACAATGACATACATTGCATACATGCTATTGCATATTTTTATGTTCAGGAACACTATGGTTTGACTTCTCATGAAAATTACTATGCATAATAGATTTACCTTTTTCTCCCAAATAGAACCTTACTTTTATTTTGCCATTTAAGAGACCAGAGTAATTTAAAAATATCTCCTAAAAATGACTAGGGAAGACATTCCCTTCTTTGGAGTTATATGCTTATGGAAATGTGACCATAAAGTCAAAGTTAGGATACATCTGTTTGTTGTTGGTTTGGATTTTTTTTTTCTTTTTTTTTTTTTCTTTGCCATGAAAGAAACAGCTGAGCAACAGGAAGGCTGGTACCATGTGACTGAATTCTTTGCAGACCTCTAGCAAATGCGTTATAGACCACAGCTAATCAATCTCTCTTCCTTCACAGTACAAAGCAAAATCAGAAAAGCTGTCTCCTTTAATCAAAAATATGAAAACCTGTCACTGGACTGGACTTGGTCAGTTAAGAGTCAGATGCATGTCAGTGACCGCAAGAGCACAAAATGGCACTAATAAATACCAAAAGTATTTTACATACTGAAATTAGTGGAATAAATAACATTTTGTAAAATTACCAAATATTTACAAGCTCTGTAGACTTAAGTAACAGACAGTTCATCTTCTATGCCAAGCTGAAAACCATCAAGTTAAATACCATGTAACTTTTTAATGTAATAATCTCTACATATCTTACTTTGCCAATCCTTCTGTACTCACTACCACAGGCTGTGCCTATCGGCATTCATTGCCTGAAATCCTTAAGCTGGGCTCTGGGTTGATAACTCCAAAAGCATAAAAATGTGTCTTTTTATTGCAGTAAAGAAAATAAAATCTGATTTTTGTTTCATTCAATTAAAAAAAAGTAAAAGATTGCCATATACATATTTATAAATTCATAGTGAGATTAAATGATCGTATTAATGTATATATAATTTTACATTCATATAGCACTGTAATGATATCACTTCATTTTATATGACCCTGTTTTTGAAGACTTTTTAAAATAAAATTTTTCCAACATTTGTAAGAAATTCACCACATGATATTGATTTCTTTCTTCATAGCCACTTCTTTTACTACAAAGAAAAAGCCAGATTCCAAAAGCAATCAAAAAGCATAAAAAAAAATAATCAGAGTCTATCACCAGGGACACCAAGAACAACAACTGCCTTCATGAGGAATATATTCCAGAGAAGAAGGAAAAGAAAAGCTACAAGCTAGTGTCACAGGCAAAGGGACATGCAGGGGAAGTAATGTAAAAGTTGGAAGATGGCAAAGAATATTTGTGGAAGAAAAGGAGAAAGATATTAGAAAAGAGAAAGTTATTTGCAGACTAAGGAGAAGGAAAGAAAAAGTAGTATGAATCTGAAAGTCAGAGCAATACCAGAATGTGCAATAGTTTTTTTGCTGTTGAGTTTTTTGTGGTGGGTTGGGGTTTTTTTTCTTTCCAAAAAGGAACCAAAAATTTACTTAGCAAAGGCAGTTAAAGTACTTTAAGACTTTTCTTAAATTATTTCAAATCTGTTGTGGGTGTTTTAGCAGTGTGCTTATGAATTGGCAGAGGAGATGTCTACAAGAGAATGAGACAAATTTCAGTCTCATTTACTGAGGCACTGAAGCAGCAGCACTGGTCATAAGAGGCTCTGAAATTGTCTGTGTAATGGTCAAACACACATATAAGGTAAAGAAACTCAGGGAAATGTATTACAGAGTGTGTGACACATTAACATTCTTCAAATTCACAAGTGGAAATGTGTGTGTAGATTCCAGGCATTCTGAAAACATACCTTTTAGAGCAAAAGTTAATATCCAAAGCTGCAACATGACATACAAGGCCAGCTGCTAATCTAAAAGAAAAAGAACCACATGAATAAAAATGAGTCCACAAACTGTAGGAGAGATTCTCTAACAAGTCTGTGAAAGCCGATAAAATATTGATAAAACTCCTGGCTTGCAAATTTATTTGTAGGTCTTTAATAATTGAGGGCACTTGTCAAAATAGGCTCTGCCTCCCAGACCTCCCACTTTGATATAATTAACTTGAATGAACTTCTCTTTATCATGAAGACAAAGGTGGGAAAAGTGATGTAACTGCTATCCATCTTATGCAGGGTTTGTACAACCTCTTCTTTATGACTGGTTTCACACACTGACTAATAGACACTTTCCACTTCAGATTTTAATTAAAAGCTATAAAAGCAGTCAGCTGTAGGCCATGAATGTGTTGGCAACAAAAAAGTGCCATTATATAGTGGGAAGATCAAGCACTGTACAAATTTAGTGTGAAACCATGTTAAGTAGATCCATATGCCTGCGTTTAATGTAATTCTAAGATCTACATGGTAGCAGTGGGAGTACTAAAGCAAAGCAAAATGTCAATTAAAGCCAGGACACACAGTTTAAGTATAATCATGTTAATTCAGTGATATATGAAACATATTTCTTTTCAGATGTTTGCAAAGAAATCATAGCAAGTGAAAAAATAGTTTTTTCCCTGAGTGCGGCTGCAAGTATCCAGGTTGTTCCATAAAATAAAATGTTAAATTTATCCTGGTGAATATGAAATGTGTTTAATATAGCAAAGATTAGAATTGTAGAAGTAATTTAGAACAAAAAGCATATTTAGTCATATATTGTCAGTAAATGGAACTTTTTTTATTCATTTATTGTTCATATCATTTACTACAAAATTTAATAAAACTGTTATGGTGTGGAGCTTCTGTGCTTTCATAATAAACATTTCATATTTGGAATTCAATCTGTTTTGACTGGAGGAATAAATCATCCTGTATGACTTAGCTGCCTCTTAAGATCAAGGTAACATTTAGTATCAACTTCCCAGTACAAAAATGTTTAAATATTTTAAATTTAATTTAACATTAATTATTCCAACCACCTAAAATTTTTTTCTTATTTTTTATTAAAAAAACCCACATAACCACAAACACAATCAAAATAGTTTTATTTATCAAGTCTTACAAATATTTGAGAAAATCTTTAACTTGATCCTCAGTACTCTTCTGTGAGTAAAAAGAGACTATTCCATTATTACAGTTGATGATACAACAATTCTTAGGAAATGCTTTTACTTGACTTATCAATTTCATTATTTGAATAATTAAATTTGCTGTTCATCAAATTGTGGGTAATACTTTTATGCAGAATACACTTCAGAATATCATGATGGAGTATAACATCAGTGTCACATGCACAGAACAGAAAATGATCTCCTGTATTTATCTGGAAATATTTACTGAAAATTATTTACTGAAAATTGCTGTAGTTACAGAAGATGCAAAATTCACATAGAAATACAAGTCCAAATCCACAAACATGAGCTTTATCTGATGTCTGGCTCACCAGCTCAACTGCTATTGACTCATAAAGAAAGCATCTAGTTATTAAAAAAAGGAGTCAGTACATTTGGCCATATGATGCCGTTTTGTAGCAGCTTCTCTACAGAGAGTCTTTCTGCAAACTCAAACAAATGATTTCTGAAGTCTGTTCTGATTACTTCATACCTCTGTTCAAAAACACAGTCATCAGGGAGGTTGTGTATATTGTACATAAAAGCAGACGGTAAAGCATTATATGTCTTCATCCTTTCATTTCTCTCCCAAAACAGAAAAGACATGCTGACCTCTCAGAAGGCAAGGCAAATATCTCTGACCTTTTGTGTTTGATTTCTACACCTCAGAAAGCTATTTAACATGCCTGAAATTGAAATGCAGAGTAGGAACAAGTTTGGCTTTGACAAATAAGGGAAGATATGATCCACATACAGGCTTATCCTCTGCATTTCTGAACCAGCCTTAACCTCCAGTAAATACTGAAAGCCTTTCTGAGGATGTATACTAAAGACTCCACTGGTAGTACAAACAGCTTTGGAGACAAGTACGGGTGCCCTTAAGCAACTTGAAAGCTCTCGGCATCATTCTGTGCTGTGCAATTTACACTGGAGAGTCATTTTATATTAGAATTCCTTTCTATCCCATAAAATTATGCCAAAGATGAAAGCGATGCAAAAACCTGTTGTCATTTTAGCTATAAGAGGCCCTTACTTAAGCTGCCAAAACCTTGCTGAAGTGCCACGAGGAGGTTGCTCGTGATCTCCTGGAAATATATACTATTTAACTCTACATCTATTACTGATAAAAAATTAGGCAATGGTAAGAGCAGAGAAACTAGTTTACGAATTGGGAAACACTACAGCAGTCACCTAAAAAGTTATTGCATTGTTTCCAGCCAGTGTTTTCCTATAATCCTTCTCACTAATTATTTAGCTAGTGTGTCACTCATGTAATGTCAGAAAATGTCATCTTAATTAAATGAAATTTTCCAGAGGAACATAAATTTCAGCTTCTGCAGGAAATTATTTTGGGGCCCAAGCCACAATTTTGGTACGATGTACGATGAATGAAAAGATCATGATACTTTCTATAATGTCTACTATCTGTACATCTGGAGATACAGGGTGTAGGTTGGAGATAGAGGATGTAGGTGACCTCAGTTCAAGGACTGACTGCCATTTCCCACATGCTAGGTGACCATTGTAAAAGCTGGTCCTATTAGCGGAGCTAGGAATCAGCTAAAGTATTTCTTCACCGGTCATTTTGAAACAATGTACTTTACAATCCTTTCTCAGTTTAGCAGAGCTGTATGTTAGGCTTAACTTTATTTTTTTTAACAACCTATTTACAAAAGAGGAAGTTTTCTTTTAAATATCTCGAAAAATCTACTATCATCTCAAATAGAAAGTTTTCAGAAGTTTCTCAATATGAAAAGTTACTTGAAATTATGACAGTATACAGAGCTCGACACATCAGACTGGATTCTGTGAAATGCTTGACCAAGAATGGAAAAGAATTAAACCTTAGTTGAATATACATTCCTGAAAGTCGTTCCAGAAAAAAATTCCTAAGTGTGTTAGTGCCGTAGGGTGGAAAACTGAAAATATTTCCTACTGCGATTTTCCAAAACATTTAATAGACAAATAGTTAACTTGAGGTTTCTTCCAGAGAAGAAAGCAAAAGGAATGCTTCTCTTAGAGCTTTAAATTCAGCAAATTAAAACCTCCAATGGAATCTGCCAGAATTTGTCCACTCCTAGTCCTTGAAAACCTTCCAGATGGGACTAGGTATGCCAACTGGTCAGGAAGAAGGTGCAGCAAAAGTCATGTCACTGCAAGTTTGGATTCAGTGACCGGTGGTCAAGGACTTTTAACAACTGAACAGCAAAAGATTTCCAAAACCCCGCAGGAAAGATGAGCTGGTATAGGATGATGTAAGCTCATAGCTGGGAATAAAATATTCTCAGACCAAGTGAGTATAGAAAATAATTCATTCTTCATTTATAGCTGCCAAAAATATTTCTCTGTTTACTGACTTGTCCTATGAAATTCATATGAACATCTCTCTCCACTCTTAAATAAATATTAAAAAGAGTTCTTTTGAGATTACAGTCAAATATTAAAAACTTTTCCTGATTTCAGTAGTTTCTGCTCCTCAATCACACAGAAAAGGCAAATTCTTACCTATTTGTTCATCATTAAGATTTCCAAACAATATAATGATTCTGTGCTAATCTTTAATTTTTATTATCATTGATTCTTTCCATCTGCATATGGAAAGATGGAATTTGCATTTATTACAAGTTATGCAGATTTGATATAGTTTTTCAATCTCTTGTGCATAAAGGAAAGACTATATAGAAATTCTTTTCCCCACATACAATACAAATTGTCTCATTTTTTTCCAAGTTCACTAACTCTAAGTGCCATTATCTGCTATAACGAGGTAACTCCATTAGCTTTGGTGATGCTATGTTGATTTACATCAGATTCATAGAGTTTTGAGGACCATTATAATACCTGCCCAACAACTGAACATGTTTTTCCCCATGATTTTATACAGTTATTTCCCAACAGTCAGTGAAATGACTGGACAACATTAAACCTTGTACCAGTCTTTACAAATTACTTTGCAACATTTCACTAACTGTTGTTTAGTGAATTTAGCAAGAGCTCTGTTGATGAAACTGTCAGCTTCTTAAGAAGTATGAAGCTTGTATAAGTTTTTCCATTGTTTAAGAATTGATGACAATCTATCCAATGTAAAGTCATCTAACTATTGGGTTTTTTATGCATTATTAGCTTAGCAGTATTCTGGTATTCCACAGTATTCTCAGTAGTCTATACAGCTTCCCATCCATTCCTGAATTCATCCCCCCAAAACCCAACTTATCGTTAATACTGATGTCCAAAACTGATTTTGTGTCATCTTATGAGAATGATTACATAAAATGGCTCATTAAAAAAAACTGTAATACATGTTATCTATCACCCTTATTCACGAAAGATGAAATCGGAAGGTTTGTAAGGTTAGTGAACTGACAAGGATTTGCTACCATACAATTTTGGCAAGCCCAACCCAAATACAAAAATATGAAAGAAGCAATTAAAAATAAAAAAACGTATTTCATTCATTTGCACAGAATATAAACAGTTGTTAAATTCCCCTATTTCTTCTGCACAGTGCTGTCAAGATTATTTTGTTTACATGTTGGTAGACCTATATGCTTCCTGAGATTTCTTAATTCTGTCAGACAGACATTTTCTCTTCCTATCTTTAGTATCATTGTTACTAAAAAGTAAGGTTTGAATTGTAAAGCCTCAAATTTATTTTGATAGCTATTAAATCTTGTTATTATTGTTGTTCACTATGCTGTTTTTATTTTAATTTCTACTGCACAGAATGACAGAATGGTTGAGGTTGGAAGGGACTTCTGGAGACCATCTACTCCAACTCCCTCTGCTCAAACTAGAACAGGTTGCTCAGGGCCATATCTGAACAGTTTTTTAATATCCCCAGGGATGAAGACTACACAACCTCTCTGGCTAACCTGTTCCTGTGCTTAACCACCTTCACACTAAAAATGTTTTTTCTTATATTTCAGTGGAATTTCCTCTATTTCAGAGTGTGCCCGTTGCCTCTGGGCAGTGTTTGACCACCTTCACAGTAAAATAGTGCTTTCTTATGTTCACATGGAACCTTCTGTGTTTCAGTGTTTGCCCACTGTCTCTTTTGCTTTCATTAGGCACCACTGAGAAGAGTCTGGCTCAGTCTTTTTTACTTCTGCATCAAGTATTTATATACATTGATAAGAACCCTTGAGCCTCCTCTTCTCCAGGATGAACTGTATCAGCTCTCAACCACCTCCTACAGGTGCTCCAGTCCCTTCATCATCTTCATGGCCCTTCACTGAACTTTCTTCAGTAAGTCCATACCTCTCTTGCACTGGGGAGCCCAGAACTGGACCCAGCACTCCAGATGTGTCTCACCAGTGCTGAGTAGAGGGGAAGGATCACCTCCCTTGACCCTCTGGCAACGCTCTACCCAATGCATCCTCAGACTTCTTTGTAGCAAGGGCACACTGTTGGCTCATGTTCAACTCGTTGTCCACCAGGACCTCCTGTTTCTTCTCTGCAGAGCTGCTTTCCAGTCCCATGGCCCCCAGCATATACTGGTGCATGGGGTTGTTCCCCCCAGGTGCAGGACTTTGCACTTATCCTTGTTGAAATTCATGGGGTTCCTCTCGTCATTTCTCCAGTGTGAATGTAATGAAATTGTCAATAGTACATAGACAAAATAGGATTATTTAGTAAATATTTGTATTCTATATAAGGCAAAATGGAAAAACGTATTTTTGGTATCTAATTGCTGCCTTTACTTTTTGCACTATGATCTGAAATTGTATCATATTGGCTACTCTCCTTCTGAGCTGCATTCACTCTGTTTTTCACTTATTTTTCTGGTAACTGCCTTGGTTGTATAAAATTTGCACATACATTAACACCAACTATATATGTTACTGATTGAGAGGGTTCTCCATTTATATTTTCTTACTTGTCTTGAACATGATAACTGCTGTGTTAATTTTGAATCCCATGATTAATTTATGTTTATTCAAGTACGAAACAGACTTTTCATATTACATAAGGTGTTAGATTGTGCCTAAAGAGTCCTTTTTTTGTTTGTTTTCTTTTTCTTTTTTTTTTTTTTGTTTACCAGAAGTTCATCGGGTATTTTTGATTGCTGCTTGAGATCTTCGATACATGCATCCCAGATCAGACAAGAATGAAGTCTTTACAATTCTGCTGTGTGGGGAGCACTACCTAACTTTTTCCATGAGGAATACTTGGGCTATACTGAAAGAAAAAGTACACATCAGTCTAAGACGAGAAGTTTCTAGCTACAGGGTACATTTTGTGTCAGATGCCACATGGCAGTCACAATATCTATGACTCAGAGCCACATCTAAAACACCCGCAGGCAGGCAAAGGAGTAATCTTTGTCAGGTTCTAACCTGTCAGGTTCTCAAGCAGTGTTTGAATAGTCAGACTATTGTAATCCCAAAATGACTGGCTGATATTTGACAAATTATTTCTGTCATACATGTAAAAGAAATTATGGAAACGTAGGCTGTAGATGTATTATCTATCTATCTATCTGTCTTTTTAACATAGACTGGTGAAATTCTGGAACAGGTTGCCCAGAGAGGCTGTGGAGTCTCTACACTTGGAGATACTAGAATTTGGCTGGACAGGGCCCTGAGCTACTTGGTCTAACTGCTTTGAGCAGCAGGTTGGATTAGATGACCTCAGCGATCCCTTCAATCCTACTTTATTCTGTTCTGTGATTCTATACACAGTGCAATTCTCTCTCTTGTTGCAGGTAGTCAACCAGACACAGTCTACGGGAAGATCTTAAACATGTCTTAGCAAGCATGAGTTAGGTCACTGAAGTCAGCATGTACGAAAAGGCAACTAATTGAACCCATGCCTCTATTTTTTCCATTAAGAACTAAATGCATTTCATAACAATTTTCAAAATCTCCTTCTCTTCATTTGAGGCTATGTGAGGGCTTAAGTAGAATCCTGATCCTCGAGACAAATCTAGAGATGGAATTTCTTCACTTAGAAAACAAGTTTATCATGGGAGCTACCCGTATTCGGGCCTATCCCTCACTGAAATCAGTGTTCATGATTTTTACCTTTCAGTATGAATATTGGGGAGGATGGTATGCATTGCAGAGAGACCTGAACAGCAGAAATGAACAGGTAAACTTCCTGAAGGTAATTTATATGGAGGAGTGTTGAGAACCTATACAAGAAAACTTACCCTTCCTAGTAGTGAATAGATAAAACAGAATCAAACCTGTTATTTGGTTAAAAGTTATGAATTGCATTTAGCAGTGAAGAGTTACGCTTGTTTTTTGGTAACATTTGTGAAAAAATGTTTATTAAGTCCAAACCTGCAAATGCTGTGATACTTTATGTTAGTCTTCCAATCAACAGGTAGCATCAAAGTCCCTTGATTTAGGTGACTCATCATGCAGTATCTGCAACTCACTCTCAAAGCACTGGCTACAGCACAGCTTAAGAGGTTTTCAGGCACTATAAGCTGACCACATAAAATATTTACCTGATAATTTCAAATCATAAGCAAATTAATGTGTCCATGCATAAAAATTATTCCTCTAGACTCTCATAGTATTTGCTCTAGAGGGGGAAAACAACCTTTGGATTTACCTGCCTCTCTCCATTTATGATAGGGATAATCTGCATAAGACTATATGCCTCATCAGTCAAAATTAGGTGAGACAAATCTTAATTTGGGAGCTTGAATACTTGTTTCATTTCTTCAAGCTCTTATTAGAGTATGCTGAACAAGAAGTCTATCCGTATAAGTCTAGGTTATTCTGCAAATGCACTCTTGTCCCAAGATTTTTTTTAAAGAAAAATTATGTATTCAGAAATTAGAGGGCTTTTTTTTATTTGTAGGGAGAAAAATATTTACATAAAAGGATTGCACTCACCTGAAAAACTGACTGTATACATAATGAGCAGAAGCATGCATAAGAATGTGATTGTTTGTCATTCACTGACCACTACTGTTTGAATCAATTTGGATTTGTATTCAATACATACAGTTAATTTAAATAGATAAACCCCACAATTTGCTCCATCAGAACCTTCATTGAAAACCTTTGGGGCAATGAGAACACTCATACCTTCATATTTTTCTGCTCTAAAGTATCCTGCTGTCAATACTTTAACACCCATGTGAATAAAGAGCAACTGGAAATGAGAAAACAATGTTCCCCTGATTTGTAAATAAGCCTTTTTTAATATTTACAGAATCTGTGTTTTAGACTGGAACTATTTTGGGAGAGGTGTAATGAAGGAGTACAGTGTGCTGTGAAATAGAAATTTATATACAATAATCTGAATCATATATATAACAATTTTGTTTGTCTTTTTAAAATCCTTCTGCATTCACTAACTATACTTTCAAGAGGAGGTACCTTAACGGTATGTAAAAGTAAGTGTGATAAAATGCAGTCAGGACATATTTCATCTAGCTACAGCATAGCAGGTCCTTTAAAATTTATATTACATTTTTTCCCCATAGGCACAAACATTTATTCTATCAATGGGTACAAACTCATTCTCATCAACTAAGAATTGTCACAAAGATGAAGATAATCCAATGTGCATGTTTCTTCTATTTTTTCTAGATGGAGTCCGTTGCAAAGAAATATGAAAATATTTATCAAACTATAAGCCTGACTGACATTGAATGCATTTTCTTCAATTGACGCAGTATTAGAAAGATTATGGGCAAAAAATATATTTAAAAATTATGATTATCATGGTAACTACCAGTTACTATTGTACCAGTTCCACCAGTCACACAGTTTCATTAAGGATATGCTAGAGGTATAATGCAGCAAAGGAAAGGAAAATAATTCCTTGCTCAAACTGTGCTGGATTTTTTATTAGCCTTTAAAAACCTGCTGTCTTTTAGAAACACTCACACTATAGTATATATAATAAACTTTTTATAAAAATATGCATACACTTAGAACAAAAATAATGAAGACCATTTGATCTCAGCAGCACTAGTTTTAATAAAGGCTTTTAACAGCCTATGTATGGCAACAGTGTGCAATCTGGTTGATAAATATGCACCAAATGACAAATTAATATGTGCTGGCCCTCCTCGGCTACAGATACAAATGTTATTATAATGTTTTGGACATTAGTCAGTTTTGTCTGTCTGGGGAAAGGGTGATTCAAATGGCATATGGATCTGCTATAGAGAGGTATAAGCTGCCCTCTATGTGAGAATAGTGTGAGCTACATCGTAGAATTAAAAAAAAAAACAAACCCAAAATCATGGCTGTTAGAAAGAAATGGATTTCGTTAAGCTGCCAAATCCATTAAACTGTTTAACTAGAGAGAAGAGTGTGTTATCGAAATCCCAGTGGGACTTCTGTTTAGATGGTCTGGGAACTGTTTTTCCAATGGATAATGTGTATTTCCACATGTCAAGTTCCCTGATTGCTTTCGTTCTCCTTTTAGAGAGGAAATTGAGAATCCACAAGACTTTGCCTTGTGAAATATTCAGATGGTTCTGTAACTCTAAAAAGTTAACAATACATGTGATAAGAGTGATGACAGTGCATAGAACTAGAAAAGATGGTCTGCTATTTTATTAATTTGCTTAATTTGTGAAATTGAACAAGTAATGATAGAAATTTAAGCAATGGAGCTCTCCTAACAAAACATACTAATAGTTATTTTTTATATCTAAATGGACATTTTGTGCACATTTTAATCAGTTAAAAATATTTTTAGTGTAATGCCCCATATTTAAAGCTGTGAAATGGCAGGTTTGGCATATTTGGGTCTTTTAGTTAAAATCAGGGAAAAAAGATCTCTGAAAACTCAAAAAAGTTGCTTTATAGGAACTGTCAGTCAATCACTGAAATTTTCCATTGTCTTCTGGTTCTGGTATTTTTTCTATTAACTGACTTCCTTGTTCAATTTATGAAGCAGATTTCCTCTTATTCAAAACAGCCTGCCCTGAATTATTACTGTACACAATGGGAAAGGCACTCTTGTAACTCCAGTGTAGAAAGGATCTCCAGCTGAACTCTTGTAGAATTGAGCTAACTTTTAAATGTGTTTGAAAGGTGAGTTTGAATTATTTCTTGCAGGCAGCTGTCAACTGTCTATAACATTATTAGTTGTACAGTGGAGGTAAAATTTTTTATTTTGAATTGAAATTGAATTTGTACTGAGTTGTAAAGAACTCTAATAAAGCAAAAAGTACACAAGCAATAGTTCAACTGTAAAAATATTACAGAAAAAATTTGAAATCGAAACAGTTATTGCTTACATAACATACTGATTTGAAACAGTAGATAAAATTATTCACTGACCATCATGAAGGAGAAACAAATGCAAACTTAAAAAAATATAAGCCCTAAGGGAAAAGCAGGATAAAAATGTGGAATTGTGATTAACCAGATAAACTGACTTTTAGAAAGGATTCTGATCCAAGAGACCAATATTAAATTTTAATAAATTCATGGTAAATATTTTTGCTGGAAGCAGTTCCAGTCCAGCTGAGAAGCAGGGGCTTGGAGAAGCTAAAGATTTATTCACATCTAATTATGAGGGGGTTTTAATTGCAGTGAATGCACAAGTCATTGTTGGCCAGTTAGGTAGAATATAATAACACTCAAAATTGGTTTGAATGGTTCTCCTCAGGTGTTACTTTAAGCTTCCATTTACAAACCTCAAAATTAACAAACTGGAAAATAAATGTCATATTTGGAACAATGGAAGGGAACAATGGTTGCTGCAAAAGAAACAGCTGCTAAGAACTTAACAGCATATTTCAAGACAAGTGATAAGCAGAACCCCCCCACCCCAAAAACAACCGACAAAAAAACCCCCAAAACACAGGAGAAAGTATCTTTTTTCACCACAAAGCAATCGGTGTCCTCAATCTGTCGTTAATTTAAAATATACACTGCAGCTTAACTTCTATTTACAACTTTATCACTCCTCCTTAACACACCAAAGACAAACAGGCAAAAATCATTCACATCCACAAAACCCAGAAACTGACATTTGCAATATTCTGCATTGACTTTACCAAGCAGTAAACTCATGGACTCTCTGGAATTTAAAAAATTTAGGACTCCAAGATGAAACATATGAAAGACAATAGCTCTGCATTTTAGCCTTCTTGCAGTGCAACTCTTGCACAGTGCTTTCTTCTGAAACTTATAGACTTTCAGAACATGCTGCCTCTAGAGTAAAATATCAAGTAAAGCATAAATCCACATAGTACTG
The DNA here is from genome assembly GCF_026419915.1 of Harpia harpyja. Taxonomy (NCBI): domain Eukaryota; kingdom Metazoa; phylum Chordata; class Aves; order Accipitriformes; family Accipitridae; genus Harpia; species Harpia harpyja. The sequence continues at coordinate 2,311,635 of NC_068943.1, forward strand.
TTATCCACTTTCCTATCAGCACCATGTCTAATAAAGCTTTTGTAACTGCTGGAAGCCACGTCTATTCCTCTCCTTTTCATTACTCAAAAGACTATTAAAATACAATGAATATATTAAAAATTAATTCAGAAACAAACTAAAAATTGAGAGGAAAAACTGATAAATACGGAAAGAAAAACATCCACCACATTACTAGATTATTTCATTTAACAAAGCATAGAAAGTGCAATACATCTTTCAGTTCACTTTTGAATTTCATGATTCTCCAGCTGCTCATGAATGTTCCCCTGCATAGCATTACAGCACTTTGAAGCCTGCTCTAAATTACAGCAGACACTGGTGGAAGAATGCTCTGCAAGAGAACCAAACACCTTTATTTGTTTATCTTCAGATCTATTTCTCTGGTTTTGCTTCCGAACAACAGACATCTATCCCACACACCAGTTGGGGAATGCCACTTTCCTACAGGCTCTATTATGGGCCTTAAATGTCAAAAAAGGTGGCTTTGACCAACCTGTCAAGCAAGGTTAGAGCATGAGCTGAATGTTGGTTTTTCGCCAGCTACAGTCCAGCCAAGAGCTCCTTTGACTGAACCATGAGAATAGGGAAGGGATGCTTTGATTCTCAGTCAATCACCTTTGTCCACTCCTGACACAAGCTAAAGCCCTCAAAATCACCAGAACTGCATCCTAACCAGTATGGCTGATCCCATCCCTGGCAGATCTCTCATCTGTGCCTTGAGCATGTTTTCCAAAGCAATACATTTCTGCAAAAGGACTTTGCCTCTCAAAAGATCAGTCACAATAGCTATTTGTTCAAACTAGAATCTGAAAATATCTGTCAGCAAAACCAAGTTACTCTCTCCGCATATTTTCTTACAAAAAACATTATATACTCTACCAAAACTGTCCTCTAGCAGGTAATCTTAAAAGTTGTGCAACTTTCATTTATACACTTTTTCTTCACCTCTGAACTCCCATTGCATGTCACCAGTAGGCACAAGAATGTGAGAAGACCCAAAATGCTTTTGTACAAACTCTCATCTAGACCACGAGCCTACTTCTAGGAGTACATCTCTACCGCTGCAGATGGACTGCTATTTATAGATAAATAGAGGATGGACAGGGAGAACACTCAAGCTCTGGATAGTCTTTGGCTGTTCCACTAGATCACGCCCTTGGTTTCTTTTTGGAGTGTTCTACCTCACTTTCCCCAAGATAAATATAGAGTCTGAATACAGGGCAGTCTACACCACTGGGCCAAGATCAGATCCTGTACCTCTTATGTAGCACTATACACCTACCCTGTTAAGAGGAACTAGCAGATGCTTAAGAAAAGAATATAAAACCAGAGATAACCGTGTTGATGTTTTCCAAATTTCCGAACTTAATCATTCTAGCCTATTAAATCTCCCCTTGTATGGAAGACATTACATACCTCTGATCACCGAGGCTGCCCTTCTCCATACGTTTTCTAGTTCCAAAGTAACATATTAGAGATGGAGGGACCAAACTTTATGCAGCATTTAGGATATAGGTTCTTGTGGATTTATTCATTGGCATAATGGGCTTACTGCTTTGTTTTCTACTGCTCCCCTGGTAAATTCCAATATGTTATTCTGTTTCTTGTATTCACAGTGTTGCTAAGATGTTTTTTCTGAGCAGCAATAATTAATTTAGAAATCATCATTCTATATAAAAGATCAGTGTGTTCCCCCATGTAGATCGTTTAGAATTTATCAACCTTAAATTTCATCCAGAATTTTTGCCTGGTCACCTTAGTACTGTGAAACTCTTCTGTGACTAGTCTTGTTTTATTGAACCATCTTTAGTAATCTGTAACAGTGCCAAACATTGTCATTTCACTATTCACATCACTTACCTGAACATTCAAATGAGAAAGCTCAGGGACGTAATTTTATTCATTATGAAAACACTTATTTTTAAATGAAGTGTTTTATAGTAATTTTAGCAGCTCATAATGTCATACAGCACTTCTCGAACTGACATACCCGCTTTGAGGTATGAGGTATAATTAGTGAGAAAGCACAGCAAATTTGGGATTGACTCAAGTGAGATTTACCAAATACTTAGTTTTAAACCCAGATTTAAGCATGTTGCTGAGTAGGGGTGTTAGCTGAGATGTGAAATTAAAAAGTAAAACAAAGCAAAGCCTCCATAAAACCATAAATTCACACTTTTCAAGCACTGATTTCTTTTTTTTTTGATGTATTGTATTGTAATGGAATACTGAAGTATTCTAATTAAAAATAGTTCTTAAAACCAATACTAAAATTTCTCTGATTTTTAAATACCTTCCACTTTTTGACTGTTCTTGCTGGATGTTGACTTAGTGGACCAAGAAAAAAGGCTTCAGAAGCCAGCAATACAGGACATCACAGTGCAAATGAGAGAAATAGTACAAGCCACAGGGCAGTCAGGAACGTTTCATTTTATGTACTAAAGGCAGCATCTTCTGCATTAATTGTACAAAGTCGCTTTTGTCATTTAAAATACCTAATAATGAAGGAAGCTGCTGCTTGCTAGGGATTTCAAAACCCCTGTATTGTATGACACCAAGATTGTCACTGTCAGTTAATAATTCCATTCTCATTGAACAACACTGACAATGTAAAATTACTCTTTCAACACCCCCCCCCCCCCCAACTAGGAAAAATAAGAGTAAAATACATTGTGAAATTTTTCTCACAGAGCTATTTTCCCACTTCATGAGCAGGGATAGGCAAATGCAACTAACAGTGACTGAACTAACTGTAGGTTAAAATTAGAAAAGGTACAAATAAACAATTTTTTTCAAAATTGTCACTGGCTCATGCATAATTCAAGATGAGAACAAAGGCTAAATTATAAATCACCAGATTAATTAATTAATTATAATAATTCAGCATTCCCTGCTTATAAGTGTGCAAGTACTTCACAGTCTACACAGATACAATAAACCCTTTTTTCTCTAGAATTCTACAGTCATGACCACACTAGACATTATGACCCTTGCAAAGTTTAAACTGCAAATTAGGTCACTGTATAGATTTTCCTTTTTGAATTGTCTGACCCTGTTGTGAAGAGGTAAACATTTGTCATTTATTTTGAGGAGATATGGAAATGGGGGCCTAGCATTAAACTGTTCATCATTTGAATTATGAGATATTCTTCAATGCAATGTGTAAAACATGAAATGGAATTGAATTTATGTGATACAGCTGGAGAAAAAGAAGAAGTGTTATGTTTTTCTTTTCATTAGGTGTATAGAGACATACACTATATGGAGTGATCAGTCTTAGAAGGTCTGCGTAGTGAATTACAAGGGTATATTAGCAAAGCAATAAAGAAAGATAGTAAGAGAGGTATTGTTTAACATGTGCGTTTCCTGTTGCCACATATCACTGACAAAGTTATTTGTCTTTTCATTCATAGAAGACAAGGATAGATTTTTACAGAATACTGTGGGCTTGAACTTCTTCCAGTGCCTCAGACTAAACACACTTGGGCATATCCTGTCAGTGAATTTACCAACAGTGTGTTTCACTGAAAATTAATAGCGTGCTTAAATGAACTATCAATCTCAAAGAAAGAACAGAAGAAAGTATTTGCCAATATGGCATGCAGTGATTTCCATACTTCAGGAAGAGGTCTTCACTGATTTATTTTTCTATATTGCATAGAAGCCAAGAGCAAAGCTATGAGCCCTCCAACTGGCAAATATTAGAAATTAGACTGTCTTCTAGTTTCCTCAAAAACTGTGAAGGGGCCCAATGAAAATTTGAGTCAGCCATTTAAGGTTCTTTGTTGCTGCTTTCATTTAATTATCTCTATTGCTGCTCGGCATAGTACACTTAAGTAGATCTGCATGCATTTGTTACACTTGTTACAAAAATTTTAAATATGGTGAAGAATTAATTACCTGGGTTTAAGTTTAAAGAACACCTAAACCTACCCTCTATCATCTGTCTTCATGGGAAGTTGAGTACGGTATGAGATGAAGAATAACAGAGTATCAGGTGTTAGAAAAGTTACCTGCAAGATTAACAACAGTTCTCCCTTCTCCCTGGCTATATATTAGATCATCTTACACTAAGTTTTACAATAAATGGATAGCTTTTGCTGAATTTATATCTCTTATTTAAAACACTGATCAATCTAAATAGGCTGTTTCACAGTAGACCTTACCATTTATATATTGGGTAGGATCATGTGAAATCTGTTAATGTAGCTTCTCATTAAGAGTTTTTTTTCCCTTAGTAAATGTTATCTTCATTAGTAAGATAGCCAGAGAAAATTGTTCTGAGCTTTACAGTACTACCCTAACACTTCCTGGAAGGAAATTTTACATATTGTGACAACTTTTGCTTTATCAGGGTCTTAGTTTTGTTTGTTTATAAACATGGTGAAACTGCAGCTCTATGCATAGAAACTCTTAAATGAGTGCTAATCATGCTTGGCTTCAATTTCAACTAAGCTGTATTAGTAGAAAAGAAGGAAAAGAAAGGGTTAGTCTAACATTAAATTCTGCTAACCGTGTCTTGGTCACCAAAAAAGCAGCAGCAAAATAGGCAAAAATGAACCGATGACTTGACTTAGCATGTGCAGCTCTGCCCACGGCTCTCATCATGGTGTCTGTACTCACCTCACTCCCAAGAAAAACAATTATGTTTTCAGAGACAGAGAGGCAATCATATAGCACAGCCACTGCATAACTTTTAGGGCAGGCCTGTCAAGTAACGATTTACACTTCTCTCTGTAACTTCAAATCCTCCATTATCACATCTCCAAGAACAGGGGAGTTCTATGGATTTTAGGAAAGTTTGCTGAAACAGTTATTTCAGATGCTTTTCTTGTAAAAAATAGATGTACTGAATTTTTCTGGATATCTCTAAATCTCCCAAGCCTCCTTTTGCAGAAGTACAACACAGCTGCAGGGTGGTTGGTTTTTTTCAACTCTAGTACTCACTTGAAATCAACTCATGCTTTCAGAGCTGCTTTGGCTAAAACCTTACTTTTGAACTAGAAACCTGAGATTTCCACTTCATGAAAGCTGACTTGAATCAAAGAACCCTACAAGCAAGCAAAAAACTATTTAAGAGTAATTTGGAAAGTAGCTGTGATCCTGGAGCACAGAGCACTTATTTGTTTTCTCTTTAGGTAGTGCTTTATTTTGGCGTTTGAACAGATACCAATGCAGTTAGAGAGAAATTCAAATTCTCTAACTGCAAGAATTCCAGTCATAAAGAAGGTGTATAGTTTAGACACTGGTGTAACAGAAACTACATGCATTCCTGCAATTACATGCATTACTTAAATGATATTCAAATCTTCCATTCAAGTGCCAATGCTGACAAACAAAATGACTACGTATATGCATAGGAAAATGTAGGTATATTCAAAAATTATAGAGGAGCACATTAACTTTGATTTCATAATGATCACAGAACCCACAAGCTGGTTTGTTGATTTTTTTAAAAATTAATTTTTATTTTGTTTGTATTAACATATTTCTTTAAATTCTCCTTGCTGATACATTAATAGTGACTTTAATTCTGTCCTAAAAAACTCCCTCGGTGAAGCTGAAAACTATGAAGTGAGAAATTTTCAGAGAAATCTTAGAGAATTTAAAAAAGAGAAAAAGGATTTGAATATTTTCAAATTGAAAGAAAGGTTAAAAGAAATCAAAGACCCTCTCCAATTATCTTAAATGAAATTTTCATCAAAACTTTAATGGTGCTTCAGTAAAAGTATTGTAAAATCACTAAATGTTTTTTCCCCCTTTTTTTGGTTATGTTTTACCTAGAAAGCAGAAGCTTTTTACCACCTGCCATCATTTCCTAGAATGGTATGTATATGATGTAAGCAAGATGCCTTTTAAAATAACTATAAGATGGTCTCTTTAACTTTGTTATTGTAAGACTTCCCGTTATGAATCACAAACCTTTCTCAAAGTCTTACCTTTCCAGATCTCATTTCCAATTTTGGAAATTGGGCCAACATTGCCATTAGCAGGTATGTATTTCATTAAATTATAAATCTTTTTGAATAGGCAGATTACCTAGTTCAAATTACTCTCCATGTGGGTGGCCTACTCCTATCATGGTCATACATCCAAAGCAGACAGGAATAACTGGATAATGATAACAAGTGGTTAAGGGAGGAGATGATCTTCTCCACTACCCTTGTGGTAAAGGCAAAGGCTTGAGGAAGAGCAGAGAGATCCTCAGGTCAAAAACTATTCCACTGCTGGTAGACAGTCACCAAAAGGTTTGGCCTTTATGACCACAAGAACTTCTCTGACGACTGAAAATTGTTGGGAAGAGGCAGGATCTACCTGACCAAATCTTGAGTGTGCTCACATGACATGTGCAGGACAGCCAGGGCATCAGGCCCAGCCAGCATGGGTTCATGAAAGGCAGGTCCTGCTTGACCAACCTGATCTCCTTCTATGACCAGGTGACCCGCCTAGTGGATGAGGGGAAGGCTGTCGATGTTGTCTGCCTGGACTTCAGTAAGGCCGTTGACACTGTCTCTCATGGCATACTCCTTGAGAAGCTGGCGGCTCATGGCTTGTACTCTTCGCTGGGTGAAAAACGGGCTGGATGGAAGAGCCCAGAGAGTTGTGGTGAATGGAGTTAAATCCAGTTGGCAGTGGGTCACAAGTGGTGTTCCACGGGGCTCAGTACTGGGGCCAGTTCTGTTTAATATCTTTATTAATGATCTGGATGAGGGGATGGAGTGCACCCTCAGCAAGTTTGCAGATGACACCAAGTTGGGAGGGAGGGTTGATCTGCTGGAGGGTAGGAAGGCTCTAAAGAGGGATCTAGACAGGCTGGATCAATGGGCCAAGGCCAATTGTATGAGGTTCAACAAGGCCGAGTGCCGGGTCCTGCACTTGGGTCACAACAACCCCATGTAACGCTACAGGCTTGGGGAAGAGTGGCTGGAAAGCTGCCCAGTGGAAAAGGACCTGGGGGTGCTGGTCAACAGCCGGCTGGATATGAGCCAGCAGTGTGCCCAGGTGGCCGAGGCGGCCAACGGCATCCTGGCCTGTATCAGAAATGGTGCGGCCAGCAGGAGCAGGGAGGTGATCGTCCCCTGTACTGGGCACTGGTGAGGCCGCACCTCGAGTCCTGTGTTCAGTTTTGGGCCCCTCGCTACAGGACAGACATGGAGGTGCTGGAGCGTGTCCAGAGAAGGGCAACCGAGCTGGTGAGGGGCCTGGAGCACAAGTCTGATGAGGAGCAGCTGAGGGATCTGGGGTTGTTCAGTCTGGAGAAGAGGAGGCTGAGGGGAGACCTTATCGCTCTCTATAACTGTCTGAAAGGAGGAGGGGAGGTTTAGATTGGATATTAGGAAAAATTTGTTTACTGAAAGGGTTGTCAGGCATTGGAACAAGCTGCCCAGGTAAGTGGCGGAGTCACCATCCCTGGAGGTATTCAAAAAGCGCGTAGACAAGGCACTTCAGGACATGGATCAGTGGGCATGGTTGATGGTTGGACTTGATGATCTTAAAGGTCTTTTCCAACCTAAATGATTCTATAATTCTATGATTCTAAAGAGCATCCTTGCTAGCAGGCTGGCCAGCCTGGTGAGGAGGCCTTTAAACTGAGAACAACAGGGGAAGGGTATTACGTCCCCCAGTTAAGTAAGGAAAGGGTAGTTGGATGTGAAAGCAAAGCTTTTGGGGGAGGGGAACAAGGCAGACCTCAGGAACAATAAGGAGGAATGCAAGGGGGGGCATGTCAAATGTACAGGAGGAAGCAGAGATCCAAGTGCACTGTCAGACCTGTGACATCGTTGGAGTAACTGAGATGTTGAGGGGACAGCTCATGCAACTGGAGTGTTCCCATGGACAGATACAAGTTTTTCAGGAAAAGCAGGTGGGGAAGGTAAGGAGGGGGTTGCCCGCTATGTGAAGAAGCAGATCCGATGCATGAAGCTCTTCTCTAGGACAGATGACTGGTTGAGAGATTGTAGAACACAATCAGAGAGGCCAGTAAGAGTGACATCATGGTGGGAGTCTGTTACAGACCACCTGAACAGGGTAAAGAAGCAGATTAAATCTTCTTTAAACAACAGGAAAAAGTCTCTCTGGATCACAGACCTTAATTCTTATGGGTGAGTTTAACTTTTCTGACATCTATTGGAAGGGAAACATGGAGGAATGCAAGCAATCTGAGAGGTAACTGGAGGTTGTCAAGGATAATTACTTGATGCTTCTTGAACCAGAGGTCAAACACAGTTGGATCTGCTATTCATAAACAAGAAAATACTGTCTGGGAACATGATAATCAGCTCTGAAGAGTGAATGAGCTCCGGAAAGCTTGCGGGTACTTAAGGACAACAAGAATAGTGTATCTTTATACTCAGGAAAACAAATAGACGTATGAGGAGACTGGCTCAAGACTAAATTACAGTGTAAACAAAGGAAAAAAAAAAAGAAGTGTAGAGGGCAAGGACTTTGACACTGTCTCCCACAATATTCTTATATTCGATATTCTATATCCAAGTTGGGACATTGCTGTCTGGATGCATGGATGACTATATAGGAAAAATGGTTGGGTGGATGGAGTCAGTTGATCATGGTTTAATCCATCACATCATACTTAGAGGCCATAAACAAGTAGCCTACTACAGAGGTCTACGTTAGCACCTGTACTATACAACATCTTTATCAATGACCTGAAGGAGGCAAACAGAGTGCACCAATCAAGTTTGTGAATAACACCAAATTGGGGGGGACGAGTTGATATGCTCGAGGACAGGACTGTCATCCAGAAGGACCTAAGCAGGCAGAAGGAATGAACCAACAGGAACCTTATGAAACTTAACAAAGATCTGCACCTGGGAGGGAAAAAAACCTTTCAGCAATACAGACTGGGAATACACTGGCTGGAGTGCAGCTATGTGGAAAAGGAGTTGGAAACTTTGGTTGACAGCAAACTGAACATAAGCCAGAAGCATGTCCTAGCAGCAAAGGCGGCCAACAGCATCTGAGATTGTGTTAGCAGGAGATCAAAGGACTGATTATCTCCTTCTACTCTGCTCTTGTTAAAATCACATCTTAACATGTTGGAGCCTCCTAATACAGGAAAGGCATTGATAAACTGCAGCAAGTTCAGCAGATGCCACAAAGACAGTCAGGGCTGGAGCAATTACACCATGAGGAGAGACTCGGGGAGAGGGACTTGTCCAACTAGGGGCAGAAATGACTTCAGGGGCACCTAAAAGCCCCTGAACAAGGAGAACAGAGCTGTGCTTTTCACAGTGGAGCATGAATTGGGGCAAGGGGGACTACACAAGATACAATGGACATAAGCTGAAGCAAGAGAGGTTCAGACCATATGGGGAAAAGCTTTGTCACTATGAGGAAAGTCAGGCGGTGGAACAGATTTATCCAGAGGCTGGGCAGTCTCCATCCCCAGTTTCTCATGATATGCTTCAAAAAAGCCCTGAGCAACCTGGTTTTATGTCACAGCTGATCCTGTTTGTGCACAAGGTTGGACTGATTACTTCCCAAGGTCCCTTCCCACCTGAATGATCCTGTGATCCTATACTAATGTCAAATATCAAACTTCAGCATGTAATGCCTTGAAGGTTCCATCCAACATATGTTCCTGCTTACCAGTAACTAATTTTTGTAATCATAAGAGGTATTTGAAATAGTTAGTGTAGGTTTACTTATATACTCAATGTAAAGATAGTCCTGTATATGAAATACAACTTGTCTTATTTTACTTTTAAAATATCAGATGTTTTTGTACAATTTGAGCAAAATGCTAATTATATATTTTAGATTTCTTCCTAGTTTCAGTTAGTCAGAGCAAAAGCAACAACTAAAAAATCACAGAAAAGACAGCCAGTTATTAGGAGTTGAAAGAAAACCACAATCCCTGCTTTTGTTTCATAAGATTTATATTATTTCATTCCTCAAATTTTCACACTTCAACCACATTTTACTTTAATTTGGAATTCTAAAAAAAAATAATATTACTTTGCATCAGAAATACATGAATTTCAGTATATAAAAACATTCTAAAGCAAATATAATTCAATACACAAAGGAAGACAAAAATGTTCATAAATAATATAGTCCAACTGAGATACTGACTCATTGTCATTGGTAACAGAGCAATTAGTAAAATTATATAGACATTATAGCAAAATTTTAGCTTTATTATTTATTTTCATTTTCAGAGCACCCAAAATCTGTAATCACAGCTGTGAGCCTAATTATTTTCTATAGACATTAACCCCCCCCAAACCAAACAAAACCAAAAAAAACCTTCCCTCTTATTTCTTCCTCCTTTCCTCTCCCCTCCAATCCTCAAACTATAGGATTTCTAATGAAGTGATGGAAAAGTAAAGAAGGAACATCACCTAGACCTTAGGTGGTCAGTGTTTGTAGAAGCCTTCATGGACACTTTCTTAACCATGTGATGGCTCTAGTTTCAAATCTGTGATGAAATACACATCTTTCACTGATTATTCTGTATTTTCTAGCTTTTAAATATTCCTGCACACTATAATAGAACATGAAGTTGAAGTGTTAGTTGAAAATTAACTCCAAGGAAGAAGTTGACTCATTAGTCAACGAATATCACCCTTCATGTTATCCTTTCTCACCCACTGTGTATATCTGAGAGTTCTTCAGAGGCCCATTTTACTTGACCTCAATAGCAATTACTTCCACTGTTTTAGAACATCAACACATTTAGCTTATATTTAACTTTTTGCTTTCCTCCTTCCTCCTTAAACTTTTGAGCATTGTTTGCCTTCCAAATGTACTAGCATGCAGGCAGCAACAAATTAATCCTAAAGTAATAGGTGTATGAAGAGGAAATTCTCTCTCCCAAGGAGAACAACATACCCCAAAGCAGTAAAGGACCTGTGTTCAGTGGTTATAGCAAATTTAACAAGCAACCTTATTGCAACCGGAGAGAGAAAGTACTGCTCAGCTTGAGTATGCACAGTAAAAGCCAGAACATGGTGTTACTAATAAATAACTAAGGCAAAGTTAATTCCTTCCCAAAATTCAGAGAATTTAAGGAACCACTTGGACTTAGTGATGCATTAGAAGTTGTAAATTCTAACCTGAACTGCTGTTCTGACTGAGGCATTAATTGTACCATAATTGCATTCTGCATGTTACATTAATTTCTTTATTAGGACACTCTCAATGTCAGAATGACATTGCAGAGGTGCAAGTTTTAAGCTCTGTAGGATTCTGATCTAGGCTGCTGCTGAAATATTCAGTGACTACAGAGAAGAGAAAGTATAGTAATATGTATCACATTGAATCATTCAACAATGAAAAACGTAAGAGCTCAAATTGACAGCCCACATAATAGGAGAAAATGTAGGTCTTTTACCTTTTTTTAATAAGTATCCTTCCAAATATTCTGTAGAAACCAACAAATTCAAGGTCAGTTATGAGCTACTCCTGAATGGGGAGTGACTGTATGTGCTTTTGTGATGGACCGTTCCTGAAGGCTAAGAAAGAATAATGTGGACTAAAAAGCTATAAAACGGTGGAATGAAACTCTCATATAAAAATCCCCCAGGAAAAATAAAAGTGCCTTAAAGACAGTTGTTTCAGTGAAATCATTATAAAAATGAAAATATCTGGGTAGCATAATGCAGAAAAAAACATGTCATCCTTATTTTCTTTAAAAAATCTGGATTTGCTAAATTTCACATTCAAGTAATGTAACATTCTTACTTTGCAATGGGAAAGATAAAAATCTGACCTGTGTAGATGAAACAATTTCAACAATGAAGTCCTTTCTTTAAATAAAAAAACCTCAACTGTCCTCACTTCTAATGATGATGATGATTGCTAAGTATTGTTTGTCTTTTTTAAAATACTCTTTCAATAAGTTTCCAGCCCTTTATAATTTGATTTAATAGGAAGGTCCCACCAAATAATACTAAGATTCTCTTCTTGTGCTGTTAGCTAGACTATTTGTTCTTCTTCTTGGCACTTGAACAGTTACTGAGTAGGAGATTCTGTCATGGCTAATTTATATAGATTCCATTATTCCAACAAGTGAATTACCATTAAGCACTGTGTTGCTAAGCTTTTTGATATGTCATTCTTTCATTATCATCAGTAGGCTTACTATATTTCCTAAAATATAACATTTTTTCTAACCCAAAGATGAAATTATTATCTGGCTAAAATTATTTAATACAGATTCTGTTAAGAACTGCAAAGATAGTTTAAAGAATTCTCTGTCGTGTGACAATATAATGAGATATTACTGGGAGAATTTAAAGGCTTTCACATGAAATTCTTTTCAAATTTCTTAAAAAACAAAGCCTAAACAAAAATCCATTTAATTTAATTCATACGATCCCAGCAGGCAATTCAAATACATGGTGCAACCTATTGTCTATTAACATAAAAACCCCACCCCAAACAATTAATTTTGTTTTGGACAAAGGTTACACCTTATGTGAAATATAACAAAAAAATTGTCACTGGCAGGTGTGTGTGGGTGTCTGAATTTATGATCAGGAAAGATATTACTACAATAAGAAATCTTTGGAACTGAAGGTATCAGATCAATTCAAATGCTTTAAGCCATTCAGCATTTTAATTAATAGTTCTAGATAAATATTTGAGTAGATCCAAATGCTTATTTCTCTTTTAGAGTTTTAGGTGTATTAAAAATGGAGTGTAACAAATTCTTTTGCATGACAATCATCTGGAATTTCCCCAAATGAGAAAGAAAAAAAAAAAGGGGGGGGGGGGAAGGAGAGAGGTGAATAGAAATAGAGAAAAAGAGAGAGAGATTACAGTGAGATATGCTTTATTTGACATATTCTCCCTATGGAACAATTAATTTGGGGAATTTAATGGAGTTTTTCACTAACTGATAGAGCTGTGCAATGTTTCTCCATTCTTCTATTAAAATATTCTAATTAAATCAGTCATCCTAGTCCCATCTGTTATATACTGCTCTCATGTGGGGTGGCTGCTGGATTCTCTCCAGGGCAGCCACTGTATTTAGCTCCCTTCATGGCTGGTTGGATGTCAGACACAGCAGAATCTTGTTCTCAGTTAGAAATTACTGCTAAAATATATTTTGCTGTTACATCACACACGAAAGAAACCCCAGGACAATCTGCCCATCATTAAAAGCTGTAGCTTGACAAGATGAACTGAATCATATCTCCCTGTTATTTTCTGTGGTGCTGGATTGCTTTTTAATTCTTTTGAGACAGGGAAGGGGAGATACATGTTGGAGAAAAAGAGGTGTCTAATTAGCTATTGGAGTATACTTTGAGCACTATTCTCCTCCACGTCAAAGAAGAGGCTCCTTTACAATTATTGCTGTAGACACTTTATCAAAGGAATGTTAACTGAGTAGATGAAAGATTATTTATGGCGCTACAAGGGCAACTGAAATCAAACACACTTGCAAATCCACACAAGTGCACCAGAGAGCTGGCTGTCACCAGCTCTGTTGCTTCTGACACTTTGGACAAAATCCTGGTTCCACTGAAGTCACTGAATTTTACAGTGACTTCAGCACAGCCAGGATTTCTGTCTCTGAAGATAATCTATAGGCATCTGTCAACTAACTTAAACTAAATAAGCTTCATTCACTCCCTAGAATAAATGAGCTTTACATTTTTCAAGGTCAACTTTGTTTAAATTAGTTCAGATCTGATAACTCCACCTCAGGAAGGAGGTACCACCACTTTAGCTAACCATCTAGCTGTGGTGAGAGACACACGTTCAAGTGGAAAGATTTATCGTGTTTACACATTGACTCAGTAGTTTATATTCTGTCTGTAAAATTTGGGGTAAATATGTAAAGTCATCTTTAAAAACCAACCAACCATCAGCTGATTCACTTAAACTTTTATGTTTCTCAGGCTTTTGTAACTTTTCTTTAAAAATCCCACGCAACTGTCTATCTATTTGCATGAATAGAATATAAATATTTGTCAAAGGGTGAAATGTAACAACTCTGAACTGCTGTGTGCAGCTTCTGTTAATAGTCCCTCCTTTACAGGAGTCATGGGGTAAGAAAAGCATTTTGCGGATTTGCACAGGTAAGGTATAACCCTACAGAGTCTAGTAAAGTTTAATGGATAGCATAAGATTTGCAAACAGACTTCCAGAGTCAAAGTAGTGCCTACGGACAGTATTTGTGAAAAGTAACGACAAAGGATGTGTTCAGCATACCCAAGTACTTGCAGATAATTCTTGAAGAGTGGTTCCGTGAAACTCCTAGAGAACCTTGTGACAGTAGAAACAGGATTTTCCACCAAAAACTGGGGGAGACTTAGTGCCCACACATCTACATATACATTGTAAATGGGGGAGAGAATTGATTCTCTGAATCAGCTTGATGTACTTTTCACTTTTAAGGAAGCAAAGAAGATTCATTGAAAGAATGCAGTGGCTGATTAATTAGGCATTCCTCCCTTCACCTGAAGAAAGCAACTAATCCAATCAGGATGTAGCATAGCTAAATCATCAAAAAGCTATCAATTAAAGCAAAGCATTATGGAAGTGGAAGTATGCAATTAAGATAGTATGTCAAATTATTATGAAACAAAACCCCACAAATTTATACAAATCAAATAGAAAGCAAGGTAAATACATATACAGAAGTTTGCTATTAACAATTCCTTTGACCAGAATATCTTTACATGTAAATATGTATATATATTCACACAGTAAATTACATATCAAATATCTGTAGCTGTACACATGAAGCCTTATATGTAAAATGAGCCTAGAAGTTTTATGAAGTATAACATTAAGAATGCCTACCTCTACTACTTTCCTAATTCAAACCCATATTTCTTGATGATATGTATCTGTTAAAATCAGATTTATTTATACAAAATCTTTAATCTTTCTTCATTAAGAAATCTGTCACAAAATGCAATTTCATTACAATTATTCTCCTCCTGTTAAGCTCATTTAAAATAAAAACTTAAAAATGTTAGTTATAATACAAGACATTGAAAACCAGCTCATAATAAATCTTAACAGAAAAAACTATAAATTAAACTTTTCATAATTTGTTATTGATCATGGATTATTCTGGGTTACTGAATTTGAATGTTGGTTTCATACTCTTAGCTTTATGAACTGCTGTCTTTGTTTTCCTTTTCTCGGTTATCGCTATTATTATCACTGCATAATTAGCAATTAATGCTTAAGTCTACAGTTTTACTTTTATTTGTGCTGGTTCTTTGTTTTTTATTGGTTTTATAGCTTCAATGGCTTCTGTTAGAGATCAAAAGTCTTTGCCTTTTCTCAGCCAGATGGTACAGTTTCCATGTTCAGTGGGAGGGCCACTTTTCAAAGGCCAGCTGGATAAAAAACAGAATAAGAAGCAAATAGTAGGAAACCACATCTTCGATACAAAGCCTTCAGAAATATCAAGGCAACCACAAAAGGCAGGAGGTGAAGTGGTAGAACAGACAAGAGACTCAAACATGTAATATGAGTTCTGGTATTTAATATAATTTTGGTAAGTCACAAGATATGTATTGCTCTATTGCATGCCATCAGCCCTCCTGACAGACTGCAAAGACTATTTCCCCAAGAGAGCACCGAACAATAAAGTAACATAAAGGTTATTTCATGATGAAAAATGGTTCCATTACTTAACTGACTTTTCATAGTATAAAAACTGGTGATGGAAATATCTATTAAACCATTGACTCATTTTACTGCTCTAGAAGAATTGATCGATAATGTAGATATCTCTACCATGTACACTTGATTTAGATGTGTTCATGAATTAGCACTGAGATTTTATTCCTTGAGGAAATAGAGCTCATCCTGAGTTTATTTTACCTAATATTTACCTTTATCTAGTTCATTTGCTTATTTTGATTCAGTTGCTTTTACTTCCCTTTACATCTATCATTTAATTTTTCTTTTTTCTTTTGGTATCAAGGCCATTTCAAACATATATTTTTTCCAAGTTATGGTTTAGTTATGGAATGTTAATCTTTCTCTTTTCCAGAATAACATTCCTTGACTTCCACAAAATCTGGATCAAATCCTAAATTCTCCTGTTCAGACACTAGTACACTGCTCTGTGTACACACATGTACTGTTGCAAAAATGCAAAATGACTGTAAAAGACAACAAAATCAGAATGGTAGTTTTATGACACTTTGCACAGAACCAGATCACTGTAACCCATAATTTATTTAGACTCTAAATGTGCATATAAAATATTTTACTGTTGTTTGGGGGTTTTGGTTTTGTTTTTTTGGTTTTTTGTTTTGTTTTGTTTTGTTTTCAAAAATCCTATAAAGATATGGGTACAGTACATTCAAGAAGGCATTTTAGGTTTTCCCACCTACAGGGAGCTATATGACTGTAGCAGGAAAAACATTTTCCAAATAAGAACAGTTCTCACTTCTAGCCCTAGAGGACTAGAGATAATGAACTTTAAAGCTGTGACATTTTTATGTACTGAAAAGGTATCTATAATTTTTAACAGATTTTTATAGTTCTCTTTGCATCCTCTTCGACAAAGTTCAAAGCAGGTAGAGCATTTAGCATGATACACAAATGTAAAGTAATTCCAAATAAAAGCCCTGAGGAGTATAAAGTATTCACAGATTTTTTTTTTTTTTAATTGTCTCGATGGTATGAAACATGCTGTAGCAATACAGCTACTGTATGTTTTGGTTTGTTTTGCTTTGTGTATGGAAGCAAAGTGTTGACCCTCTATTACCAGATAAAATAAGTGCCTCAGAAAGGGATTTTTCTCCTTCTCTCACATAGCATCCCCAAAATGGCTTTTTCAGGAAACATTTCTGAATCCAAGCTAAGCAAGCAAGGGAAGAAAATGAGGAGCAGTCCTCCAAGCCAAGCACTTTTTTCTGGTAAAGAGCGCAGCGATGGTGGTGAATACTGAAGGCAAGCCACGGTTTTGTAACAGGTGATCTGAGCAAGCCAAACCAAAATGCTTCTAGCCTAACTCTCATGAAGAGAGACCTCATTTACACAAACATTGTCTCCTGCTGGAGGCTTTCTGCGTCTTCTGCTGTTCCTCACTGACTAGCAATTGAATGCAAGCAATTGGTCTTTCAAGAGGTAACTAAAATCTAGGTGCATATTGTGTTCTATAATTAGGTAGTACATATTGTGCACTCGCATACCACATCACACTCTTGTAGTCCACATATATTAACAATCTTAGAAAGGAATGTGTTTCCTTTCAAAATGAATTTAAGTATAAAACAATTAAAAACCACAATAAAATTACTTACAAAAAATACAGAATATTTTCATGGCTAATATGCAAAATGTTGCTGTTGCTTTTTCCCATTTGCAATCAATTTCCAGACCCATTTTTCATATTCATAGGAATGTTTGCCAGGTCTTAATACCTATTGGGACATCATACATTTTTCTCAACAACTAAGACCTTTTTTTTATGATGATTTAATCTGCATCGGCAAAAACCTTTATTGAAATTGAAATGGCACATTTTTCCTTGTCTGTTCTCCTCTTGCTCATATAAGATGTATCTAAACCTGGCTTTGGTTGAGTAGCAACTCTGAGCTAAACACCTAATGGACAGGCAGCAAGTTAATGTAAGTAACACACGATATGACACGTGGGACGTGTAACACGTGAATGGTGGAACAATTCAAAAGCATGTTGACACCTCATGGTGAGTTCATTATCTAGTACAAAGTAGTCAGGCAAGTATATAGGAAGATAGTTTTGAGAGAGGGAAAGTGAGGAGATTTATTTATTTTTGAAAGAACAAGTCAGGCAGTCCGGACAGGTGAGTCAACTAGCTACAGAGATGAAAATGTCCTTGTAATTAAATTTCAGGGGAATAAGAATTCTTGCTTCAAAGACAGAAACCAGTCTATAGCTGCATATTACTCTTCTATATTAGCCATACTGAATAAATCTTCATTATTTTAAACTAAATGAATTTTTATGAATATATCAATCTATAACAATAATTACTACATATTACAAATCTATACATTAAGTAATACTATCCTTCTATGATTAGAAACAATAGCTACTGAGGATTTCCCAGCTAAACAAACCATCCTTTGTGCCCTGAACTGTAAATTGATTTTTTTTTCATCCAAGCATATTGAATAGAGTTGCAGTGCAGCCCTTTAGAGCCTGTAAGCAAAAAGTGACAGAAAAATGTGCAAGAAGCAGAAACAGAGGGTTTCCAAGGAGCCAAAATGGAGAACATCAGCATATTCAATTTTGCTTAAGTTGAAGCAAATGTGTATCATGAAAATAAAATTTTCTTAGCAGAGGTAGAAAGGGCTTACCTGCTTGCATTCTGCTTATTAGTATAATTGCTTTATAAAAAGTTTAAAGAACAGGCATTGAATAGAAAAATGTAAATTTTCTTAATTTCTTAAAATTTAAAGCAGATTAGAGGGCAGTTCTAATGAGGGTTACAGATTTTGTAAAGACTTTGCTACACCCTCAATCCCACTTCCTTTTTTCTATCTACTCATAATACTCTTCCTCCTCTGTCTTCTTCCCCTCCCCTCCTTCAGGAGCAAGTTCCAAGTGAAATGTGAAATGAGTCACACTGTCCTAATTTAACATTGACAATTTGTACTCATTATTGCTCAGTACAGTTGTACTCCAAGTAAATGCACTCTAAGTAAATGCTGAAATTATATGACAAAAAAAAAAAAAAGTAATGGAAATAAATTTAAGGTACTTTGTGACCTTTTACAGAATTCCTATATGATAGATATTTTCTGGAATAAAACATTTAACAATTAATTAGTAACAGCTAACACACAATAGTTATGGTTAATAGAGTAAAATCCACAATATTACCACTTTTAAGAGGTAATATTACAGTGTCAGGTATCACCAAAACTTCTGAGAAGGCAGGTGTGAATTCTGAATCTTTCAGTCAATGTTAAGATTATTTCCTTTGTAAATGAGCAATTCAGTAGCCATTGAGCTGTGTCTTTGAACTTCTTCTTTTAGTAAATGAGAATGTTACATTAAAATACCATTTAGGGAGAGTTGGAAAGTATTTCAACATTCCTAAATCTTTTTCACAAGTCCCAAAACAGAAATACTATGTTTTGTTTATCTCAAAAAGGAAAGAAGGGGGAAGGGAGGAGGGAAGAAAGGAAGAAAGGAAGGGTGAAAGAAAGGAAGGCAACTCAGACGTAAATTTATTTCTGCAATCAACACTAAGTATGACATGAGACTTCTGGTTATAGACTCATTTCATTCAGATGAAAGAAATAATTCATAATTTCATGTCATAGCAAAAATGGGGTATTGTTTAACTTTGAAACCCCCCAAACTTAATTGCTTGTGTTTATAATAATGATTAATAATCTTTCCAAATACTATTTTTGTCCTAAGAAAAGACAGCTAGCTAGCTAGATTACTGTTCATTCCCACAATAATGCTTAGACTGTTTAGACTGGAATACAGTCTAAAATAGAAGCTACCATGGGAAAGGAAAAGTACAAAAAATGTCAAAAAACATTAGGTTAAATCTGTTTTATCTTGAATTGAGCTCTTGTATGAAGTTTTGTATGAAACTTACTTGCATCTTTCCAAGACGCAATTATAGGAATTTTCTGCTAACTTCCTCATTTTAAGCCTAAAGAAAATGAGAGGACTGGAGGACTTCTAAAATGGCTTTCCAGGAAAATTGGGAAAATTCAGAAAGCAAAGAGAATGTGGAAAGTAAAATCTGAATTCAAATCACGTAATCTAAGCAAGATTTCACGGAAGGTGGAATGTCAAAAGAGCATAAAGTATTGAATGAGTGGTGTGAATGACTAGGAGACCCACTTCTCAAGTATGGTGTTAATACGGGAAATAACAGGTAACCTATTCAATTTATGTGTACACTTCACATGTAGAAACACTGACACTAGAATAATATAATTGTAGCATCTTTCTGGTATGGACAAAGGTAAAGGCGTCTAACACATGAACCAAACTGTAGTTAATTTTTCACAATTTTCCTTTTTACATTATGGGAAAATCCTGGTTATGGATTTTGTAGAAGTATCACATAGAGGTTTCTAAATGCTACACATCATTAGGGGCTGCTGGCTCCTAGAATTCATGGACATGTAAGATATTAAAAAGTATTCACTTTCCTGGCACAAGAATCAAAACATGACCAAGTCTAGTTAAAAAAAAAAACCAAACAGTGAAGTAAAGTTGTTCTGTTGCCCACATCTCCTTCATGGTTTCTTTGCCTCTATCTTTCATTCCCTCTTTCGGGACTTCATGTAAGATTTCAAGAAGGGTTTTAAGATTAAATTTCTTTCTGTGTTAATCCTTTAAGCTTTTCCCTTTGGACTCCCAACTTCAATGACAGACTGTTCATTCACAGTGTCCGAACTCTATTTTTTTAAGAATGAGGAACTAATGCAATGTTGCTAAATTCTCACTTAGCTGTCTAAAAGTTAGTTTTATTTTCAAAGTGACAAATCCATCACCTAAGGAAACACCCAAGCATTACTTATTTTGAGAGAGAGAGAGAGGACCCTTCACAGTTACGCGACTGTGAACAAGCTATGCAGAATGTTTTAACTGTGCTTAATAATCAGCAGCAGACCTCAGAGTAAACCAGTAAATAATAATTTCCAGGACTTTCTACCATTTTATGAAACACTTCAAAGCTAACATGCTTTTATCTGATGTGTTAGGTGACATTTGACATGTCTTCTAATAAGACAGCTAATTGTTCCTGTGTGTTTCTCTCCCCCCGATGCTGATAAAGGCTGCCTCTCCCCCCCCTTGTCGTTCCAATCCTCAGTGTTGGGTTTGGTCAGCCCTTGGCCTTTGCCAACCAGCTTACCTGCAACCTCTTTCTGCCAGGTCAAGTTTTATAGGGCATTCAGTATGACCACTGATCTGGTGTGGACTGTGAGGCACGAGGAAAGTGAGGAATGCCAGTTGTTTGTCCAGTGTGATTGAAACCACCCAATTGCTTACTAGGAAGGTCCTGAAGGTTTTCTTTATCTACCTGTACTTAAAAAGAAAAAGAAAATTAAATTACTGAGAAACAAGACATTATCATACAAATTATGACACAATCAGAACTATCTTGTGTTTTTGTGATTATACTACTAAATAGCAAATATTATGATTAATACTGCAAGATCTTTAAAATTATAACATATTCAAGGCTTTGCAACTTTCTGCCGAAAAATATTCACCTTTAAATAGTATTTTATATGCTTTGTTTTAACATGATACTTACCTTCAAAGGCAATTTTAATTAATTGCTTCAAATTATCTGAAAAGTTTAAGAGAAGTTGAGCACTGTAATATTTCAGTACAAATACTCTATCTGTGCACCTAATCCCATGACGAGCTCTGTAGAGATGGAAGAGACTGCCCATATAATGGATAGGAAGAACGGTTTTGTTCCCAAATGATACTGAATCCAAAATATTTGGAGAATGAATCTGAAATAAGACCTTTAAGTAGGCTTCACATAATAGCAGTGAATTTACAGTTATTGTTTCTTTGTTTTCTTACTTCTTTTTCAGTAAAAATTCTAGTATCAAGATATCAGTTCTATTGGTTTGAAAAATAGCTATAATGCATGCATGCGGAGCATTAGATTGAAATTCTAAAGACAGTGAAAAATTCTCTTTTGCTTGATGTTTTTCTGAATTAATTCCAGCTTTATTCTAAATCAGGGTATACCCAGAGACTGGTCCCCAAACCCAAATTTGTTCTCTCTCTCTTCCCCTTGCCTTCTCCCCCGTCCCCAGAAGGACAGGAAAAATGCCTGCTTTCCATTCTTGCAGGGTATTATCACAAAGTTTTATCTTCCAAATTCTATTTTCCGGGGCTCTTTTCCTTTTTTTGATGCATAAATATTTTTTACTTTGTCTCCCTGTCTCTTGTACAAGATTTTAAAAAGTCATCAAAGTGCCATACCCTAAAGGTTAAACACTTTAATGCAATGAATAAGTATATATTTACAACTGTACATGATAATTCTTGTCTGCGGTACCTATTTTTCAGTGCATCAGACTTTCTTCATGACACATAAAGTTTTCCATTTCTTGTCTTCACTTCTTTATCAAGGCACACATTAAAAACAAGAGATCAAAGACAACATATCCATTTTATATGGCAAGACTTTTAAAGTATAATTCCTATTAAAAATATAATACTGTTTCTCTAATCTGCTAATACTGTGTGTGGAAATTGAAAGATACCATCTTCTGGAAAAAAAAAGAAAATCATACTTTTTTCCTCTTTGTCATCTGAGATTAATTCCACTGAACTAATGAGACTTTCAGAATGATCCCTATTAAGTAAAGCTGATTTTAGGAGCACTATTTATAAATATTTAGGAACCCAAACCATCATATTAAACCTTGGAAAGTGACTCTACACAAATATTGTCTGACAGTGACCTAATTAGAGTAATTTGCATACTAATGAGACTTTGAAAGAGATAAGCAATAGCATGCTTGTAATAGATAATTAATTTGTGTTTCAAAATAAGCTATGGTTATTTAACCACAATTCATATGACACATTGAATTAGAGGAGTTGAGCAAGTTATTTTATAACAATAAACAACTGTTACAGCTTTTCAGATTTACTTAAACTCCCGTTCAACAAATTTCCTTTATGTTGAAAAGGTAAGGCTGTTCATTAAGCTTTTGATTTTGAAGTTTGTTTTGCAAAAAAGAGAACTAGGGAATAAAGTGCTTCTGCACATCATAAAAGCAGCACAACCTGTGCCATATGTTGCCCCTCATTTAGTATGTATATCAACACATCAGCCTCTGCAGCTGGTGAATGGCTTCTTTTTCCTCCTAATCATTTTCCTCCAGTCACATATTGTTTTATTTGTGCACTACATGACCATACTTCAGAACATGCCTTCCATTGCTTAACTGCTTTCTGAACTTCCATTGTAAGAACAGAAGAAATGAGTGGTTTGAGGCTGTATTATAAGCTTAAAAAAGACACTGAGTTGTGGCTCTTGACATATCTTTAACAATGTGCCTCCATCTTCAAAACACTGAATTTCACCTTGTTTCCTGTAAAAATGATGGTGAAACCATAAACCTCAGCCTTAGCTTACCTAAACTGTACATAATTGAAAATTCAAAGTGGGAAAGTGCTGTTTCAGCTTACAAAAATGACATTTCTCAAAGCTCTGATATATAATGAAGAAAATATATCTTTGTGAAAGCTATTAATATCTGATCAATTTATATGTCTGAAAATGTTTTTTACTGATATGTAAACCACACATTTAAGTCTTAAGTTAATCTTTTTCCTATAATCCCCTTCTATAGAAAGGTGACCATGTATCTGTACAGCTTCTCTTTAAAGGCACTTTTCATATTAGGGGTAGAATAAAGATAAGTGATTAATGCCTAGCATATTTTTAACCATTACTAAATAGCTTCATGGAAATGTAAAAGTATTTCAATCTGTCATTCCAGCCATAGAATTACAAACACGTCTTTGTTGATTTTGCTTTCATCTTAAAAGATGTTTTGCCTTCTCCTAGTGAACATTCAGGTTCCAACTTTGTACACTCCTCCCAAAATTCACGTTGAAAACTTGGGCAGAGACTTTCCACTCCTACTTCAACTGCAGGATACATTGTTTCCATTAGCGGTGCTTTTTAGTTGAACTTTTATGGCATAGAAGTCGCTAAGCAAGGTTGATGTATTTTTCTCCCCTGTGGTATGATTGACTGTCCGACAGTGCTGTGATGAGATAAGGAGAGGACACAGATCATTTGGCTTGAGTATTCAGAGGGATAGGCTATACGGATGCAGCTGAAGAGAAAAAGGGATGGAGGAAAATATGAAATCCATATATTTTAAAAAATACTCATCTGGATGTGGGGATGTAAAGCTGTATATGATGAGATCAAAAATTAATAGTAGGCTTTGTATTTCCTTTCTTTTCATTGGCACTTAGAACAATTCACAACAGGTAAATTTGCTTGCTGCAGATAAATCTAGAATAAAAACTCAGAAAGAAAGACAAATGTCAACTGTAACCTTAGCTGATAACCTAGATTTCATGCTAAATTCACACTCTCTTCTGTGAGTGATGTATTATCTTTGGTTTTGGTGGCAAAACCAGTTTAACACACTCCCATCCCACACACCCCAGCTATTTGTTCCTGCCCCTGCAATACAAATGAAATGCCCTTGACCTTACCACTTGGGGCAATAAAGCTCTTTGAGGAGCTACACTGCAAAAGGCTTATAAAAATGATGCAAGGTTAAAATAATCCTAACACTGAAATAGTCTGTGTGTTAAGCATAAATTTCAAACCCAGAAATTTGTTGTTGTTTAGAGTGCACCTCGACAAAGAGTTTTGTCAGAGAAATTGAAAGCAAGGCAAATCGTACCTCAGGAATGAGTGGCTGGAGAGAGGAACTTCCTTCATAAGCCATCTTTACACCCAAAGCCAACATATAGGGTAAGTGTGCCTACATTTCCTCTTTTATACTTGGAAACTGCATGACATTTCTCTTCAGTCTTAGCTACGTATGTCAATGTTCCCATTACCTTTAGTGAAATTAAACCGACAATTAACTTCAAGCATATTTTTATAGGCTAAGTCTGGGCCTAGTCTTTCTGGGAAGAGAACTTCTCTGTTAAAATCTGGAAACTGATACTATCTTATACGCTTAGTTTATAAAAAATACAACAGTGAGATTTATATTAAAAACAACAAAACCATGGGAGGCAGGGCAAGCTTGTGCTAGAAATATACTACAAGCTTCAAGACCTTGGTGAGGCACAAGGCCCCAGTCTTTGAAGGAACTTTCCAAGTGGATGAATATCTCTTCCTGTGTATATGAACTTCCTCATAAACAAAAAGAAAGTAAAGCTTACCATGCAGCTGTACTTCATCCAACGGGCATGGGGAAGTGTACCTCCCTAAGATGTGTCCAGGACTATGAATAAGTTGGATGAAAAGTGCCACAAGAAAAGATGAAGTGTATCAATGTCTTCCATATTTTCATCCTTCATGATGCAAATCATGAAGCCTAAAGTGCATGCCAGCTAATTCACTGCAACTGACTACAGAACTACAAAGGATTTACAATGATTTATTAAAATTCTCCTGCTAGAATGTCTTCCTCTTCAAAATCATTAATCTCTGTTTCATGTAGAGCTGAGGCTTGCCTTTGGTTTATTTTCATAAAGTTAAGTCACTCCGTAGTAAAACATTACTGTTAACAATTACAATGTGCTTAGCAATGCTAAAAATATGCACGAAAGATATAATTGTGGGTATACAGTTCATATAATAAAAGGACTACACAGAGAGACTTTCAGACATTCTATTTATCTTCATGGTAGCTGAAAGGTCACCAACCAAAAATGACATTAACAGGCATTTACATCAATGAACTGTCTACCTTTGTAGCCACAAAGGTATCTAGATGATTAATATCACATTTGAATGGTTCCACAGAAAAGAGAAGGGAGGCTTGCTAAAGAGCAGCACTATCTAATGACAGACTTTTTTTTCAGAGAATTTCCATATATAGGCAATAAGTAGCAGACTAATTTTGAAAAGAATAGCAAGAAGATCTCATACAAGACGTGTTGGAAAAATAATTCACTTTGACGTGTCTAAATGCAGAGACAGGAACCTAAAATAGAGTATTTAGGAGCCTTGTGGGATTTAGACTTTTTATTTTTTTCGCAGACACAGGAGCCATACTTTTTTAAAATATAGTATTGACTAATGAGATAATTTAGTTCTTCAGAAATTCAATCAGAGAAGTGAAGGGTAGAAAAATTAAACTTGACATTAATAAATTAAACTTTGTTGATACATTGATATGCTTTAGAATATTTATAGTGATCTTATTTGTTGACTTGGAATAAAAATAAAATCATAGTATTATTTTAAATTAGAATGCTTTCAGTGTTTGTTAGCATTGTTTTGGATAGTAATGCAGTGTAAAATTGTATCAGAATAAAATATAACTATGGTAATGTTATTTTTTATGCAAGCTTGGTAAAATGGTAAATTCTGATGTAAGTCTGAGAAATTCTCTTGCTGCAAACTACAGAAATTAAGCTTTAATGCATAAAGCTGGAGAAACCTTTAGAAAATAAACTGATGAAACAGATAAAAGAGGTATAAAGAAACATTGTAAGATTAGTTCCTTTCAGCTCTCTTGAAAAGTCCCACTAATGGACACTATGGCACGCTCTTTCTGTCAAGCAACATTAAAGATAAACATTAAGTTTAGCAATGAAGATCATTAACTCCTCTTGATTTTTGCCTAAGGAAATTCATTACATTAGGCAGCAATTTTAGTAGGACTGGTCATATAACCAGCCAAGGTAAAAAGTAGTAATTGGACCCTATTTAGTCTAACCTGATGTGACCAAACAAAAAAGACTCTGGGCCAGAATGATATCTAGAGCTACATCCTGTAGAAAGCTACATCCTGAAGCTTCTCTACAGATAAAATCCCTGCATAAATATTTCCATGAAACTGCTACAAAGTCACCAAGATTGTCTCCAATGCACAGAACCAGAGATGCCAGTGGTAATCGGACAATTCATTTGGGCATGTGCTAACCTTTCTACAACCATGGTAGGCAACTAAACAGCAATGATGTGAAATAAAATTCTTCACAGGTATGAAAAATATATTCTCATTATAAGTAAATATGAAATTAATTCCTTGTGATCCATGAGATGTTCAACATACTATTATATCCTGAAATATTCAATATTGGTTTGGGGTTTTATAGAAATCATAAAGCCATTAGATTAGCTAGACTAATCTCATGTATGTCACAGATTACTAGATTGCATCCCATTAATCCTGTATTTAACCAGGAACGTGTTATCAGACTAAAACTTTGCTCACATTATGCTAAAATGCATGTTCTGGCAGACCAAAATATGTCTTGGTTTGGTAACAAAATGCAGAGCCTGAGATTTGGGACTGAATTTAAAAGGGATGTATGGAGTATCTGCATGAGGACTTGAGCCTTAGGATACTCTTGAAAGAAATCAGGAAAATAAGCCAAAATACAAAGAAAAGGCAGGTTAGATAGGGAAAAAAAGTGTTTGGTTCCCTTGGCTATAAGACCTATGAGGTTAGTTTGACCTGCTAAAATGGTTTGGATAGGAATAGCAGACAGGAATTCTGTAAATACTGAGGAATATTTTGTGACAAGACAAGTCATTTACCTAATTGCAGGGCTAACTGAGGACTAACTGTCCTCCTCACCTGTAATATCTGTGCACCATGAGGTTGATAAACAATGCAACCCCCGCATTACTCCTGTGAACTACAGAAGAGGGGAGATTTTTTTTCTTGACAAACTAAAATAGTGTCAGTGATCCGAGCGGGATTGCATCAGTTAAGAACCACTTCATGTAACTTGGTTGCATGCCTATTCCGCTAGGTGGGAAGACACCTTTCCTGCTAACGTAGGAGTTAAGCGATTGTTCATAGTATTTTCCCCAGACTCTGTCGCAGTCTTTAATAACTTGCTCACTTCTATCAGTAGTTAGTTATCACAAGACATTAGTATATGTCTCCATGCCAGTAAATCTGTTTTTCTTCAGCTTTGAAAGCAAAGTTTTATTGCTATTGCATTACCAAAAAGATATGCTAAAAAAGCCTTTTTTTTTTAAAACTCCTGGCTTGATAGTCACTTGCCATTCGTTTCAAGCATTCAAACTGTGGAAGGTTTGTTTGGATGTACAAACCACAAGGTATTTTTCTGTTCTTAGGCTATGTGTTGCAAGGAAGTTTTCAGAGTGAATATTGAAAATTATTGAAGCTTTCAATTGCACCGAAAAGAAAAGCTAATGCAGAAAACACACAAATTGCTTTAGAAAGAAAGATTCTAAAAAGTTTTATGTGAACAACAATTGTGTGCAAAGCCCCTATATTTAGCAGATCTAAGAAACTACTAGTGCAGGTTTTTTCAACCAGTCCTGTGACATGCCCCAGACATTTAGGCTGATTCCTGAAGAAGCAATAAGCACTTTTACACGTTAAATAGACTTCTAGCAGGCTGTCTTTAAAGGGAAGCCAGAGACACTGCCAATTTTCCTATTACATTTCTTTTCTTTATTATCCACAGACACCTGGATAATCAATCAGGTTTGATATGACAGAAGTCACGGTAGGAAGTTTTTGAAAAAGCAGATGCCTAAAGACACCAAGACAACCATGGTCCTGTTACTTTTGCTTTTCCCTCCTTGTATCAGAGGTCTGCAAAGTCCTGTACCATCAAAGAAAGAAGTTTGGCCTATTGATATTTTGGCGGGCATGCTAACAAACAGCAGTTTCCCTCTATCATAGTTCAACAGAAGACAAAATAATTGTTGTCCTAGGACTCCCTCTCTCCAACACTCAATCTCCCATTTTCCAGCTTTCAGGCAGCAAAATTCAACTTTGTTTGCATTCTTAGAAGTTCTGAGCTAATGGGACCAACTAATTTCAGTGTTCACGGAGTAAATACGACAGACCATAATAGCTGTGGGACTTCTTATTTGCACTGTCTTAACACCAATCTTCAGCCAAACTCCTGTTGTTCTGTGCAAACACAGAACTGTAAAATGGTTCCTTGTCCCAAGATCATGTATTCTACAGGGTTACCAAGAAGCAATGAACATTAGCCTAAATGGAGCTGTTTGTTTTCATGGCTAATTTGTTACACATAGCCAAACTACCTGGTTCACTATTAGCTGGGGTAATTAATCTAAGCTAGACTCCTTTTTCCACAGTCCTTTTTCTTTTTCCACCAAGGTAAGTTATACCTTAAAGCAGAGTCATTAAGAATTGAATTAGCATCTGTTACCATTACCAAACTAAGGAAGACTACTTCTTCAAAATATTTTTCAAAGTTTTAAATCTCTTTTTAGCATATGTGAAAGACTTGGGGTTTGGGTTTTGGGTTTTTTTGTTTGTTTGTTTGTTTTAAATTTTATTCTGCAGGATGACAGTTATCAAGCATATACACTGAGACAGCTTGATAGACAGCAGACAAAAATCCACTTGAAGGAACTAAGAGAAAGTCTGAGTACTAGCATGAGTTATTCAGAAAGAATACATAATAACCTCAGAATATCTAATATAAAATTTTAGATTATATCACAGAGGAAAAACAAATACTGTTCCTATCTTCTCCTGAAGAAAAAGATACCAGTGCAAAACGATTAGTCTATTAGAGAAAGAAATACTTTTCCTTTGATATTTCACTTCCATTGGTTTTTATTATGCTGACTAGGTACCTGAAAACCTTTTAAGAGAAGCCTAAAAGTAGTGGTTAGGCTAGCAGCATTTTATGGTTTACAACACAGATACAGCGGCTTTACGGCTGGTTTTGGCTTTATATGCCACCAGCCTCAAACTTTTTTGTTAACTGGGAGTTGTTCTTTCTTAATTCATATGAGAAGTTACACTACTTGGAGAACCTTTCAATGCTGTCATAGGTTTGGGGGATGTCTTTGTCTTTGCTATCTCTGTGCTGAATTTGAATGCTGTTAGTCTGACTGTGTATCTTGCTGTCCACTGAGGTCAAAAGGGAGTCCAAAGCAGTCAGTGCCTCCTGATGGCTCGCAGGCACCAACTGTTCAGAGGAATCAAAGCATATGAACATTGTGTTTGTGATTAATAGGAAAATTGGCGTGTTTTGCTATTAACAAAATTTCCCTTCTACCCTAGCTTTTGCTTGCCTACTAATGACAAAGCCTACAAATAATGAGCCTAGTAGTGACAGAACAGAAATCCCTTCTAAAGTTCACTAAAAACATCATTAAAATTGACATTTTCAAGAAAGACAGGAAGATAAATCAAATAAACTTACTGTCTCCTTTATGGTAAACATTGATGTTACTCTCGTTTCAGATACTTCCCCTTACTTTTTCTTCTCTAAGATTCCACTAGTTCTTTGGTCAATACAAATACACTTTTACCTTCTTTCCATGTTATAGAAATTTTTATTTCCTACTTACTTTCCTGAAATCTGCTTCTTCTGCGTGGTTAAGCACTGTTGCAATACCTAGCTAAGTCACTGCTGCACAGTTTATAGGAGTTCACTGTAAACATCTGAAGTCATAGTTTTCCCTCAATGATCTCCTTTTCTCTTTCATTCTTCAGATATTCATCTAGGTTTTCAGTTCTTCTGGTTTTCCTTCATTTTCCACTCCTAATGAAGTACTTGTAAGCTAACAAAGGGAGTAATAGACCAAAGTACAGAAAAGGTGGTTAGCAGTAGTTATTGCCCTTCATCAGTTTCCCCATATGTCTCCTCGTTGCAAATTATTTTGGAATCTACTGATGGAAAGAATCATTAATTACTACATTCCGGTGTTTTGTTGTTTATTTTTCTCCCCCCACCCCCTGACCCTTTCATAATGACTCAGTGAGCTGTTTCCTACTAGCACGCCCACAACTTCATGCACCCATATTGTCTCTTGATAACTCCAAAAAGCAGGGTCTGGTGTTGGCGGGGGGAGTGGAGAAAATGGTTAGCGATTCCAGTGAAATGAGAAGCTTCTGTACTTAAGGTCACTAAATCTACACTTCTTATTTACTTGCTCCACCAAAACATCCTTTTCTTAATAACCTGCCTCACCTCACCCGGAATATAACTTATATTGGTATACCACTGTGAAAATGCTTCAGAATACTACAACATAAATACCAAACCCTAATGCTCTGGAACTAGAAGAAAAGTGGAATAAAAAAATATAAGAGTGCTAACCCATACGGAATGATAATATTTTATAGTTTTTATTTTTCTCAGTATTATGTCTGAGTGAAATGCATACACTTCGGGTGTATCTTCTATTTCTAAAGTGTTATACAGAACCCCAAGAACTAACAAATAACAAAAAATAAACCCACATCCATTACTTAGCATCTTCAGCTATTACACGTTTATCAAAGCAACACATAAACTTGGCTAAATCTGTATCTGAATCAAAAGTTCAGACTCTGCTGAACTGCAGACTGTGAGATGATGAATCCTGATTCCTGACCTAAATCAGACCTCAGACTTTCCAGTTGAGCTACCACTAGGTTTTATTAGCTCACATTTCACTTCTCATCCTGAGTGCAAAAATAAGAGGGAAAAGTGTTTCTGCTAACCAGATTCACACATGCTATGAGTTCTGTTACAGAAGATTCCTCATTTTATGGCTGTAGGTTAAAAACGATGGTATGTAGCCCCCCTGTCAGCTGAGAAAATACTGCCCCAATCATTAAGCACGTTGTAAGGAGCTGCTCTTTTCAGCACGTAACCTAGCTCCGTGAGGGTCTGCGTTAAAAGTCACCTTGGAGATGTGCGATAGTAGCTAGCAGCACATCACAGAAATGACATTTCCTTAAAAACAAAGGTCACATCTTCTGTTCACTCCAGGTAAAAATAGCAGAGGCCTCCAGCACTGCTCTTGTGCAGCTTTTTCATGGCCCTGTAGCACAGAGAAGCCAACTGAAGAATTCAGAAGTTCCCATTCTCCTGAAATAATTCTATTTTCCGAACAGGCATTCAGTTATTTTAAAACCTGTGTTTCTACCCATTAACGTTTCTCTTGTATAACACATAGCAGTGGATTTTCTGGGCCACTGAATAAATGTGCCATGTAACAACTGAGGGAAGAGCAAGGGTTGAGAACATGGGTGGCTCGGTTACCATAAATATAAGTAAGCAGTATGTACAAAGGCAAAAAATAATCCTTTTTGCTGCATAAAGCAGTACTTCAAAGGAAATGTAAACACATCTGCACTTTATACCTTGTGCATTAGACAAAACAAAAATACCACAAAATTCTGAGAGACTCTGAAAAGGGGCATAATTAACTACCATTATATTCACTTAAGCTTCATCAGTTGCAGCGTCTCTTTGACCTCCTTACCAATGCATGAATATAATGAAATCTACATTGGTCAGGTACATACCGAACTTTTAGAGGGAAGTGCAATTAAATTAAGAATAGGACTCTTTCCCATTCAAATTTTCATACTGCATTTTTTTAGTTACTTTAACTGTTATGCATCTCTTTTCTGACATTTCAGTTTATAAATTACGCTGCCTCCGACTTCTAGTGGCAATTTCATGGTAATGCATAAAAGTGTGTAAACAGATTTTAACAAGGTGTGAGCCTGATTCTAACAGTTAATTCTGGTGTAAGTCAATTGGGCTGATGTCAGTAGAATTGGAATTGCAGTGGGGTAAGTGAAAGAAGAATTTCATCCAAATGATTTGTTAGACGTGTTGCCAGTAAAATCTTTGTATAAACCTACTACTTTTAAACAACAATTTTCCTTTTTGTTTGATCCAGAATCTTTTTTTTTTTACATAATGTGTGAAGATCTTGGAACCACTGTTAAACAAATTTATAAACTGACAAGGATGAATGAAGCTATTGGGTTATCGCTTAGAAGCACTGGTTTCCCAGCACAAAGAATGATCTGCAAGCCTCTGTACAAATAAGCTGACTATTCTGGCATGCAGGTCCTTCCGATGGTACCTATAAAACTGCAGGCCACTATAGCTATACCTCAGCACGTACTTTTTTTTGCTAGAAACCCTTGAAAAATTTTGCATTATGACCTCTCTGCTGTGCAGTGCAATTTAATTTCTATGTGCTGAATTTGTATGAGGACATGTTTAACTTCTATCAGGGTTTTTGTAAAATCATTTAAAAAAAACTACTAGGATTCCATCGGTACAGTTTCCTGTGGAAGTCAGCTTGTTTGTTTGTTTGTTTGTTTGAACTACTCGTCTGTAAGTCTTTTCAGAGAATGCAGTCATTAAACAACGGTGGCAAAATACAAGGCATCTTGTGCAGCTACTCGAATATAGATTTTCATTAGTCAATTATACAAAGCCACCTGGTAGGATCTTTTCTCAAACGGGAATCAAATGACAGATCAGCCCTTAGAAGTCACTAATTGGCACAGGATGATTTTACCGTCTGCCTAATAATCCAAGAGATGTGATCATACGCCCATAGAGGAGGCTTGAGAGACCCGAGTTTGACTTGCCATTTGTCTATTGGATTACAAACTGATCTCGGGCAAATTACTTCCTGCACTGAGACTCAAATTACCATATGTAAAATTGAATTCTTGATATTTTTCTGCTTTTAAAATTGCTTTGAAATGTCTGGCCCAAAAGTGATACATAGAAGTAGAGTTAATAATGCCCTCTTCCATGTACCCCACTGTTTCACAGATTCCATTTTGATTTTATTAACTGTGGTTTAGAGTAATCTAATCTGTATGATGTTACAGACAACAGCAAGAAAAGATAGATGCACAGACATCACTTATTGCATTTACTGCAATTACTATTCTAGTCAAACCCCCCCTATTTATTTACTTCTTGTTTGCTACTATATCACTCAAACAGGTTCTGCATAGAAATTATTTTTCTTTTCTTTTTTTTTTTTTTTTTTAAGTCTCAGGAAAGGAAAGCCATACTACTGTGATTCATCTTTGCGACAGAAATCCTTTACACAGTGGGAAACAATATGTATAGTATTTTTTCTCCTGTATTTTCCCTGTAAAATTGTCCCTGCACCTCAAATATTCTACATGGAGAATTTAGACAATGTTTAAATTAAAGTTCTGTTACATACTATTAGTATACACAGGAAATAGGAATATATCAAATAGGAATGATGTATCACTAGGCTGGTGTGCAGTTATTCAAGAGCATGCCTGAGTTCTCCACATTAGAAATGTGAAATATTATTGTTACTTTTCAATTGTATTTCTGTTCTTAAAAAAAAAAAAAAAATCAAACCCCTCCTTCTATTATTTTTCAGTAAAATAATCAGTTTGATTCTTCTGATTTGTTGATATTGTTAGTGGTTTTTTTTAATACTACCTGTTACTTCCTCTTCTGGGCAAAAGTCTGCACCCAGAATATTTTGCTTTTAGTTTCTGTTTTGATTATTATTACTGGCTCTTTGTAAGGTAAAAAACCTGATAGTCCATGTCAGGAATTATCAAACATTCTTTTTTTTTTTTTTTTTAAAGAAAGAAAACAAATTGTTGCCTTGAAGAGGCAGAGCCAATCTGTAGCTACTGAAACCAGATGTGTGGACCACATGATTATAGCAAGAATGTTATAGGCAGTACAGAGGCCATGGTCCGAGCACTACATTAATCATTATCACACCTTTATCTACAGGTGGTCAAGGTTTCTATAAACTTTTTGAAGTGATTTCAAAGAAGAACTGAAGGATAAAGAAGTGGTTTTCCACACATGATAGAAAATGTAATGTAATGGTGAAAAATTCAACGAGCATGCAGTTAAACAACACAACTGATGGAAGACTGTCAGGAATCAACGTGCTTGTTGCAAATGTGAAATAATCAGTAGGGCTGGCACAATTTAATGTGTTTTTTTGGTTTTTTTACTTTTTTTTCTTGTCGAGTAAATTACATCTACCTCTTCATAAACCTTTTCTTGTCTTGTCTTCAAATCAGCCCCTGTACTTTTGCATTATTGATTCAGGCAAATTCTTCCAGAGCCCCAGGCTTCTGCTGCAATTAGGTCTTCTACTTTGATCTCCAAATTGTTTTGTCTGAGCCCAGCTAGACTCCATAGACTCCTCTGGGCAGGAACTGTGTACAAAACACACTGTTGAGACTCAGTAAATACAAACATCCTATGTTAAATAACTCTTACAGCCCAGATTTATGATGTAAAATACAAACTATTATCTCAATAGGCAAATAGAAAAAAATGGCATGTCACAATGTAGGACAAATGCTGTTAGAAAATAAAAAATAAAATTAAAAAAAATGAAAAAAACCTCAAAATTAAAGTTATATTTTTGGAAAATAAGAAAAAGAAATTGAGAGATCTTTAGTTTCCATCTTAATCTCTTGCTCTGCCAAGTTTTTTGTCCTCCCTGCCAAAGATCTTGCT
The DNA here is from genome assembly GCF_026419915.1 of Harpia harpyja. Lineage (NCBI taxonomy): Eukaryota > Metazoa > Chordata > Aves > Accipitriformes > Accipitridae > Harpia > Harpia harpyja. Next base: position 2,346,567 of record NC_068943.1, read on the forward strand.
AATTCATTCCTAGTTATAACATTTTGAGGAGAAAGAGGTACATTTGTGTTGAATTCCATATCTAATAATATTAATAACCATTAAATGAATTGTTGGCTTTTCTTCTTTCATATCACCTGGTCCAAAATCTCATCTGCTGTCCTTTTTCCTGTTTTCACAAGTGCTTTTCCTGCCTCTGCTAAGAACTGGACACCTTTCTTCCCATTTGAGGTATCTTGCAGACTGTGATCGGTTACAGATCATATATATATAATCGGTTATATATTATATATATATAATCAGTTACAGTTAGACAGTGTGAATCCTGAACTTACACACTGCGGCTAAGATTTCACCTGTTGAGATTTGTCCGGTGGGATTTCAAGGGCCTAAACAGAGGCAGTAATTACTGGCAATAGCCATCTGAGACACCCGAGTATCTGAGACATCTGCATCAGACTGTGACATATGATGTAAAACCTTGGGGGAACTGGACTAGCAGCTGGATGCCTGCCAAAATTCCCTAGAGCCACTACGGTGATGCTATACAAGCCTGCTTTACCAATGCATAAATGCTTACAAGGTGAGAACCAAACATGATTCTTATATGAAAGGCGGCAAGACACAACCTTACATCAAAATGTATTTCTGAATGTCCTTTTTATAATTAGTACGTATGTAATAGAACTGTGTGAGATACATATATCTACGTTAGTCTAAGGAAGTTAGAAATAAGCATCGGTTAGTTCCACTTCCTCCTAAAGCAGGGGTTAGCTGTATTTATACTTCTTTCTTTAATTTGAATTTTTGAAAAATTAAATCATCCTATCAATCTTCACCTAGCTATGCAATTTTTCATCAACTTACTTATTATTCAAAAGTCTCCCATTTCACTGCAGCCAGGAGAGTGTTACTTTCTCACATCTTTAACTAAACTGAAGCCCAGAATATTTTTGCGCATATTTTACTCTAAACACATGAGCCCAGTGATGTTAATCATGCAGGTGCCTAAAGTTGAGCACATGTAGACATCTTTCCAGGATTAGAACATATATTTTACAGGTTACGAACTGACACAGAACTAGCTAAGCAGGCAAAAAATTTTTCTGCAGCATAATAATTTGTTTCCTTTTCTCACTGGATAGTGTAAGTCATGTCTAAGAAAATATGGATTTGTTTTACCATTATAATAAACCTTTTTCTGATCTTTAACCACCAGCTTTAGTCTGTTGGGATCCGGAAATGGCTTAAATTTTGTCTTGGAGTCAGAAATGTATTGTAAAGCAGAGATACTGAAGTTGGAATTTAGTTAGAAATACAAAATAGTTTCAGCAATTTATAAGGAAGGATCAAATACATTATATCCATTTATGTTGTTTACAACATTATAAGAAGAAAACTCCAGTGGAATTTTAAGCCTGTTGTGGGATCAGACTGATTAATCAACCATATCTTTAATAGGGTCCTTTAGCAGCCTTGGCATCCAACCTTGATGTGTTTCAATTACCTTTTAGACATTCCAAAACCAATTGTTATAGACGGCATGAGTTAAAAAGCAAACACTATTTGAGCCAGTAGTGTCAAAGCCAAAAGTGAGATTTAATGTCAATGTGTTTGTTCCACAATCTTAGCTGTATGACCAAGTGAAAACAGAAATTTAACTGTGCAAAGTGGGGTGACAAACATGACAATATTTCTGGCAAAAGACGATAAGTCAAAGCTAGCAGTGCTCAGTCTTCTGCAGGAAGATCATTTTTCTACACCTAAATCAATTTAGACTTGACTCTGCTTCCAAACCATGGTGAATTGATGGTAATTATTCTGAAGTCAGGTGTAAAAATAATATGGAAAAGAGATAATGACTTCAACTATATGATACACTTATAACTCCTTGCTTAATTATCTCCAGAGGTCAGATTATGCTTAATTTTCTAGGGTGAGCAGTAACAAAATGGCATGAGATATGTTTACTTTGTCATGCTTGGCTTCTCTTAATACTAACCATTGCAGCAGTTAGTAATCCCAACCTATAGGGCAATGCACAGCTGCACGGCAGCTTTAGTCAGTAGACTAATCAAGCTGCAAATGAGCACAGGACCAATTATCTAGTTCCTCTTTCTTGACCTAGGGTCATAATAATTAAAATAATCTAAAGAGATTTAGCAAATTTGTGCAATTTGAATGCCACAGAATGCCACATGTCTCATGCTTAGTTATACCCCTACTTACTGCTGTGATCAGACCCTACCTGCATAGGAATTGTTTTCTCAACTTGAGTACAAATTAAGTTTATTTGTTCTGGGTTTTTTTTGTGATGATAGTTTAATTAAATAAATAGCATACTTCTAATCTGTACGTATTTTCCATTCATTTCTCTCACTTGAACTACATATCTAACTGTACCATAAACTTCAGAGTACTGCATTTGTTGAAAGCATTTTGTATCACCTGCAAATTAGATGTGTTTTATACCTCAGCAACTGCTGTGCAATAGCAATGATTTCACATTTTAGTAAAAGTCAGCAGAAAGGTCTGTTGTCTTGTTCTGTTACCGTGGTAACTAATTCTTAGTACTTTAATCATACTAGTGAAATAAAGTTTTTTCAAAGAGGAGAAGCAGCTTCTACTCTAGAAGTATAAAGTTTCAAAGTGTCAGAGCCTTTATTGGCAATTTCCAACAATATATATTCTTTTTAACTAGGTTACCTGGCAATTTTTAAGACCGTAATCTAGAAAAGATTTATTTCTATATTACAAATGTATAGAAACTGCTTCCCTCCTGTGTGACTGATCAGTAAACCCCTAAAATGGAAGCAGGCTCAGTGGAGATGGGCAAAGGTGATGTGCCCATGAAGCTCAGAGAATAACTCCGGGTGTGACTGACCAAAGCTGTTGCAAAGAAGCTGACTTCATCTCAACACAGAGGGGACCTTCGCTTTAGATAAACAGCTCTGTCAGTTGAGGGGATCAGCTGGTGGTGTAAATGTTTCTCCCTGAGTTCGTTCCAAGAGTGTGAATGTCTCCCTGAGTCAGCCAGGCCAGCGTGGGCAGAGTGAATACGTGGCCCAGCCCAACAAAGAGGATAAAAACTCAATAAGTTACAAAAGAATTTTGAAGAGAGCAATGGGAATAAGCTGGCTTCAACCCTCGTATGGGGACACCCAGCGCTGTGTCAGTGAACATATTATAGAGACTGGTAACGGGGTGTCCGGGTGCCCCTCTAAAGTGCCTTACACGAAGGCACACAGGATGGGGAGTAACAAAAAAGAGTTAGAGATCTGCTTGCAGTCGCAGGGCTACCGTCTTGTTGGGGTCACAGAGACGTGGTGGGATGGCTCCCATGACTGGAGTGTTGCCGTGGAGAGGCACAGGACAAGGTGGGAAGACGAGGAGGGGTAGTTGCCCTTTATGTGAGTGAGCAGCTGGAGTGCATGGAGCTCTGCTGGGGGATGGATGAGGAGCCAGCTGAGAGCTTGTGGGTTGGAATTAAAGAGAGGACAGGTAAAGATGACATAGTGGGTATCTGCTATAGGCCACCCTGACCAGGAAGAACATGTGGGTGAGGCCCTGTACAGACAGATAGGAGCAGCCTCACATTCTCAGACCCTGGTCCTCATGGGAGACTTCAACCACTCCGATATCTGCTGAAGGGACAACACAGCAGGGCGTAAGAAACCCAGGAGGTTCCTGGAGTGCGTCGATGATAACTTCCTCCTCCAAGTGGTAGAAAAGCCAATGAGGAGAGGTGCTTTGCTGGATGTCATAGTCACCAACAATGAGGGGCTCCTTGGGGATGTAAAAATCAAAGGCAGGCTTGGGGCAGTGGCCATGAGATAGTGGATCCTGAGGGCAGAGAGGAGGGTGAAAAGCGAGCTCACAACCCTGGACATCGGGAGATCTGCTTGGAAGAGTGTCGTGGCATAAGGCCCTGGAGGGGAGGGGATGGCAAGAAAGCTGGTTAATATTCAAGGATCACCTCCTCCAAGCTCAGAAGCAGTCCATCCCAAAAAATACAGTCAGGCAAAAAACCCAGGAGGCTTGCGTAGATGAACAAATTGTTCCTATCCAAAGTCAAACACAAAAAAGAAAGCATACACAGGGGGCAAGCAAGGACAGGTAACCTGGGAGTAATATAGAGACATTGTCTGAGCATCCAGAGACAAAGTTAGGAAAGCTAAAGCCCAAATGGAATTTAATCTGGCCAGGCATGTCAAAAACCACAAGAAGGGTTTCTACAAGGACATAGGCAACAAAAGGAAGAATAAGGAAAATGTGTCCCCATTGCTCAATGAGACGGTGGATCTGCTTACACAGGACATGGAACCAGCTGAGGTATTGAATGCCGCCTTTACCTCAGTCTTTACTAGCAAGACCAGCCTTTAGGAATCACAAGTCCCAGAGACCAGAGGGAAAGGCTGGAGCAAGGAACATGTAGCCTTAGTGGAAGAGGATCAGGTCAGGGAATACTTAAGAAAACTGGACATACATAAGTCCGTGGGTCCTGATGGGATGCTCCCACAAGTGCTGAGGATGCTGGCAGATGTCATTGTGAGGCCATTCTCAATTACCTTTGATTGATCACGGCAATGGGGAGAAGTGCCCAAAGACTGGGGGAAAGCAACTTCTATTTTCAAGAAGGGCAAGAAGAAGGACCCAGGGAATTACAGGTCAATCAGCCTCACCTTGATCCCTGATAAGGGGATGGAGAGCATTGGGACTGTTTAGCCTAGAGAAGAGAAGGCTCGGGGGATCTTATTAATGTACACAAATAACTGAAAGGCAGGTGCAAAGAGGATGGAGCCAGATTCATTTCAGTGGTGCTCAGTGACAGAACAAGAGGTAATGGGCACAAACTGAAACACAGGAGGTTCCATCTGAACATCAGGAAACACTTTTTTTACTGTGAGGGTGACTGAGCACTGGCACAGGTTGCCCAGAGAGGTTGTGCAGTCTCCATCCTTGGAGATATTCAAAAGCCGTCTGGACATGGTACTGAGCAACTGGCTCTAGGTGGCCATGCTCAAGCAGGGACTTGGACTAGATGACTTTCAGAGGTCCCTTCCAACCTCAACCATTCTGTGAATCACATTAGTATTGAAATTGAACTGTATTTTGCAATTACTCTATTTTGCTAAGTGTAACTTATGTTTAGATTGTGTTTTCTGTATATTTTTATCACTCTGCTAAATCAAAAATCTCGTGTAATACAAAATATCTTAAATTAAGTAAATTTCATATTAAACATTACAGCCTCCATACGTAGAATATCTAAAAGAACCTGGCTGAAGTATTGGACTCTGACATCTTGTCAGAGAGATCCCTAACAATACTTCTTCCAAGCAGAACTCATTAATTTTACTATAAATATCTGTGGTACACAAAAAGCTAATTTCATATGGAAGAATTAAATACTCACAAACTGTCTAACAACGAATTTGGTAGTCCTGGATTTTATTGTCCCAAGCTGGTTCTGGTACATATCTTAACCATCAGGATTATAGTATGCAATAACTTCTTTGCTCTTTTTATTTTGTTTAGTTCCCCAATGCCAGACAGCCTGAATGGTCTATCTGTTTATTTCCTGTACAAAAACACAAAAAGCAGTGAAACAACCATGGAATGTAGGCTTACAATAATTAATTTCCACTACTGAATGGGTAACAATTTCAGAAATCAGCCCCTGTTTATCTCTTATTATCTGCCTTTGCTAAAAGCCCAGTGTTGCCAGCAATTCTTTCCAAAGACGGATTTAACTGTGGGAAAACAAATGCTGACATGGACTTTTTTTTTTTATTTAATTCAAATATCCCAGCATTATTACCTTTAAAATGTATGTGACGTATATGTGTTAATGAGGAATGGAACTTTTGTCAAAACCTACCCTACCTGCTTATCTTCCAACAACCACAGGGAGGATCAATCACTAGGATTTGCCTAGACTCCTTGGATGTCCAAGCCATAAATGGTTTTGGTTTTTCATTCTCATTGATGCAGCACATTACCCTTTTTTTCCCCAGAGCAGTAACAGCACATTTTTCATTTCTTTTTCTCATGTAATGATATGGCATTTAATATTTCTAGCTAATTTGTACTGATGAATACCTAGTTAAGGTAAATCTATTTTTCAAAGGAAGGTATGGGCATAAACATTGGAAACTATTTCATTAAGTCAGTGACCTTTTTAAAATGAATTCCTCTTGATAAAATAAAACTGGATACCACCTAAAGGCAGAAATAAGGGAAATAATAGAATTTACATGTGTATTGGTTTCCAAGATTGATATCCAGGAAGAAAACTAGAGGACAGCTCACATCAAAAGCACAGGAAAACATCTACAACATTTCTTCTAGCTCTGAGCACTGTAAAATGTACATTTTTATTTGATTTTCATTTGTAATAATAGCAAATTCCCAGTGTCTGGTTCATTTTAATTTCATGCCTAGTAATACTGGAGTTTAATACTGTAATTTTATCAACTGAGTTTGCATTTATGCAAGCATGAAACTAATGCACTTTCGAACCTCTTTGTTTCAATGGAAGGAAAAATATGTACTGGAGTAAAACACACCAAACAGCAAACATTTTAACTATTTCCTCTTTATACCCCAAAATCCAATAGTTTCACCACCCTGTGAATCTGCTGATACTAAGCAGGCTGCTAGCAGTGGTCCTCCAGATTATCATCAGAGCCTCCAGGGAAAATAATCATTGCACTAATGACAACTTTTAAAGTAAACAGTATTTCTATAAAATCAAAACATCAGCATTTGGGTAGACTAGAATCTCATTTATTTACATCAATAAAATATGCACCTTAGGACATGCTAGGTCACAGTTGAGTAATGTATTGCGTTTTCCAGTGTTTTTAGAAGGAATGAATAATGACAGTGGAAAGGCTTGGGTTCATTAAAGAAAAACAAATTTGGAGCACTGCAGCTCTTTATTTAGAAGGAGCTTGTGATATGAGCTGACAGTTGCTTTGTTTAGACAAGTGTCATAGTTTTATTTCACTGACCAAATTTTCTGAAGTCAAACAGGGCAATATTTCTGCATGCACACTAGGTAAATGATAGCATCAACAGGAAAACAACAGTTTCTAACTATGGTTTGGAGAGAAACTCTAAATTAAATAATCTTCTTGTGAAAGGAATGCACCATTTGAATTAATATGAACTTTTGCCAAAGATTAGCTGCAAATGGGATAGCTGAAATTTGGTCTCCAAATCTCTGAGTTTCCTCTTTAATTAGTTTCATTCTCTAGCCCTCTCTTGTGCCCACAATCCTATTTGTTCTCAAAATCACATTACTCAGTATTTAAGCATTCAATGACCTGTGCTGTGATACTGAATGGAAGTCTGCCTTCTACTTCTTTTTTCTATAGACAATGTTTATTCCTCTTTATTGGGGTCCAAATCTGACTCCCAATGTATACTTTCTCCTTGTACAAAGCAGTGTCTTCCTGAAACAGATTATAAAGAAAGCATTATGAAAACAGGCAGAGATTGAGACTGAGATTTTAGGAGTAGGAATAGAAGCAAATGAAATGAAATGACAAGAAGCTATTTCAATAAAGGATTTTCTCAAGAATTTTTAGGAAAAATTGGTATAGATTTAGAGGACAGAACCAAGCCTGCTGTCTTTTCATGGTAAGAAAATTTCCTGCAAAAGTTAGTTGTGATTCTTGCTTCCCCAACGCTGGCTGGATGCTCTTTCAGGATTCAAAGTCCCCCAATGCTAGCAATATCCTCCCAGTCTCCAGAGTGAGTTTTCCAGTCAGTAAATGCATTTCTTCCTATGCCAGCACTGCCTGCTAACACAGTTATTTTCCTTCGCGGCTGTTTACACAGAGGATGTATCTGTAGAGAGCAGCTGTCTCCTGTCCTGGGCACCACTTGGTTTTGTTAGCCAAACCACCCTCTCTCATGGCACATCTATTCTATGCATCACAGTACACAGCAGAGAACCAAAAATTTGCACTAAAAGGCTTACTTTGGAAGAGGAGGTGCTGTAGCTTTGCCGTGCAGTGCTGTGCTCAAACCACTTGCTGGGTTAGGAAGCAGGACGGATCAGCTCTGGCCTGCTCTCATGCTCCCAGGATGCCTCTATTATCCAGGAAGGTCCATGATCCTGGTCTGGGCCACATAACATCATAGCTTTAGTCTTCTTCTCTTCCACTTTGAATAAATATTCCTAGACAAGGACGGCTAAACTGTGCATGATACTTTAACTCAGGACTTTTTCCGTTCTTTTTTGTTAAAATTCCCCTATCATCACTGGAAGTACTTTTTCTGCAAACCTTAGATCTGCACACCTGGTTCACAACTTCTCTGCAATTAACAGTCAATGTAGCCATTTTTTTTCTTTCCCTCTTAGCTGATCAGAATGCAGTTTCTAGCAGACTTAATTGCTAGCAGTCGCTTATTTCGCTTATTTTGCCTTTTGACTGTTACTTGTCAACTCTTTTGTCTGTTATACAGTCCTCAGGTCACTTAACTCTTGCTTTATTTTAAAAATTGAAAACAGATCATAAATACAGCACAATATTCATGCCACATTTCCCTGGGCAACACACTGTATTCATAAACTATTATTTAACATGACTGTATTTACACTATAGCAAAAAAAAATTTATAGCAATACTTATTCCATATAATTTCCTGCTGCTTACTGTTTAGTTTAACATGCAGATTGTTGTTTCCTCTCATTTAATATTTATTACCTTAGTTTACAAAGTCATGAAGTTATGTTTGCCAGGCAGTAAGGTCCTAGTAATCTCTTTTTGTATAAAAAATATGCTTATTTCAAGAAAGTCTTACTGTTTCTTCCCCTGGATATGCAGACCTTAGGCAAATCTAGTAGCTTTTCCTCCACAAAATTGGAAAAATAAGTAAGTAAAATAAAAACTAACTAAAGGAGTTAACAGTAAGGATGGCCGTATCCTTGTCATATTCTTAGTTCCTTCCTGTGCTTTCTTTTACTGCTTTCAAAACTTTCATTTCCAGGATAGCAGCCAAAATAATCTTTTATTCTGCTAGTTCAAAAAAAATTCTTCCTCTCTTTGGAGGGCATTTGACCCCTGTCCACAGCAACACAGCATCAGAATTACATTGCTTGTGCTCCTCTTGAAGCATTGACTATTTTCTGGTTGGTTTTGTCTTTCTTGTCTACTAAGCTTTTGTGTTCTCCCTGCATCCTCAGACTGGCCACCACGGCTTCTTTTTCTTCTACAGCTTATTTCCAGCTTTTTGAGTGTTTTCTCTTAATGTCCATGTGGGCACACACTTTCCTCAAACCTTTGTATATAAACTTCCTAAAAAATCTACATACGTACTTTCGTCTGTAACAAGTGAAGAGAATGGCAGATAATTGAACTTTAATTAAAAAGAAATCAAGCCATCAAACTGTTTATATGTCTTGCTTAATGCTAGAAGTGAACCATTGGAATGGTAAATTCTTGGAAAAGGTTTAAAGAAAAATTGCCCACATTTGTTTGCTTTTATTTTAATCTGATTCAAGAGAGATCAAAAACCTAGAATGTCTCATAAGCTAGACCAAACATTCCTCTGAGATATCCTCCCAAAAGTTAGCATAAGATAAAGAAAACAAATGTACTTTCCTGTTTCTTCCAGAAGAGACCACCTGAGTGTACCACCTGTCAGGTCATTCGGGTCAGTAAATGAGATGCTCTTTTAAAAAAATTCCTTTGCCAAAAGCTGAAACAAAAAAATGGTGCAATGAGCACCTGCTGTCAGCTCAGTGATCCCATATGCTTCCTCCTGTCGCTATGGGTTGAATATCCCAGTTAGACTTACATTTCATGCTCCACCATACTCATCTGAGTGAATCCTCCCCTGAAAAGGTAAGGCAGTGCATGATGAAAGAATAAGAGCATGAAGTAAGAGCACTTCTGGCATCATGAAACACTGAAGTAAAGATCCCAAATTGTAATATCTCAGGTTTTGAACCAAATTTTATGGTTTTTACCTCTGAAGTGAAAAAAAACCCAAAATATCTGTTCTCTTTTTCCTGTTATTAAATTAACAAAAATAAAATATTGTCTTTTATTATCTTTTTTTTTTTTTTCCCCCCAATGAATCCTATTCTTAGTCCTGTACAGCCAGGCTGTATTTATACAGGCCCTTATTTCCTTCCTTTACAGTGTCTGTCTGAGACCCTTGCCAAGATTCTGCCTACAGAGATTTCTCTGCATTCTTTCTCTAAATCAAGCAAGTCTTAACCTGACAGAAAAAGCTTAAAGTACAGCTCTTGAGTTTGAACTGAGCCTTAAAATCAAATTTGGCTTTACCAACCTAGAAACAGCTGTGCAAGGAACCGGCTTAAACAAGCCTACTGCTGTAACTGCTATATTCCTACATTGCATTCTCCATCTGCAGTATAAATCCATCCTCCCTACACACTGTATTCTAAAATCCTCTCCCTACAATTGTATCAGCAAGGAAATATGTCCAAGTCCCTTTATTGCTTAGACAGGAGCATCTTACCTTTAAATACTTTCCTCAATAGGTAATATGAGAATATTCATGAATGTTTTAGAACGTTACAATTCTGATAAAATTACAAATGTTTTCTCCTAGCAAGTTTTGCTTGAGAACACCATATTTGCTATGAAAAACCTTAGGGTGTGCAATTATTTAGAAATAACATAACAATTAATTAATGTCTTTATTCTGGCATGAAAATTCAAAAGGAAACCAAAATGAAATTATAAAATTTAGGGTCAGTTATCTAAGTTTCCTCAATAATTTTTTAAAAGTGAGCACAGTTTTAAAAAATTTCCTCCCCCTCTAAATCTGTAATAATACATTATTTTCATTCTTTATTGAATTGCACAAAAAAAATCTTACAAATATTTCTACTTTCTTTTGTTTCTATTTTGAAATATTCTGACAACTAATCAAAATGTTTAATTTAAAAAATCCACAACATTTCAGAATAATAGAATAGCTGCAACTAGAAGGGACGTCTAGAAATCATCTAGTCAGGCCAAATTCAGCTCTCCCGCAGGCTTTTTGCCTTCAAAAAGAAGTTGTGAATTTTTGAAATTCCTGAGAACGTCCACAGATGAAAGCTAGATTTCAAGAATTTAGCAAAATAGCATTATTAAATGATATCTTTTATCTATCATGGCTTAAGAGGCTTGATTTCACAAACAGCAGCATACTTACTACTGCTGACTACTTTCTGAATATTTCTTAGAAGCTTCTCACATCAATTCAACTAAAATGGGCTTTTTCAAACCTCACCGTTCAGTGTGACAATTCAGGAAAGCATTGTAAGTAAAGTAAATAAATAAGATAAGTTAATTGATCCTGGGCTTCATCAAAAGAAGCATGACCAGCGGGCCGAGGGAGGTGATTCTCCCCCTCTGCTCCGCTCTGGTGAGACCCCACCTGGAGTACTGTGTCCAGCTCTGGGGCCCCCAACATCAGAAGGACATGGACCTGGTGGAGCGAGTCCAGAGGGGGGACACGAAGATGATCAGAGGGATCAAACATCTCTCCTATGAAGACAGGCTGAGAGAGTTGGGGTTGTTCAGCCTGGAGAAGAGAAGGCTCCAGGAGACCTTATTGCAGCCTTTCAATACTTAAGGGGGCTTATAAGAAAGGTGGGGACAAACTTTTTAGTAGGGGCTGTAGCGATAGGACAAGGGTTAATGGTTTTAAACTGAAAGAGGGTAGATTTAGACTAGATATAAGGAAGACATTTTTTACAGTGAGGGTAGTGAAACACTGGAGCAGGTTGCCCAGAGGGGTGGTGGATGCCCCATCCCTGGAAACATTCCAGGTGAGGTTGGACGGGGCTCTGAGCAACCTGATCGAGTTGGAGATGTCCCTGCTCATTGCACAGGGCTTGGACTCCATGACCTTTAAAGGTCCCTTCCAACCCAAACTATCCTATGATTCTATGACTCTATGTACTATTTAGATATATGTGTCTGCATATGTAGGTGCATAGAGATATATAAAATTAATAGAAATTAGGAGAATACATGATTTTTTTTTCCCCAAATATATTCAGTTAATAACCTGGGTTGTATAATAACTTGGAACAATTTTTACAGGCATTTATTTTATTGCATGTATAACACTTGTTTGGGGTTTTGTGAAATATATATCAATTGTTTTTACGAGATATAATTTTTTGGTTGTGTTCTGTCATAAAGCTGTATTTGCAGTTTCCTTATCTAGCCTCAAATGTTTGACCTTCTCAATACTGTATGACAAGTAATTGATCAATTACATTTAAAAAAAAACTGTTGACACAGAATATTATGTAATAATACACACATTCCCTGGAAGATTTTTCAGGGGAAAAAAAAATTGCAGTTACTATTTCATTTATTTTTATTAATCAAGGAAGTGTAATGCACTTGAATGCGACATCAAAATTTTAAACCTCCACCAAAAAGATCATAAAATAAATGATGACACAGAAAAGGGAAAGAGGAAGGGAAGGGAGTAAAAGTTTATAGCAGCGAAATCAGGTGTATAAGAAGGTCTTTGAAAATTTAAGACAATACTCAGAGGACATATAGCTTTAGATTATAACACTGATTTTTGATTCACTTTTCAAATTCTAATTTGTATCAGCAAAAAAATACATAAACTAGGAGGCCTTCAATATGAACTAGTAAAAATTGCTGATCAATTTTCATCATTTTGTGAACAAAAATGGTCACTGATAAGTGATAACTTTTAAATATTCCTAAAACAATACAGATGGCTGATGTTCTAACTCTATTTACAAGCCTGAAACTATGATTTCATGGTTTCATGAACAAGGCACTGAAGAATTTCCAGCTCCCCTTTCATTCCCTTGGCATTTCTTTGGCATGCCTTACATTTTCTTTCCTATAGGACACACAGAGACCTACAGCATCTAGCACTTTTAGTTAATGCATTCACAGCACGTCTACTGCTGTGCTTGCACACTTGTGGTTTGTCCTGTGGGAAGACCTCAAGACCAGCCCTAATGTACAGACATGATTATAGAGTTTTTCTGGCCAGAAGGAGAGATCAGCTCAACCAGTATGATGCCCACAGGTCTGTGAGGTTTTTTTGCGCAGTTTTAAGCCCGCTAGCATTTGTTGATCTAAATCAGTCCACCTTAAATAGCTTAGCTCATGAGTTACTCATAATCAAATAGAGCTTTATGCTTTATCATAATCTACTGACCCAAAACAAGAGGCTACTTTGCACCTTATTTTTTTCTGCCTAATGCATTGAAAGCCATGCTATGAAGAATAAATTTTATGGAGCTTAAGACTGTCTTCCAGTATGGGCACTGGTATAAGACTGTGTATTTGGCATTTACAGAAACAAAGAATATTAAAAAGCATTCCTTGTGCTTCAAAAATATTCATTGAGATCCAACAATACAGAACAGTAGCTATATATGCCTAAATTAGTCACGTCTCAAAACACTGACCATTGTAGATAATTACTCGTTTGAAAGAGAGGAAAATCACATTATTTAATGTATTAGTAGAATGTGATCAGAAATTACATTTATATGCTTTATGTGCTTGTTTGAGGAGAAAAACACAATCAGTGCAAGGACACTGATGTGCTTCTCCATCTGGTTCTTTGAAAATTAGTGTTAAATGTATATCAGGTTTTCTACAGGAGCAAGCCTTTTGGGCATTCTCATACATCATCACATCATAACCCACAGCAGGCAAAACATACCCTGAACATCATACTCATGCTGTGAAATTACTATTTTTCCCAAGTGTAGTTCTGCTAAGTGTTAAAAAGAAAAAAACAAAAAAAGAAAAAAAAAGGGAGAATTAGATTCCAATAAATAATTAAATACACAAACAAACAAACAAACAAACCTCACGACAAAAAATACGTATGTCCTAATGCCACCGGACCACTACCAGGTCCAAGAAAAGACAACAGCCAAGTCCTCTGTTGTGTGATATGGCCGGTGAGTGCTGAAGAACATTATTCCTGAGCTGTACCAGTGCAAGCCACTCTGAACAGCCTTGCTGGGGAACCAAAGTGCCGGTGACTCCAGTCTGCTTTGACATAATGTTATTTTGTCCACAGTCCATACTGGCATAGTGTTGATATGGTCCGAGTGCTCCTCTTTCTTATAACCACACTGCTTGGCTAGTTACTCGTCTGCTCCAAGCCCTGCCCAGCCACCTCAAACCTATGTCTTGGCTTCTGTATCTCACTAAGGCATTCCAGCACTATTCCAACTATTTGGCACTGCTTGATATTTATGTATATGACAAGGAATTCCCTTTTCCCAGAAATGGCCTGGAAAACTCATAATCACATTCATATAGGTCTTGTCCACTCAGTTTTGACTTCTCATCATACCCCACTTGTCAGAATAACTGAGCAAATTAAACCATGACTGTTTATTAAGTATCATACTTAACCATTTTCCAGATTGACTTCATGAAGATCAACACATTCATCCAGTCACCTAATCTATCAAATTAAATAATTAGGACATGAAGAATTTAAAGTAGCCCAATCAATGGAGTCAAAAAAAAGTATCTCATCTTTTCAATATCTTTCTTCAACCACTAAAAGCAGAAAAGTGTCTGTTGTGAAGCACAGCTGCTGTCGATTTACTAATTCAGATGCCTGTTTCTGGGCCAAATGCACACTGGACTGCATGCAAATCCCATTATTGGCCTTTTTCCCAAAGTCACCTAGAATTAAACTTGAATGGAGTTAATTACATGCTTATTTATCACCCATCTAAAAGGCAAATGTTATTTCCAGTGCCTCACTGCCCAGATCACCTGAGAGTGCAAAAGTTTCATGCTGCCGAAACTCCTTATTCAGCCTTGCCTGACATGTCAGTATCCTGGACTAAGACTAAAACTGAAACTAAAAAAAAAACACCCCAAAACAAAACAAAATAAAAAAAACCAAGGGTTTTTTTCTTTCTTTCTACAGCAAGCAGATCTTTTCCACATATGTAAATGAGATCAAAAGATTGGACAAGGATAACTGGAGTATCACATTCAGCCTACTGCAATTGCAAGTAAAAAAAGGATAGAGGTTTAATCCAAAAGGGTCAACAGAATATTGAATTCATATGCTACCATATACCACAGCCACAGAAAGCTTCCCACCTCTTGGTTGATCTACCATTTGAGCCTCAGTCTTTCTGTATATACAGCACCTTCAATTACAGGGGCAGTCCTTGCCTAATGTTATTTTTCTATGTGTTAATTCTAAAACCTACATTAGACAGCTTGCTGAAGTAACAACTCACAAACAAAAGTCACAAAATAATGGCATGCACCAATTTTGCTGAGCCTTAGGAGTCTCTAAAATTGTGGAAAGCGTGAACAAAGAAAACCATATCAGGATCAATCAATCCATCTTTCATTCCAAGCAGTGTGCGGATAGGAGGCGTGCGAGTGAGAGGAAGATGGGCTGAAAACAGGATCTATGCAGTTTGTCTCCCACTCTTTTTTGACAGGTATATGAAATCTTCAATCAGAGAAACTGGAGGAGGATTAGTTTCATAAAACCGGTGTTGCACAGTACCTGTTCTAAAAGGTATCTCATATGAGATAACAATTTATTTACCGTATTGTCATTGATGTTCAAGACACCAGACTCCTCTGCAGCCATGTAATTCAGCAGAATCAGTCAAAAACTGAAACTGTAGCTATTTAACAGTAAGAATCCTTGCCTCTTGTGAAATAACTAAACAATCTAAAACTGAGTAACTGATTGTCTCCAAAACATGAAGACTCGATTGAATAAAAAGATGCTGTTCTGATAACATTTATCTGATCCTGTTTAACTTATCTCAGCATTTCAGCGGTGATCTGTTTAGTTATTAAACTCACATATCACATCATATAAATGTTTGCCTTTTCAGATTTCTAAGGCAAGACTAACATTTCTACGGTAATATAGTTTTTCGTTGAGCTAATCAGAACTTTAAACCATCCACAGCCAATTTAATAGTAAGAACCAAAACTTCACATCAAATGTAAACATTAATCAATTTTATGGTAATAAAGTCTAACCAGTAAATTGGCAGTTAAGGTTTTTATTTAGTTTAATATGTCTGTGTTTATATTGTGTATATTCAGACTATGGAGATATCAAATAAACCTCTGAATTCCTAATCATATGAATAAGAGTCCCTGCACTAGTATAGCATATCAGCATTCAAAGCCAACCACAAAATGTCTCATTCTGATGTCTAAAGATCTTGAAACTCCATTTTCCCTGTAATGCAATTATAGAAAATCACACATACTCAGAAGAAAGCAAATACTAGGATCCAGACCCCAAAAGGCACTTAAGTACCTAACTTCAAGCACATTAAGCCGGTATTAGGTATTTACATACCTTTGTGGATCTAGGACTAAACCGCTTTCAATTTTCTTCTGCTTATTAAATGAACAATAACAGCTTATTCTGGACCCTGTACCATAGACTTAGCTATTGTCACAGGAAATGTTTTTGCCTGAAAGCGCGTGCTGAACTTCACCCACGGGATCGAAGAGAGGGAAAAAAGAGCAAGATTGGAACATATCTGTTTAACCATCTGATGCGACTGACAGAAGGGTGAGAAGGGAGGGGTGCAGCCGCGGTTGCCACCGCTTCGTTTATCACCCCCAGCACCCCCAGGGAATCTGGCGTGGGCAGCTGCAGGAGCCGTGCCTTGGCCCGCTCCGGTTTGCTACCTCACCTTCCTACTCAACAACCTGTCGGGTACTGCAAGATGGAAAAATAGAAAGAAGGCAGCTGGGCTGCGGGGAGCTTGAAAAGATACAGCTGCTTCCGCAAGAGCCGAGGCTTTCCTGGGGAAGGGGAGTACGCTGCTGCTTGTGCCGCCAGCCTGCAACTGCTGCGAGCGCAGGAGCGCCTGTTCACGTCGAAAGGGATGCTCTTCCCTGGGCGAGGGACCCAAGCCCTCGGTCCAGCCGCTACATCCCTGCTGAAATGTTACAGACCGTCGCAGGAAGGAGAAATGGAAATGGTGTTACCATTCAGGCATGTATCCACGGTGAATTGAACAAAAAATGAACTTTCAGTTAGAAAGATACGCAAAGCTATTGAGGAGAGGAAGGTAACAAACCAAATTTCCCTTAGCACAAAACCACGGACTTGAAAGTCCTGAGCTGAGAGCCTCACTCTGCTAGTCTCTCATTTTATGCACAGTGGTCAACTGGAAACAAGACAGCATCATGTTCCTGCACCTCCATTTAGAGCTCCCAGCGTCAGAATGATTTTGTGTCCGTGATCCCACCCGCCTAACTACATTGGTAATTGGCTGCATTTTCACTAAAATCATCTGCTTTGACAAATAAAAGATACTAAATTCGAGCTTAGAAGTTTGAGATTATAAAGACATCAGCTATAGCATATGCCTTTTGTTCCATGCTGACCCGGTGGATTACCTGGCAGTCTCATTTTTTCAAACACTTAAACCACAAGGAAAAAAAATCTATCCTCACCATCAATAAAGGAAGCTAATGGTGACAAATTAGTTGACATGGCAAGTACAATACTCTTTCAGAGAACCCTTCTATTTTATGCCTCCTTCTAGCACAAAGCTATTATGTTCCAGTCTACAGGTCCATTGAAGGCTATTATAAAAAAACACCCTCATACAACTTATCATACTGTAACAACTTCAGTGCCCTAGATATCCTGTTCCTAAGGATTCTGTTGTATTGCTCACTGCATGAACTTTGAAAACATGGGTAAGAGTTATCAGCATTTCATACTACTAACCTTGCGGGTGTCCCTTGAATCGAAAAAAAAATTGGGCAGCTACACTTAGCTCTACTTCTGCAATTGCAACTTATGAGTGTTCTTCCATTCATTAAAAGAAACAAACAAATGAAAAAAAAAAAGCTTTCTGAACTCAGTGTTCCATCCCATTATTGCAGAAATATGCTGGCTCTGTAATTTACCATTACACTTTATTTACAGTGATCTAATGCATGCAAGCAAATATCTGCATTGTTGTTTTCAGGTTTCTTCTCTCAGACAGACTTGTTTCTGCAGTACTTTGATGTTTTAGCCTCAGGCCGTATGCAGTATGTCATTCACAATCAAATTTTATCAATTCCTTGTGACAGGTATTGGCATACTAAAGAGAGAAAAAACTCTTTGGTCAGAAAAAAAAAATTAATGTTATGGTTGAAAAATAGAAATTCAGGTTGTATGTAGGAAGCAGGTTACAGTATAACTGTAGCAGCTTTCATGGGTTACATAACCATTTGATACCCACAATAAAATGGAGCAAATTAAATTTCTAGCAATTCTCAGGTCATTTACACTTATTCACATTAATAAATTACACCTACTTAGCCCTTTATAATAAAACTCCTCCTCATTGAAAGCTATTATGCCAGGTAATTAAGAACAGTGAGGATCTTGGGTGTAGAGATTTAAAAATATTTACTGTTACAATTAATTTAAACCCACATATGAATCTCAAAACAGATTAACACATATAACACGCTATGTCGGTTTAGTGATGTTTGTCAACCATGTAGTGATGCCAGATTTATTCATACAAAAGTTGGCTTTCATTACCGTCAATACTTTAGGACATATCTTTTTCAGTAATTCTACCACATAATGCTACTTTTCAATGCAGTTTAACATTTGTCGTTGTCATCTTGTCCCTCTCTAAGCCTTAATCATGTTACTAACTAGAAGTATGAGGGACATTCAAGGTTGTATTAAATGGTTATCTAAATTGTTCACAAAGTCCATCATCCACTTTTCCCCTATGCAAACATCAGGGACAATATTTCTTAAAACTTGTCAGGAGTACAGTAAAGTATTCGACCACATAAAGATGACACTATAAAAACTTGAAGAAATCCTAATCATACATTGTGAACTTCTGCAGACAGAGCACTAGATGGACTGTCATTTGAGTGGGCCTTACTTTTCTGAGATCTTAATTTTAGCTTATTTAAAATGCATTTAAAAATAGCATCTGAGTCCATCCTTTGTAAGTGCTTACAGGGAGAGAGACAGAGATATTTTTTAATCTCAGTGAGAGCTGTCATGGATATGGATACACTAATACTATTCAAATAAAACTCCTGAGAATACACACAATGGCCTCCTGCTAATAAGTGTAGCAAAGTTGTGTTTGTTTTGAAGTTCTTTTGTATTAATTATTTTAACATCATGAAACTGAGCCCAGGGAATCATTATTCGGGCATTTTTATCACTGACAGCTGGATGCTAATGTGGATTATTTTTATATTGCCCGACTGTATTTCAACAAATTAAGCTGCAACTGTGTCCTCATTTTGAACATCTTTATAAAATAGTTGTCTTTTTCATTACTTGTTTTTAATGTTGCCTAACCACTAGTATTACCACGTTCTTAAGGAAGCTCCAGCATAAATGAGACAATGAACATGCAACATCTTTGATCAAGCCAATCGCTTTCAATATATGTACCAGATGTATAAAAACAATTAACTTACACATGTTTATCCATTTGTAAAGGCATGCATTATTTTACCCTCAACTTTTTCATTTCCTGCAATGACAAAAAAATACCTAGAGGAGAAACACACTCCTGTATTCTTTCCTGGAATTGCTCCACGCATCTATGTCTGTGTCCAAGCCTTGTTGAAGTGTGGTTATTTTGACAATCCAGTCAAGAAAACAACAGTTTTCTTCTTTTAAGACAAAGTTAAAATTTGCAGTTCTCTTAATTGTGTTTTTGCACCTAGGACTGGACAGTACTACATCCAATGAATTCTTATAAATAAAAGAAATTAATGGAATGAGATGAGAAGAACAAGTTTTAACTCTTTTTAAAGTTGTGGCTTGGGGTTTTTTTAGTTGTAAATAATATCTATATCAGATGCATTACTGCATGGAGATTGAAAACTTGATCAGTAAATCTTTTGCACCAAAATCATATTTCTAACATAACAGTTTACAGTTTTTAGCTGGGAAAAGTTAGCACAAATGAGAACTGGAATGGTCCAGTGCATACTCTTGAACACAAGTTCATACCCTAAAGATACATAGCTGCCTTTTCTGTCTCTAAAGGGTTCTCTAAACATTTCTAATTTCTAATGGAAACTCTGTTAACTAAGTTATCATCACAGAATTATGAACAAAAACATTTAGATGTAAGTACTAAAATGGTTTCAATGCTTAATGAGAAATAAGATATGAAAAACAATACTCTAACTGTGAACCAAGACCACCTTCTGAATGAATGATTTTTTGGTGCCATACATAACTCTAAGATCTGAACCCAGTCATGAGGTACCACCTTCTGTAAGGGCATAAATTTATGAGAAATTTTATTCCTAAGTGCCAGAAGAGAAGTACCAGAAAATTCATGTTTCCAAAATTTTAATCTAATTTATCACCTAAAATGTAGAGAGGAGGAAAGAGAACATTCATCTACATCTGTATTTGGTAAATAAGACAGACTATAGTACAGTAGAAATGCAATTTCATGAGCTTTCAAAATATTTCCTGTATTTTTCCTCTGTAAGTCATGTTTTGGTTTGGTTTGGTTTTGATGCTAATTATAAGGCAAAAAGTGTAATTCCAAAGGAAAGCTTTTCAAAATTTAAAATATTTGTATTATTTGCTACAATAATAGAATTACATTCCCCGCCCCCCTTTCCCTTTGAAACTTTATTCTGTCAAAAGAGGTCTGCATAAAACTTCATTTAAAGTAAAATTATTCTTATTGTCATTTAATCTGTAAATCTCAGCGCAGCTCTAAAAGGGCTAGGAGACTGACTATGCCATACAGCATTTTTTATTATTTGACATTCTCCATAGAATTTCTGTGTGTACGTGGTCATAACGGAAACAACAGCCCTATTTCTATTTTTTTTTCTCTTGAGGCCATGGAGTTATTCCAAAGATTAACTTAACCCATTATATTTATGATAGCAAATTGTATCTGGAGATCATACGATGGATTCATCGGTGAGCTGTAGCTGCTTTGCGTCTCTCTGGCACCGCAAAGCAGCTGTAAGTTCTCTGCACTGGTTGGCTTTGCAGCTGCTTGTTGCTGCCAGCATGACACAAAGCAGCAAAAGCATCCTGGTGAATCTGGTCTGCACCCCATAGCCCTTAGATTAGATATATATCTTTACATATCACTGTTCAGGACTTTGGAAATTTGGTTTACAGACCAGACAACGTAATGAGAAGAACAGGACAGACAGACCGACAAGTTGACTAGCTAGCTTTTGTTAAGGAGTTAAATACAGATGTAGTTCAAAGCCTTTAGAACAGTCATTCCTCACGTATTTCTCAAGGATTTATATACTGTATATACAGAACATTACAGAGATATCATGATTTCTCATTGCCCGTGCTAAGTCCTTGCCTTCCAGAGGTTTTGATTAGACCTTGACTAAATTGCAGCACGCTCTGCTTCCTTCCATGAGAAATACTGTTTTTTTCTTTTACAACCATAACTGTTCTTCTGCTGTTTGGATCAGTTTACATCTTAGTTTTATTTTTTTTTCATCTGTTAAAGATGATAGCTTTCTCTGAGTAAGCCTAATCTGAGTACTCAGGTTTTCATCTATGTTGCCATGCTCTCATTGAATCCAGAAGTATCAGCTTGCCCTAAGCACTTCAGAGCTCAGGAAGGGAAGGCGACCTGCTTCAGGCATTCACAGAATGTTTCAAAAACCGCCAATCCACTGCGATTACTTCCAGCTGTACCTTGAGTCCTGCTTGAAGGATTTCTGGGCTGTGTCAGGAAGAAGAGACTATCTTTGTATGTCTCCAGAGTTAGCTGTACTATCCTCTCTAAGTCAGAAGAGCGAACGGTTTCCATGGCATGTGGGTCAAACGACTCAGTATAAAAGTCTGTCCTTTTTTTTTCTCGGAATTAATTAAAAGTCCCTTTAGTGGAGCAAGGCAAAATAAGAGATAGCGCCTATTGTAGTTCTTTAACTGTTTTTTTCTTTTTCCCCAAACAAAATAATCTTTCAGAAATGCTAACATGCTGAGTCTTATTCTGACCAACTAAATATATCCAAGAAATATTCCAGACATAACTACTGTAGTTACAGAAATAAAACTATTTTGTGAAACCAGATAAGACATGTATATGATTTCTTTTTTTGCATGTACTTAGAACTGCAGAACTAATTATTACAGCAAAGAAAATGGAAGAAAACTGTTAACTATTTCTAGCTCTACAATGTCAAAAGAGATGTTTTTATTTTATTTTATTTTTTTAAGGGGTGGAAGATTAATCTGTGCTTTTAAAATCGAAAGATCTATTCCCATGGTAGCTATGAGTGTCTGGGCAACCACTGTGTTTAGCATAATGAAGTTACAAGATGGCTTTCGCTTGTTATGGATTGATTATTATGCAAAATACTCCCTATGGTGAAGGTAGGAATAATGGTCTTGTTTACAGGCACCATATACCTTTGTCATGTAAACATTAAAGTTAACTGGTGATATGAAACCTGTGGCACTATGACTGTAAAAGCATATTTTTTAAGTCAGTATAGTTATCACTATATGAAATCAACCAAATTATGCATATAGATAGATGTAGACATACATATAAAACTCTGAAACACATTACTTTTCAAGTAAAAATAACCCCCATCTGTTTTGAGGACCTATTCTCGAGTTCTGACTAACTTTGGGATTAGTCCTTCCAGTTTCACAGAAAGCCACATACAGATTCCTTATTCACTCGAAAGCTTAGGCTGGGTCAATTTATTCCTGTACTATAATGGTTGAAAATGGAGATGCCTTAGGGTATAATCTTTCCATGAGGAAAGAAAAGTTTATTTTTAACATACTCAAAAAATTGATTTGATTTTATTTTGTCAACATGGTAACATTTCACAAAATTCACTGAGTTACTTTCTTTTCATATTAGGGACTTTTATTTTGTTGGGGTTTTTTGTGGGGAAGAGAGGGGGAATTGAGGTGGTGGGATGTCTGGCCAATAGATTGAGAAAAGTCACCATAAAAGGAGGAATCAGGATTTTAGCTCAGTTCCATAAGATCTCTGGGCAAGAGTATTGCCGTCAGCAGTATTTCTCATGTATACAGTGTCTTTGTGTTTCCAAAGTCAGCATCAGTAATGATTCTGCTGCATGGGAATAGAATACACATCTATTCCACCGATGGAAGTTTGGCCCTTCCAAACCACAGTGAAAATGCCCACACCTGAGCTGGTCACCCAAGGCTTCCTCTACAGTCAGGGAACAAATGGACATGTTTAGAGGATAATTTGTCTGAACTAGTTTTGAGAAGAATGACACCCTTGGAATTTTTTTTTTTTTCCCCTTCTCCTCTCCGGACTATAAAGAGAGCTGAGGATATCTAATCTGGATATAGGCATCTAAATCCAGATGGATAAATTCTTCCCTTGATCTTTATCCACTGATAAGCTTAAACAGGTTGCTCTATTCATAAGGTTGTCTGGTTCTGCTCGGTAAGACAAGTTTTGTGAAAAATAGGCAAATAACCGTCCTGTGCCTCTGGAAGTACAATCTGAAGATGAACAAGAGCTTGTAACAGCCTGTAACCCACTTACAGACAGGAGGGGCCAGGAGGCTCCTGCGCTTGGTCCTACAGAAGTGCTGGCCCAGAACAGCACTCATTGCACAAGATCTGTGCTCACACCTCCCACTCTGAAGGATACCATTGAAAGAGGTGTGCATTTACCATAAGCACCTTATATATTCCTAACCCAACCTGTTGGGCTACTAGCACTAATTAACCCATATCACCTAGCCACATGATAAAACCACTGTTACTTGCAAACAGAAATACAGTCCTTTGCCAGGTCTGTAGAGTCATATCTTGTTGAGAATAATTGAAGTTGAGAAAAATGAGAGGTGAACCACTTTGCACTCTCAGAAGGTGGCTATGGCAGAGCAAAATTATGGCCAAAACACAATCCTGATCCTCAAACAATATACTTCCCGATATCTCATACCTTGCTTAGCCCTGTCACTGGACGCTTGACAAGAACTCAGGACATTGGAGCAGTCTCGACATGACTGGACTTGTTAGAGATAAACCAGATGTTAGTTTACTGAATGGGATTTTTACAGAGCAGTTCAAGATTACAGGTGAATTAAAAAATAATATCTCAGCAAAATAAACTCGGACTTACTATAGGTATTTTTAATCTGTATTCAAACCAAATACTAATAACCACACAGGTTTATCAAAAAAAAACAAAAGAAAAAAATGGTTTTAACTCAATAATTACAAGAAGTTCAGACAGTTAAGTTAGCTGCTGCATTTAGCAGACCTTGGTGAATACAGCCCAGCCTGCACTTTTGTTGAGAGCCAAAAATAATTATGTGTTCTGTAACAGTATAAAAGTTACCATGTAATTACATGAAACTAGAGAATGTATTTGATACTTATGTACCATAATTTAAAAGCACTGACAATAGTACTAATGACTGAATAAAATAAACCCTCACAGCCATGGCAACCTGTTCTAACACATAGTTTAGAGAGATAATACTGGGAGGAAAGAAGGCACAGCACAAGTTGTTTTCTTGCTTTTTTCTTTCTTCTTTATTTTTTTAAGAGAGTATTTGCTCTTAAAAACATACTTCCTTGGCTCATTAAAAAGCAGAAAAGCCTATAAAACAAAAACAAGAAAGCCTTCCTCCTGACTGGACGTGCGGCATCTGAAGCTAAATATAAATTATCATTGAAGCAAGACAGTCAGCAAGGGTCTTTTGAGCAGCATGTGGCTCTTCAGCAGTTCCAGTGTCTCCCCATGCTGGGAGTGTACCATGTGTCCGGCAGGAAAGTTGCTGAAAAATCTCAGCCTCCAGCTGCGGGAGGAAGCAAGTCAGCCAGCACTGCGGAGGTCAGTGTTGCCCCATCACCCCAGGCTGCAAATGCATGTTTGGGTACCAAAACCAGACCTCATCACCTGAGCTTTCCCTTGGCACGTCTCTCCAAACTGGATGCTACCTATCTGGTGACTGTCAGCCTTATGAACATAAGGAAATCTGAAAAGCACTGGAATTATAAAATAAAACTTTCTCTTGTATGATTTTGCGTCACTTTCATGAAAATAATTTGCTTTTCCAATAACAGCTGAGAGTAGTGAGAGTGCTAACACTACAGCACTGAGCTTTTTCCACATTATTGAGAGAGCTTTCCTTGAAAAGACATTAAGGGACTTGTTTTCTGTATTTCTCTGTTAGTCAGAAAGCAGCTGCTCATTCTTGCAACACAAATAACTTTGAGAAAATATCACAGAGATTTCCTTCTTCTGTTTTATATGTAAGTTTAAGCGCACTAATTCCTAAAAACGTTTGTTTAGGTTTGTAATAAATGACCAGTACTACTGTAATTAAAAAAATAATTTTGGTTTCATGGAACAAGATTGTTTGGCTATGACTTCTAAAAGGTATGAATACATAAAATATTTTATGAGGCTTTTAAACACTTGATGACAGAGATTCAGCATGGTCTATTCTCATGCTGGATGGCCAGGAACAAGAGGCCTATTTTATTGTTCCCTGTAAAACCAATGAAATGGAACCAATTGAAATATTGTGCACAGAGTCACAGACACAGGATAATAGTGCTTTTCTGAATGGTAAGAACACAACAAAGTGCATCTCAAGAGCTTTGTTTGTATGGAGCAGACCTCTCCTCAGAATGGACTGTCTGAAGAGGCTTTGCTTAATGCACTGTTTAATGGCATGGCTCTTCAAGCTCTCCCCACTCCATTATGGCATGTGCACTACTGCTCCTTGGCTATGAGAACAGAAGCAAAACAACAGGAAAAAAGGCTGTGGTTTACTTAACCCAAATGACTTCCATTCGTTTCCCAAAATGCCCAAGTATCTAACAACGGAAAATGTTAGACCAAATCAACATTCACAACATATGAACTTATAATCATGGAGGGGGCGGGGGGAAGACCTTCTACATATTAAAGACTTGTTTATGTGGTGGAAATGATAGGATTTTCACTGGAAATTGAAATCACAGAAACCTTGTGATTGTGATGTGCGTGAAGTACAAATTACAAAGTAATGACAAATCTTCTGTTACAGCTCTACAGCCTGAATGCATAAATAAGGTACAAATTTGATATAATAATCCTTCTACAGCAATTTGTACTCCTTTTGTTTTTATGAACTGTGCTCTTGAATGCCTTAGCAGAACTTGAGAGTGTAAATACCTCTAATAATTATATGTGTGCACTGCTTATGTAAGCACACATTCTAGCCAGCATTACAAATTATATGGTATAGTGAAGTGGTGAGCACCACTAATTACATAAAAATGCTTGTCGTCTATGAAGTACTGTTTTTGTTTTCAATAAAGAATGACCAGGGCACAAGGTGAAGGAGATGTAGAGAAACATTGCTGTAAGAGGGAACTGTGTTTTGCTTCAAACAGTCTGTCCATTTTCACAAAGAAATCAGACTGTGTTAGGGCATATGCAAGTGAATTCTTCATGAAGTCTGGTATGTAATGCATTGAATCCTGAAGGCTTAATTGTAAATTATTGCAAAAGAACACTGGGATCCCAATCCAATCCTAATGGGGATACTGTAGCAACTAGACAATTTCTTCCGCTTTCTGGCAGAAAGAATAGATAAAAAATAAAAGACAAAAGATTAAAGACAAGAGAAAAGAACGTACTGTACTAGTGCCATCTGATTAAATGTAATTGACTGTTAAGTTTAACTGATCAGAAAGTTGGAATTATGGAACAGTCAGCGTAATATACTGCTTTTCAAAATACTCACGATCATTAGACTAGAAGCGCACTTTTATCTTCCACTGCAAAAGATCAGTAGTATTCTTAATTAAATAATTACTCCTTAACATCTACTTTCTGAGTACCTTCAAGAAAGACCTCAGATGAACATATTTGATGTAAAAGTCTTCCAAATAGTCATGCGTGATGGCTTACATATTATGTAAAATGATTCTTCTGACTTCTTCCATGATTATTTATCATCTGAATAATGAAGAAAGTATATTTTGAAATAATATATGGCAAAATCACTACCCATTTTTTCCTACCCAGCTTATGGCACTCACACCATATTAGTGTGTCTCCTGTGTGACCAGGACCACTGAAGCTGAGAGACAAATTGGATTTCATACCATTCATTGGCTGTGGTTAACAGGCTGTACATCACTTTTCCCTACTTCAAGGTACGCATTACTCCTCATCTCCCAACAGTCAACAGAGAGAAGTAGCTGCCATCTCACATTAGGCAGCGGTAGGTTCAGTTAGTGGTCTGCCTCGCTCAGACAACGAGACCCCCTCTCTCCACCGGTGGTGGAGGAAGCTGAGGACTGCAAGCTCTGGGTCAGTTGGTCCTTTGTCTTGCCAGTTGTTTTCTTCTCTCCTCTCCATCCCATACACAGACTTCTTGTCTTCCCACTTATAACTGCACGCCTCCCTTGTATCTCGAAGCTTGTCATCTCTAGCTTCTTCTTTTGTGTCCTTTCTCCCACATGCTCTTCCTTATGATACCCATAGTTCAGCATAATCTAACCTAGTCCTCTACACCGCATCTTCACATAATATCTCTACAGCAGCAGAGCTTCAATTCAGGTTAAAATGTTTCCACTTGCTAGTTTTTCAGACTGTTGACAGCTAAACCTCCTGCAAATGAAGTACTAGGGAAAATGTTTGTGTGTACATATTTATTTCTATTTACTTGTGTAGCAATCTGAAAACCACATTAAATACTTTTATAAAAAGAACTTAGAATACAATGTAATAAAAAGATAAAACTTGAGTACCCTGCCTTGTACAGAGATTCACCTTATCCCTAGTGTATAACATCACAATAGAGAAAATTGAGAGCTGAGTTTGAGAAACCAGAAGAATGCAAACTTAAAACACACCATAATATTTTTTCTTTGGCTCCCTATAACAGATATTTGTATCTGTAGGACCTTCTTTTGGATGTCTCCATTCATTCATTTCAGGGTTTTGTAAAGTCCTCCACACACAAGTTTTTTATACAGCCTTGTACATTAAAAAAAGTCATTGACAATTCAAAGAAAATATTCAATTCCACATGAAAGTGTCCTGGCTCCATTGTACTTCCACGCACAGATTTTTTGCAGCACATATCTATTATTTCAAGTATAGTTAGTATTTACTAGTTGTTCAAAAAATAAAGTTTGTGTATAAAGTGGCATACAGAAGCTGTATTTTGAGCTTTAAATTAATGCCAAAGAGTGTTGAAGTTGGCATTTATGCACACAAAACAAACCCGAGACCTAAAAGAGTAATACGTAATAGCTGATACCAAATTTATTACACAGCTCAACTAAATCCTCTACTCACTTTTTGTTAACAGATCAAAAAAGGATTCAGCATAGATCAGGAAAATTGGCTGCAATATTTTAATTGAAAAGGAACGATTTTTTCTTCTGCATATCTTCAGAGTTTTATTTTCTTTTAAATTTAAAATTTTTAGTTTCTTTGTGATTACTTTTACAGCATGGACCAGGGTTTAAAACTGACATATTAAGGACTTCTTAAAACTGAGCTGTCATTCTTGCTGTTGTTCCCTACCCCTCGGCCTTGTATTCTTCTCTTTGTCTTACAATTCCCAAGCTACTTCTGCCACTCTTCTGGCTGGTTTTTTGGCCAGAGCTGCTAACTTCAAAAGAAAATCATAATGAACTGATTTTCACTTTTATTTTTTAATCCAGGATTAGTGGGCTGCATTGACAATTAAGAGCTGTTGGTATTCTTTCTCTTCTAATCTGTGGGTACTCTCCTGTTGGGTCTATTATCTTCTCAGCCTTTGTTTTACTACTTAATGCTGTTAGCAAATGTCAGTGTTCACCACTACCACAGTTTGTTTTACTGCAGGAAATGCTTTCAGTTGAATAGAAATGATAGGTGAAATGCCATTAGGGAAACCGTGTTAAGCACTGAGACTCAGTCCTTCAGGATGATGTTTTTACAATTATTTTATAGCTCCCAAAGGATTACCCTTTCCTGATAGACAGAAAAAGTGAAAATTTTAATACACTATTATGACCTATCTTCCCAGTACTTGCTTCACATTATCTCCCAAAGAATAGAGAGGACACAGTGAAAAAAAGAGAGCATTCCCACAATGCATCTAACCACTGACACACAAATTTTCTACTGCTCTTGAACTTGGTAGAAGTTCTGCAGCAAATATACCGGTAGGAAAAACACATTGTCAGTTCTGCATAGTGTGTGCCGTACCACTTGTCCTAACCTAACCGTGTCATGGGAAGGTAAGGCAAGGGAAGGAAAGGGGAAGGGGAAAAGGGAAACAGAAAGGGGGAAAGGAAAGAAGAAAGGGGAAAGAGCAGTGCAAAAGGAAGGGAAATACATGAATATGTGTCTCTCTGTTCACTTAATATGGCTGAACTTACATACAAAACAAAATGTTCATGGAAGAGCTGTATAAAAGTAGAAAATATATACAAACTAAATATCTGTATAAATATAGTCATTGTACTGGGGCTGGCTGGGATGGAGTTAATTTTCTTCATAGCATCCAGTATGGGCCTGTGTTTTGGATTTGTGACAAAAGCAGCGTTGATAACACCAGTGTTTTGGCTATTGCTGAGCAGTGCTTGTACAGCCTCAAGGTTGTTGGGGTTTGGGGGTTGCTTTTTCTTTTATTTCCCTATTCTGCTCCTCTCAGTGAGTAGACTGAAAGTGAGAAAGAAGTTGGGAGGGGACACAACCTTGGCAGTTAACCCAAAATGACCAGAAGGATATTCCAAGCAACATAACATCATGCTCAGCAATAAAAACTGTGGGGAGGAAGCCATTGCTCACAGACTAGCTGGGCATCGGTCTGCTTGTGGGAGGTGGCGAGTGATTGCCTTCACATCACTTGTTTGGGGTTTTTTTTTAATTCCTCTTTCCTCCACTTCTTAAAATGTCTTCATCTTGCCCCATGAGTTTTCTCACTTCTACTTTTCCTGCTCACTCCCTTGTCCCGCTAGAGCAGAGGGGACCAAGCGAGCGGCTGTGTGATGTTTAGCTGCTCGTCAGGGTCAGCCCACCACTGTATAAAAAAATAAGTATTTTCAGGTTTCTGAAGAAGAAATAATTTTTTTGCCTAGCAAGAATAAGAGGAAAGATAACACTTCAAGTGGTGGGAAAAGGGTCTGCCAAGAGAGTGTTATGGATTTGTGTGGCGCGGGTTCTTTTTGGTAGCGGGCGAGGGGCCGCAGGGCCGGCTCCTGTGAGAAGCTGCTGGAAGCTTCCCCGGCTCCAAGCTGGACCCGCCTCTGGCCCAGGCCGAGCCCGTCAGGGATGGTGGTAACACCTGTGGGAGAGCAGATTTAAGAGGGGAAACCTGCAGGGAGTTGAGGCATTGGGCTGTGAGAGGAACCCCTCTGCGGGTACCAGGGTCAGGGAAGGAGGAGGAGCGGGGGAGGCCGCGGTGAGGCGGCAGGCTGTCCCCCCCAGCCCATGGAGGGGAGCGGGGGAGCGGAGGGCGCCCAAAATGGCCGCGCCTGCGTGGCTGAGGCAGTCTGTGACTGAAGGACTGCGCCCTGTCTGTGGAAGGGACCCGCGCTGGAGCAGTGGGTGAGGAACTGCCTCCCGCGGGAGGGACGGACCCCCCGGCGGAGCAGGGGCCGAGCGCGGAGTCCTCCTCCCCCTGAGGAGGAAGGAGCGGCAGAGACCAGGGGTGAGGAACCGACCCCAGCCCCCGTCCCCTGCTCCCCTGGGGAGAGAGAACTGGGAGTGGGGCTGAGGCGGGAGGGCGGGGGGGAAGCTGCTCTCGGGTTGGGGTTTACTCCCCGTTATCCTTGTTCTGATTTGATTGGTAGTAAATTGAATTGATTTTGGTTTTTTTCCCCAAGTTCAGTCTGGTTTTTGCACATGACCGTAAGTGGAGAGTGATCCCTCCCTGTCCTTGTCTTGCCCCACGAGCTTTTTCTTTATATTTTCTCCTCATCCCACTGTGGCCGGATGGGGAGGGCGGCGTGAGCGAGCAGCTGTGTGGTGCTTTGTTACCAGCTGGGCTTAAACCACGACAGAGGGATAATGTAATTTATAGCTCATATGGTCATATATGCTCATAACGTCCTATGAAGATAATCTTAAATTTGTGTGGGGTGTATAAGCATGAGTACTGAATATGTAAATATTCAGTGGACAGGTAGAGAGAAGAGGAAGTGAGAAATTATTTAGGATTACAGGAACACATTTAGAATAAAAGAAAGACCAGCTCTTCTTTCTGTTAATATTTTTGTCTCTAGAATTAATCAGGTAAAATGAGAAGGTTCCACCCTCTAACAATGTGGGGACTGGTGGTTAATGAACATTCTCAGCAATGGAAGATCTTAGTGGCCGCTACATTTTCATGTTAAAAACTAGTCAAAGACTTAATTTGAGTCAGAATTTCTTCAACTGGTGGGTGTTAAATATGGCTAATTAAGATTACAAATTTAGATTTACAATAGTAAACAGGAGTTCCTCCCTACAGCCTGAGGTTACACATCACTCTATTTAAATCATGTGACTTAAATCATAGCCTTCTCATTAGTTTATACCACAACACCTTCTCATTAGTTTATACCACAACAGCTAGCTTAGTATTTAACTGTATGATTACTTTTGTGAATTGCTTTCATCAATAACTCATTTTCTCTACCCACAGTATATGAAAATGAGAAATTATCCTTTGTAAAGTTTATTCTGAGTGCATATAGACTTGAATTAGTAAAAAACAGGATGCAAAAGGCTGAAGGAAATGCTCTCAACTTGAAGTTTAGAACAAAGCTAATTGTCTATTTAAAATATTAGTCAATTGTTACGAATTATATTTAGCATTGTAATATTAATTATAAAAATAGTAGATAAAATCAAAGATTGAAAATGGATAAATACTTATTTGTAGCTTACAACAAATGCAAATATTTCTAAAAGCTACAGCTATTTCACAGCAAGCATTTTTTTCCTACCTTGTACCGAAGTGGTAGTGAATGTCAAGCTAGTTAATCACGGCCTTTTTTTCTAACTCATAACCTTTTCCTGTAGCTTTCCTCTCTACACTGCCTCAATCTCCATTAAAGCTATACAGGCTGCTCAAAAGGTAGAGCTTGCTAAAAGCACTCATGGGAGGGCCAATGTGTAAAATGCATGTAACAGTTCATTATCTTCAGGAGTAAGTACAAGCAGCGTTGTGAGAATATTTTAAATAAGCAGTGAATAGACAATACAAACCAATACAGGCTGGTCCTAATGTATGTGGAAGGATTTTTATTTTTAATGACTATTTTACTACGTTTTGGTTGACTTGATTAAAAACTTTTTTTTTTATACATGAGCCTTTGTAAAGTGTTTTCTAACACAAAGCAGCAGGGAAAATAACTTGATAGAAAAACAAGTCAAGAAGTAAATAACTGCAATCATATTGTGCACACAGAGCTGTGCACTGCACCAGTCAAAGTGAATAAATCAAACCAGTTAATGGATTTCCGTTACCGTGTATTATACTTTTTATTGCTTGTCTGGGGTCTTTTTGTTTGGTTTGGGGTTTTTTTTGCGAAAAGGCTATGTAAAGTCAAAGTCACTTGCCCATTGAATGGTATCTACTGATGAGAATTACCTTACTGACGCAAAATTTCCCTTTGACCAAGCAGCTGTACCTGGTACATGGTATGGACCTATCCTTTGAGAGTTATAGCTAGGTATTTGCTACCTAGAAAGAAGTTCTATGGATAAATAAATAAATAAAATGCCTATGAAAGTTCTACCCAGACATTTTATCTCCTAATTTAATTAAGGTTATTTTAATGTAGTATTAAGGGATAAAGGGAGATGTAATCCCAAACAACAACACAGAGCTTTACAATTTCCCAGTCTGAAAAGCAGGTGTAGACACTGCTGGATTCATATCAAAAAAGGATTCCTTTTTCATTTCTGCACACTGAGAAGGAGGATTCATAGCTCCAAGAATAAAGATACATGTTAGCGGGATAACCCAAATTAATGAGGAATAAGGCAGATAGAGAGCATAAAAATAAACAGCAACAGTTAATAAAAAGTAAGAAAGGAAACTATGATGGAAAAGAATTGAAAAAAAAAAGAAAAAAAGAAGGCATAGTTTGCTCATATCAAAAAATAACTCTATTCATTTTTGTCCACAGTTACAATTGTCTTGCCCTCACAGATGACAATTTTCAATCAGCCTTTCAATAAAGTGAGATATATTGACCACATTATGGCATAGGCACTTCCAAACTGTCTGTGCAAACAGCAAGTACAGAAGTTTCTGTGTGAAGTTGTATATTTCAGGATCTAGGAGACTTACTAACCCAGGTGAAATGGTGCTTGAGAACAGGTAAACTGCTTCCCAGCTTGGGATGGGTAGGCATACAGTCAGTACTAAGTTAATAAACATTCCTGGAAGTGAACATGACAGAGAACAAGGATCTCCAATTCAGCCCTGTACTGCTGAGCTGAACTTGTGAAGTTGCGTTATTGTTTATGTTGTTCCTTTGCCTAGGTTGTCCCAGAACTCCATTGTCACAAATGATGGAAGCGGAATATATATATTTTACTTAGGGCAGATATTTTAGGGCGTTGTTCCTTACTTCCTCCACACTTGTAAGCAATTCTCCCTTTCTACTTTGAAAAAGACATTTGTCTTTATTCTACTGAAATATTCTTATACTATTACCCTAAAAATTACCATGAACCACAAATTTAATGTTAAAGAACCTATCAAGCTCAATATAAGAGCAAGGACCATAACCTAGGCGTCATCTTTGATTCAGCCTGCTCTCCAGAGCCTCACAGCCCAGCTACATCTAATTTTTGTTGATTCATTCTGCATAATAGCTATAAGATACCATACTCCTCTCTGTCTATGCAGTTAAATCTCTCCCTAGATCCTCATCATCTCATATCTTGCTTATTGGAAAGTCTTACTTTTCAGCCTTGAGAGATGATCTTGCCTCACTCGAATCTATTCGGAATGCTAATGTAAGGAATATTTTCCTAGCTCACTTCCTTTCCCTTTATGCCCTTCCACTGATTTTTCTATCTCATCAAATATACACTATTCGTCTTTATTAACAGCTACCCTAATGGCCAATCCTCACACTATGTACCTACACTTCTGCTTTCTATGAGCCCCAGCCTGCCTACCTTCATCACTCTCGTTACAATTTGTAGCAAGCAATTTCAGGCTTGCTCTCATACTGCCTTTCATGCCTGGGAGGATCTCCTTTAAAAGCCCCCTAGAGCTATCTTGTAATCCACCATCAGTTCTCTTCCTAAAACTGTTATTGGCCATGATGCATAAAAGAAACCAAAGCCCCTAAGCAATTGGTGCACTAAAACATAGCCTCTATTGCTAAGCAATGTTTGTCTCACGGTTTCTTTGCAGTGCTCTGTTTGCATCCTACATTCAGTACTTAGGCTGTAATCTGAATTGGGGCAAGAAAATACCTTAGCTCTACTTCACACCTCATAGCAGAGAAGGGTCACAATTCCCTATTTGGATTCCTAGGCATTACCTGAATACAGACAGTAGCGGATGCCGCTGCTCTAGGATTTCTAGTACTCTAACATTCTCTACTATTAGGTATGCATTTCTTATAAGTTTACTTTTTTCTTTTTGAAAGGTACAAATAAAAATGTATATAGAAAAAAAATATTTAAAATAGATGTAAAAATGTCTATTGAAACATTTAATTTGATTGGAATAGATCGATTTGCAGAAAATCTACATTTTAAAATGTAGAATAGTTTTAAATTATTGTGTAGGTAATATCCCTTTGGGTATGTTATAAACGTCACCATCCAAGCTAGTCTCTATACGCAGCCAAGGGAGGGAAAATGTCACGGGGTAATACCCCCAAACTCCCTGTTGGTATCCCCTGCCTATAAAAGAGTCCCCGTGTGACAGGCTTTAATGTCAACAGGCATTTAAAGTTAAATTTTGCCTATCTCTTGTCCTTACACTGTGTATCAAATACAATAACAAGGTCAGTAACAGATAATGGTAAATTTTCAAGCAAATATTGTAATGTACATATGTCAAACCTAACTGCAAGGATTAAGACCATTGAATCAGGATACTGTGACAGCCAAGACTTTGTCTAGATCTGCCCAGATCCCTTCCCTGGATTTCCTTTCCCTAGGTGTGGGGAAGAGGCTGTTGCACGTCAAGACCTTAACCCTTCACGGAATCAGGATACAAGCAGGTATGAATTTATGTCTGGCAACTGGGAAGACCTTCTAGGTTGCCTAGAGAAATGAACTCGCTTCAATCTACAAAACCTCTTTAATTTTAGGTTTAATTTTTTTTAAAATAATGCAGGCTACAGTACTCTACAGAATGAGCTGGCAAATAATTTTGAAATATTGATAATTTCAAGAGAAATGCAATATGAAAACAAATAAGTCAAAGGCAATAACTGATGAAAACTGAAAACTCTTTGCTCAACTCCTAATTCCAAACTTGGCAATGCAACTAACTCTTTTCACAGTAGCAGAAGATATTTCAGTCATAGATAAAAGGCTTTATATGTCTGTCATATAAATTAACTGTGAAAACATAAACAAGCTCAAAACATCATTAACATAGTAAACATTGTAAACTTTGCAAAAAAAGGAATTCTGCTAGAGGAATTTCTAAAGGAATTTTAGTCTTATGATCTAATGTAATTAATATGCATAACATGCTAAGAAAAACTGAAAATAAGAATGATCTTAATATTACCATGAAGAGAAATAAGGGTGAGTTTTATACTTTTTGTTATATCCGTTACAGATATTATAATCTTTTTAAGTTTTTTAAAAGCAGACTGTACATGCTACTTCTAGCATAGAAGTCCAAAAAGTAAGACTTCTGGGATAAGAAGAATGGGCAAAGTTTTCACTTAAATTACCTGAAAAATATGCCCAGGCCATTACTGCACCTGTCTCAGATGAGGAAACTAGAGTTATGCATCATTTATCCATTCAATGGTTTACAGCTCCAACTATTCCAGGGAGGTCACAAATCCACTGGCTATCGTCAAGAACTAGATTCTGTGCTTGGTACTATGATTTAGTGTGGAAGAATCCATAATGTCTGTGTAGCCAGGCAGCTGGTTACACATCTGAGGTAGCTCAAGTGTGTAGATAATGTCGCTTTAGTTCATTTGAAACTTATGCTCCCTAAAATAATTTAAGATCGACCTTTTTCATATGAAAACATAGCTATTCCACGAGTCTAAGAAGCAAACTTGCCTATAAGATATAAAGGATATGATGTTTTTGACTGGTATCAATCCACTGTTGAAGGAATTAAGGAGATCACTGCAATTTCTCCTTTGCAGCTATGCTAGACAGACAGATCACAGGAAGAAGATAATTAGAAATTCTGTTGTGTAAATGACCCTAAATATTTCAGTGTAGCATATGTGGATGAAGTTAAGGACTACTGAGGTGACCTGAGTAATTCTAGTCTTACTAACTGACAAACATCTGAGAGAGGAGTTTTCTTCTTTCCACAATATATCATTTGTGGAAAGTAGTTTCCTATAGGGCCTATAAAAGGAATTTTCCCAATAAGAATGTCAGAATATTAAAGTGTTTCTTGAAGGATACCCAGTTTAAACTCACCTGAGACCACCCACCTGGCCACGACTGCAAATGAACTCCTTGCCAAGAAATTGTGAACAC
The DNA here is from genome assembly GCF_026419915.1 of Harpia harpyja. NCBI lineage: Eukaryota > Metazoa > Chordata > Aves > Accipitriformes > Accipitridae > Harpia > Harpia harpyja. The sequence goes on from NC_068943.1 coordinate 2,383,219, forward strand.
AAAACCATTTTCTATCCAACATAAAGAAAACCCTCTAAGTAGCAATACTTATGTGACTTCACAAAGACTCATATTCCCAGCTGCAACACATTCCTTCTTTCCAGTACCTGACACATGATGATTATTATTCTTTTAATCACATAATTCAGCAGCCAGTTGTCAGGTGTTTGCTCCTTGCAGGAAAAAAACAAACAAACAAACAAACCCCTACTGCATTCATTACTGGTTTGGGTGGTTAGCTTCTGGTACCTCCTATAAAGACCACATCATTATATTGCTGCTTAGTCAAAACTTCCTGGATGTGTCCAAAAGTACTTTGATATCAAATGCAACTCTTACAAAACCCTTCAATGATTGGTTTTCTTTGTCCCAACTTGTAATTTTCAGTGGTAAGGTAGCATCCTCAAACTGACTTAGTGGCTGCATATCTGATAACCAGCAGGAAAAAGGCAGAAATACGCAAATTTTATACTCTACTAGGCAGAGAAGTTTGGTTTAGATTTCTGTATGAATTTGTCAATAAAAATAAAAAATAAACCCCTGAAAAGTCTTAAAAAATCCATTAAAAAAGAAGAAATTATATCAACCCAAGACAATCTTAACATCATACCTGTTATTGAGAAGAATACAGAACTGAAGCCAACAACTCAAAATAGGATGGGCTTAACATTGTATTAAACTGGTGAACAACATAAATACAAATTATCTAAGGCCATATCCAAAAGAAGACTGGGACATAAGGCACAGGTTGCCCTCACTTTGGATATTTCCAGGTGCTTGGAATTTCTCTGTGTGCCTGCAGGTTCATTGCTGAATTGTCTCAAGTATAGAAGATCCATACTTCACTCCAATATAATGAATGAAGAATGACATAGAGTAAGCATTTGGGGTAACAAATTTCCAAAGACAACCTGATTTAATGGGTGCACAGCAAGCTACAGGTACTTGGATGCTCCAAAACTGCAGTTAGAACAAGATTTATCTTTCAGAAATGGACAAAGGACTAGATAGATCCATAGTTAGCTATGATACAGAGACCAAATGATTAAAACACTACTGGGGAAAATCTAAGGTTTATATTTTAGCTAACCCTTAGCCAAAGGTGATTCAAAACCAAAGTCCGCTGTGGCATACCATGGCCCGGGGACTTCAGACTACACAATAGTAGACATATTACTCTTTTAAGGCTGGGCAACCTCGCAGAAATAAAACAAAAATCTATGAGTGCAGAAAGTAAGTATAAAAGAAGCACTATTCTGTATACAAGGGCTTAGGGAGCTCTCCTAAGGCACATTTCTGAATTCAATCAACTCTACTTTAAGGATCATCTATTTTCTTAAGCCTGTAATTATATAATGTAAAATTCACAATGTTAGGGGCAAGATTTGGCTAAATTTGCCAGTGTTTTGTACCATTTGATGGACCTACCTCTGCCTTTGTACCCCCTGACCCAAGGGTAGATTCATCTGTTGCTATCAGAGGAGTAGGTATCATTAAGAAACCTATCATTTTCCAATACTAAACAAATCTTAAACACAGACAAAGGGAACTAGAGGAAGACATTAGTAAGGTGGAAACTTAGCATGGTTTTACTCAGAGCTAAAAGCAAATGAAATTACAAATAAGTGACCTTATTGTATTCTGCTACATTTACTATTAGTATTTTTTTAGTTGTGTACAAGGTACTACCAGTTAAAAAAAATAGTGTGAATATACATAAGAAGCCAGAAAAGTGACACATTTACTATCATACTTAGAGTGCTGTCATGGTTTAACCCCAACCAGCAGCTCAGCCCCACAGAGCTGCTCACTCGCCCCCCCGCAGTGGGTTGAAGGAGAGAACTGGAAAAGTAAAATTGAGACAACTCGTGGGTTGAGATAAAGACAGTTTAATAAATAAAGCAAAAGCCGAGCATGCAAGCAAAGCAAAACAAGGAATCCATTCACCACTTCCCACGGGCAGGCAGGTGTTCAGCCATCTCCAGGACAGCAGGGCTCCATCATCCCTAACGGTGACTTGGGAAGACAAACGCCATCGCTCCGAATGTCCCCTTCCTCCTTCTTCTTCCCCCAGCTTTATATGCTGAGCGTGACATCGTATGGTGTGGGATGTCCCTTGGGTCAGTCGGGGTCAGCTGTCCCGGCTGTGTCCCCCCCCAGCTCCTTGTGCCCCCCCAGCCTGCTCGCTGGTGGGGTGGGGGGAGAAGCAGAAAAGGTCCTGGCTCTGTGTGAGCCCTGCTCAGCAACAGCTAAAACATCCCTGTGTTATCAGCACTGTTTTCAGCACAAATCCAAAATATAGCACCATACAATCATACATTAAGAAAATTAACTCTATCATCTCAGCCAAAATCAGTACAAGTGCATTAGATTATAAATATCTATTGCAATCCTTATTATCGCAAAACTGAAAAGAACAAAATCAGATTACTTAGGGGCAATCCAGGGACAAATATCCTTGAACTCCAGACTATACTTCTGTCTTTCATTTCGTTGCACATTGAACTGTGAGAGAATGTGTCCCATATGGATCGTTACCAGGTTACCTGGACCTTTTTTTGAGTCAAAACGGACCTCAGAATTCCACAAAGAAGCCAAATGGCTATCAATATATATCCCTACATGCAAACATCACTCTGCTCACTATAAATTGCTCCTTTCTATCAAATGGGCAGCTGTATTCTGTCACTTATATCCTCAGCATGAATTTAAGGTGTCCTTCTACTTTTTGTTCTACTCCACCATGAAGGTAATAAAATTATAAGTCACCAGAGGAGGACTCTGCTCAGGGAGGAAATCACACAAGCTCTTAACCAGATGCAGGTGGAGCAGGAAGGCTTAGTGCTATTGTACTGTTTGATCATCTAGAAGCAACTGCAAATCTAATCAGATCCCGATGTTGAGAACTTTACGAACAAAAACAAGGCACACACACTCAAAGCAGAGGAGATGATATAACCTCATCCAAAGCCTCCTGTTGCTTTCCACATCCCGCAATAATGATTTAAGTCTGAACTGTATAAGACTTAGCCAGCTTGCTCTCATCTGTGTCTGAGACTTACCCAGACACAGGAAAATATTTGACAGCTTTTTATTTGTGGTGAGATAGAGGTATAAAGCTCCATGTCATGATCATGCTGAAACCATCACATCTATAGTTTCATTTTCTGCAGTAAAGCAACAGAGTTTTGTGTCAAATCTGATTACATTTTACAGAATTTCTATAGCAGTTGTTACACCTGACTTTAACCATCTTTATTATTAAAAGGAGAGAGATGTTGCCAGTGCTACCAATATAAAACTACTGCAATACTTTCTCCAGTGAGGTACTTAAAAAATGAATTCAAAGATGATGATGAAGATGAAAAAATTAAATATATTTTATTATGAAAGTATTGCTATTGCTAGTTTTACTTCCATAGAACAGCAACTTTAATGGCAGCTTTGAGTTCATTGTTTTATGTACATGACAGTAGAGCCCAAGTCAATGACAATACTCCTAGAAGGTGCGCCTATCATGGAAGGGCAACGGAACAAAAGGAATGAAAATTAGGGACATGGTTTACTGGTGGACTTGGCAGTGTTAGGTTTACAGTTGGGCTCAATGACCTTAAGTGTCTTTTCCAACCTGTGATTCTAGGATTCTATGACAAGGGCCATGCACCTCTGAGATCAATGTCACAAAATTAGAGGTAACAACATAACAGAGCAGAGACAGGGAAAGCCTTTTGATACGCAGTGACATACAGTTATTTTTAATAAAGCTTTGTACCTCATTGACCAGATCAGAGAGAAATCATTTATTTCCATCTGTACAGTAGAAATATTTACTGATCAAAACCAGCTCACTTATATCAGCCGGGAAGTAGAATCTTAATTCCACCCACGTTCCTGCCCATTTTCCCCCTTTAGGCAACACATAAGCAACCAGCAAATCTCTACTATTGCACATCTGAATTTAAGGATAATCAATAGAGAGGCAAAAGGAATTTTTGCTTCTTAATCTGAACACGTAGTGCAAGTTTCCCTCTAGTACCTAAGGACCATTACCATATGATCAGACAATTTAGAGTGCTTTGGAAGCAAATAATAGTAGCAATAACTAGTATCCTTTGTACAGAGTTTTACATTTACCAATCTCTGTGAAAACAGTAATTACTTCACTGAAACAGAGGTTCTGTCGTTTACATTTCTCCAGGACATATACACTGTTATGTGTGAACAGACTGAGAACATATTGTAGGTATGTATTTGTCATCAATTAAGATTTCTTTTTAAACAAAGGGCAATCACTCTCAGAAAGCCAAATAATTAACTCTGAGCTCAACCTTTGCTATTAGCCAATCAAAATTCTGTAAGACAAAGGAAAAAGAAGGCAAACTGGAAAGCCTAGGTGAGTTTTCACAACCCCCAACAGCGAACATGAGAGAGTATTTTTTTTTTAATAATTTTAGGTATTTTTTTGCTTATAGCAGAATTTCACAGCAATCAGAATACCCTATTCAAATATGTTCCAAATTATTACAGCTACTTCCAGCGTTGAAAATTAGAAATGAAAATGAAAATCATGAAATGTTCTTCTGTCTGAGTCTGCTGAAGTCACGAAAGGGTTCATTTTTGTGCAACTAGTTCTTATACACGGTTTTTATGATAAGAATCTAGTGTAGAAGCATGACAGTTCATATCTCTTTTGGAAAAATTGCACCAAAAAAAATTAAAATACAGAAGAGCAAACTTCTTACATTGTACTATATTCTGTGTTTCAGGTCTCTAATTCTGACACCCTGTCCTAAATATAATAGTTTACAACAACTGGAAGGTCCATGGCAGGTGGTTGGAACTAGATGGTTTCTAAAGGTCCCTTCCAAATCAAACCTCTCTATGAAAAATAAATAATAATAATAAAAAAAATCTGTCTCCAGCAAGAAAGAGTGAAAGGAATGGGAAAAACATGCAAAATGTAAGTAAACAGACATACAAGGAAACCATGTAGTAAAACATGGTGATAAAAAATGCTGCTGAAGGGATCTGCATGTCCAAAAAGCCCTTCAGCCTCAATTACAAATGGCAAAAAACAGTAGGTAGCACTCAATGAACATCCTCACTGAAATGAATCAGAGTTTTATCAAATTAACAAGAAGATATCCCAAGATCTTCTTTAGATCTTCTCTTTATAGTGTTTCCAGTTTCACAAATGCAGCATGAAATTTCATTTATGTGCTGAGTCCTGGGGTCCAACTCGCAGTTGGCAAGAGGTGCTATGGGACATCATCTATCTGACGACTGAGCAGAAATATTTGCAGACACTCCTGCACTCAATCTCATCCAGACTAAAATTCTAACTTCATTCAGCTTTAAATTTAGGCTTTTTTAACATCATGACAGCACTAAATTGCCCTTTGCCAATGATGACCAAGCTTCTCGCCAGCGTGATTCTCAGTGCTCACAAGGGTCATGTGTGTACTAATATGTAAAATGGACCAGGATGCCTTTTCTCTGGTCATGAAGGCAACCTCTCTTCTCTTCTCAGAGCGGGCTGGTCTTGCCCACACAGACTGTGGGGGACAATGCCTGGCCGTGCTCTCTCCCATGCTGTGTCCGGATGGCACTGGCCAAACCAGACAAAAAGCAAGGAAGAATTAAGTAGTAGGGAAGCTCGTGGTCCAGTGCTCATGGGCCATGCTTTTACCCTGATTCATGAGTAACATAGGTACAACCTACAGGACTAATCCTAAAGTGTGATGCCACTTCATGGAAGTAAAAATTAAAGAATGTAGGGGCATCGGAAGGGATGTGTGCGTATATCACTTTTATGTGTTTCTTCTTCCAAATATATTATGATTCTTCTATACCATTCAGAATACTTTTTCAAAGACAACAGCACCATTAAGTATGGAAATATGTCGGCTTCGTTCATTGCTGTTAAACAAATCTCCATTAAACAAACACGCTTGCGATTTATCTCCCTTGAAATTAATGCAGCTGCCTTAGGAATAAATTCAACCCAATCTTTCCAGCTATGTCCTAAAATAGATTGGAGGAAAGAACTTTTTAGTAAGTGGCAATACTAGAATAAAAATTACTAAAACCTAAAGGAGTGGAATCAAACTGCTGGACAAATTAAAAGAAAAAAAATCCATCTTCACAAATGTAACTGCACTGTAACATTGACTGCCATCTTGCCTTCCCACTGCTTTTCGGCATATGCTACTGTATGTCTCCAGACCAACATGGCTTAGAAAGGCAGCATGCTCCATGTAATAGCACAGGCATGCCATCAGAAAAAATATTTTAAATGGAGATCACATCCCATAGGACATTGATCCTGATTTATTGTAATAACCTTCTGCAGTCAAGTACAAAATATACCCTCTCACTATCCTTTAGTGGTTGAGATTCCATTCTCTTTTTTGTTCCATTGCCTATTACATTTGTCTGATTCCCCGAAAAAGGGATTACGTAGCCAAGAAGAATTGTATTTTTTCTAATTATACCAGCTGCTCTGGTTAAAAAAAAAAGAAAGTTGCCACTTATTTCAAATCTTTGCCCTTCTCAGATATGTAAGGCAAAAATTAGCTGTAATCTACAAGTTATGATGAAAAACTAGTACCAATATTGTCTTACCAAACCTCTCCCCATTTATCTTATTTATCCTCTTTCATACAAGAGAAAATTTTAGCAGAAGCTGCCATATCAAACTTCTGAAGAGAGATGCTGAATCATGTCAGACTAACCATGCAGAAAAGAGAGGCTCTGAAGATCAATGAGCAGTTCAAAAAGATATTTTGCTTCCTTGTAAGGAAAACAAACAAACAAAACCCAAACCAACCAACCAGACCAAAACAAAAAAAACCTGCAACACAATATAGGTAAATAAAAAGCAATACTTAGATTTCTCAGAGGAAGCTATTACCTATAAGATTTGTACTACTCGACATAGAAGCCATTTCAGTGACCCCCTTCGCATCCTTTCTCTATTTTCTTATTTGTCTTGTCCATAGTTTGTAAAGCTTCTTTCAGTACAGGGACTTATTTCTTATGTTATCGAGGAGATATTACCATTACCATTCTAGAAGCTAATGGATTATAGCCTGGATTTTCAATTAGTGGCAGCTATTCCCATTACCCCTTCACATTTATTCCTTAAAAAATTCCAGAAAATAAATATAAATAACCTAATTATGAAATGCATGATGAAAGAAAAGCAAAAGTAATGGAAATACTGGATGCGAAGGCTGACAGAGGCTATTCCTTCTTTTTTCTCTTTTTTTTTTTCCTGTTTTTGATATGCTGTTGCTGCTTCTCACGGACCTGACAATAAAAAGAGAGACTTTTATGCTGTAGGACATAATCAGTCTTCTGCTGGGAGAGGAATTCTAGGCATAACCAGAGGAGACTGTCTCTTGAAAGTCTGCTCTGAACTTATAGACCCTCCCAGGTTTCAACTCTGGCTTAAGTTCTTTGTGTCTTTTAGTTCTTGTGATTAAAAATCACGAACTGAAACTTTGAGGGTGCTTCTGAATAAGAGTTCTGAAAACACAGTTGTAAAATACATGATTAACACAAGGCATAAAATCAGCTGTGTGACAATGTCTGTGGAAATTTAACTCGATACGCGAATTTTCTAATACTATTACATGGAGCTGCTATTTATAGTTTTCTAAAACCTTAAAAAAAAAAAAAAAGAAAAAAAAACCTCTAGCAAAATGTGTTACCACATTTTTCTCAACTCCAAATGTGTTTTCAAGGGATTTTTTTTGCCTGTTTCTGTGAAAGCAGTAGGAAGAGGATGCTTACAAAACAAATTAAAATTAACTGATATAATTTATCTTGTTTTCTAGGAAAAAGAAATCAAAAAAATAAACATCACATGAACATTGGGCTTCTCTCTAAATGGCACTGTTTGGGTGAAATATTTCTTCTAATGAAAACGCATTTTGATTTACTAACTAGTAATTCAATACCTAGTAAAATGTTAATACTAATTCTTCATACAGGCTGATAGTTTTGTCATCTCCATGGCAGTCAAAGTGCATGAGGAAAAGTATAGAAAGCAAAAAATGACACATTAAATAAACTTAGCCTGTAAAGAGAAGACAGATCCCACTTGCAGCTATCTGAGCTTTTAGACCCCAACAAGCATTAACTTTATTTTCCCTGAACTATTTCATACATGAAAACAAATCCAAATTGATGCTGCAACAGATGTCTATCCAGTTAGCTCTGACTCCATATACACTTATTAGTGAATGAAATGATTGAGCTCAGTCACCAGTGGTCTCTGAGCACCCGAAATATTGAAAGGCACAGTACATCATGGAAGTATGATTTTTACAGTGCAATGCGCTTCTGAAGCCAAATTGTTTAATCCTTCCCTTTGAGAGCATTGCCAACGACAACAATGTTTTGCAGTGTAATTGACTGATGGAAAAGGTCCAGTATGTTAAGGAACGAAAAAAGGAAAGGAGGGGTAGGAAGGGGGGATATCTGTTCTTTCTCAATGTCATTTGGCAACCTGATGAGCTCTGAGAATTTGTCAAATTTAAACTGACCATGCCCAGACAGCATTGTTCCTTTTCTGTTTCTTGGAGCAGCTTTGATGGCAAATGGGATACTATTTCTATCTTTCTGTCAGACAGTTATAATGTACTGTGTTTATAAATCCACCACCAGACTAATTTTTGTTAAATGGTCTTTCAAAATCTCCTTACCTCCTTGAATAAGCAGTACTGACTAAAATGTCATGAGGTGCCAATATATATTAAGTTGAAAGTTCCCTTGATGTTTTACTTTTTCCAGAACCACTAGCTACTCTACAGTCTTTCTGAGAAGCATATTTTCTTTAAGATTACAAATGCCAAGACTAACAAGCATAATTTTATGGATGCAAGAAAATGGTATGGTTTTAATTTGCAAGTATATATTCTTTTACAGAAAATGCACCTGTGGCAAAGTTTTTTGGGAAAAGATATTGTAGTATTTTGCTTATTAGTGAAATGTTATCTCTCTATAGGGTACTCCCCTCCTCCTTTCATAGTCTTAACCTGCAATCTACTGCAATAAAATACTGTAGGAGTTTCAGAAATATCTCTTTAAAAAGAAAGCATGTCCTGAAAAGCTACAATATTAGTGCATTAGCATTTTGAAAATCGCATTCATTGAAATTTCAAAGAACCACTGTTGAAGAGATGCATATTTCCAGGATGCTAAAAGTCTCAGAGGCAAGTGTATTGTGCACTAGGAGATAAAACTAGTTTGGCAGTTTCCCAAAGACTGAATCTGAAACGTTAACAGCAAACATTAGAGTCAAACCGTGTTTCAGATTCTGGAGAGGAACTGTGATGAGCTGTGATGAAACCACAGAATTTCTGCATTGCTTTTTCAGCTCTTTAGAGAAGAAGTTTTAGAAATCTTTAATGCAATCTATCAGCAAGTCTAACCTGGAAAATAATGCAATGAATGGCACCTGGATTTTTTTTTTTAACATAAAATATGAAGTTATAGCTCAGTTTTATTCTTATTCATAACCATGAGTCTAATTTGCTGAGGATATTTTGTTATTTCATGGAAAATACAACAGGATGTGTTGAAAACCAGGCATAAAGGTTTTAGCATTTGCGACATACATAGTGTACAAAACAGCAATGAAACAGATCAATCCATTATAGCTATGTGGAAGAAAAATTGCAGAGTAACTAGAAGTCAGAAGACAGGAATTGTCTTCATGCCTTGGACACATTAAGCGGTTGAACATTTCCTGGCAGGTCAGAAGGAGGACATAGCATTTTTGTAACTTCAAGAAAATATTATCAAATTATTTCCCGTTTCTTCAACTACCTTATATCACCATCTAAACTGAGAACTGTTCTTCAGAAATGTTATGGTTTTATTTTGACTAAGCATGATATCAGGGTTTTTTTCTCCCATGTGTATCAATTAAACAGATATTTCACTTACAGTAAAATCAAATCTATTTTACATATATACATCCATATGTTACACAAATATACATACATATACAAACACATTATGGGAAAAGTGCATACATACATATTTATACATTAAAGTGATTATGAAACTAGTCTGAGCAATGTTTAACAAAAAATAGCAGATACGGAGAGTAAATCTAAACTTAAGTCTTTTTGTAGGCATAGCAGAGGCAGTTAAGGATGAAGTGGTGTAGAGAGAACATATTTTACATATGTTTAGCTGATTTCATTCGAGGTAAATGAAGACATACCTGATATAAAGTGTACTAGTAAAGTATACTTGTCTGTATAACCTGCTTCTCCCCCAGCAATATCTGCAACATTTTGTACAACATTTACTAATAGTAAACCAGCAATAATTTCTGAGCTTCAGAAATGTTTAGAAATCCAAAATAAAATGCACAAATATCTCAATAGGATAAGAACAGACATGTTGGGTCAGAACAAGGATCCACCTAGCCGTCATATCTCTCATGTCAGTGGTCAATAACAGATACCTAAGGGAAGAATTACAAAACCATGAAAACAACCAAACAAACAAAAAAATGAGAGAGAGAGAGAGAAAATAGGATGATCCCTCCCCTGACAGACCCTCTCAGCCTCTGACAAGTAGCAGATTAGAATATTTTAGTGGATATTGTGTATAGATCACAGTATTTTGATGGATGGATGAGTGGATCTATCTACTCATCTTGCACTGCCTCCACCTACCTATACTTAATGTCCCTTGTGTCATCTGCGGTAATAAGTTCCAGAATTCAATTCTGCATCAGATGAAAAACATTTGGTATAATTTTTTTTAAAGCAGCCATTAATGCATTTCTTTCTTTCCTCAGTTGTCCTTGTCTAAACAAAAAGTCCTAATCTAGACTTTCCTAAAGTAGCTAATCATACTTGCCATTCTTTCGCATATATTTCAACAAGATTTTTTTCTGACCATTGCTGATGTTTTCAGAGATCTGCAATGACCCACAGAACTCCTTTCTGGTCTGTAATTAGAACTAATTTAGAGTCTCCTATTGTGCATATATTGTTAACATTATTTTTCCTTATTACTTCATGTGGAGCAATTGCGTCTGCAATTTTGTCACCTCTTCATTTGATTGCTTCTTCATTCAGTACTGTCTGATCCTTATGCAACTATTTGCAGCCAGATTTAGATTCAACTATTCTCAATAATTTTCTGTCATTAGCAGACTTTGCTACCTGTTCCTACAAGTTAAGGGGAAAGATATGTAGCAAAACAAGAGATTAGATGAGACTAAAAAAGGGTATTTGTTGGTTTTAAATCCACTTTTTTGCAATGTTTTATCAAAACTGCTAAGTAAAAATACTTTCTTTGACAAGTAGCTGAACAATCTCATTATGAGCAAGTTCCCAGGGTGGGGGTGGGAAAGAGAGAGGAAAAAAAAAAGGAGAAAAAAAAACTTTAAAAGGAAAAAGCCCATCAATTTTCTCAAAGTGGCTTGTACTTATCTCAACCACCTTCTTATCCTTTTCTTCATTTCTACTGCCCCTAAGCAAAAAAACCTATGAACATCTTTTTCCTCAGTCAGTCCTATTTTTGGCTTGGGCAGAGTTGCTAGTCCATAAAGCCGTATCTTCCACCTAATAGAAATAAGATATTATTTTATTTAATAGCACTTTATGGAGCCAATGTTACTATTCTATGCTTTGGTATGAACCTTGTATGGCTTCCTTGACAAGCAGGATTCAGCTCAGCTTCACTTTAACTGTCTGCATGTTGGTGTGCACTGGTCTAATCTATTCTTGACACATACCTGGTAAGAAAGCCTATTAGAGAATGAACTAAAAACATCACCCCATTTGTATTCATTACATTTAACATTAAACCACAACACCTCTTGAATTTTAAGTTCTTAAGTGGATGGCCAAGGAAAATAGGGACTTCAGTTATCACCCCTTTAGTGCAAGCTGTAGTACGATATAAAAATCCTAGGTATCTATGTACTGTTCTAATCAGTTTGCCTTGCAGATATCATTATCCAAAAATGAAACAATTTTGGAGGTAGCATTTCACATCAATGTTATCCAAATGTGAGCTGTAAGTGACCAACAAGACCAACAAAAAGTCCACCGCAGGCAAACAGAAACCCTTACAAATCTGCAACAGGTAGCAGACCTGCTGCTTCTGCTTCACAGAGTGCACGAGGTGGGGCAGGCAGGACCTAACATGGGCATCCCTTTCTTCTTCGTTACTCTCATGGAGGCATCGTGTCCTCCCTAGAGCTCAAACTTTGCAACACAGCAGGGTTGACCAAGCCAACAAGAAGTGGATTGCTCCTGGTGCAAGCCTGGGAGGGAGGCGGTAGTATTGTCCTTAAACCCACAGAGTTCTCAAAGTCTGATACATTCACAACCACAGAAAAAAATATCATTGCTGCTATATTTCCTATTGCCCTCCTATACCATCGATACCATGTGTTTCCCTGAAGAGACAGAAATGTGATCATGCTAGTAGCAGAGGCAGGGCTTCTGCACGGAAACAGGAGATGGCAGGTGGGTTTCCCACAGTGATCTCTGTATCTTGCAAAATCATTAGATTCTAAAATACCCCTACCTCTATGTGCAGATTATGTCTACAGAAACTTATAGCTTAACCTTGAGAAAGTATGTTGTGTTTTTCTTTTTGCATATATCACGAGAACAACCAGTGGTCCTATTCAGCCCTCAACGTAGCATCCAGGTTTGTAGTTTAAAAAAAGCAGTCTCCATTCTGCAGAACTCATACACTGAAAATGACTGGATAAAACGTAGGGATAAAATAAATCCTTAGGTGGAGAAGAGAGGTTTAAGGTGACAGCAACAGGAGTATATCTTTACATAGACAATGGGAACATGCTGAGCTTTGACCTATTGTTGCTGATTGATTACAGTTCATGCAGAATCTCATAAAGATGATAATTCCATGTCTCCATTTTATGCCTTTGCTAAATCAACATATCCTACATGTTGCCATAGACATTTCAAGTAAAAATTACAGACATTGGTATGTTTGAATAGCCATCGGTTATCGTACTACTGAAGCTGATTTAGAGAAAAAGTTTTCCTCTTTTCTTGAATTTTGTAGGATTCATTATTTCTAAGACACAGCAAAATGCAATTTTTGGCTTACTTTTCACAACTGAAATAATTCCTCAACCGATAGATAACAAAAAAATCCTTCTCAAGCAAAACGGTTTTGAATCATCCTGTGGATTTGAGGACATGGAAATACAACAACTGACAAAGGAATTTTGATAAAGCTCTCAGAGGACATATCAGAACAAGATATCTTCAGGAAAGTTATTACCATTTTAGCTGCATTAACTTTCCTTAAGTGATGCACTTTATTTTTAATCCAAGATCCTCCTCACCCTTGGCTGGCTTTTCCCAACATCCATGAATCATTAAATACTCAAGGCAACCTACTATTTAGAAATGAGAAATCAATGGTTTTATAAAGCTACTCACCACAGTCAACCTAAAAGAGGAGCAGAGAGTAATGTGAGATAACGATATAAGAGTAGGTGCCTTAATTAGGCTCTTTATTTATTTGACGGAGCCTCCAGAGATCCATTTGTAACCTTTAGGTGCTCCAAATCACTCTAGGGAAGTCCCATGGACTATATAAACCATATAGGTTCCCTAATTCAGAAACTCCTATTAGATATTTAAATTCTTTCCCCCACCTGACCCTTTTTTGTTCTTTTTTTTAAAGTGTTTTTATCTCTTCTGTGAATCTTTTTTTTTTTTTAAATACGAAAAAAGAATAATCAGTGTAATAACATCTTCCCAGAGGACAGCAAATTAGCACATCCACCTTAATCGACTGTAAACTACAAAACTCTCAGTTCCCACAGGCCCACAGATTCGGCAAAGAGCGTTGTTTGCAGTGGTTCCTCACCGCACCCTCTCTGTATGATTTGGCTTGTTTGTTCAAATAATAGTCATACATGGTTAAGAGATGATACACAAAATAAATATAAATACCAACAGGACTGTATTCTCATTTTTTAAAGGTAACTTCTGATAAATGCAGCTCTTTTTTAAACACCCTCAGTCATGGACTTTGCTCATTTGGCAAAGGCCGTCACTACAGTGGACAACAGCCTCCATCAAGATAGTTAGGAAGTAGATTTCTACTCATTTGTCTGCTTCATGAAATATCTCAGCTCTCCAGTCCCACTCCTGGGTTGTGGTCATCTGAAAATCTGTTTCAAGTAAATTAGTTCATTTCCTGGACTCTTTTGGGATAAACAAACTAGTTTATTGTGATAAGTGAAGGCACTTGGAAAAGTATATGTTGCTTGTCTGAGCAAAAGGGTGAATGACACTAGCTACGATTTCTTATGCAGGCAGCCTAATTTCAGGTTTACAATCCAGGCCTGGAAATCTACTTTGACTTCTCTTTTTACTGGATTACTGGAACTATAACAAAGCTGAGAATTAAGTAACATACATTTTCCAGCATTTCCTCCATTTCTTCCACGTTATTCTTCCATTCTTGTAAAATCATAACCTTTTGTAGTTATGGATATCTCACTTAGACCAAGATCTCATTGGGAAGGCAAGTATGTTCTGCAGGAAGTTTCACTAAACTATTACTTCAAAAAATGGGAAAAATACCTAAGTGTGGATAAAATTAATAAAGCTTCTACTTCTATTGTTCTAAGATATTCCTTCTATAGTGAGCCTTTGATTTTTATAACTGATAATTAGTAGATGGTAGATTGTTCAGTAAAGCAGTGGTCTCCAAAGTAGGGTGTGTGCACCCAATGGAGCGTGCAAGACAATCCATTGGGGTGCAGGAAGAAAATATTTTTTTTTGTATCATAATTAAATAAAATATTTAAAAAAATAGAAGTTGTTTTTATTTCATCTTTGTCTCATTCTTTTTTAATTTCTACTTTTATGTATGTTTTATAATTACATAATATACTCGTATACTAGTACATATTTAAATTATAAATAAAAACATACATGTACATATATCGGGGGTGCATGCTCGAAATTTTTTTACTGATAGGGTTGCACAATCAAAAAAGTTTAGAGATCACTGCAATAAAGAATCCATGGCATTTACAAAACCACTATAAGTTTTAGCTTTTAAAAGTACAAAAAGTTTCATGTAAAGAAATCTCGTCTAAATTTTATGAGCAAAATTAAAAATTGCAATACAATATATACCACTAATCAAAATCAAGAGAATGCGTTAAAAATCTGTGAACAGTTCCATAAACAAACACTCTCCGTAATCAAAAGAGCATGTAAAAATCATCTTCCTGTCTGATATCAATGGCATTTAAATTCTTCCTGATTCCTTAATAATTTCACTATTAGGAAAAAGGTTAGAGATAAAAAGGGTTAGAGATGAATACACTTTAATGCAGCACGGAAAAGAAAAGCCTCTTTTGTAATGAAGACCCATCTCTTGCTAAATCTAACTAAAATAAAAAAGAAATTATTTCCTGCTCAGCTATAAAATATAAGCAGCTACATACATGGAGCAGCTATTTTTTAGTATTTTTTTTACCAGCCCTTGACAGAAAAATTATGCTTGGGAATTTGAAACTCTTATACACCATTCACATATACCTAATAAATAATGACAGAGAACTGGGTAAGCCTAGTGGCTTACATGTCTGAATAATATTTACTTAACCAGAACATTTATGCATCACTTTTTTTTTTTTTTTTCCCTGAGCTGAATGGTTCATATAATACAATTGCCACAGTCATTCTCTCAGCAGCACTGAAATCGCCATTTAAGTGCCATCTGTGAGGCAGCAGCAAACTGGCTGATTCTGTGCCTTTGTTGTCCCATATGATGTTATGCCTTAGTTAATAACCGAGAATTCAAGCGCAGAGAAAGATGAATCTCTCTGATGTCATTCCCTTCATTGTATTTGAAGATCTGTGCCCCACCACCTACTAAGCTTTCCCTGCCTGACCCGTGTTTACCTTCTGTTGGTGCCACTTCCCACTGTGTTATTGATGTGCTTTTCTGCCCGGGAAGCCGTCTTTCTCAATGCACTTTGTTAAGCCCAGGCCATGGGCACACACTGTTCTTTGTTGTACTGTATATGAGGAATGTTTTTGGAGGGGAGCGCTGATGATATCAACGATTAGGAGTTAAAGTGTCTTCGAAGCCACAGAAGCAACATGCTGCATTGCCAACACGCTGCATTGCCAACACGCTGTATTGCAGGGATTAGCCGTAAAGCTATTCAATTACAAGATACAAAAGGTCATTTTTTTCTCATACCTAAGTGCATTTTATTTACGTAACAGAAAACTACTTGCTTCTGAATACACAGATTGTGCGTGTTTCAGTTACTTTTTGATTTTCTTCTCTTGTCCTTTACAGTTTTCTTTACCTAGCTATGTTCAAATCTGCGCAAAAGGGGACTCCACATTTAAGGTCAGCAATACTATTAAAGGAACAAAGTACCTGCCTATTGACCACCAAAGAAACCAGATGTGGAGGCAAGGAATTTCTGATTTGACTTTTTCTGCCTTATATTTGAAGGTGTTTCCCAAACTGCAGTATATGCACTTAATCATAAGTCAGGGAAAGAAGGGGAAAAAAAGGGACACACAAAACCCCCCTGCTTGGCAGGAGGGCAAATAACAAGATTACGGTTTGGTCAATACATACCAGAGCTGATCATGAACATTTGGGGCTTCATTTCCCAAAAGGGCAAAAAACTCACCTTTGAAGAGTGGGAAATTCTCTTCTTGGGCCTTTTTTTTTTTTTTTCCAGTGGTACTGGTGGTGTTTTTGTTAAACCTCTAATACCTGTTTATATTTCCTAAATAAGTCTAATACTGGTGAACAAACTTACTCTCTTTTTTATTCTTGTCATTATTCAGGAAGAAATCCATGAAAAGGTGGCTGTTCACTTACGAATAACAGATCTTGTAAAATTATACCCTGAATGATGCCTTTCCTTTCATTCCATCTGTGCAGTTTATCTTCTAAACCAAATCGATTCTATGTCTCTACAAGAAACACCAATTGTGCATTCTGATCTCAGTTAACCTATCTCGGGAGAAAAAAAAGACTTCAAAATGCACGTGGCACTAGAGGCTTGATGAAGCAAAACGGTGAAATGATGACTAAGTCTAACGAGCACTGTGATTTAAAGCATCCAGCCTTTGAAAAAGAAGAATACCTAGAGGGTTTCCTTTCCCAACTGCCACCCGAGGTGAGTTGGTACCAGGTCTGTGACAGCACTACTAATTTTCTGCTCTCCTCTGGAAGTGCAGTAGGTCTGGGCTATCTTATTAGTTACATTCTTTATTGCATAAATGCTGGCTCTTCCTAGCAGAAAGAAAGTATGAATAAACATGTAGTGACATCAAGAGGACCAACTGCTGTTGATTAATGGATAGTGGACATGCTAGACTGGGAGAAACCAAACGTATCATCAGAGCCCGTTTAATGTGAATGAAAGCATCTGTGATCTAAAACAGGAGGCATATCTGAAAAATTTAATTGTTTTCTATCTTTACTTACAACAATAATAGTGGTAGTAACTTAATCCTTATTTTTGCAAGAAAAATCAAAATACTGATTTGATCCACAGTTTCCTTAGTTTCTTTTAAAGTTGCACCTTAGATATTCAGAAAGAAAACCAAGCAAGCAAGCAAGCAAGCAAGCGACCAAACAAAAAAACCCAAACCTGGAGTTGACATGATTTTAATATTTCTATCACCTTTGTTTTACTCTAAAATAATAAAGATGACTAGTAATATTAATAATATTTTGATAACATCTAATATGACCATCACACTTATTTTTAAAACAATAGGAAGTATTTTCTTCAGAAATCTTTTTCTTGTATTTTTTACCCTGTATAGGTGAGGGGTTTTGTTTAGGATATGGATTTGTTTCAATTACAGATTGATCAGGGAAATATCAAAATTTACCAGTGAAGACCTGAAGTAGCTACCTTCTTATGTATACTACCTGCATTCTGTGTAATGGCAATACTTCAAAAGAGAAGGTAGTGAACACTACTTTTCTGGTATTTATTGCAACGCCATTAATCATTAATGTTCTGTTTTGCTAGTCAATCAGTAGTAATACAGTTTCATAGAAACTTTGCTGTAATTTAGTATGTCTGAATGCCATTTTTCATGTATCTAATCAATGGTTTGTATTCAAATCCAAGAGTTTAAGGAGCAAACAAATAGGTTTGATATTTCCCTAACTGAAAGGTCTAAAGAAAACTAATATTTCTATCAGACACTGCCTTTTTCTTTATTGATCACTCAGTAGAGCTGGAAAAGATCACTAATGTCACTATTATTTCTCTGCTTCCTGTTTTATCACTGATGATCTATTGCTCTGTTTGGAAATAAATACACTGGAACCAATATACTGAGAACAGGCAAAAGTGCCATATCAATTCTAGTCATTTGTTTAATCTCCTTATAGGCTAGTTATGGGTGAAATGTTGTAAAGCCTACTTATTAATTCATTTTCTGTTTGCACTTGAAAATATGTCACTAATTCAGAGCCAAATGCTTTAAAATAGAAACAGTTCTAGCATCCTTGAAATAAAATTATATTTTCTTCCTTTTAGTCAAACCACTTAACAACCTATGGACCTGTTCATAGTCAGGGGCTATTAAATTTTTCTCTAAGTAGGCAGTAACTTGGGTTTTTTAATTAGTAATGATGGATTAATTTCATTTGAAAATAAATTAGAGAAGGAAAACTGGACAACTAAGGGATTATCAGCCAGCTATATATAATGACTTACTTTTTACATGCCAATAAAGGTGATTTTAGATCTAATGAGCAATTTCAGTAATCATTTGTAACACGAACAAGCATGGCATTTGCAAATATAATGATACAGTAAATCAAACCCACTATATGTGGCTTCATATCTCTCAAGACAGGTCATAAAAGCATGTGGCCTCCATTCATCAATACCCATGGCAAACATACAATTACATCCTATATATTGTTTGTAGAACAAATATATCCATAAACATTTCTCTTCATCTGTGTCTCAGCTGCAATGTACTATAGACAGATCTTTTAAATGTGAGCAATGCATTATAGAAGATACGACTAATTTAGAGAATTTCCATTTGAAAGAGAAATGAGTAATAATTGATTGGCCTAGATCCAAAGTCACAGTGGGGTTCAAAAAGCTTGTAAGTGCCCTCATAAAAATAGAAGCTGTATCAACCAATTGAATTTAATTATATGTGAAGGTGATGAGGGAGCTAAACAGCCTGTAATTGGAGTCCAATTACTCAGCTGGTCTTCCATAAAATTAATTCATCTGAAAGTTTGCCATTGTCCCGTGCTCGAGGCCTGCTGCTGGTTTAATTAGTTAATACTGAGGAATCTTGAAACATTACATTATTTGGTCTTTATTGCCAATTATGGGTTAAGGAAAATTGTATATAAAATATTAACATCTGCTTCCAGCACAACCTGGAGAGGGCAAAGGCAAAATATCTTTTTCTTAATCATGTTAAGAGGGGGAAAATGTCTTTAAACACAGGGAAAAATCTTCCTGCTAGTCACGGCTTATCAAGTTAAAAATCAAGGTGCTAAAGATCATTTGAATGAATTGTAATAAAAATATGAAGTATAAGAGTTTATACAGCAAATTCTTGTAGAAACAGTTAACTGTGCTATGGAGTTCAAAAATCACTTGGACCCAGAAGGAAGCCAGAGAGGACAACAGCTTGGACCACTGGTCCTTTTACTCAGTGGTAGTATCCTTATTGTCCCTAGTAACTGTGGGAGTGAGTACAATAGCATTCCCTGCCTTCCTCCACTTCCAGGAGTATAATATTTACTTCTAAATATTAACATTAAATAACAATATTTTATTCTGAAGAATGGGGTTTTTTTGGAAAAGCTTACTCACTCAAAAGCCAACAGCTACTGAAATTTTCTCAAGTAATTTCTGTCTCTCTTTTTCATATAAAAACTGCATAGTCCCGTTGAAATTAAATGGAAAGGAGACAGGAAGTACCTATGGTTAAATTAAACTTTAAAAGACAATAACATTCCACTTCTTCTGGTTCACTTCAAAACTGTCTGCAGACAGCAGCTTTTCTACTGTTTTAACAGTTTTCAGATCAGGCTACTGACTGGGTTGATTCCTTTTATTTTTATGGCAATTTCAGAAATAACAACCATAGAAAACAAAAGTACCATGTACTCTGAAGTGCACATTATGTGATACATGCCTCCAAAACCTTTTTTGAACCCAAGATGGCAAAGAAGAAAAAAAGTATTTGACGAGTCTCAAGAATGGTATGCATTTATTTCCCTGAATACACATGAATATCTACAGAGAGTTAATTACAGTAAGAGAACTATAAAAAGGTCCAATTTGGAAAGCTTGGGGAAGTGTTTATCAACAAAGGACAATTTTTTTTTAATTTTTAAGAGTTGAAATTTAAAAAGAATCCATTTTGTGGATTGGATTAAAATAGCTTTGTAAGGAGTTACACACACTGCCTGTATTGTATACTTCTAAAGCTTTCTCAGCCGTACAATAAATAATTCTACCATAGCACTATTGAACATATGTAACTCAAATTGTCATTACAGTTTTCTATATCTCTTCCAGAAATAGAATTACTAAAGCCAATTGCCTTTTAAACTCCTTTTATTCAATCAAGAATGTCAAGATAAATCTATACTTACCAGAGTAACATTAGAGTCAGACTTTTAAAACAAAATATACTGTGTATTTCAGAAACTGTGAGAAAGAGGCTAATCTCCTAAGGGCTAGATTTCACTATGCCTCAGAAAGGGGAAAAAAAACCCCAAAACGTACAAAACCAAGTCAGAAACTGAAGAACTTCATCCAACTTTTAAAGAAAAATAAATACAAGGCTTCATTTCCTAAACTTAAGAAGGAAACTGCTGGAGCATTAAACATTCTTTTAAGCCATAGAGAAACATTAAGTTTCTTTGATTAATCTGAACTATTTCTATGTTCTGCCAGCTCTGTAAAACATAAAGAAACAAAACAAAAGAAAGTTGTTGAACAGTACAGTCAGGCGGGCGAAGAAATTACATTGGTAATGCCTATGGGCTTCCTGACGAGGGAGGGTCTCCAGCGCTGTCATAAACACTATTAGAAATGATCTAAAGAGATTTGGTAAACAGATTTTAAATAGACTTTACTATATATAATTAGCATATAGGATTACCCATCATGGGCGATAATAGGCTACACAGTGGATGATTTATATGGCTCAGTTTCTGTGCTTTCCCTCCAGCTCGTGGGAAGAGCGCGGAGACCACACCAGCCCATGGGAAGCGAGAAGTTGCTGAGGGCTGTTAGTGCTGGAGGGGAGATGCTGAAGCACTCCTTACTGAGCAGAAATGGCAGGATACAACCATTAAAAATGCCAGCATTCACTAATGGGAGGAAACACAAGTGCTCCCGTCAACCCTTCGGTACTAGTTTGAGTGCCTGCCATTCAGATAAGTAAACTCACTCGCCATAAAAAATACGGGAGTGTTTCTCTTTCAGCAGGCGGAGTTTCTGCTGAGTCAAAGTGATGTATCCTACAGAGAAAATATATCAGTGTATTCTCTCTCCTCTGTCTCTTTCTCTCTCCTTCTACACTTGCTCTTAAAAAAGGTCTCCGTATTATAAACAGCATCTAACATAAGAATATTTCCTTTCCTTGGGATAGAAATATTTGAGTAAAAAATGAAGCTGACTTTAATTATATGCGGGCAGTGAGCTTTATCCCCTTCATTATATTTATTGACTATATATATTCTGTTTCTTATTCATAGCTGGGTAAATATGTAAAAAGAAAATCTATGACACTTTTACAAATTATTATTGGCTGTTGACAGTGGGCAAGCCAATTTCAGTCCTGCATAGCTACCAGCCCTATAAAAACCAAATAGTTCTGTGGGCTCTGAAACAACTGAAATTGGGGGGATCAGGGAGTGTTATGGGTCTGTATCTTATGCATGACTGCTTTGCAGATTTGGCTTCAAACTTTTCTGTGAATTTGGGCATTTTTAAGGAGTCTCTCCTTTATGGATTCTTTGGATTCTAGTTTATGTAGTATTCCAAGCTTTTTTTAGCATGTTCCTTCTTTTTCCCATCTGCCTACCTTCTTGAAACTTCACTGAGCTTAATTATTCTCTCCCCTTTCAAATTATTTTTAAATCAGGCAATGGGTTTAAAAGCTGTTGGTTGGACACCAATAAAACTGCATGCATTTAGCAGTTTGGTGCAAAGGATTAAGCCTTGTAAACTGTTAGTTCCACCTTTTCTTGGAAATAATGAGAAAATTAAAAAAAAAAAATCACGGTATAAAGCCTCATTTGACATGGTGTTTTGACTGACCTGGGTCCTTCACCTTCACCTTTCTTGATAAGAGCCAAGCGCAGAAGACTAAAACTATGCCTGAAAAGTTTCTGCTGGTATCAGTGATCAGGTTTAGCCTGACTCAATACTCACTGATTCAACACTAGAAGAAAATAATTCAGTTTTTTCAAAAATTTCATACTGAAGACTTTACCTGCTGCATTCACTATCCTCAGAATGGACACTGCCATCAACCTAAAAGATATAAACAACTGATTTGCCTTTCTTATCTGCAATAGTTCTATATTTGGTTAAGCGGTTATTTGAATTTTTACCTATAGGCAATTGTTCAGATATCAGCTCAAGCAATAGAAATAGTACTGTTATAGTGCTGCTTTCAAGCTAATTAGCATAGTTTTGCTCTCTGAAGCCAAAGTCATGCATTCAGACGATCCTGTTGCATGCCACAAGCTGGCTGTCTCCACTCTACATACTGCACATTTACTTTTTTTTTCTTCCTTTCCCTTGTTTAAATGCATACACAAGGTAATATACTGCAACTTTCAGATCTTTCAACATTATTTCAGCCATATTTTTTCTTCCCATATTTCATTCTGCCTTTCAATATTATTACTGACTTTTCTATTATACACACTGTATTTGAAAATCTTTCAGTCATACATTTGCCTATATAGGACTCAGAATCGAAATTCTGATTAGAGGATAGAACATTATAGATATCACAGATTTTCAGGGCTGAAAGAAACAACTAATTAACTAAACTGAAATGAAAATTTTAACCAAAAGTTTTTTGGTTAACAGAACATTCTCAAACATTCATCCACTTAAAAAAAGCATTATTATGTGGATCCTTGATGAACATGATATCTGTTGTTTTCTTCCAAGCCAACAGCGCTAAAATTTCATCAGTTTCTAAACAGCAGAGAAAGAATAATTTCTTACCACAGAAAATGTCATATCAGGCCTAGTGCGTACTCTAAAGTGTTAATCCAGGATTTTTTCTGGAAGGCTCAGTTTTCAGATGGGCAGAAGCGTGTCACGCAACCTCCCACAGTCTCACCTGGGCAGTTACAGCTGCCCATCCATACCGTGCTCCGAGACCCATGGGCACAGGGAGCTGAGGCAAGTAGGAGCAACACTTTGAGGAGACAGCAGCAACGAGGTGCTCAGGTACCACTTTTGCTGCCTTCACTCTGAATTGCTACCTCACTGGTTCTTTCTCATCTTCCCCTGATGATGCCTCTTTCCAACAGTGCCGATTTCTTCTAGGTTCTCGCTGTTCTGCTATTATCTTGCAGCAAGGGTGAGGGTGAGGATAGCATCGGTGCCCAGAGGGGTGGGAAAGAAGTAGGAGAGGACAGGGCAGTGGCAAAGAGGTGAGGACAGGGGAGGGAAGAGGTAGATGTTAATATGGCTGTCTAAGAGTCACTGCGCTAAAATATAAACTCCAGTTCAGTTAGGCGTTAGTCTAGGGAAATCCTATGGTTTACATTATGCAGGAGGTCAAACTGTATGAGTAGAATAGTCCCTTCTGGACTTCTTGTCAACAAACCTATCAAATAATTTTTTTTTCTTAATTACACATAAAAAGTATTGTCATTTATTTTCAAATACTTCATTAAGGTGCATTTCATCATTCTTGTAATCTTATCAGTGAGCAACTGAGAAGTGCTGCATAGAATATAGCCCAATGGACCCCTCAGTCAAAGTACAGGAGACACATAGATGAAAGCTTACAGTAGGATATGGGACAACATTTTCTTGGAAGCCACTTGAAAGTCACTTAGTACTGTCATGAGTACACAATGGAAATTTCAGAGCGCTAAAACATAACAAAATATGAGGAGTCCAGAGTGCTAGCACACAGCTCATTTCTGCAATATTTGGAGCTGCAGAGCAAAGCTGAAAAAAATGCTTTTGTTTTCCTTTTTGATGGGGTTTCCTAAAGCAATGCTAGGTTTGTTTTGATGCAAAACCTCGTTTTCAGCATTTTGACAATTTCAAGAACTAAATTCTTTTCACTTCAAGTTGAAGTGTTTGATTCAGAATGGGCTGTTTTCCTTAGATTACGGACATAAAACTGAGATATTAAAAAAAAAATAAAAATGTAAAGCTACAAATAATTTCAAATCATAAAAGGTTCCATTAAAAATGTTGTAACAAAATATTTCATTTTCCCCACTCTTGTCCTTGAATAAATAATTTGTTGAAAGTAAAAAGACAATTGTGAAACGTTTCTGTCAGTATATTTGCATTTTTCACTGAAAACAACAGTAGGGATAAAAGTGATCTGGTACAGTGTCCTCTGACTGCACCCATAGCACTCACCAGAAAGAAACTACCCTTCTGTCTTGAGGAGTTTTTCATATGTTTTTCTCTTTGTGAAGGAGAAGTTTCACCCAAGTGAGTAGCGTAACTTGGTGACTTCGCTCACGAGCACAAAAAGTCAGTCTGACGCTTCTGTTAAAGAAAGTAAATAATTGCTTTGACTGAAAAAAAAATCATTTCCAAGGCAAAAGTGGGATCTACGTATTGACTTTTTCACATTATTGAAATCTATAGTCTTGCACATAGTCAGCAAACAAGCTGTACTTAACCAAAATCACCTGCCTACTTGAAGCTCTTTGCAAGACTGGGACGTAAAGGAGCAGCAATGCATAAAGACAAACCTATTTTCATTTCACTTTAATGACCTTTAATATTTGCAGACCACTTTAGAAATGAAAAATGGTCCGTCTAATTTCTAAGGCGGGTGCGTGTGCCCCATCTCCTCAATATTCCATCTGTACATGCATCATTCAGATGGCTGCTCAAGGGCTGTTGACTGACTCAAAAAAAGCACTGTAGGTGAAAGCCACCAAAGTCACCTGGGAAGGAAATAGTGCCCACGTACTTTGGGGTTACGGAGCCAAGCCCAAAGGTGGCTCTAAATGAGTATGTAATTAGATGCGCATATGTGTCTGTGTTACAAGGACCGCAAACCTTGCCAAACATGCCAAGACCTCAGGAAAAAGGAAGACCAAGGCTCTTTACTGCTCTTTACTGCTTTACTGACCAAGGCTCCCTTAAGTTCACGCTCTGCCTAAGCCCTATTGCACTCTTTGCGGCCACAGTGGTCTCACAGGTGACACTATCTTTCTGAAAAGCTGTTTTAGGGAAAGATCGCTTAGTCTTATGTGGAACTTTTCGTATAAAATTTTGTTGGACAAAAATGTTGGCAAAGGGAAACACTGCTTTTTTCCCTCCATTTTAAACTGAGGGTCAGTCTCTGTGGCAGGACTAAAATATCACTTCTCATAATTTATACTATTACTATAAATAACTTGGTTAGCAGTTGTCACTGTCTTAAGAGACAATAGTCTTTTTAAATTGGGTTTGTTTGAAGGACGGGAGGTTTGCAGCAAAATATCTTTACGTGTATATACTTATGCCTGTCTGTCTATATGTAATAGCAGGTGTTTTGTACTCCACAGGATGCTTTCCATTTTCACAGGAATCAGGGATATAACTGTGAATAGCTTATGTTTGTTTGGTTTTGTTTTGGAGAAACCATAAGCCAAAGTGGGATTTGTTCCTCTTTTGCTGGCAATGACAAATTTTTATTGTTTTCTTTTTCACACACATTTAGCCACATACTCTTACTTCGTCGCACTTGCATAATGCCATTTTAAAATTACACTGAATGGCTTTTAGAGGTCGTGCCAGCTTTGGGCTTAGTTCTGATACCCTCACAAACACAACCCCCCATCTATTCCTTAAAGAGATGTTATCGAGGATACAGATTTGAAGCATTTCTACCTGCATAAATGACCAGCACACAAAATATTAATGGAAAAAAGTCTTCCTATAAAGCCTTATAATTACAGGAATTATTTTTAACAAGATAAATTTTTTGATGGAAAAGGGAAAAAAGCATAAAACTAGGTAGCCATGTCATGAGTTTAATATTCTGGTACAAACTGCAGCAGGAAAAAATGTCAGACATAGCTGTTGTCACTGTATAAGGATCTTGATAAAATAAATAGCATGAAAAGATTTTGCATATAATACTATGCAAACTTTTATTTAACATTTGAAATAACATTTCTGTGTGACATTCCATGTGATAGTTACTTTCTTCAAGTAAGCTATTATGTAAAGAAAAAAAAAATAATTTTACCTTATTTCCCATTCTATGGTTACACAAGAAATAGTCTTCTATCCCACATACATCCCAAAACTATACCACTTTCCCTCCAGTTTCCACAACCCAAGCACAACTGTGGCTTTTAAAAGTGTGTATCTTTCCCTACCTATATTATATGACTGAGCCCTGGAATAGTATTAAAACACATGAAAAAATCTAAGCAGCAAAAAACCCCAATGACCCAGCAAGGAAAACCAATATCCTTTGTCATTATATAGTCCGTAACAGTCATGTTTTTGACAGTGACTCTTTGATACATGTAAACTAGGAATCTTTCCTCTCCTAAAACACTGAAACACTTAAGGCCTACCCTGAACTTTTTAACTCCTGTGTGTGCCTCTTTGATGAGGCTGTGTGTCTGCTGCTGAGCTTCAGCAAGGACGTCTCTGCCCTTCCAGCCTTCAGACAGCTCAGGCTTATCTGACCAGGAGCTGCTTCAAACCGGTATTTTTTGCAAAGGAATTTTTTGATCACCAGCTGTTTCTCCCTGCAAATCCTGCTTCATTCACTGCCTGTAGAAATTGTCCACTAACACTCACACACATACACATGCAAAGCTTGGGGCTTTTTAAGCTAAACAGTAGGATCTTTTATTTGCATAGATTTAAGGTGTAAAAAAACCCAAATTACCCCCCCCCCCAAAAAAAAACCCAACAAAATGACACAACAAAACAACAAAAAAGAGGTAGAATGAAAATATTTTGGTAATGGCAAGCAAATTTAAAATTTTCCAAATGATGGCTATGGCTATGAAGACGAGCAACAAGCTCACGTGACATATAAAACCAGAGGACCTCACCCGCACGTCACAGTTACCAATATTAGCATGTTCACATCTCTTGTTACCCTTAGCACTTACCAAATCTGTTCAATGCTGTCTTCCCAATCTTTCTTCACATGAGTACTCTCAGGAAAATCCCATAATCTGTAATATGAATCAAACATATTTTTTGGTGGTTTTAGAGCAAATCCATGGGGTCTTATAATTATAAGATTTAATAAAAAAAATGAATCTTTCCTCTACATTGTTTAAAACCTTTTGGTAATACTATATGCAAAAAAAAAAAAAAAAGCATTCCTGCCAACTCTTTTCTTGTTCCTTTAAGAATTCTCTGGAAATATTATTATTAATTTAAGCCTTTCCTACATAACTGCTCCTTATAGAAGAAAACTTGCATGTAAATAACTCTCACTATAAACCAATATGAGAGCAAGTTCTATATAATGAAATCCATTACAGTAATATAAACCTGATCTAGGAAACACACACGTGGCTGTATTCAAATAAATAGCCTCATTGCTTGCAAATTTATATAGTAAATATTGTGGTATTCAATTTTATATAAATACTAACAATTTGAGCAATGTATTTGCAGTTTCTGAGAACTAAAAACTATTTTGTTAAGAAAAAAATAAGAATAGCGCATAAAAATGTGGCATGATACTATAAAAGCTGAAAACCACTGTAAATACATTGGATATATTACAGGCAAAGAGGCAGAGCATGGGGTTTCAAAACAGAAACAGCACATACATAGAGAAGAGCAGCTGTGGTTTATTCCTTCACTGAACTCACCAACAGACAAAGTTTCACACTTAACCACCCCATACCACCCCATCCTGCACTTCCATTAAGATATTTATTTGGGGGGACATTTCATAAAAGCAGATGGTAATCCAAGGAGTATTTTATGACAATGGCTTGCAAGTAAGTGGTGGTCTCTAGTCTTCCAGGTGGCCCACACAACTCCTTCTGTCACAACAGTGGAGCATCTGTCATTCGGCAAGCAGTGACACTTACTTACTGTTTGTTGTAACCTGGGACTGGTTTAGAGTTTCCAGCATATTTTGTAACCCTCTGCAGTAAAACAAAACAACGAAAAAAGCACATTTCTGTGCAGCTGCTCCGTATAGTTTTTGAGTAAATCTAACTATGACCAAACTTGCTAATGTGCTAAATAAGAAAGCTGAAATAAAGGGTATAGCAAAACTGTGAGCTGCACCATGAACTGAAGAGATTAGGAATGCGAAAACAGAAGGGAATAGGACTTTCTTTTCTTAATAGCTAATTATAGAATGTAAGTTTTGAGTTTGAAAGCTTTAATTCCTAGATCTACAAAAGATGTCTCTATCTAGAAAGTGAATAGTAAAAATGTAATTGAAAAACCCCAAATCCCTGTAAATGTAAACAAAATCACTGCTCTGGTTGTATTAAAGCAATTTTAATTTTTATTTTAATTATTTTAATCTTGTTTTCTTGAGACTGACTGTCTTACTTTTAAGCAATCTGCACTGCAGACAAGACAGGAAAAGTATGGAATTGGCACTGAGAGAGGTGACAAAACCCTACAGTTTTACGATGAAAATATATATTTTGTCTTCTATAGGAATGCATAAAAGGAATGTATAACTTAAAATCAGCTTTTCAAAGAGAAAACAAAATGAAACAAAAAAAAGAAGGGAAAAAAAGGATAGTTTGAGAGCATGCTGTCATTCCCAACTAAATACTAAACTGATTGGGGTTCCTGTTACAAAGATCTACATATGTAGTTTAATTGGTCTTTTATGAGTACTTACACAAGATTAGGCACAACCTTTGAAATCATTAACCCGTTCCACCCATTTATTTTCTCTTCTTCTTTTTCTCTGCTTATTCTTTTTATGCCAGAACAAGCAAGTGGAGAGAATAAATTAATCAAAACCAAAAAAAATCAATTTGGAAACAGAATAAAATTTACTGTGAAAAATCGCAGACATACCTCTGCTAATTTCTACTGTCTCTCCTCTTCATACTCTTTTTCTTCTTTTCTTTTTTTTTCAATAAAAGGTCTACACTTTTCCTAGAAATGCACATATTCTGTTTATAGCAACAGAACATTTTAATATCACTTCATTAAGCATAAAAGAGTGCATTTTTAAATCCTGTCTCTGTTTATGATCTAATTACATTCCCTATTACATTAAATGGAGGCTGCTAATGTATAATATCCAACTTTGTTCCCCATGGCTTCTGACAAACAAAATCACTACTGTATTCACATTAAAAATAAATCAAACACATTATTTTCAGTGTTGCAACATTATGAATTGCCACAGTCCCCTGGTGGTCTTCAAACAATGTTAACAATATAGCATTCAAGTAATAAAGCAAAAGAAAGAAATGGAAAGGGTATTTTATAGCCCAGGATATGTCTTACCCATCTTCTTTACACACCTTATTCAGCATTGTTTTTAAACAGAAAGTTCACTAAAGGTCTCTGTGTGACAGTGTAAACTCATGAAAACAGTTACATAAACACTCTAAAAGATGATAATACACCTATATAATTATAGTCTTTTTAATACCAGCTGGGCTGGCATAGTGTCTAGTAGAAACGCTATGTATTTCCTACATTTTGCTTGCTTAAATCTATATATTCATGATGATACTATAATTTTTTTTAATAGAAGTGCATCTGAGAATTTTGTGCTGTAATGCAAATTAATTTCCTTAAAATAGTCAGAGTATGAATTATCTACTCAGTTTCTTGAGGTACAGAAGAACATCCACAAATGAAGCTGAATTATCTTTGAATTAATAATGGCTCAAAAAAGCCAAAGTTTATGCAAGCTTCTGCAGTAGCCTCCATCAAAGAAAAACCTACACACTGTTTTACCGTAAATGTGTTCAAGGCAGAAACATGTTCTGGTTAAGTGGATATCCATTTGTATTAAAGTATTTAAAAATATTTTTTCTATGAGGGATTTAGCATTATTTTCTGTACAAATAGCCAATCCTTGTTAGTCAGCGTATGGTACAGCACAAAGGCGAACGTCGTTCCAGCGTCATTTTCGTTTACCTTTCAAACGCACATTTCTGATGTTCAGCTTTTGAAAGCTTAATGATTATTTACTTGAACCTAGGAAACTGGAAGAGCGGACAGACTTTATGAAGCTGAAAGATGATGTGGGGTGTGCGAACATTCATACCGTGCCTTCGTTATCTTGTTCTCCCTCTTGTGGCCTCGGATAGTAAGAACGTACGAGATCCTGCTTCGACATAACAGCACGGCTCTCGTGCCTGTAATAATTGGGGGGAAAACCAAGACTTTGGGTGAAGGTGCCATAGGATCCTGCCACCGCCCTGTCACTGGAGGGGCATCTGCGTGGCGTGGTCCTCTCCGCCCCAGAGGGACGCGGGGACGATGGCCACAACGGGGTCGGGAGCAAAGCCACTTCTGCGATACTTGCCCGCGCGGATCCCACAGCAGAGCAGGGTGCTGCGCACCTTTCCCCAGCTTTCCGACAAAATTAAGCCCGCTGCTTTTCAGCTCAGGGCGGCCAAGGTTTCCAGGCTAAGGCCTTCACACCCGGCTTTGCCATCTTCACCAAGGCCTGAAGGTCATTGTGGTCGTTTCAAGGCACAGTTGCCCACTTCGGTTGCACAAACCAATTCTTTTCTGTGCTCTGAATAGTAATAACAAATATAAACAACACTTAAAGTCCTTCTTTTCAGCCATATGAAACAAGCATTTTAATATTCAGACTTTAAGGCCTCAAATTGGTGGCTATAAATATTGTACTGCATTGAAAGTTCTGTATATGCCATCTGGTGACCATGTGATTAGTGTATCTATGGGGCAAAAGAAGAAGGGGGGGTCTTGTCATGCCCTCATTTATTTTCTGTGCTCAACTATGCACTCACTTAAAACCTAGCCATATGCTAGAGCATCTGTTATAGGTGGATTTTTTTTGGTAAATTTTCTTTTTAAAAATTGAGTCGATTTTGCCCTTTAGAAGCCTACACTCTGAACAGTACTTCAGAATGACATTTACTGCAGACCAAATTATTATTTTATTAGGAGCTACAGTGTCTAGTTTGATCAACCAGCAAAATTCCAGTTTGGAAATAAATTAGTACCTTAAGATCTATAGTACCAAAACAGCCAAATCATCCCTTTTTCCTTGCATCCACCAAAAAAGATATGATTAATTCAAACTCTGTTTGTGTGCATATTCCTACACAGAGGTTTTCCAGTTGATTTGTATTTTCTTCAGTGTGTTAGTATAAAAAGAAGCCTTCTTTGCCATAATAGAAAGAGATGCCATGCAGCAGTTATAAATGTGAATAGCAAATTCTGTGCTTTATTGGCCCAGTGCTCATATACACATAATCATCATTTAGTTTACAGAATATTGCTCAAGGCAGTCTTGTGCAAGTAGTATGCCAGTGTGCTGTTGGGAATGAAACCAAGAATACAACAGTTTTTGCGGCTTTTCATCATGCCTTAGAAAGAGAAGGTTAAGCTAAAACTGGCTCTGTAATAATAATAAAAATATACTAAAAATAGCCTCATTTTTAGTCGTTCTTTCTGTTAAAAAAAAAAAAAAGATTTATTTCTGCTGTCTATGCTTGCTTAAAATATCCAGTGAAGTCCACAGGAACTTCATTTATCAGTATCGCAGGACCACCTCCCAGTTTCACTGCTCCAACTTTTTTGGGAGCGTTTCTATTCTTTTGCTAACTGAACTAAGTGTAAACTGTAATGTCAGGCTGCAGAGAGGACTGCAGAAGATTTGAAAGTGTCCTATTTCAGAGCATATCAATCACTTTTAAATATGATAATATCCTACTCCTGCTACTCCTCTCTACCTCAAACAGCTTATATGGGAACACATTATTTTCTTTCGCACCCCTCAGTAGGGCAATGCTGTCTTACTGAACTTTTCCCCTCTTCCAGAACTCCAGAATTATCCAGACCGACACAAGCATGTCACTGTCACTGTGTTATCCTACTTTCCAGCATTAATTTCATGCACCAGATCCCATGATGAACCTGGGCTGTGCCACTTCTCAATATTTGTGCTAGGTCAAGGTGGCAGAATTTAATCTTGCAAAGCTAGTTCAAAAAGGGCATACCAGCTGCTATGTCTTAGTAAATCAGATAACAGCAATAGATCTGAAGAGCGAATGAGACAGAAGTAAGTGAGATTATTGCATCTGTTTAAATCCTACATCCCTCACAACCATTTTGAAAGCACATATTTGTTATTAACTGAACAAAAATAATGTTAAAACATAATCAAAACCAGCCTATAATGTAATTTAATTTTTTTTTTTTCTGATTGTGGTTTTACAAAAAGAATTGTTGTCAGAGACCTAAGAGCAGCTGGTAAGAAGTTCAAATGCAGGTCAGCATGCAGCCTAACTGAGCTAAGATTTCTGCATCTTTAGCCTAAATTAAAAGAACATTAAAAATCAATGTACTGTGATGTGAAATGGCAGTTCTGAGCCTGGTACACAAACAATGTGTAGAAATGAGGACAGGGTGTTGTCTTACAGAGCTGATGCATTCTGAAAGCACTGACAAAAGCTTGGGAAAATGAAAACAAGAAAAGAGGTCTTTTTTTTTTTTTCATTTAAAGAAGCAGAACAGAGATATTGTATGAGAATTGTAGAATGCTTTTATTCTGAATCCTTCACATGAATTATGAAAGTTCATTTATTTTCAAAGGGCATCCAGCTTGGTAACTACTGGACTTCATAAAAATCTAGATAAGAACAATCGTTCCTAGGAATGACAGATCCTAAATATGAATTATTATTGTTCTGGGTGCTCCTTATACATGGCACCATGAATTGTATCACTGCCTTGGTGGCTTGAAGATTGTGCTGCACTAGACATAGCCTGGAAGAGGTATTTACTGCTCTAACACCCACCACCTATCAGCATCCATAAATATACCAACTTTCACATGATTCCCAAGACATTTCAAGTGAAGCAGGTGAGAAGGAATAACATTATAAGAAGAGAGAATCCACAATCTCATGAGCTGGCAGGACTACATTTCTTAACAAGAATGAGAACCTGGGGATTTGTAATGTGCATTTGCATCTTGAACCTGTTCCAGATCTGACCTAGAAAGGTAAAAATGAAATGGAAAGTCTAGTGCAAGACGGGAATCAATTCAAAACAGGAATTAAGTACAAATAATTTTCCATTGAAATTTATTGTCTGATAGAAAATTAGATCTCAAACTTGGGTTTTTTCTTGAAAAGCATCTTCTTCCATCTGAAATAGAAATAAAAAATAAAATATTTACACTGTAAATGATACTGCTATGGTTCTTTATATTTATAGCTTGACAAAAGTGTCTTTGTCCTTCACAGAGGATCCATCAGCAGGACCATACCATGGAAGCCACAAAGTTTTCCATATTGCACTGTGTTTTCTTGTCTGAAGAGGGAGAAGACATCCCATGGTTGGTTTCCCAACTGAATACCAGAGAACGAGGCCTCTAAAATGTTCTTTCTGAAGGCCAAACCCTATTATTTCCAAACTGAAATCCTTCAGAAAAAAAAAAAAGTTTTCTGATGAAAAATTTCATATACTTGAAAAATTCACTTTTGCAGATATTTACCTCAGGGGAAAAAAAATATCTCTATGTTATAGACAACTCTGGTACAAGTATGAAGCATTCATGGCATTCCTACTAGACAGTTGAATGAGTGCCTATGATGGGCTATAAAGCAGTAGCAGTTAGTTCAAACTGAACATTTTTCAGCTTGGAGAGGGACATTCAGAACAGTTTCTCTGTTCTACCAGACTCTCATGCAGCCAAGCAATGCTTGGTCCATGACCATTCTGGCAGATGAAGAGTAAAGGTTGAAGCTGTGAAACAGATAGTTCCTAACAGGAGAAAAGGCAGACTTTTCTTGAAACAGTTCTGATTTATTTTTATCAGGAAAGCTTTTTTTTTGGCACAGTGCTGACCCAATATCAATGTTAACTATAAAATCTACATTTAAATAATGTGAAAGTCGGCCACCAATGAACTACCTTAAAAAATATGGTGCCAGAGCTGAGTCTTTCACTTGGCACCAGACTGCTTTTCCTCAAGTTACAATCACTAATAATATACATCACAAAAAAAAAAAAGAAAAAAAAAAAGAAAAAATCACCTTTGAAAACAATGGGATGCAGTAATACAGCAAGAATTTCTCAACAAAAGCCCCAGTTATTCAGGTAAAAGACAAACTCATGATGCTCAGCATTAAATGTAAAATGATGTGTTGAATGAACTAGGGAGAAAGTAAGACTTGAAGCCAAAGAACCTAATAGTTTAAACCATACTTTCGAGGTCAGTGGTTTTCGGTTACCAGGTAATTGAGGTGACCATGGGTGATCCTTTTCTTTCTTAGTTTTCCTGTATATAAAATGCCTGCTTCATCAGAGTGATGGTACACATAGTCCTTTTGTATACACAAGAAACATTTGAGGCTTCTGGGCCTAAAAATGCCAAGAATTATAGCCAACTTTGTATGATGGCTTTGACATTAGTTATATATAAATTTAACTATATCCTTTCTTTTTTTCTGTAAGTAGAAATTATGAGGTTTAGAAAGTGTTAATAAGTTGTAGCTAGAAAGATGATCAGAACCTGATACCATCTCTACCTTTGCAGTGTATTTACATGTCCGGTGAGGATGAAATCTAGCATTTGCCTAGTGGATCTTATGTACCTAAGATATTTTACTAAAAATAATCTCTGCATAAATATCTATTGGTGAGACTTTTAAAATCTTTCTTTTGTCATTCTAATTACAAAATGAATTGTCTGGCATGTGTCCTGATTCTAATTAAGAATTAATTCATTAGTTTGTTTCCAGCCTGAAATATTTGGGGGGGGATTGTACAGGCAAATATAGAAGGCAAAAATACTGTTTGCATAGCCAAGCGGAAAATGAAGAAGGGAATGGGAAAAACTGTGTCAGAGAAAAGAGCCATCTGGTTGATGGGCAAAATGGCTCAAGCCAGCTACCACAGGGGAGACAGACAACTGCTCATTTAAAGGGCCCACCAGAATCCCCTGGACCTTGGCAAGCACGTGAGATATGGAAAAAAAGTGGAGGCCCAACCACTCCTTATTGGCAGACTGCATGAGCATGGCACTACTATAGGACATTTTCATCTTATTTTTGCCTTTGCAAAAGATTGCAACTTTTTTTTTCCCCCTCCTTTACTGTATTTTCCCTTTATTTTCTTTGACCCTTTATGTTGTTAAAACATGTACAGTTCATAGCCATATATTGTTACATATCACTAACAAAGGGAGGAATAGGCCAGCCCTCTAAACCTGGAGACCTTCAGAAATTCTGCTGAAGTCCCTTTTCATACAAGCCAGCTGCACAGAAGAAGGTTAACATCACAGCACCAGCCCTCACACTCCTCCTCAGCCTCAGTTGCATGTTCCAAACAACCCTTGATAACGGGCTCTTAACGCCATCTCTACCAAAAACCAACACGCTAGCATCCAGTTAGAAAGGAGCGTTTCCCAGTATGGAGGGAAGGAAGTCCAGAATAAGGGCCAGAAGTGACAGAGGGCTTTAGAGGTCAAAACAGGGACAAAAGCCGGTTTCTGAAATCCGTCGAGTTGTATCAGTGTAGCTCTGCTTCTTGGCTAATCAGGGGACTGAGAGTAAATGATGGAATTTGGTGGGGAGGGCACAGCGGGACAACCTGTGGCTCAGTTGACTTCGTCCTCACAGAAACACACTCATGACAATGGAGAAGTGGAGAGCAGTAACATACTGCCGGGGAGAGCAGAAAGCAAAGAACATCGCATCAAAGCTAGTTTTCAACCCTGCTCTCAGAAAGAAGCACTTCAGTGTGCAAAAAGCTCAGCTATGATCTTGTCTGTGAGACAGCAGGAGCCGATTCTTCACAGCATCTCCTTGCGCGTCGTCATTTATTCCCGCACAAAACTAGCATAAAGCATCGACGTTTTCTTTTGTCATCACCCTGCGGAAAGGTGTATTACCTTCAACACCGCGTCACACCAGGGCAAGGGCTCAGGGACACAGGGAGAGGAATAGATCCAGCTATCCAACAGCAAGGTCCCCATGCTGTGGAACTGAAGCAATGACCCCAGTCAATCACCTCCTGAATCCGGCCAACCTCGCTCATCTCCTGAGAACTGACAGGCTTCTAGCATATAGTAGCATATGGTGCAGAGGACTCAGAGGATCATTTAAGCTTATAGAGGGGGAAAAAGCCCCTCACAAGTATCAGATATTACATTATATCCTGGGAAACTCTTTACAGTGAAAGCGCTGACCATCATTTGGAACAGCAACGGGACCAGCAGCAGGACTGCCTTTAGAAATGGGGAATCATCAGCTGCTCAGCGGTAATCACCTGCTTAAGCAGAACTGGCACGAAGATAGCATGAAAACCTGGGGTAAATATAATAAAATAGAAAATGTATTTTTCCACATTGTAGATAACACTGTTTCCAGGTTATCTATCTATTCCAGCCATTCCCACAGTATTTTCAAGCTCTTGTTTCCGCGTCTCTTCCCTCTTGGTTTGGGGGAGGGGAGGAGGTGGTGGTAAACAACAGAGAGCATATTCGTCTTTTATGGCACAAAGTCCTAGCTCAAGTCTTTTTTCTTAACATTACCTGCATTGAAGTCTGTTTTTTTAACATCATTTGTCTTTCTCGAATTTCAAGCTCGAGATCATGTCAGGACTGACAGACAGCACCTAGGTAAAAATGACATAATTCTTTCACTGACATAATTTCCTATGTATTCAGCTTTGTATTCAGCCAGAGAAAAAAAAAATTATGCACAAGCCAAGACACTTTCATAAAGCTGGTGATTAGGCCATGGTTTAAAAATGGAGAGTAAGGAAAAATATGCTTGTTCTCCTTCATGCTTGTGCACTGAAGCATTGACTGCGGAGGGCATCGAGACTGGTTTCAGTGCAATCAAAGGGGCTACACCTGTCTGTGCCCCGCTCTCCCAGAGCTAGGAAAGGAATCTAGCTTTTAACACAGTAGTTCCCCAGCGTAAAAGAGAAAAATAATTTGCAGTATTAGATCATGGCTTGCCTTGGCTATGTGCCAGCAAGAGAAAAGCTTTCATTGGTGCTGCAGTCCCAGAGATGCTGAGTGAGCGAGCCCCAGCGAACAATTCAGAGATGTCTTTATGGAACTGACAGAGAACACAGCTTTCATGAAACACAGACCATTTTAACTTCAGACACTGATAATTCAAAGGGAAAGCCTTTTAATTGTGTTATTCTATCAACAAGAGGACAAACAAGGTTAAATGGTGATAGATGCTGAATTAACAAGCTATTTGCTTGCAGCATTTTTGTGCTGGGAAAAAACTGTAATTATTCTCCAGCTTCATACAGGGAAACTTTCTTCCTACTTTTCACTGTCAGGCTCTTGCAATTGATTTTATCATAATTCAAATACATGGCAAAACGCTCCTGAGCACAAAAGCAGAGGGCTAAGACTTACTCTCTTTTATTACACTAGAGAGCCGCTAAATAGCAAAGGATTTTGATTTAGATTCCTGCATTAAAATTAAATCACACATCCTAAGGAAAAATGATCCGTAATAATGAAAGTCACACACATGGGGATTGAAAGTGCTATTGAATAATGAAGAAAACTATAGTAGCAATGAATGTGAGGGACCACTATGCTTTAATGAAGAGATATTTCCGAAACAAATGTCTCCTTTCAGTGTTTCCTATTGATGGTCTGAATATTATCAAACAAATTACATGAAATATGAATATCACAAAGTGCAAATGAATTACTTACTGCCTTTTGATTTGGGTTGCAACATTTTATGTCTCTGCTGTAGGAAGCAGCTACATGTAGCTGGGTGATTTTTAGTGCATCGTGCAGGTCAGGATGAATACACTGAGCCTCCAGAGCCCAAGGCTGCAAATGTACTTCCATTTTGTAAACTCTTACACAGTGACACTGGCCATTGGACAGTGAGATTATATGTAGTTCCGATATTGACATCTTTCTTTTGCTTTCAGGCCCCCTTTACTGATTTTATAGATTAAAGTGTTCTTCCCAGTAGCAAATTGCTAATCTCTCCCTGTTTTAATTATGCCTGATTTTACATTTCAGCCTCTATAATTTAAACTTGATCAAATACATTTTAAAGTGAATGTTGGTGCTGATTCATTTTTAGCACACAGCTTTAGTCTTGCAGTGTGGGAGGCAGATTTTCTGGAGAAAAATCATCGGACCTGGCAGCATCAAAAGTTCTTATTTGGCTGGCCACCAGCAGTGAATAAATGATGACTACATGGAGCAGGGTCATGCCACATTTTTCCAGAGGTGTGATTTGAGCACAGCATTCTTAAGTCACATTGTTTTGTGACCTTTCAGTACTGCTAACAAAATTATAAACATCATAGCATTGATCCAGCTCTTATGTCTTCTGAAAGAAGCCTGGTATCACTGTGCACCCTCAAAACCCACAAAACCCCTCTCCTATCACTTTGGCAAATGAGAGCAATTCGCATGGAAAGTAAATTAGTAGAAGCACAAACCAACCATGACCCAAGCTTTTATTCTGAAAAGTACAGCACAGTTGATACTGCGTATCACTATGAGATGAAATCACTAGAGATTTTGTTTTGCACCTCATGTCGGTTTTACATGAGAAAGGTAAAGATTCTGGGGCAGGGTGGCAGCTTATAACCCTAAAGTAGAGAGGAAGAAAGCACTTTTCAGTTCAGTAGTGATTAGTGCCATTCAGGCTTCAAAATTGTTCGAGAATCCTGTATTTCTTAGTTTCATTTTGTCTTTGTGTACAACAGGGAACAAAGGCCACTTTTTTAAAGGAAAATTATATCTAAGAAAGAGACAGCATCACATTCTACAGTATTTATCTAACAGGAGATGCAACTCCTTAACCTGGTGGTTTGGACACAGCTGAGATACATGAATCCGCTTCCAAAATTATTTTTATATTTTGGGAGGAGATTTGTTATTATTATTATTTTATTTTTTATTCAATGGCTGATTAATGTTAAATGCATAAATAAATCTGGGCACAGAAAAGAGAAATTAAGGACTCTTCTGTCTCCCCACTAGTCTAGCCCCGTGATCCTTTTTGCACGCTGCTCTGGCTCAGAAGCTCTCCATTCCTTGCTGTTCTCTAGGACAACTTTAAAACTACAAAACGAGGAGGGGATACAGCTCTTCTAGAAAATAAGTAGCCTATAGATTTTTAACAGCTGAAACCTCCTCTTCCAGAAGGGCAGAATTCCAGTCAAACTGTGGAGACAAATTAATGCTGTTATCCCAATTCTTGGTGAGTGCTCTGACTATTATCATCTCAATAAAGATCTATGGCTATAGTAGGGTTTAATCTAGGATGGGTATATATATTCATTATGCTCAAGAAATGTCTATGTGATTGAGCCCTAGGGAACTTAAGTATCTGTTCCTCTCCTTACTGATTGTAATGAGACTTAGGCAAGAACTGTGCACCTATTCGGATTCAGACAGACGTGTAGCAAGCTGAGATAGCTGCTCTATGGAAACATTTTGAGCCCCAGCTCTTCTTCTTGTTTGAAGCACGCTTTTTTTTTTTTTTTTTTTTTTTGGTTCAGCTGCTAGTGGGGTCACCTTCCTTTGTGAAGGAAATTCCAGGGTTCAAAATCAAAGAGCTGCTTTCAAAATATTTTCTGCTGTTTTTTCAAGCCTCAGGATATATAGCAATCCCATAGCGATTAAGTTAGAAAGAAGCTTCTATCTTGGACTCACTATTCCATAGTTATCTACCACGGGGATTGTTGTTCAATTTCCTTGTCACAATTCATAGCACACAAAAGAGGTGTTTGGCCAGGTACGCTGCTGCTCTGCCCTGCAAAGATAACACGGGCTGAAATTGAATGGACAGGAAATGACATGTCAGAAACAGAAGCGAGAAAAAAATGCGTAACTGGTTCTGAAGCCCTGAATATTTACTTTTGGATACCGAAGAAGTTTACCCATGTCAGTACCAGGGAGCACACCTTTGTACCTCTGTTCCGTCACTCCCCAGAAACGTTAACTTCCCAAATGTATGAGATTTTAGATCTTAGTTATTTCAACAGAACAGATGGGTACGTTTGCTATTCAATGAACATACTAAGAACTCTTTTCACACCTCTAACAGTCACAGCTTTACACACCCATGTGCTGTACATCTGTGGATTATTGGCAGTGCATTTGGCTGCACAGTAGGAATATCTCAGGTTTAAAAATTTCCTGTATCTGTTCCTTCCGTGTGATTCTTTTTTAAATGTCTGTCTTCTCCCTTTGTGCATCTGCTCACAGCTTTGACCACAAAAAGAAACTTGCAACCTTTGCAAAAATTTGAGTCTGGCAGCCTCCATGTGAGAGTGTAAGAGGTGCTATAAATGGCGCAGGGAATAAAATGCCCCCCCCTTTTTTTTTTCTTTTCTTTTTTTTACAGATCATTTGTTCTCCTGCAAAGAGTAAGGAAAAAGCTATAAATTTATTTTTAATTGTGGGGTAGAGGCAATGCAGAGATGGTAGAAGGATGTATAAAACAGTGAAACAACAGGGTTAATGTTTTCCAGTAGTGCTAGTTAGCCCAAATGTGATGTTACACTGATGTGGCTGGGTTACCTTCTGGTTGGGAGCTGTCTTACGCAGCTCTAAGCCCCGTACCCTGATACGGTCCTGCACTGAGAGATGTCCACAAAGCTTGTAAGGACCCTCAGTCTGCATGTGCAACATCATTATGGTCTTCCCTCCTTTTGATGTGGCTCAATTTCCCTCGCTTCTAGGCATAGACAAACTTTCAGGTTTTTTCTCATTCAGGAGCAATTAACAAATGTTTACTCCTATATTGGGATATCAGTATATATATAACTTAGC
Source organism: Harpia harpyja (assembly GCF_026419915.1). Taxonomy (NCBI): domain Eukaryota; kingdom Metazoa; phylum Chordata; class Aves; order Accipitriformes; family Accipitridae; genus Harpia; species Harpia harpyja. The sequence goes on from NC_068943.1 coordinate 2,424,438, forward strand.
CTTTCTGATTCTCCATTTCCACTTTTCCATCATCCCAGCCAACTTTTTTTTTTTTTTTTTTTTTGACTGGCACAAATAAATGCCACTGCACTATTCACAGAAGTGTCAAATGCTCAAGTCTTTCGTCATACACCTATAAACTTGTTCTTTTCTTTCCTTTGAAAGTGGGAGGCATTTTTACCATTTTCACCTTCCTCAGCTCTACTAATTGTTAATTCTTTGGAAAAACTAATATTGGCAGACCAGGTGAGTACATCTTCCATGCTTGTGATTCAATATCCAACAGTAGAAATGTGCTCTTTCCTGCCTAGTAAGACAATACATACATCTCATTTTAAACCCTTCTGTACACTGACCCTTGAATTTTAACACAAATATGTTAATTACTTTATACAGTGGACTAATTCCTACAGGCTATTACTGGCTATTGCGTGAGACAAGTTGTAATGACTAACAATGCCATGATAATGAGTTTGGCGTGTTATAAAGGATCTTTAAGAGATACTACCACACTATTTTTTCAGTTTACTGTCTTCAACAGCGGACAACGGAGGACAGTACTCACAATTACACCAGGCCTTTTTTTTAACCTTATATTGTACAACCTCTTACAAATGCATGTTGTTACTTAATGTTTTCACCGGACAAGGTTGGAAGATCTAACTACAGTCTGAAGCTGTTTCACCAATTATTTAGTAAACTGATAGCTGTCCATTAAAAGGGGCAGGGGAACATACATTAAATGACTGCTTCTTTTTTTAGAGTCCTACTCACAACTTTTTCTCTCACACAGACATATTTATATATAGATAGCCAGATAGATGCACAGATAAAGACAGTTCTTATTCTTACAGAATAAGAACTACAGTGAAACACAGGCGCTTTACACTGTCCAAAACCTTTAAAGGAACTTTCACAGTGCTCCAGAGTGTACAGTCAGTTATGGTACTGTCCCCACAATCACCAAGCTTCACATAAGTTGGAGAAGAGAGTTAGGCCTGTGATGGCTATAAGTAAGATCAACCAGACAATAACTTTATTCTTTATTTACAAGCAAAACCAATAGCAGTATTTTTTACATTATAAATCAACGTACATTACCAAATGTCATATAGAAGTATGTTAAATATATGAGCATATCAATATATGCATAAGTACTGTTATCATTTCCTCTGGAGGGACTGTGCATATCTTCAGCTGCAACAGCAAAAGTTTTGGAGACAGAGTTAGCAAAGTCTATACAAGGTAAAATCACTTGTGAGCAGTTATCTTCCTCTCGAAGTTCCTCATGAGAATACAGATGAACAATAATTGTGAATTTTGATTTTGCTTATCATCAAAATAGAAACAAGGAGAGTATCATCAGAGAGGGTATTCATCAGAACTGAAAAAGACGTCCTTACCAAAATTGTCTCTCTGTGGTGGTTCCTTCATGCAAAAAAAGATCCAACTACTTCATGACTTTTTATAAAAATATGTAAGACAAGCAGAGGAGGAAAAAATGATCTAAAATCTACCTTTTGGGGTTTAGGTTTTTTTGCTAATTGGACATCATTCTCTTTAATATCGCTTCAGACTTATTTTGTGTATAAATGATGAAATTGACAAGGGAAGTAGATTAGAGTTGGAGTCAGCAGTCAAGTTAATAAAATTTCCTATGGTGATTCATGCAATCATTAAGTGTACATTGATGAAAATGCTTAGCTACAATGATATGTCACTTATAGACCAAGTAAATTAAATTAACTTCAGAATATATTGTATTAGACTTTGAAAAAAAAAGTCATTAAGATACTTCTGGCCTTTGAATTAGGAGAAGGAATTAACAGAAGGATGAGAAGTTGCCAAATCATACTATCAAAACTTTAAATCTATCAAAGGTAATAATCCTGTATTTAATTAAAAAATAATAATTAGGAGTCATTGACCAAAGATCTAGTTCATCAAGTAACTATACAAAATGCTATTTATGTAATACATGAGAATTTCATGACCTTTTTAAGCATTTTTTATATATACTATTTACCAATTTACAGAAGGGAACATGAAAGAGGGAGTAAGATACAAGTTTAGGTTTGAAACACCAGGGAAGTAATATATATGAAACCTTTCTCAGTGACAGGACTGAATCACTCGGTCGTTCCAACAAGATTAAAATTATTCTACATTCCTCATTCATGCTGTGAATTGCATTCACTCAGGCAGTTCTATTAATTCAGTGATACTTCTTCAGTGTTAAGTACCAGCATGGATTGCAGATTCAAGCCTAAATGAAAATCTGAAGTGAGTTGTCATTCATGCATTCATTTGAAATACAACCCAGTGCACTGTACACTCTGTAGCTAAATGGAATTCGGTCTTGATAGACTACAGTTTTGATATATCAGTTTTTCTGTGTTGGGTTTGGGTTTTTTTGTTTTCGTGCGTGGTAACTGTGTGGATGAGATAATAAAGGAAAAAGAAATTATTCAGGCAGTTCAACACACACTTTTCTGGTCATTGCTTCCTTTTAAACTCTCTGTTCCTCTTTTCAGCTAAAATGTAGACTCACACTTTAAGTTCAAATGTGCTAAGAGCTTTAATGTACTTCACTCAAGTAGAAGGAGATTATTATCTCTGTTGCAAGGGCATGCAATGTTGAACACACATGTAAGCCCCGGGTCACAGAAAGATTTAAGCACATTTAGTAGGTTGACTCTTTTAACTAGACCCTCTAGATGTGCCCTTTGATAAGTGGAGAAAAAATTATGGACACTTTTACATATGCAATTTATTGTCAATAATAGAATGAACAGCAATTTTTTGTATTATTTCTGTGTACACATATGTATGCATAATCCTCTGATGCTTTCTGGTTTTCCCCACCCAGTTTACCAGATGTAAGGCATATGTGAACCAACATTTACAAGCAGGGCTGCTTAAATCTATTTACTACTGAGGTCATAAGTATTAATAGGAAACAATCCTTCCACTTCACAAGCCATAAGTCTGCTTGTATTCTCTTGTATCTCCATTTTTCATGCATAGTCACCTTCTGCTTCTTCCTATGTGTTACAACAAATGGTCAAAAAAGGGAATAAACATCCAAACCCTGCACCAGCAACAGCAGATGAAAATGGCACACACAGAAAAACTCATTGGAGGTGTTGTCCAGACCTCTGCGAGGGACAAAGGCTGGGGAATTCAAATGGAATTAAATTCAAATCTAATAAATATAGAGTAAATGCTTCAGAATCATTAGATTAAAGCAATAATGTAAGGTAGTGTTCATACTCCCAGTATCTTTGTTCAGGTTTTATATGTATTTCAGAGCTTGGTCAGGGAATTAGTTCTTTCATCCATCTGCACACTGAAAACGCTTCACTTAGTGAGAAGTCTTGTTAAAATCAACTATCATCGTAAGTCAGTGGAGCAAAAGCGCAAACATAGTTTTGAGGCTTTAAAATATTTATATGTAAATATGTCTTATTATTTGATAATTTATTAAAGGATGCATCTAATCAGAATTCTGATTTTAATACCAAGAATGCAATAAATAGACCTAAAATGCTGGTTGGAAATCACAATCACAACTAATTGAGTCCTTTTGTTTTGATTAGGACATGGCTAACAGACCAGTACTAATTTTATTTGATAGAATGTCCAATTCCTACAATTAACTTGTAACTGACTAAACAAGTCAGATAACCATCTAGACCATAACAAACTGAAATGTATCTGATGCATTTATTTGGCAGAATGTCTCTAATTATTGTTTTCTTTATTATTCATCTAGCTGTTCAAAATTACATGCTACCAGACTAGTTAATTTTTATCTGTTGGTTACTGAAGACTTACTTAAAAACAACTTCCTTCATACATATAGTACTCAGGATCTGTAGGATTTCCAGATGTCTGCTTTTTCCACCTTTTCACTGAGAGGTAATGGACTCCAAGAAAGTGTGTCCCAAAGTGGACCTAGTTTTATTTCTGAAACACTGAAATTCTGTTCTCTTTCTGCCCTGGTTTTTTTTACAAGGAAGCAGTAACAAAGATTGAGAGGAACTATCGGTAATTGCACTACTATTACCCATTTATTTTGGGTTTTTTTTCACATCTCTTTGTTTGTTTTACTTTGGATATCACCTGTGCAGCTATAATTTAGGGAACTGTCTTGGGACCTGCTAGGAGGGAAGACAAATACAGGTTGTCAGGATCTTACTGTGTTTTTCTCCAGTCTCATTTTCTCATCTATAGCTCTGATAGGGAAAACAACCAACTGTTTCAATTTAACTTATAAACTGCACCATCAAATTGTTCTTCCTTTACAGTACTATGGGTTACAAAGACATCCAAGACAATTAAAAGGAGCAATTCTAGAGCAACTTGTGTTTGTATTCTCAGTGACCTCTGCAGGGTTTTTTTTTTTTCCTGTCTTGTATAAGCCTGAGCTGTTTCTAAACACAAGCTGATACAAATCTGGTTTGCAATAATCTGACATTTGAAAGTCCAAATAAATTTATCTCTGTGAGCAACAAACCACAAGTTCTTTGGCCTTTTTTCCTTAAAAGATGACACAAGGAAAGAAGTTATTTACTTTAACTCTATGTATAAATTATATTTTAAGCTAAGAGGAAGTTATATTTTCAGGAAAGATACAGAAACTGTGTAAGTTTACTCACTTTATACAACCAAGTAGTACTATTAAGTTTAGTGCGATTTCTCAAACAAGAAAGAAACAGAATGATGTGAGAAAGAGAAAGAGGGTAAAGTATCAGAAATTATATTCACTACAAGAGAAATCATGATGTGAAAGTCCTCTGTGACATATGAAAACCTAAAAACAAATACATACCTTTAAAAAATATTTATAGTACCTAAGTATCATTTACATGCATATTCTTTTACAATGACTGCTCTTCTGTGATATACATACAGATTTTTTTACTGTTCTATGTCACCAGCTATGTTCTTTCACCTTCATTTGTTGTCTTATACCGATTGTTTAGGTTTCCCTCATGTCTTCACCTATCAAATTTGAAATCTCTGTATCTAATTAATTTTAAACAAGTAAACTAGCATGTCAGTTGCATTTGTGCAATCCTACTTGTTTCTCCCTTCACCTAAAATTTTGTGTTATGGTGGTTGTCCCTCAGTACTAGTCATTTCAAGTGGATGATTTACTTAGTAGCTGTTGATTTACACACCTAATTTTGCACGTGCTCCAAATACTGCCTGTAAGAACACAAACCATACAGTCATATGAATGTCAAATAATCTTCCAAGCCTTCCAGTTAAAAAAAAAACAAAAACCTAACAATATATCTCTTTGTTGTCATTTGTTTTTCCTTCTTTTGTAAACAGAACTAGCAGATCAGTAGATAATACAAGAAACTAAGAAAAATTCATGTTAGAGTTTTAATTCATGATTTAGTCCTAAAAGTCAGTCAGAACTGACAAAAAAAGTATCATCAGGGAGAAGCAACACTGTAACGCAATGCTGATCTTTCACATTTGAAATTCAATGCCAAAAATAAAGTATCTTATTTTGCAAATGAAGTCAATCTTATTTACATCCAAAGCCCATCTTTTATTCTACTACTTTGTTTTCTATAGGCATTCACTATAAAAGCATTTCATTTTACAGAATATTGAGGACAAATGAGTCACTGTGACAGGCTTCCCATACCTTAAATATTTTAAATTACATTAGATGCAGTAATTGCTAAGGGTTTGGGTTTTGGTTTGGGTTTTTTTTTGGGGGGAGGAGGTTGTTTTTGTCTGGTTTGGTTTGGTTTAAATCTCTTACATTTCTCAGCTTTGTAGTTTTACCAATGGATCAGCACCAGACTGGCATTTCCAGCTTTAGCAAAACCTTCTTTGCCCTAAAATTATCAAAAGATGTTGCCCACGTTACTGTTTTGCTGTGCAGTTGTCCTGCAGTCAAGAATGATGACATGTGGATGGAGGCCTGGCCAGTTGAAGGGCTACACAGCTTTTCCCAGATCCTATGGGAGCACAAACCACACCTGCCAGGACCGCTGGAGAGCTAAGGCAGCTCTCAGGGTATCCCAGTATAGAAAGCCATGAACTCTCAGCTGTGGATCTCACAAGACGGCAAGGCTCCTGACTCTTCTGCCACTTCTGCTGAAGAGCTCCAGCTCCTCCTCTGACAACCTGAAGATTTTCTTTCTCCCTTTGGTTTGCTTATTCCTTGAGGATCTGAAAAAATCTGGAAAAAACTAAAGAGAGGTTGATTTAGTCAAGAGCAGAAATGCCAGGCAGGAGGTAAATGTTTAACTTACCAGCCAGGATGTGAAGCAAAAAGTAAAATGGAGAGAAATGTAACAGTCTATAGCCAAAAGGATTAGTTAAAAAATTGTCCATTAATTCCATGATACACCTGTGGTATTATAGAAATCACTTTCCCCAGTAAGTTACTCTCTTTTATTGCTGACCCTGGCAAATGTTCCCTTCTCTGGGGAGAAAAGACAAATACAGGGGAATCTTATTCAAATCACCATTTAGATTACAAGCACCATCATGATTAGAGAGGTCAGAAAGAGTCTATAAAGTGAATTGTCCTGAGATTAATTTAGGAAGATGGGCAAAGGAATGAACTGAAGAAGCAGTGTTATAAGACTGGGACTGAGCTATGGAGCAGCTGAGAGATGTGCCAGATTTCTGACACTGAGCGTACAGTGCCAGGCTGCCAAAAAGTGCGTGGAAGCCAGTGGCTTCCTGCTGATTTCAAAGGCTTCGGATCAAGTTCTGGACTTTGTGCAAAGCTATTTTGGTTTTGTCTCACATTCCTTCTTCTGAACAATAATTATTACATCAAATTTTCTCATTATCAACTATTTAGTCAATTCCTTTTTCTCATTATTTGTTATTAATTCACTTTTGCCAATGTTTAGAAAGTTCTTGCTCATTCATTTTCATAGAAATATATACACATCAATCATTGCCACTTGAAAATTCTGTATTCTATTTCCTTTCTTATTTTTAGGCATGCTGCTGACATATTTCCCTCATTCACAACTTTATTTTACTGCCCAAGGTCAAATTCTTTTCTTGAACTAATTACAAACTAGTTCATATTTAGAACCAGTGAAAATAATGTTGTCAGCAACAATGAATATATCATTAAAAACATGTTGACAAACAGCAGAAATGGGGTTTCTTTTCCCTATAAGTTCAAAGCCCGTGTTGGTATCAAACACTGTTCTGTCTTGTTTTTTAGCATTTTTTTAGTTATTATTTCATTCATATTTTGTTGTTTTTTATTGTAATTCGAAACAAACAGATGGTATCTTCTACAGATACATCTCCATTAGCAGTTCAGCCTGTGTCAGGAGTGCACGCCAGAAGCAATTCTGATGAGCAAACGACGTAGTGGCGTAGAAGCAGTTTTGTGAAATGGACCAGTGGATGCTGAAGACCCAACGTGGTACAAAGTGACCTTGAAATAGCTCTAGTCTGGCCTCCAGTCATGCACCTTTCAATTCAGTTTCATCTAAACGGATCCACTTTCTGCATTTCAAGATTTCCCTGCGATAAGAGGCAAAGTGCACTAAGGGGACACAGCTGAGAAATGTTTCCAAATTGCACACCTGATCCAGATGAAAATGCTGATGTAGGTGTGCTTTGGCATGTTTTGATTCACGCCAGGGTGCAGTCTTAGAGGACATGACTGGACTTCTTTCAACAGCAAGTATTCTGGAAAATGTGCTTTGGGAGCTTACCTAGCACGCTCCAACCCAATCACCAATGGAAATTTTGTCCATCAGACGTGAACTAGTCTGAAGTAAAAAAAAGCAAAACACATATAGATAGTTGCTGGGTCCTCAGCACTACCTGTTTCTCTCTGCAGATCCACAGGTAATTCCCTATGCTACCTGCTAATATGGGCATGGCCTACACCACTGCAGTGGGCTCTGTCCCTTATCAGTTTATCTCTGGTCTCCGTCTCCTCGCACGTAACGATTTTTATTTTTATTCTTGTCTTTTTGTTTACTTCATTGACTGTTATCCAAACGTTAAATACATTTTAAACAACCAGAGGAGCATTATCAATAACTAGACAAATTATACAGTCTCATAAATGAATTTGAAAGCACTCTTTGTTCTTATAGCATATCTCGGGATACATGTAATCCTTTATTAAATATTAATTTGTAGAATTAATTCAGAATAATTGCTGGCAATTAATGCCATTTATAAAATAACTTTTAAACAACATACATGTTACAGTAATAAACCTGTAATAAATAGTGTTACTTCAGTGTTCGTTTATTTGATTTGATTTTTACAAGTGTTTAAAGAGCAGCTCTCCACTTTGCGTAAGAGAAAGAATTACAAAACAAATAATCATAAGTAACAAGATTCTTGGGTTTAGGACCAAATCTTCAGTTTTATAAATAAGAATTCTGGGGGGTTGATGTGTAAAAGTTAGTCAGATTACAGATACAAATAGGTAATACAAACAGACTAGCCAATTGTCTTTGCTTGTTCATTGCTATTTGCTTAACATCGTGAAGCCTGTTAGCAGAAAAACTCAAGTTCTCTTTGAGCTCTGACTAATTTCAGATAGCTCCTATAATCACGGTCTTATTAACAAATAATATATTTGTATTTGACATTGCTAAAGATTGCGTTAAATCACATATGTGATTTCACTAGGCATTTTAAACACCTGAAAGGGAAAAAAGGAACATATCTGAAAAATTCAGTGTTGTATAATGAAAGAATGGGTCATCTACCTTTCCCAAGTACAGAATTCTCAGTTCTTTGAGGAAAGGAATATATATATCTCTCTATATCTGTGTCTGTGTGCCTGTATTCATATATGTTGCTATATATATACAGAAGCACACATATAGATATATACTCTGTATATGTATCAGTTCTTTGAGGAAAGGAACTTCTATGTATCTATAGGAATATATAGGAACACATATATACACACATATTGTCTGGAATACAGTATTTTTTTTTTTTTCTGCATTTGTACAAAGTGACTGTGAATGTTTTCATCAATGCCTAATAAAAGTACTAAGGGCAGATAAGTAGGAGACGAGCACTAGATTATTCCGAGCTCTTAGTCACATAAATATATTCTGATATTAACCTTGGGACTAAAACAAGGAAGACAAATCATGACCAGAAGGAGCCAGTCCTTCATTTCTCACCTTCAGCTTCGGTGGAAGCTTTATAGTATCTCAAAGTCGAGCAGGGAAAAATCTTCGTCCAGCTCTCCAACTCAAGATGGAGAGGGTAAAATAGTTCCAGTACAGATTTTAAATAATTTTCACTGTAATCATCCTTTCTGCTCTAGCATCCCTGAGTCCCCACAGAAATTCTGTTAGAATATTTAATTAGATACGTCAATATAATGAAAATTTTCCTGAATTGATAAAGGTATATGTAGTCTGTGCATGAACTGAAGATATCTTGACACTCTCTATTCCTTTACCTCTCAGTTCAAGCATCTCCCAAACAATATACTGAGATGTTAAGCATACACAAAAAGTGTAGTTCAAATATATGGTGATAATTCAAAGCAAGCTATAAAGTAGATGTAATTCCAGAAAAGTTAAAATAAAAACACTTTCTGCGTGTTCATTAGTTATTATTGGACAACATAATCCACACAATCAAATAAAAAAATTATGTCCAGGACATTCAAAGCAACATAAAATGTTCAATGCTTGCTGTATTGAGATTCAGCAAAATCTGAGCAGAATTTTAACAGTGTGCTCAGAAACTGCCATTCCATGTAAATCCCTGAATGGGCTACATCCTTCTTCTTACCCGCTTCTAACAATACCTTCCCAAATTACCCAGGAACTTACACATATTTATCACACCCAGTAACTTGCCTGTTCTGCATTTTATTGTATTTGAGGTTTTTTAATCATTCACATTAAATTCAGGGTACTAAATCTGGTCTGTAGAAACAAGGGAAGTTTTTCCATTCTTCATTCATATGATATAAAACTTTAGTGTCTATGGTTCCTGATACATGAAAACTTTAGTCTCTCTTTAAGTTTTATTAGACTTTAAGGTTTGTGTTTTCCAATAAATGCAGAAAGTATTTCTATGTTAACTTCCCTCTCTCTACATATTAACTGAAACATCAACAGATTTAGTATTTACACAAGTCAGCCTGATCACACCTTGATTTACTCTAAGCTTTTTCTGCAAAATAAGATCAGCAGGAGACAAGATCAGGAAAAAGGATCAAGGACACTAAGGGTTCAATCATAGCTCTTCGCAAGAGGATATTTTCCTTTAATATTGTTTCATCGATAGAAAAAGAAAATTACAATCACTCCATCATTGAAAGAAATAACTAAATGTATAGTAATTTCAAATATGATTGTCAATATTCTGCTATTCATAAAGCGTTTATAATCAGTTATGCAAAATCTATTCTATTTTATGTAAACCCTGAAGCAGGCAAATCAATTACAAATGTAGATCTCATTTCAGGAAACATACCTACAATAAGCACATCTATCTCTTTTTTCAACACATTTTGGGAATTAGCCTTCACTTTCCAAATATTCGAAAGAGATTTTCTTTTATTTTTATAATCCATTTTAATGAGATTTGGCCAAACATTATGTTTCAACTGATTCAAATTGCCTCATACAGCTGTTCAAAATCTTCTAAATAGGAGAAATAATAAGATATTAAAAATAATCTCACTGGTAAAATGGAGACGCATTCCAATTTCTTTTTTTATCACACTGTTTTGTAGAAAATGTGGGGTTTTCAATAGCACTTGACAATTGTGTTATCTCATAATAATTAATAAAAGTTATCCTTCTTCCTGGAAATAATTTAGAGCGTGGTGTGAGACCACCGTGTGAGCTTTGTGCTTTACTACAGACTCACAAGACCGCGAGCCCCATGAGTTACTTGAGGGCTGTCAGGTGAATTCTTCTAACAGCCTGATATTGTGTCAACAAATAGAGTAAACACGGTGAAATGGTCAGCTCTGATCTTGAGAACCACGCGTACCGAGGGGCACATCTGTCCTCTACAGTGGAGCACAGAAGTACTCCCCACTCCGACTAGAATATCGTCTCATACGAGTCAGTCCACGCGGAAATCCAAGCCGGGAAGCACCGCACCTTTCCGCCTTACCAGCTCAGGTCAGGTAGGGATGGAACCGGTTCTGCTCGGCACCGAGTCCACGCAAAAGTGCTGCAAGAAGGTGGCTGGACTCTTGCCAGTCATTGCTGGCTTCCCGGCTTCACACGGTGTTTTCTGCTCATTCCTTTCCCAGCACAGCATGAGATGGGCTGGCTGAGGTGCCTCTGTGTTACAGTGTCCTTTAGATAGGCCGAAAGATGTGATGCAATGAATTTTACAAATAGCCACCGTACATAGCTTGGCCTGTTAGCTGGAAGAGAAAAAAAAAAAAAAAATGTTGCTAGCCAAAACTCATTCCAAACAGCTGAAACCCATTGGTCCTTCCAAAATCAGTTTCTGTGTGGCCTATTTGACATGAAAAGGCTCATAGACTTCATAGAATTAGACATAGGCTCTATAAAATATAAACCTTTTTAATGAGCCTATTCCAGCAAGGCGAGGCACCCACCGGTGGTTTTAAAGCAGAGAAGTCTGGGAGAAGGAGGTCAACAGCTCTACACATTTTTCTGAACAAGAACCAATGAGACAAAGCATTAATTTTAGATTACATTCTACCACCTTATCTCTACTTTCCAGGTGGGTATAAATGAGCATTTATCAATGCTGACCTCTTTTGTGCTTTTCATCGATCTCCGAAAGACTCTTTGAGACTCTGCGAGCCTCTCTGCAAGGCTGGCAAAGGGCCTCTTGTGCTGGATCAGACGGCCTTAGTCGAATGTGAGAAAACCTTGTCACGAAAATCCTCCGCTAATACAAAACACAGCAACATGGTGGTTACTTGCTCTATCTAGTTTTTTCATATTAATTCCTTAGCTGGTGATTCTTTTGTCACATACTAATTTCGCATGCAACACTTGATAATTGAAACTTTGTTAATAGTGTTTACTTTCTCTTAGCTATCTTATTGTCAGCCACCTGCAACCAATATGTCTATTGTGTTCTCCAATTATGTTTGGGTAATTATGTACCACCATCTTCTCCTTTCTTCATTTTCTTTTCTCTGACTTGTAAATTGTATTGTTTTTGAAGAAAGATTTCTATTATTCCAGACAGTGCAAGTAGGAATAACAAGTAACCAAAACTGAAAAAAAAAAAAAGTTAAGTCAACAGCTCAAAAATCCTATTAAAACACATGCAAGCACATTGTTTCTGTGGGAGGGATGAGGAAATGTTCCTTTTCATTTGGACACTGTAAATATCACTAGTGATTTTGTGGTTCCACAGTTTTACTGCAGTTTAGTAACTTCCAAAAGGATGAGGTAAGGACCCATTTGCCTTCCTCACGGTGGCCAAAAGGACACAGAGCGTGTTGACGCTTGCCTTCCGAAAATGGTTAGCGAAAGGTATCCTGTACCATACTGGTGCAGGACTAATTACTTCCTAAAAGCAAATCCTAAATTCCAATGGCAAACACAGGCCTTACTTTATGGGCGAATGAACACGTTTTCCCTTTGTACTCCCACCTCCCTTCCCACAGTATCTAAGTTCATACACGGAACACACCTCCTCCAGCAACGACCTTCCCGGGGGCCACTCACCTCCCACCAGTGTCCCACCACCATCACCACCAGTCCCAGTCCCAGCCCCAGCCCCGGGGAGAGGTACCGGCACTGCCTGCATCTGCGTCGCCCACGTCTCGACCCTGGTGGCATTTGTGGAGGGAGGGCTATAAAGCCCGTGTTATCTCTGCCGATATTTCTGTTTGTTGGGCCCCTGAATTTCATGCAAAAGAGTGTTAATCCTGGGGGTTTAAACCCAGTAATCTTTACCAACTAATTTTTGATCTGTTTTTTGGAATTTTACTACCTTAACATGGCGTTCCATAAATTCCCGTTTCCTTCTACGTGCAGCACATTTAATGTGAACAGAAACGATGGGAAAAAAAATGTAAAATGTACTGTTCTACGGTGTCTTCAGGATTTATGATATGCAGATGCAGGTCTAATTTTTCAACAACCTTGAATCTTCCAAAAAATTGGGTTTCCATTTCTACATAGCCTCTGTCTTCATTCAGCATAAAGCTCATTGCATTGCTAGTATTTACTGAACCACTGCAGTTATCAGCAATACAAATGAATGTATTTTCTTCGTAAGCTCTCCTGAATTCTTATATATTTTGCTACATCCAAAAGCCACATACTGTCATTTTGCTATGCAATAGAACATAGCTTTGAATCTGTTACTTACCCCTATAAAAGAGCAACTGGTGTTATTTCCAGTAAAGAAAATATTTTGTTTTATCTGAACTTGGCAATGTTTCTTGCTCAGGGGATATTTCTGTAGATATCCTTTCCATTCTGCTTAATATGTAATGATGTTTGTAGAACGAACATTTCTGTAGCTTTACATACAATTTTTCAGTATTAAAAAAAAAGACACAGGAATTAACATGCAATAAAAATATCCTGTTCTGCTCTATTTCAAAAAGAAAATATTTTTTACACTAGTAATGGCCTTTAATGTCACTTTTAATGTTCCCTAAACTATTTTATCTGTCCAAAATTAATCTGAGAAAAGAAAACTCCTGGGAGTTTCATCAAACCACAGGATTTCCATTAAGTGGTTTTATGGTGCCTTAAATAAAACAAAGTTATAAAATCTGAAACATTTTGACAGCCAAATTTAGCTTATAATGTATTTACCATTGTATTTTAATGAGTTCATCGTAATTTTTAATGTTTTTTCCCCACTTCATAAAAAACAAACCTAATGAATAATTTTGGTCTACTTTTCTATAAAGCCATTTTTAATACTTTAAGCTAAGTAGTGATTAATCCATAGTTATCACCATGAAAATTATTAAAACCAAAAATAATATCTTTCGGGATGTATTAATCTATTAGGCATGCCTTAATTAAATCTAGTGTAATTCAGAAGGGTGGGGATATAGACATACTAAAGGATTTTGAAATTTTCTGCTCATAAAGCCTCAGGTGTATGCGTCAGTAAATTGCCATTAACCTCCATGGAATTTTGCTGATTTACACCTTTTGAGATTTAGCTCTAAATGCTTTTGTTCTTTCATATCACTCATTAATGCAGACACATGCATGTATTCACGTACACGTTCATTCAAGGGAAACCAAAGTGTCACCTCATGGAAAGGTTTATGACAATGGTGCCATACTCACAAGGGGGAAAAAGCTAAATATAATCCCAGATGTTACAGAGCATAGATCCTGCTTATCGGTTATTCACTCTGTTTTTACCCAGGGATACACTTGGCTGGTAGATTTGCCCTAAATAAGGATATCCCAAACAAATTATGTGAAGTAGGTTATGTTAAAAAGAAAGTTTTTTGATGTGTTAGGCCTATTCCAACAAGGAATTTTTCATCCAGGAAAGAAAATTGCTGTTAATTGTAAACTACATCAATAAAATATTTTAGAACACTTATTCAGATGTACTAAACTTAATTGGGCAAAACTATGTGAGAGGAATACAGTGGTTAAGACATATATGTATAAAAAAAATCTCAGAGCTGATATCTACTTTCCTCTTAGGTGACTGGTATATTGCATACCAGAGACACCTAATGTTCATTCATTGAGACATTCCACTGAGATTTGACATTTGTCCTTCAGAACTTCCTGGCACCGACAGAATTGTTTACTTCAGCAAGCAAAGCAAAAAAAAAAAAAAAATCCACCAAAAATTCAAAGAAAACACAACCCACCTTACCTGCTTTTCTGCTAGGTTAAAGAACACACTACCAGTAATGATTAGCTAGTCCCCGTTCTGCATAAATTTGTGTTTAAAAATGTGTTGCTTGAGAAAATCTGTTCTTTTCTACTGGATTTAATTTTTTTTTTTTCCAGTTTTCTAACAATAGCTTCTGCCATCTGAGTCTGGGCTGTTGATATTTGTATCTTTTTGACTCTATTAATAAAATCTAAGTAGTTCTTTTTTTTGCAGTACTACTGGAGTGGCACATTTTCTCACCATTAAATAAGATTTATCATAGCATTTTTATTTTGTTACTACCAACAGACATACTAGAAGGAACAGTACAAGTAGGTGATGTAACTTCTGTCCTCACATCATCAAACCCAAATAAGATTGGACTTGCACGTACTGATATTTAAACATTGGCAGCCATGCCTTCCCAGTCTGCACTAACAGAATGACTACCATCAGTGCTGGAAGATGTTAAGTATTAATACCAACATGGCCTTCAACGTGCATAAGATAAAGCCAAAACTAATTAGGAAAAATCAATAGAATAAAAGCTGTTACGACCTGGAATGGAACCAAAACAAAAGCTGAGCTCAGCTTATTGTATGGATTTCTAATAGTCCTTTTCTAGATTTTCTCAAAACTCTCTTCAGCAAAGAGGACATAAGTCAAAATGCTGATGAAACACACACTTTGAGGTGATATTGCAAAGCTTAGTACCAGCTTCATTTTAGAGTCAATAGAGGCTCTCTCAGAGGCACATTCAAAGGAAAAGACTAAGTTTAGCTGCTGTAAATCACCTTTTACTGGCCATAGAAGGAACCTAGGAGATTAACCCATGTCAGGTAATGTTAACTCTTAATCTAGTGGAGGCTTAGCCTTTTTATCTATTTTCCTTTCAAAAAACCCACACCATCAGTTTAATACGCATTTTTAAAACTTGCTATTTTAATCACAGTGATTCAATATGAAAACCTGTTTAGCTAAGTGTGTTGTAGCTTTATGGAGATCAAATCTGTGCTCTCACTATAGTCTTTGCCAGCACAGAACTCCACTGCGCACCGTGGCTCCAGTAGAATTAAATATAGAGGGCAAAACATTGTCTGCTTTTATACTTTCTCTTAGGTCTCTGTCAGATACCTAGAGATTGCATTCCCTTTCTAAATTAATTTTTCTGATGATATATTAATTCCAAACGAATTGTTTTTCAGTACCAATGGCAGTCCAAAGGCCCCAAATAGTTTACAGGCACAGTCAGAAAAAAAAAAAAAGTGAGAGAAAAAGGTGATTTTTTGTTGCAGTACCCATACCTTTTTGCAATTCAAAACTACTGTATTTGTTACCTAATTTTCCTGATAACTATCAGCGGGAAGCCCTTTTAACTGTGACCATTTAAATTCAGCTGAGGAAATAACAGCTTTGTATCTATAAAAATGTAATATATTCCAAAGAGAAAATTACTGGGGATTGATGGCTTATTGTTTTAGTTTAGACATCATGCATTCAGCCTTCAAATTTCTGCAACTGCAGTAAACATGAGACCTGTACTTTTTCCTGTCTTAGAATCCAGATGTCTATCTTCAGAAATCAGTCACTAAATCCTCAAAAAGCTGTTACGATAAAGCCATTTTATCATTTAAATGTGCTTCTGGAAGTGCAGATACTAGTTGTAAAAGTGGTCCATTTTGCCACTAGACATGATAAAAATGGAGATAGTGTTTTCAAACGTGAAGTGTTTGCCCACAGTCATGGATAATGGATGTGTAAAGCAAACACTTGGCTAAACATAGCTGAGTTACAAGGAGATATGTGTTGTCAACAGAAGTCTGTGATGTCACCAGTTAACATTCAGTCCCTGTAAGTCATAAAAAGGAGGAGACCTTACCTTCTGCTCTCTCTGACTAATGTGACAAATCCTTCTGATGAATGTTATCTAACAACCAAATAACATATAACTTTAATGATTCATTCCTTGTGTTCAAAGTGGTTGCGATAGGACGTGAAACTGTATTATTTTTCTGGTATTCTTGACAGGTACATGAGTCATTTGTGGGCCAGGGGTGGGGAGAAGAAAGAGAAATGAAAAAGTAATTTGCATTGCTCAGGCAAAGATCTCCATTTTCCATTCAAAAAATCTTTCTTTTGGCCAGAAGAATTTGGTTACCTCTGTATTTTATTCCTTACTATTGCCATATACCTACCTTTACAATTCTGCCTACAAAAGTACAAGTCAGACTCCTCCAGTGAGCTATACTTTGATAAAGACAACACGCAGGATCCAACTTCAGAGACAAGCTCTCAGTGTTGCTCAGTGAAATAGAGATAGAAAGCTTTGTTGCATCCCAAGGAAGTTTCATGTATGATATGCAATCAGTTTTGTACATAGAATACATTTTGCTTTCCAGGTCGCTCTTGTTTCAGTTTCTTCTACCATGCAGACCTAGACCTAGCGAGTATGATATGTACGGTTCAGGTATACAAAGCAATCATTTGTTGATTAATACACACAATAGCTGGGTCTAATGGTCTGCTCAGTTAAACTTTACATGCTCACCACACCTGATGCAGATAACCTGATGAGTCTTTGCAAACCAACCAGTTTCCAGTCGATGGGGATGGGTCAGCCACCACTGATCCTTGGAGCATCTGACCCTTGATGTTTCTGGTTTATCATCTTGTGATGCCATTTTACTTAGAGTTTTACAACTATTCAGTGGAGAAATTTTCCTCTTCTACCTTTGGGTCAGCTTCCCCTCAACTGGTGTGCTTCTCTTTGGGTTCTTAGACATCTTGCATTGCTTTACCTCACCTGCTTTCTCTCAAAACAACAACAATATTCTCATTAACTGAGCCAAGGGCAAATAGGTACCTTGTGCCTGGCCCTGGGGGACTAAGGGACCTCCCTGTCCCTGCCCACACCCCCGGGGCTCACCCTACCTCCAGGACCCCGGGAGCAATCTAGGATTGCTCACTGGGTGCAGCAGTCCCTCGGGAAGCTAGCAGAAAGATTTTCATTAGCCTAAAGTATGGTGATTTCTTCCTTGCGTATGGGATGACTTCTTAAACCTTTAAATGTCATAGGCACAAGGCTGCATGTTAAATGAGGACATTCCTCAGAAAAGTCTTTCTCTAGCAGAAGAGAAACGTCAAAGGCCCCAAGACAAAGAATTATTTAAATACTGTAGTGGGGAAATCAATACCGAATGAAAACAATGATACTTCATGGTTAAGAGGAAATAGCAAAATAGCACACGACCAAGTGCCAGCTGCCCCAAAATGGTAGCTTTCATCCCCAGAATGTTAGGAGAACAAATGTATAAACATTTTGTTTATAATAAAGCTGATGCTATTTGTTTCTCTTACCTATAGCTTTATGACTCTACCTTAGAGTGTGAGGAACCTGAAACTGTTCTGAAAGTGTGCTGAACGCAGTTCAGGCTCATCCTGATATCCCACTGGGACAGACACAAAAGGCTAAATAAAAAGTTTCAGCTACACAATAAGCAAGAAAAAGTTAGAAAACTTCTCCCATTCCATGTTTTCATGCTAATTATTTTTTAGAAGTGTTAGAACTTTATTTCAATGTTTTATGCTTTTTTATTGCTTTTTATTTTAAAATTACGCATCTTTTTATACAGCAAAAATATGAAAGAGGGCAAAATAAGTATTTGTTACTGCCAGTGTGAAATTTAAAAATGAAAAAAAAAGAAAAAAAGAAAAAAAGAAGCTTGTTCTATTTTTTCCTGAATTTTCAACTCAGCTATTCAAAAAAATGTCCATTATTCTCTTGGCTCTAATTAAAACCACATTCATATTTATATCAGCATGTTTCCTGCTGGCTTGAACTCAGGGTTGCTCTTTGGTTTTAAAAAATGTTAAATAGACAAGATAAGTGAAATCCTGGCCCTGATGAAGGCAGAGGAAGTTCTAATACTTACTTTGATCAAGTCAGGATTTCAATTTATGGGAATGCTTTTTTTTCCACTGCTCCCGTTTTTTTACCCATAATTTTTCTATTAAACATTCCCATTCTCATCCGTCTTCAAAACTAATTAGTCCTTCAGAACATTACCTCATTTTCACATCTGTAGCCCACTCATCTTTGCTACCCTGAAGTAAGGCAAAGAGCAAATCGTAGATTATACTGGCATTTAAAGATACTGGAAGGGATAGGGATAGGGACTGGATAATGATAATGGAAAAAATAATTTAGAATCTGCTCTGGTAACTTAAGAAGCAAGTGAAATCCATGAAGTACACAACTAAGAAACCGACAGAGCATTTTCGACTTAATGTAGTGGGAAAGCAGCCACTGCTTCACATGACCTGAATTGTATGCACAGTACTGGCTGATAATGATTGTAGGAAGCTATAGGATGCAGCCTCCTCTCTGCTTGGCTTTCCGTTTCACTGGGAAATCCTAATCCACAATAGTATTAGTAAAACCATTAGTGCAATATTCTGTCATGTTTTGACATCCATGCTTTAAAGAAACTCTGCAAAAATCAGAAAAAAGGGCTCAAAAATAGGTATAAACGGTAGTCAAATTCATTGAACGGTCCAGGCAGCTACATTTGTGTTCATAAACTAAACTTGCCACTTAGTACAGAATGGACTTTGTCCTTATGATTAAAATCTTTTCCCATCCAAAACCGAATGGCTTGATACAGAATGCCTGTTGGGAATGGTCCCTGGTTCACGCAAAGTTTCAAACTATGCAAGCGTATTATTTTGGAATGTGATAATTTAATCATGGTACAATCATGTTGGGAATACATCTAACAAATAAAATTATAGACAGGTGAGTTCCAGTTCCTAACGACATTCCCTCACACTCATGACTATAGATGTAGCCAATGAAGCTTAAAAAGCTTTACTCCAAAAGGCTTGAGATCACTTGTTCAAGATCCATAGAAGAAACTTTTATAATAATTTCTTTTACATGAATGGAAAAACTCTACCTACACTCACACGCTTTTAAGAAAGATGTGTGTGATATTTTCTTCTGCAACCCTCAGTAATTCCTTTCCCTGGGAAACTGAGAAACCCACTGTTTTTTACATCACTATTCCACTTTGTCTGCTATTTCAACTTTGCTATAACATAAAGCATTAAATATTTTTTTTAAATAAACATATTGTTACATATATGCATGTATCCTTAAAATTCAATCTCTTTAGGGAAGAGACTGAAGGTGTATTTTTTTTTATTATCTCTGCTTCTCATCTTATGAAAAAGTCTCTAGCATGAAGTGATGTCCCAGTGTTATGATCACTGAATAATTATTCACTTTAAAAAGATCCGTATTATAGTAAAATCAGGCTTGAAGAACATTACTGTCTGAATATCAGCTATATGCCAAAATATTTTTCCGTTAGTAATTGCAGATGGTAATACTTTGGGTAAAATTCTGTATTCATTTTCTCTGATATCTCCTAAAGTTTTAATACCTTAAGTTCTCAAGTAGAAAAGGAAAATACAGAACAGATGAAATTGCAAGCAAGACTAACAAAACCACAACACCTAAATATATGTAACAACTTCCTAATCCTTTTATTTTCACAGCTGATGACATCTCAATTTCTTGGCCTCTGCCTAAATAATATAATTTATTCTTTATGGAAAAACAGAGAAGAAAGAAACAGAGAAGATCGGTAAAACCGTCAGATTAACAGTACTGGACTGGCAGGTTGCAATTGCATGTCAAAATTTCTAGCAACAGAAAGCTTCAGTGCACAATATGATGATTCATGATTCAAGATGGCAGGTAACTCAGGACCAGACATGTAGCAAAATTAGTGTTAAAATGAAGGAGAAATAGATTTACAAATAGTAGGAACTGTAAGTGCATATTCATACAAAAATATGAAAGATACAATTTATATCCACCTCCATTATTATATTACCTTATTGGCCTGTCAATTGTTGATGCAATTCAGATAAACAGATCATAATGGAAGCCTATTCTGAATAATCTAGGTTAAATTTTTTGATAAATAATTCCTATGTACTGTGATAAACAACAAGCCATTTCTTCTTATCTATATGTCAATGACTATTGAGTTAAAGAGACAAGAAACACAAATAGGCAAATAATTATAACCGCAGGAAATAAGATTTTTTTTTTTTTCCAGCTCTACATCCTCATCAGATTCAGTTTGATCTTCTGGAAAATGAAGGCCAGAATTTTCACGTGTCAGCTTCACCTACCATCACTTTCAGAAAACAAGTGTAATCCCTTGGTCTATGAAGGGACTTTGTTATTTTGGCAAAAACCTCACACTCTTGCTATCTCATTTAATTAAAAATAATTCATCAAAAATAACAATTAAAACTTCAACAGTGAGTTACCTTTTCAATACCCATACAAAATTAAATAATCTGTGTAAAACATTACTTATTTTCTGTATATGTATGTTAAAATCTCATATGAAAATTCAGCTTTCTACCTAAACTTCCATTACTATTTAGTGAAAGTGAAGAAATGAAAAAATCAGACACCTTCACAATAATGAAAGTTTGAATTTAACCCCTTTTTCCCTGAAAAAGTAATCATAATACTAGCATATTTTTCCTTTAAGCCTTTTCCTTTAAGTTCTTTTAAACATAGTAAGAAAAAATTAACAGCAATAAATGTTTACAAAAGGTACATGAGATTGAAATACTTAAATAAAAATCCAAGACAAGGATTTCAAACTCACTACTTTGCCTTTTTTTTAATGTCAACTCTTTAGTTGCATAGCTTCTGCCTTTTAAAACTACTCTTTGATATTAAAACATTTAACTTTCCAATGATTTAAAAAATAAATTACTGAGCAAGCACAACCTCTGTAACTAATTAAGACATTCAAGGCAAGGCAAAAAAGCCTGTGGAACACATCTATGCCGGTGCTGATATTCAATCAACAAAATCAGTTAGTACTTTCTTCAGACACTAGTCCAATGCTTTCCACTGTCAAGGCTAGTTCAATAACTCCTAGATAGAAATTTTATAGGGAAATCGTTTTTCAAAAGAAAATCAATAATGATTAAACAATTCCAAATAAACCAAAACTGCTAGGAAAAGAGGAAATCCACAAAAATATATGGTATATTTCCTCACTTCTTATTGCAGTCAATGAGGTAGAAATGCAGATAGAAGATTTAGCTTGCAGTGCTTGAAAAAATGCATTTTAAAAAATAATAATAAAAAAAAACCTTCCATTTTTCTCCTACTTGGCTTAGAGAAAAAGGAGGAACTCATCAAGCTCCTACTTCTTTTCTCATCTCCACAGATTTCTTGTAGTGAGTAGTCCAATAGATTTTGCATTCACATTTGTTCTTTCTTGACCCAGGGCTATGATTAGTGCACGCTACTGATTTTACTCTGCTTTAACATTTTTTTGATCCTACCATGAAAACCTACCATTTTTCCTGATTTAAAATAACAAATGCTGCCTACTAAAAGCAAATTTCTTATAGATAACATCCTAACACTTTAAATAGAAAGATCAATTCAAAGGCACAAGTAATTTTCCTAATGTGAACTTCTTTATTAAAACACATACTTATCTTATAGAAAAAAGCCACCTTGCTATCAGTCATAGTCAACTTCTAGTCAAAATTTGTCACAGAAAAATTAATTTGTTGGATGGTGATGTATGACTTCAATGAGACCAAATTTTTCTGAGGAAGTATAAAAAAAAGTATACAAAAATGCACATGATTATTGCAACAACAGTAGTAGTGTATCACTATGTGCAAACTTCTGTACAAAGTGTCTAACATCAGCCAAAAAGCAGAAGAGAAGAGGAGAAAAAAGAAGGAAGAATTGTTTACTTTTTAGTTGTAGACTCAAAATGAAATCTTTGTAGAGATGTAGTCTTTGTAGAGGACATTTGGTATCAACACATATAGGCTCTTTACATAATTATGTCACTCAAAATGTAAAACAGGGAATTAAAAGTGGATGTCGTTGCAAAATATGTAGTAATCAAAGTATCTCATTTCAGAAATATGGTGCCTAATTAACACTTCGGTAAAGTAGGGATTAATGAATTTTTGAATAAAATTAATCAAATGTATAATGTCTTTTGTCTCTAAAGACATATGCAACTCATACTGACACCAGAGGTAGCTGTGACAAAGTTGATTGTACAACTTCATCATTTATTGATTATAACAGTATTGACAACATTCTCCACAAAAAGAATGAAAAATACATTGTGGCTCTCACAGTCAAGCTTCAAGCTGTTATTTTGGATATTTCTGTGGTTTAAAGGGATTGTTTGAAGACTTGTTTCAGATGATTCAAAGAGAGGTTTCAGCCTGGAGCTGAAACCTCATGGCTTGTAACACAGTTACAGGGAGCAGCACACGTACACACATCCGCCTGAAACAGAAAACATTAGCCAAATAATTAGATGCTCAATAGAATGTTTATTATTTATACAATGACACATTTTTTTTTTAATAAAAAATTAATACTTGATGGATTTTGGTCTACTTAGCTTTTTGTATTGCTTGTCTGAGAGTGTAAAGTTCTGCTGAAAATGTGGCTAGCAGTTATTAAGCTGGAATGTAGTAATTTTTTTTGTTATATAAATAGAAAAGAGTTCAACAGACTATGTACCTAAATAAATTTAAAAAACAAACAAACAAACAAACAAAAAAAGAAATATTTTAAACATCAGAACTGAGCTGCAAAGTTATTTGTTATAAACTCTAATTTGTGAATGTTTTCTAATTAGTCTCACTGGACAGAATTTGCCATCCCATTATTGGTACGATGATCATTATAGCTATATAGCTATAATTGTAAAATTGATATAGTTACACATATATTATGACTTGGATATGAAGAAGTGGAACTTGAAATAAAAATTTGTTTAATTATTTGAAGATTACTTGATAAAAAGACTGAAATCTGCCTACTGATGAAACCTACTTGTTCAATGAGAGATTTTTGTGATACCTTTTCCTCTCCTTTTTTCTCACTTAATTCTAATATAACTGGAAAGAAGAAGGATCAGTTTAGGTGATCATGGGAAACAGCCCGAGCATTAGAGTAAAATGTTAGATTAAAACAAAGATAACTGATAACACTCAAATCATTCTCAGGAGGCTGATTTTAGGATCTGTAGTTTATTAAAGGCTTATGATCTAAGGTCTTCACAGATAACCTTAACAAGTTCAAATTTTTTCCACGAATCATGAAGGAGCTAAGGGCATATTAAATTCAAACACAATTTATTTATTTTAATGTACACAAGCCAAACTATTCTACTTTAACTTTATTCTCAGTGAAACATTCTTTTTGCAAAATGAAAATATTTGCCCCTTAAATAAAATAAAATAAAAATTTGCCCCTTGCCCCATATTTGCCAAGGACAGAGTACTTCAGCCCAGACTAATGAATTTTCCAGATTGTAATAAACTTCTTTATAATGGAAAGCATGTTATGCCCCACCATTGGAAGTATTCAAAGTCAGGTGGGATGGGCTTTGAGTAACCTGATCTAGTGAAAGATGTCCCTCCCCATGGCAGGGGGTTTGGACTAGACGGTTTTTAGAGGTCCCTTCCAACCCAAACCACTCTATGATTGTATGACTTCAGTGAATCATCTTGGCACAGCCTATATTTTATTGGATTATACTGTTTCATAATTTATAGTCATTCATTATAATCATATAATCATTCAAATAAAATTTCATTTGTGAAAGCATTCAAAATACTCTAAATTTTTTTTAGAAAAAGTAGGAGTACATTATTCACTACTCACTGGTTATTCTTCATTTTCTCATGTATAAACATTTCCTGTCTCCCAGTCAAAAAACAGAAGGACAAACCTGTGATAAGAAATACTGTTTAGTTAATTTATATAGCTTTGGTTTTGTAGTTCTTCTCTATTGCTTTTAATATTTTCTGACAAAAAATCGCTGGCAGTTATAAGTAGAAAAATCATAGAGTCATAGAATTATAGAATGGTTTGGGTTGGAAGGACATTTAAAGACTATCTAGTTGCAACCCCCCTGCCACGGGCAGGGACACCTTCCGCTGGACCAGGTTGCTCCAAGCCCCATCCAACCTGGCCTCGAACACTGCCAGGGATGGGGCAGCCACAACTTCTCTGGGCAACCTGTTCCTCACCACCCTCATCATAAAAAGCCTCATCCTTTCTTCATAGGAGATGTGTTCCAGCCCTCTGATCATCTTTGTGGCCCTCCTCTGGACCTGCTCCGACAGATCGATGTCTTTCTTGTACTGAGGACCCCAGAGCTGGACGCAGTACTCCAGGTGGGGTCTCAGGAGAACGGAGTAGAAGGGGAGAACCACCACCCTCCACCTGCTGGCCACGCTTCTTATGCAGCCCAGGGTATGATTGGCTTTCTGGGCCATGAGTGCACAATTTTTTCTCCTCTAAAAAGGGGAATAAAATTCTGAACATAGAATATAATTACCTAAAAAGCAAAAGCTTAATTTATGAATATGATATCAATCACATTTTTAACACATTACACGTGTTACATCTTCATTACAAACATTTGACAGTATGATCCATGTGATTCTTTGTCTCAAATAATGAACATATAAAGAAGTAGTTTTTAAGTAATCACTTGGATGAAACTTTTGTCTTTGAAATTTCTTTGAATCTTAATCAAGTTCAATGTCTGCCATGGGTATATGCAGGTTTTAGTAAATTTGAAAGAAAATTCATTTACATTCATACAATTAACAAAAAATGTGTATGCACATCATAGTTTCTTGACAAAATATTATTTTAATGGTATTCTCTATAGGCTGTGAACCTCATCCATCCGATTGTTTCCTTCAACCACATTTGTCATCATTTTTTTTGGTACCTGAGATTTTGAAAGCAATTAGCACACCCTTCTACACCCTCACAAAACATAATAGTTTAAATTTATTTTCCACAGCAGAGAGGGCAAATAAATTTAAACATTTCTATTTTAAGAACTCAGCATTCACTTACTTACATAACTACTGTGTTTGGCATACTTATCTTATATGTCATCTCTACTGGTCACATGAAAAAGCCTATCTTTTTAAGACATTTGAGTCTGTCATTTACTCATATTTCAGCTCTTTAGGTTATCTGTCCGAGGATAATGTGCTAAGTTTACCAGGTGAAAGACTATCTCTGTGTAAAAACACTAAAGACATTTAGATTTTTTATTTTCAGTCAAGACGCTGGGGAAAATAAATTGAAAAGCAGCCAGTTACTTGATTTAATTTCATAGTTTCTATCTGTGGAGCAGTCCAACAAACTCCTAATAACTCCCATTTTTCACACAATGACATGTGTTCACTTCTAAACAAAACTAATGGGCAGTGGAAACATTCATGCACGGATCAGATTTTAAATGAATAATGTCATTAGATAAAAAATGTTGAAATGCAAAGGCCATAAATACCTATTATGAAATTAATGGTGAGTGCTATATTTACTTCATTTTAATAATCAGCATAACTCCCGAAAGATATTATTTCTCTTTTATGTTATTTATACAGCATAATTTGCATCTGATTCTAATCATAAATACATAGTCCAGCCCCATATAATTGTACCACTTTGTTGCTTGTCATGCTTCACCTAAATTTTCCATAAATTCATCTAATAATAGTATCAACTTATTTAAGCGAATGTTCAGATTTTTGTGGTATATTAAGAATGATCCAGAGGGCCTCCTGTATAGCGAAAAAATATATTCGACCATTATCCACCCAGCCAAAAATTTCAGAGCTTCAGAAAGTAGGTCATACCATAATAGTGACATTGAACTTTTCAACTGGGAGTAATTAGGTTTTATTTCCAGTGCTCAGTGACCTACTCTGAAAAATAAGATAATACAAGAATGGTTCAGTTTTATTTTTTATAATTTAGTGGCTTGCTTTATTATTTCTTTCTACTGTGTATACCTTAAGAATCCATAATTGTTACCTATCCAGAAAACAGCAGCTGACAGCTGTGTAGGGTACTTCTGCTGTTTAATACGTCGTAAAGAATCTGTTGCAGGCAATGATGTTATCATTAGGGAACAAGGATACTGTCTATTATTTCAGAGCCAAATAATTCAGCATTAAATCATTTCAACTGCAGTGTCACTTGCAGGGAATGTGAAAGCAGAAAGTTACTGTGTATGAAACAAGCTTTGCAGTAATACTTACAGCACAGAGGGCATTTGAAGCACACTTCCTCGTATATTCCCTCTAGGGTGCTTTAGAAAGCTTTTCTTTTATTTAATGGCTGCTTCCTAATGCAAAGAGACATAATAAAATGCAGTTGCATCTGTTAGCTCAGATAACAAGACACATTTCTCCTTTTTGGGGCTGGGGTGTTCTAAGAGCCACTTGACACAACTCAGACTACTGTGTTGCAACATGAACTTATTCCCTCCAACGAGTTTTGAATTTTTTATCTGGTACTAATGTCATTACAACAAGAAACACCTTCCCACCCCTGACTTTGGTCGTGCATTTGTCCTACGTAGAGGTGTGTGGGGTGGCCTGCTGCATCATGTCAACTTGTATATCATACAACAAGAAGTATAGCTTGACATGGGGTGTCAGATGCTAAATAACGCGAGAAGGCATGCGTGAAACTTTCACAGACAAGGGACCGTGGTCGTTCAGAGGCAGACTGTTTCTCTGGCATTTACGTAGCTGTGAACTGGGAGTTCACATGCATTTAAGTTGACTCCCATTCAGCAGAGTACTAAAGACTGTTATTGGGTACTTTGTTGAATAAAGATCTATAAGAGTATATCTAAAATAATATTTGGAAAAATCCTACATTTTCAAATACAGTGTTTAAGATTTTTTTTTTTTTTTTTTTTTTAAGAAAATTAATTAGCTTCTGCATTCCTGCCAAGCAATCTTTCAGAAATATGCGGGATATCTACTGTGGATAATATTCTACAATAGCAGATATTTTTTTATTCTGAGGCAGATAGAAGTAAATCCTAGTGTTTTAATTTCAGTTCTGGCACAATATACAATTAACTCTGCAGCAGGAATTGTGTACAAGCTCCAGAAGAAACTAGGGAAAAGAGCAGAAACCAAACCAATGGATAACATTTTACAATGGAGATTTCTTTTTGTTTGTATGAGAATGAACGCATGCAGAATCTAGCAAATGACAAAGTTTTTATTATGTGGAACAGCAGTACACAGAGTACATAATATTTTATGTCTCATTTGGAAGGCCATAGTAATTATGGTGCATCCGCAAAAGTCTTGAATAAAAGTCTGAGAAAATTCAGATATGAAAGAAATGTTTAGACTGGACTAAAGCATGCTGCAAATCAAAATACATTTATTTTGACCTTTGAAAATGATACAAAATTTCCCCCAAAATACTTCTGGCTTAGAATTCAGGGACATCAGATAGAGATTTTACAGTATAAAAAGCAATTTTTGTGCACTTGCTTTTAAACATGGAAATTTTTTTTTTCTGCTGAGTTTACCAGCAGTTCACAGTATTCAGTAGCAATTACAAAGGTGGTGAAAGAAAAAAGAGTCCACAATTTCCAGATACACTTTACAGAAAAGTACAGTTTTCAGTTTTAATGTACTTCAAAAGCATCTGTTAATCACAGAGTAAGTTACAAACAGACACCAAGGAGAGAATTAACACCACAGCTTGTACCTTACTGATATGAATCAATAGTCTTTGGACTTTGAGCTGAGTAAAACAGAATTTCACACCACAAAAGAAGCTGTCAGTTTAAATGCCTATTGATTGTAAAACATGTCATTATACCACAAGACACTCTTCACACTTTAACCGAGTTTTTGCAGCTACACTCTGAATACCATTTACTCGCGTGAAGCACTCACCAGTGTCAGCAGGATTAAGTATCGGGTAAGATATTACTCAGGGTAGGAAGGGAAGAAACAGCACGTGCATTTGCCAATTATACCTCTGAAAGTAGTTTTCTAAGTATTATTCTAACTTCTAATTACAGTGAGTTAAGAGTTTCCCCAGTCAAGGTTAATAATTGCTCTTTTTAAAAAAGGAAGTCGGGCTTTCTTGGGCAAGCATAAGTGTACACTGTGTGACAAATGCAGCATAACACACCATTTTTTCACTATGTATTCTATTTTGAATGACTGGAGGAAAGTACCATTATCATTAAATGACCTGACTGGGTGATAAAAAAACCACCTCAGTACTGCATGTATTACAGATTTCAGAGGAGTTGCTGTATAATGGACGTGATACATGGTACAAACTCCAGTCCTAGTATTTATGTCCTTACTATTACTCCTTCTGATAGTAAGTGACAAATATTTGCCATCAGTATATCTAACAAGTACTTGCAAATTAACATATTATTGTCATGTCTCTGATTAAAGTTCATGCATGTAGTCACAGAAATGTATGCCGCTTTGAGAAAATACATTTTAAAATGCATCATTCCTAACCCATCCATTGAAAGGACACCAGTTGAAGACAGAGCAGTGATTTCTCTCAATCAGCAACGTCCTTTTAGCGATAAACACCTTTTCCGAGCTGGAGCTGGAAGGGAGGAGGTTACATTTGCAGTGAAAGAGAGCACTGCAACCGATCAGACGGCACTGGTGAAGGATGTTGGTCTACGTGAGTACCATTCAGAGCTACCTAACTGCACCTCCCAACATTATGGTTTCAGTTTTTCAGATACTTTTCTGTCTGCCGTCCTGCGTCAAGCTGCAACGGATTTGCATCAAACAGTATTTACGCTGCTCTCTGGGGTTTGTCTCAGACAAAAGCCTTTCTAATTCTTTAGTGCTCAAGTTTGTGCTGGCCGCTGCTGTTTCAGAGGTTTGGGGTTTGTTTGGGTAATTTTAATTATATTTTTTAATTATTTTGGAACTGAAGTACTGTATGAAAAGCATGTAAGTGGATAATGTCTGTGTCCAGACTATCCACCCACAGAAGTGTGTTGACATTAATAAAAGGATAAGGAAATGGATGCTTAGTCTGCCACTGGCATAAAGTGAACTTTATCTGCCCTTTTTTAAAAAAAAAAAAAAAATCTATTTAAAATAAACAAACAAACAATAAAAAAGCAGATGGATTTTTTATCATCAAACAGAAAGTTGGAATAGGTCAACCATCCACCAACAGTAGAGCAAAAGATAAAAAATACAGACCATCTCTTTCAGAAGGTAGCCCTGCTGGTGACCCTCTATCTGTCACATTAGCTGGGAAGGAACAGAATATGGTGTCGTACACGATGAACAGGAATGCAAAAGGTAGTATAAATAGAATGGCATTTGTCTGTCTGCTTGGTTCTTTTGCACATTTGTGGAAACACTGTGAAAAAGTTCAAGCACACTATCACCTGTCAAAAAATATTTGCCTCAGTGTTAATGGATGCCACATTGTTGACACTGCAGCGTTGCATGTATTATTCTTTGAATCACATGATACAAAATAACCCAGAGCTTGAACTCACTAGGGGATTTTGTCATTATTTGCGGTTGAATGTTTTAAATTAATCATTTGGACTTCTTAAGTTTCAAAGCAGAGCTTTATACTGAAATAGTTAATTGGACCTACTGCCACAGTCATGTTACCAAAGAGAACAGGTATTTAAAAACATTATTAAGAAACTTCTTAACTGAGATCCTACAACTTGTCTGATTCATTTTAACCTTCTGTGAATCTTGAGACTTGTTAGAAATGCTAAAAGATTAATCACAAGCTATCTCGAGTATTTGAAACCCTTCCATTCAAACTGATTGTCAGTTATTTTTTATTCTTAGAATCATTATCAGGAAATGTAGTGGTCACAAATTATCATTGATGGGAGAGTTGACAACGTAATTTTCAAGTTCTGAATATCTGAATACTAGTTTCCTTAGAAAAAATACAGCATGTTAATAGTATTTGAAATATATATAAAAAAATACGTCATCATACTCTAATTCCCATGAGCTGCTAAAGCATTTATCTTAAACTTGCTGTAACTTGTTTCTAGTGCAATGTTGCAGAGTTGTTAAAGAAAAGCAAAAATGAAAACGAAACAGAAGCCCTAAGTCTAATTGATAATAATCTAGTTCTGTGATAAAAACAATAGCTGTTATGCACAACTGGAACAAAGTAGTATTGCTCAGAGCCTACAATGACTAATTTCTTAAAAAGAAAGCTCTGCTATGAATAAGGTATCTGACAAACACCAATGCAAGGTAGATCCTTAGAAGAGATCTTATATGTTGAAAGCCAAAATATCAGCATCAAACATTATGTTGCAGAGCTGAGACCACCAAATATCTCCTTACTACAAAAATGGATGCTGACAGTCAAAGGTTCCCACAGAACTAGCACTAACAGCAAGCTAGCCAAGAATATCAATGTTTTTCAAAATCCCACATTTCCTGTGTAACGACGCATGGAATGGCAGTCATCTGAAGGGAATAATTTATCCTAAGTCTTCCCTTTTCTGGTAAAATAGAAAACTATGAGTGACTGATATAAAATTTTCTATAATTTTCATTTTTATTTTTTATAGCATCCAAGAGAATGTTTTTTTTTTTTTCTGTGCAGATAGTTTAAATGCCAGCTCTGCTCCAGCCTTTCTGACTTTTTCTCAGATCAGTGTATATCAGGTATCACTCTCACCTATTGGTGTTTGCACACTGGAGACCTCTTCTCCCCCTTCTTCAGGGTGTTCAAAATAAGCTGCGTTCCAAGCTGGCAGCAAAATGCCAAACTAGCAGTCAGCCCAATCCTTGAAGAAAGAGAGATGTTTGATGAATTGGAATGAACTTCAGCATAAACCGGGTATTAGTGAAAATTGGTAGCTTGGGCTTCCTTCATGGTAGTCAACGGAGAGAAAGACTTTTCTTGGGAATGACATCGTAGTGTCTAAGATAAAGGAATGAAACACCTCTGCAAGTGTCTAAATAAACAGCTTCGAATAACTCATTTGATTTCTAAATTGCATCAGACTAAGTTAGATCCCATGAATTCCTCCCATAGTGTTCACAAAAGTAACTATTTTAGGGAAAATCTATGATTAGCAATAAGACAGCAAGCAGCAAACCCGTTATTTCTTCTTGTGGGCCGGCCTATCAGGACAATTGTTTTCTTTTGATTTTCTACAATTCTACGCAGATGTTAGGGAGCTTAATAGCAAATAACTACATAACCAAATTGATCTCAGAAATATTTAGTGTGGCAGCCAGGTAGGACAGTAGGTTTGGGAGCGAGGTAAGCTAATATGAAGCAAGTCGTCATAAATAAGAATCCAAATTTGATGTGTGCCCAGGTTTTACACTCCAAAAGTGTGCTTACTGTAGAGATAAACCTTTGTTACAAAGTTCATATATGGATTTGAACCTTATATTAAACTATCAGGCATTCAATTCTGTTTCTGATCCTTTTTCACTTTTGGATTGAGATTTGTCTCACTTCTGTGGCATTGTTAATTAAAACTGTTGTAACTTAATGAGCTATGGGATATAATAAGATTAACTTGTTGTCTAGAAGGTGGTTGGGTTAAAAGCCTTCATAAATTACAATAAAACAATAATTAAAGGAAAAAAAAATCAAATGCTTAATGTTTAGAGAATCACAACTCTAACCATCCTGGACCTTTAAGTACATAATAACAACGCCTGCTAAAAACTCAATCATATCTGATTGCAGTTTCTGCTCGCTAGATGGGAATTTTCTACTCTGCTGAACCAAAGCTTTACACTTTCATTAGCTCACATTCTCTGTCATGACACCAGTGCCCTCTCATCAGATCGAAGGCTGAGCTGAGTGGTGCCGACAGAGAGAGGCAGATAAAAGGAAAGTGATGAAAGTGCTAAATGTTTGCCTTCTGGGTAAAAGCTGCATGGGGCTTTGCTGACCACTGATTTCCTTTGCCCTGCTCCAAGATGGGAGTGTGGCTTATGTTCAATGTATAGATACTAGTAGCTTCAATTTCAATCAAATTCGATTTTTAATTCGTTTTTGGAAAGTGCAAATTTTACCTGAGCTTGAAAGGCAACAAGTGTTTTTTGATTTCTTTCACAAAGATCACCTAGGACTGTGAATTTAAACGATAAAAGGTGGAAACCATGAGTATGCAACTGAATTTTCAAGATCTGTACCACGTTTAGTCAAACATCATTCACCAAAATTTGTAAGAACCATTTGATTTCTAAACAAGTGAGGAAGCTTTATCAGGTAATGGTGGCAGATACTTATTTTAATTACAGATGAAGCTATAGCCTATCCTTGTTTTTGAAATTTGATTCAGACTCAAAACTGACCTGAATGGATTCAAGCTGCACTGGAAAAATATATCGGACAGTCTCAATAATGTGAATAACTTTTTCTATTTGAATCCCAGTGCAACAATCAGAGAGCCAAAATATTCTAATCTGCTCTGGTCTGATCTGAAAAAGAGATTCACAAACTAAATCCCTATTTCATCTCCAGGTACATAAGTATTAGAAATCCGCCAAGTGACCCATTTCTTTTTAAGACTAAAGCCTCATTTTGAAGACAAAGGAAGATAACTACACAAAAAATGAACAAATAATATAATCATATCATATAAACATCTGAGTGATGCATTACTGTGCAAATGAGAAAACCAAAATTATTCTGGTTCACTGAAATATACAAAAAACTGTCAAACTCTAAAACTGAGCAAGACCATTAAAAATGTTTTCTGCTAATTGCTACACAAATGGAAAAAAAAAATGACTGAGTGGTATTTTAATATTAGAAAAATCTAAAGTAGAATATATAAATTAACTGTATTATAAAATATATTATAAAGTACTATGATTATAATATTTCTAAACAAAAAATCAAAGAACAGCTCTTCTTTCAAGGAATCGATATTCACTGCTTACCTAATCTTAAATTTTAGGGTAATTTCCCATTTTCATAATAACATATTTAAAATATAATTCATGAAAACCAGAATTATTAACACACAAAGGGTATTGGCCATTTTAGATTTCTTTTTCTTATTTTATTCTATATCATACATAGCTATTCACAGCTGAATACAAGTCAAACAAGAGGATGTGAGGACAAGAATTTAACCTCATAAATTGCTCTCAGCTTTGATGTCTGTTGGAGATACACACATTCACAGCTGAAACATGTCAAACTAGCAGAGTTTTGAGAACAATTTCAGAGAGCCAGACTTGAGAGTTGTTTCTAATCTGGAGAGTGGTGGTCATGGCAGAGACCTGGGCGAGGAAAAACTGTCCAATCCAAGTTTTCCCATTGCTAACTACTATGTATGTACAAATATGTGGTTCCCAAAATGGACATTTTAATATACTTCAGTATCCATTTTTAAAAGTTCTGGCTTTAATAAAGAATGATACTAGCTCAAAGACTATGAAAGATAACTGGTGTTCTATCGTTATGTGCACAGTATTTTATGCTGAAATGTGATGTTGACATTTCAGAAATTTACCAAGTCACTGTAGTAATTTTTGATGAAGTTTCTTTTCTATATGTTTCCTGCATTCCCTTGTTCAGCCTGTGCATAAGAGTTACAGAAACGAGTCCTTAGTTCTTAACATACAGGTTGTCAAATCCTGCGACACGTGAAAATACAGTGTATCTATATCACAGAAAAAATATGGACATTACCATTTCAAGTGTTATTCAAGATGTGTTGCATTCTATTACTTGATAATGTGAGGCAGGATATGAGAATAATGCAGACATCTCCAACAGAGGACAAACATATTTTAGGTAGCATCTTTAAAATGCAAAATTGTTAATGTAGTAAATGTAGTTTCTATCAATTTCTGAAAGTCTGTTCTTAATTGTATCCATAATGATCTCCTTTGCCTGAGCAGAGGTGATTCAACTGTAACATTTTCATCTAAGTCGTAATCTACATTTATTTCTAAGATTGTGAATTGCTTCGTATTGCTATACATGTTACTTCATTGACATTTTCTTATTAATTTCCTTTTCCAGTGGTAGTATTCAGACATAATAATGGTGCTTTATGAAAATTTAGAATATTGGCAGAGAGTAAGGTCAGGTGCATTTTATTAATACTGCCAGGAATTGTCTCAAATTCTGGATGATGAATTACTTTAGGTGTAATAAACTCTAAAGGTGACAAAGAAGCTTTAAACTTTATAACAGAAAAAATACACGTAGGTCATGGGTGCAAAAGAAACAAGTGTCTTTCTGCCATTAACATATTGTATGTGGTAAGCTGGTTGACAGTGGCTCTTAATATTCCCATTAAGTTTTTTTTTTTAAAACAAAAAAAGCATAGCTGAAGCATTCTTAAAAATTAACACCCAAATTCATCCACTGCTCAAATGATTTTTAAAAAGCCTCTGATAAACAAGATTTATGAGATTGGACATGCATTGCCCAGATTTTGCAATGTTTTGTTTTACTATAGTCACTTCATCCACTGGTGTCTCTGGTCTTCCTCACCCATTGAACTTTTTACCTTTTAATCAGGCAAACATTCATCTGGCTTACAGTATGTTCAAATGGCGTTGTTCTACATTTAAATCCGAAGTTTGAAAGGAACAAGGCTGATTATCATTGCTCTCCATACCTATAGCCCTGAGATTTATTTAGTTGTCTCTTTGCTTTGTTAATCTTCGATTCAAATGCCTGGAAATGAAAGGTTAGGCAGAAGCAGGCAGAAAGTAAAGTGAAGTAGACCCAACACTTAGCAAGTCATGCACTTTAAACCCAGGCATAAAAGCACAAAGCAAAACAAAGCCACCCCCATTTTTCAAGATTCTACCAGCTGCAAAATATAAGTATTTTTGTTTCTTCTTGAATTTCAGCATCAGACTGATTTGCTCTTTCCCAAGGTTCACAATAAATCTGTGACCCATCAAATTGCATATTTTGCTGAAGTGCAGCCATCTTGAAAATATTGTAGCCCAGAGATGTCAATAAAATGAATGTAAGACATTGCATTTACTCTGTGGTTTTATGTGAAAATGTTTTGAAAACAAATCTATTTCAGAAGAATGGTTCTTCATTCAAAATACACTTTGAGGAGGAAATAATTAACTTCACACTTTTTTTATGCTTTCTTCAGAGGGTAAAATCTAATGATGGGGAGGGGGGGGTGAATGCTGTAAATGCTGCCATTTTCCAAACTTGATATTATTAATAAGGACTGTCAAGTTTAGGTCAAGCGTTTATACAAATTGTGCCTCAGTACTTCCAGTGTTTCAAACATACCTGTCATGCCCAGCAAATGCACAGTGCAGCACAATCTATGGCACTGAGAGGCAAACATGAAATCTTTTAGCAGAAATGAGCCAACGCTTTTACCTCATTTATCTGAGCTGCCACCATTTTTAATAACAATTTCATTTATTTGACAGCCGCATACATTTTCTAAATAAACAATTTCCTTGAATTTGCTGATTTGCAACATTTTTTAAATTGTCTTTTTGTTTGTTTTCTTTTTCCTTTTGTTTTTCTTTAAAAATGGCTTTTATGTTATACAGAGAGAGGGGAGAGAAGAATCATGCTGCTAAGTACAGATGTGTATTTTTTGAAAGAAAATAGCTCTGAAAATGTACACTATCTTTAATGCTAAACTAAAATTATTGCTGGAATGGTGTTATGTTAGCCCTAGGGTATATGTGATTTCAACATTTAATTAACTCTGAAGTCCTTCCGTAATCCGGGTTTATGTGTGTCTGCAAAGTTCAAGGCAGCCAGGCTGAATCTATAGGCGAAAACTGCTTGGAGGGGCTGATGTCCTGGAGAAGCAAGTCTGCCCTATCTGAGACAGACAGACTTTACCACATGGCTACATGTACTAAATTAAGAAGTGGGGAAGTTCATCCAAAGTGCACAGATTAAAATTTTCAATAGGCCTAAAAATGACTCTAAGGCATGAATGAGCCTGTCACTTTTTCTCTGCCTCTTCTGCAAATGATGGATACACTCTATGCCCATAATATAACCCGTGAGATATGCCTGGCTTCCTTGGTTATTCTTCATTCTCAGTCATGCTGAAATAGAGGCTGTGGTTAAACAAATCTGCTTTTATGGAGCAAAGCACTGTGAAACGGAGCTGATTATGGCCTGACACATTGAATTAGACTGTCGTGTAAAGCAGTGCTGATGATTCCATTGTTTCAGGGTCCTGTCTCCCTGCCTGAGCTTTTCCTTCGCTCTCAAGCCACACACATTTCTGTTTTCCCTTTGCTTTAGGAACCCTTTTTTTCAGTCTATTTACTATTTGCAACTGACTCCACAGCAGAATATCATTTATATGTCCGTTCAAGCAGAGGTCTAGTAACGAATGCTTTAAAGGAAGAGGATCACATTTTTCTCTACCCCTATTCTCAAAGACAGATTGCATTGTAAAAGCACTGCAATCACATATCTAAGCACTTCTAATTTTCATTTATAAAAACCTAAAAGTGTTAGCTAATTAAGGTCACTGACTAGCAACATCTACTAGCCTGAACAAATGGTCAGAACCCAGGAAATACAGAGTTCCAAGACCTCATGATACTGTACATCTTTTCCTGCTCTGGAGAGACACAGAACACTTAAGCTTTCTGTTTAATTGTGGGTCTTTTAGTCATTAGTCTTGATGGCACTTGGCAATGAGTTCCTTGGTCTATTTCCTATGTTTGAATCTGTTGGCTACTCTTTCTGTGTTATTCCAGTTGTTCTTGGGCTGTGAAAATGAGCAAATAACAGTAATTCTCCTAATGTAGAATTTTTAGTAGCATAAGAAACCTATCCCACCTTCTATGTTTCCATTCACCTTAGAAATCCCAGTCATTGGTTATATGATTAGTTTTTATTGCTTTCAGTAAATTGTGTTCCATCTGAAACCCTCTTATCCCTGCCAGGGTTTGTTTCAGATAAGATGCCCAGGACTGCTCAGTCCCCGAGATGAGAGCACGGCATGCCAAGGCTGCAGGCACTGAGTCACTGCAGGACTCGTCCAAGAAACAAAATATATTACTCTTCGCTGCTATGTCTAATTGATACTGGTATTCAAGCTAGCAAGCTTAAAACAAGCTTGAATATATTGGTGATATATTACAGTCATCATTGAAAGAGTGTAGGTATAACCATAGACCTACAGTTCAGTTTAATACTTTCAAAAATATATTTTCCTTTGGTTCTGTACACCCTCAGGTTTATTGACTTCCATATTCACCACAACACATTATGATAATGTTTTTACTGAGGTAGCCATAGGCATTTAGAGATTTGAATTCCTTCCAGCATCTCATTATCAATGCATATATCCGCTATAAAAAGAACCTATGCTTAAATGGGTTCAGATTTTGAGTACTCAGTAATGCTATGTGGTGTACAGAGTTTTGTAGCCCTTCAGATTTCAAAAGAAGCTGTGAGCAGTCCCAAGGTTTAGTATTCTTCCTATATGTAAAACAGAAAATTATCTCTCCTCATTACCTATTTAGGTTTATCCCCTCATTTCCCCTCATACCTTCACAGGATTTTCACCTCAAC
Organism: Harpia harpyja; assembly: GCF_026419915.1. Lineage (NCBI taxonomy): Eukaryota > Metazoa > Chordata > Aves > Accipitriformes > Accipitridae > Harpia > Harpia harpyja. Next base: position 2,462,710 of record NC_068943.1, read on the forward strand.
CCTAAACGTTGCTTGAACATCCGAGTAAATTATCTTAAGATGGTCCAAAATAATGAAAAAAAAAAATCTTAGACTTCTAGAAATGACTGCTATAAAATACAAAATAATACAAAAGATAGGACTGGGGCCAGTGCAGAGTTAGCAGTTCATACAGGCGGGTGAGAACTTGCTACGCTCTTCAGGCGCCGGTTTTCATTTTCCAACCCGGTTGCCTGATGGAAGATGCTGCCTTCATAGCAGTGGAGGCAGGGAAGGTGAGAGGTGCTCCAAAGCGGAGTGAGCGCAGGTTTGTTGCGTGCCACAGCCTGTGCCGTCGGCGGCAGTCCCCATAGCGGAATGCCGTCCCGCGGATACCCGCGCCCTGGCTCCTTGGCACCGTTTCTACTGCCGAGCCCGGGACAGTTCAAGTTCAGAAGGGCCATAAACGTTAGCCAGTCTTAAATACCTGTCACTATGAAAACAGACTCAATGCCTTTTTTATCCGGAATAAAGCAAGGTTTGTTTTTTATAGGAAAAAATGGAAAAGCCGTAAAGCACGGAGAGATCAGCACTTGCACAACAGAAAGATCAATAAAATAAAGTTCGGCTATTCAATAAATAGAAATTAAATTATACAGTGGTGAAAATTTTATTTTTTATTTAACCTTTCTTTTCTTTGCTTTTGTTTCTTCTGTCTCAATGCCATCACATTGTTCCATACCCTCTGCAAGCTCTTCTGTTCTCTCTTTACATTCTCTCCTGTCTTTTGTTTGGTGTATCTTTTTTCTATGAGGGCTACCTTAGCAATTCAAACAAGTGATTCTTGGCTTGGCAGCATGAAAATTATGTGTTATTGAAAGCCAGACTGGAGCCAATTTGTTCAAAGCTCCTCATCAAGCAAAGAAAACTACTCTCGTCACTCTAATACAGTTTCAAAGGTAGTGAATTTTGCCAGTAAATAAATAAATTGCTTCTCTCTATAGGCAAGAGAACAGCCAAAGAGTATCTCCACAAGGAAAAGACTCAGTTCACCTCTTCACAGAATAACCTTTGATAACAAATGCCACACAGAAGTAAGCTGATACCTAATGTTTGTATCAAATCGTGGAATATATTATCAACTAACAAAACAAATCCAACAATCTTAAGATTTTCACTGTTATAATTTAGTTGCAATGGAAAGCACTTTTTTTTTCTCTTTAATTTCAAGGACTTATTCTTACAAAAGTACAGATTGGTGACAAAACAGACTAGTGTTCTCCCTCCATAAATGGTGTGGAGAACAGATGAATTACGCAAGTTTTCACATATCACCAATATTGCCATGTTTAAGAATATTCTCGTGTGAGTCCACAAATCCAGGTTTCATATATTCAATATAGAGTTCTCACTAAAGTCCTTGTGCAGGGAAAACAATTTAGCCCTTTATTCGAATTACAAGATTTTGTTTTCTCTTCTGCAACAGATTGACCAATTTTTGCATTATGAACTCCTGTGCTGAGTAGAAACAATGAATTTCATATGCTGAGAATCAGTTTTAATCTGGAATGCTGTAGTTCTTTCTGTGAGAAATGAAGTAAGACTAGGCTTTGTATATAGCTCTTATACCGAGGTTTAAGTAAGGGTCCAAATAATAGACTCTCATTCCATGGTCAAGTATTTGTTATGACAAGCAAGTGCAGAAAAGTTATATTATTCTGAAAAATGTTATTCTGTAATATTTTAATTTACTTTATTCAATGGATCAATTCTTTTAAGCATTTATTTTAATCCATAAAACAGATTAGCCATCAGCTGCACTTGCAGCTCTTACAGTTTCAATGCATGCATGTGCAACTGCGAGGATAATTGGATACATATTTTTTGGCAGGAGCATTATACGGTGCAGTATTGTGCAGCAGTTTCATTATGCTGTAACAACGCAGGTGATCAAAGAGTCAAAATAAGTACAAGATTTCAAAATAAACAAAAAAGAAAGGTCACACAGATACATAATGTTCATAATGTTGACCAATGGTCTGGTCTTTCAGCAGTTTGAAGGATCCAGGACTTCTTGAATTCCTGTAACAGTTTGTATCTAATGTTAGTTAAGTGAGAGCAGTAGGATGTTTTTCACTGACTTACGGGAGCAGGATCAGGCCCCAAGTACTATGGTGGAAAGCAGTTCATAGTGTCATTTTTAGTTTATTTCAGCATCAATGCATTGAAAAGACTTCAGGGAGAAAGCGGGGCGGGGGGGGGGGGGGGGGGGGGGGCAGGGGAGGGAGGGAAAACGAAAGAGCTTACCCTGGAACTGCTAGCTTAAAACCATGTTCTGATATGTTAAATATATTTATACCCTGGTTCCCATGTCTGCATGTTTTCAATTTCAACAGTAATTATTTATATGAAGCTTTTAAATAATTAAGTACCAACTGAGCTATATCTATCCCTGATACTAGCTTCATGCAGTCAAATTCAGTGCAACCTTTTTACCTTCAATCTGCTTTATGGAAATCCATTGTGAAGACAGCTAAATGGTATTCCACCTTTGCTAGTTACACATTTCTTATACTCATTATCATTAATAGCTTAACAGCCTCCAAACTGTTACCTTAATCTTTTTTATGTCAATGAGATATTCTCCAGCCGTCAACATTTTACAACCATTATATCTATTAGAAATCACTATATTTCAAATTATGTCCAATTAAGGGAAGAAATAATTACAACATTACATTTAATTGAATGGAAAATGTTGACCAGGTTTCTTCTATTTTTCCTTTAGATGACATTTCCATTAGAAGTGCTGTGCTCCAAGATATACACAAATACACAGATTTACTGTAATGCATCCTCATAAAAATATTTAATAGTCATGATGAATTCTTCAGATGAGATTTATATTATTCACTGCTTTGAACAACATTCTTCTTATATTATGCATGCTAATAAGAAAACAGACTTTCCTTGCTATAGTATGGGACAGCATGGGGTTTTAGGTAAAAAAATTCATATGCATTTGCTGATAATATCTTACAATCATATTGCATATTAGGTAGAAGTAATGCATACACGTGTGCAACACATACATGTAAAAAGGCACTCTGTCCCATTTAATTTATTTACTTCTCTGCACCGAGCTTGTACAACTACATCTTCAGATTTTATACGACGCTACAAAAAGGAATTATACCTTTCACACGTATTTCATTTTAAATAGAGGATATTCTAAGATCCCCCCCAAAAGGCTAAAAAGTCTGTGGAAGATGTTGTGCTTTGTTATGCACCAGGTAATTTTATTCCAAAATCAGGATAGAAGTGCATTTTCAAAATGTATTTGAGCAGGGTAAGTGTTGTGACTTGACCAATGCAGACAGTGTTTCAAGCGTGAGAAAGCATGGAAGGAAGCACAGATGTCTGAAGGCATTCAGAAAGAAACATTTCATCTCAAGAAAAAAAAAAAAAAGACAAACTGGAATTTGTTTTTTAGGCTTCCTAAGATTATTCACTTCTCTCACACACTTAGCTGAATAATACTATGAAATGAATCGTTAGCTCACGTAAATTTGTTGGAAATCAGTAGGAAAGGATCTTTGAAGTTTTTTCTGCACAGCCCCCTTCTGACTGAGTCCATGAGTTTAAGGGTGATGAGAAGGAGAGTCTGCATAGCTAAAGGCAAGATCGGAGTTCATCAGAGGTTCAAGTGCTGATGAACAAGCCCTTTAGCTCTCTAAGGATCACATGTTAAAGACAGGAGAAGCCACCTGCCATTAGAGCTATACCTGTGATAGCCACCAAAATTTCCTTCCAGATTCTATCCACTTTAATATTTTCACACTGAAACTTACAGAACTGGGATTGTGACATACATGTGAAAGCCTTTGGGAGCTAGGTGCATACCTCAGTGATATTCAGAAACGCATTTATCTGACGGCGAAGCCTGACGGGAAATGAGAAAAAGATGATGTGAGCTAGCAAGAAACTCAAGGAACTGCCCAACAGATAACCACCTTCTTTTTCTTTATTTTTTTCATATGAAGATTTTTGCTGTTAATGTCACTCAGTTAAGCTAGTGCATCTCATAAAGCTTAAGAGTTTGCTGATCGTGCAGTTAAATTTTAATAATTTTCTGTGAAACCTCTGCTTGCTAAGTAAACAACATCATAAATAAAATACTTCAAAGGTGAACAGAATGTATGGTGTTGCTTTACCAAATTGATGTTACATCATATAATAAACAGGTACATCAAACAAGTCATTAATATGGCTTCTTTTCTTCTATCAGTATCTAGAAGGGATTCCCGTCTTTCTTCAATGTGATGCTAATTCAAATATTAGGACTACTCTACATCTTTGAAGATAAACTAATATTAACGAAGTGTAATTGCAATTAAAATTACAATATCATATTCAGAAACTGATTTATGTTTTGAAGAGCTAGTTTTTATGCAAACAGAACTTTCAAAACCTCATTACTTCCTTATGCCATCAATAGGATTATTAAAGAAAAGAGTGTAAGAACTGATTTCAAAAGGGATATTAAAATTTATTACATGTTTGTTAACCTACAAGAAAAAAAAAGAAAAAAACCCAAAATAATAACTGAAGATCTATAAAAATTCTGATTTTCTGTACATTAAACAAGATTTTCTTCTTTGTGTGTGTCTCTGTGTCTCCCCTTTATTATTATTATTCTTTTTTTTTACTGGTTCATCTCTAGGTCAAATCAAGTTCATTTATGTCCAGTAGATTATTCCAGTTAAAAGGAAAGGCAGAGATTAAAGAGTATAGTGAAATACCTTCCAATCTGCCATGGATGCAGTATTTAATATTAAAGTCAGGTGACATGAATGCAGCTAGGCCTTGGTAGCTAACCTAGAGACCTCCGGGTGTTGAGCTGGAAGAGATGAAGTCTGATTTTGACTTCATAGTATAAACAGAATGTCATCCACCCATCAAAATTCCACCCACAGTGAACCCCTGGCACGGTTAATGATTATAATCTTCACATTTAATCATGGGAACACAGTGACAGGCAAACAAAGGTTAGCTAAACTGACAGTTCAGGCTGTTTGAATGGAAAAGGGGGACTTCACAAGTTTTATTTTAAAATGTGTATACTCTTCCAACAGCACTTTTCAGCTTTATACTACAAGAGTGTACAAAGCCTGGCTGCTTGCAGAAATTGGCAGTGTGCATAATTAACCTTTAAACTGCAGAAAGACTAGAAACTTTGACGCTTTCTTTAAAACAGTTGCTATGCCAATACTACTTTCAAGGTTAAATTAAACTAAAAGGGCGCTTAAAGGGTAAAGGAAGAAATACAGCACTAACATGTCAAAGCGTCAGAGGAAAAAATGCCATTTTAGAAATGACATAGTTATCTTATAGAGATATTCCTTTTTACTTAGGTTAAAGGACAGCGACAACTTACCGAGAACAATATTTCAAGGTACATTTTATTCTCCATATAGTTTGTTGCTCATAAAACTGTGTGGATCCTTTCATGCCCTTTCATCTTACCACTGTGATGTCCAGAAAATTAAAGACTTAAAAACAAGTGCAAGTACCTCAAACATTCTTATATTAAAAAATATATATTCACTGGTGTTTCGGGCATGTATGCAGTAAAAACATTCAGTTTTGGTATGGGATAATGAATAAAAGTGCAGCAATTGTTCCTTACAGAAAAAAATTAACCCAATCAAATCCCTGCAGCAAAGAAGTGACATTTGCAATAAAACATAACTATTGACCATAAATTAAGTATTTAAACAAATGGTCACTTGCTCTTTAAAGCATTCTGAGTTATTGTATTGTTTTTGATGCTCTTCAAGGGGCAGTTCTTCATAAGTACTATTAATAGAAAGAATCGATAGAATAAATTCATACTAAGTTGATAATACATTTTGGTATGCAACTCTCACTGCTATTGCAAAACTTTCAACTGAATTTCTCAAGTCAAATACCAAAAGAATGACGAGACACTCTCATGACATGGAAGACCGATCTCACACGCTCCAGGTGGGCTCCAAGATGACTTGCACAGGCCAGGATTAGGGATCTTATGGGTCACAGGGACTATGCAGCCTGCAAGACCCTTCTGTCTCATATGTTTTCTTTGCCACTTGTACTGCAACGTGTTGAAGACCAACATCTCCTTCTGCTTCCCGGCCAGACGCACCAAGCGGGAAGGCAGTAGCACTGGGTCCGCATCTGTGACACTGATGCCTGTGAAACGTTGAACCCCCTAAACCTCTAGAAGAACAGGCAGGGGAGGAAAAAATAGTTGGAATTTGCATCACTGTGTCCTAGCAAAACAAGGGCTGACAAGAGTGTAGTGGCTTTCTGTGAGTACACTAAACACCAAGAAAGGCAAGCCATTAAGAGGATAAGAACACGTTGTTATGAAGTGAACCTAAATGCATCCAAGCTGAAACTTAGAAGTTTTCTAGTCATAAGCATGGTAAGGAACAGGAATATCCCTCTAGCTGAAGAAACAGTAGGCAAAATAATAGAAAATGATTTGATAGTTTATTCTTTAAAAGTGTGACAGTGAATGACAGCATAACTGGGAGTAAAGATAATGACCAAGAAGGTCTCTTATGACCCTGTTTTCCTATGAAATGAAATAGCCGTTCAACTCAACTTCAAGACTCTAGTCACTGATTGTAACCAAGCTGAAGGAATCCAATATGCAGTAAATTGGTTTCATTTATATTTTGTCAATTTAAACTGCTAAAATGGTATGTAAGATCAAATTCTTTATTGGCTGGCTATTTCTGTCATCAGCTCACAGTAAAAAAATGTACAGATCTACAGAAAGCACAACCAGAAGTTTTATGTCCGCAGACACAGAAGATCTGCACTGTTAACATGAATTCAAAGTCTCTTTATAACTGATGCTGACTTCCATGGCGACTAGTTTAAAGCCAGATATTAGAGGTCTATGTTCTCATTTCTGCATTTCATTTCAGATACTCTTCTGTGTTCTGGTTTTGTCTCCATCATTCTCTTTTTTTCTCCTCCATGCAGAAGGATTTTGGGGAATAGTGCGAGTACTGTTGTTCTCTAAAAATAATTGCTTCTAAACTTCCATTTTTCCTTTTTATTTTGTAACTCTTTACAGTTGGAAAAAGACTATCTCCACAGTCTATACCCTCATACTAGCACAGAGCAACGTACCCTACCTGACAGGGCACAGTTACAGGAAATGCATATATGCTCGTGGTGCTAGAGAGGACAAATAAATATGCAGTCTTCCCTTGGATGCTGCTACCAAGGTACTACATACTGAACAGAGTAAAAAATACCTGACCATGATCGGATTTACGTGTTGGAATTGTTGAGTGCTTTTTCATACAGACTAAAACCAAAATGGAAAAAAGGGACTAAATATTAAAATATATGCAGTTGCACACTTAGGGCTTTTCCATACAGTTAAAATAGTATATTTTAAGCTGAGTTGCAGATTTAAAGTATTCTAGATTTTCTTGACATAGACACAGTCCTCACAAGGACTATTCTTCATGATTATCTGCTAAACCATTGCTCTGGGAAAGAGCAGTCACGACCCCATTTGCTTTACAAGATAAATGTTGGTCTCTCTTTCAACTTTAGGTCTTAGCCACCAGCACCGTGCTGGGGACCACCCCACTGATTCAAATGGTACATGCTTTATAATCGTCATTAACCTTGCTAGCATAGATCCGAGGGACTGATCCCTTGAATCTTGTCTGTCATTATTGTGGCCCCCAAGAGAGGCAATTTATGAACTCACTAGGCTTTTGTTTTCACTGAACTGCACACAGCTATGGCCTTTTTTAGAGAGGTTTTTTCCCATCAAACAGCTGAACACAGATCCAATTGTTGTGCTGTTTACATACTCCTTAAGCACCACTATTATGTTACAGTGTTGACTTCAATGAAAAAACCCCACCAAAAAAAGGCTCAGATTTAATTGTTTTTAAAACACTAAGAAGACAAATAGCTATTCAGGAGGGAAAGCAAGGAGCAAACAAACAAACACAGAAAGACCCTAGCTCCAAAACAGAAAGAGACAGGGGACAGTGAAGGGAACTGTGTCAGGCAGAAGGTTTTGCTCACCACTGTTCTATTAGACATAGAAACCATTCTAGATTCGTGAACCCTTTCTCCTTTTCACACTAATAACTGAACATTGTCTGAGCTAAACACACCGTGAAATGTATTGATTGTGCTGTGAGAGATGTCTGACACAGGGTAAAACATTTGGTACAGCTGTGGTCTTATCAGCTACCACAGGGAAAGGGCAGTGAGGGAGAACAGCTACTTAAATTCATCCCAGTAAGAAAGAGGACACCACCAAACTACATTCGTTCTGACCTGGTTAATCCAGGTCTGTCTGCAAACTCCATTTTTATTCAGATTAACAAATCCTTGGGTAAGTGCAGACTATAAGATAGGTTACAGCTTGAATCCTTAAAGTACTAAGACCATAACAGATAAACCAAGAATGAATTAACCAGCTTGGACTGTAAATCCAGGAAACAATGCCTGTTAATCAGACAAGGTCAGGCCTATAATGTGGTAATGGTTTGGGGTGGATTGGAATAGTAAAAAGAAAGCAGCTTTTAGCCCTTTTACCTGTACATGTGAGAAATGTAATATGTTGTGCAATGTGTACAACCCACTAGGAAGGTAAAGACAGTTTGTGGTTGGTTTTTTTTTCTTTTCCATTTTTCCAGTGAATTCAAACTAAGGAGGAACCCTCAAGCACTCTTCTGCTCCCTGTTTTTTCTAGAAGAAAATGAGTTGAGGTATAGGGATCATGGACACTTCAGTTTTCCTCTTTCAGAATTTCCTTTCTCAGTTTTACTTGCAGCGAGCTTGAAAGCAAGCATACACAGAAAATTTAAGGATTTACTTTACTTTGTAAAGTTGTACAAAATTTTGAGAAGCAAATAGATACTAACAGTCACATGCAAAGATAGCTAAGTGTAATGCAGAATATTCGTATCATGAAGATACCACTTCCACAAATGATTCCAGACTTACAAGAAATTCTGGCAAGAAATCAAAGCATCAAAATAGAGAGAAAGTCATAGGGTGATGTAAGGAGCTTGCTTTCTTTATGGTTAAGAAAGCACAGGAAGAATTAGCAAATCTCTGCTGTTAGAAGGATTACGAGCAAAAGTCTTCCTGCTCTGATGACAATCCTTTGTCGTTTACCCTTTGCCTAAAGCCAGCTTTCTTCTCTTGTCTTTTAAAAGTGGGAAAAAATAAGGAAAAGCTTTTCAAAGTTAATGAGTGGCATCTCAAGAGACTCCAGAATCTCTCAGGACTTGGGTGTTGAGAAGCTCTATAGGAGACAACAGCCAATTGATAGAAGATTCCCAGAAAGACACTTCAGAGCTATTTGATTTTTTATTGCGAGGTTCACCTGCCCTTTGGGATGATGACAGCTAAGGTACAGTACAGCTGTGTGAGAAACCCTCATAGGAAATGTGAAGATCTCTGAGAGAATGTTCTCTTAACTTCTAAACGATGTTAAAATTTTCCTGAAGTGACTCCTCAGGCACAGAATTGCTAAGATGGTGAAAACACAGTGACCTTAACACAGAAAAATTCTTTGGTCTGGTCTTCCATTCATCTTCATCACCAAAAATGCTTTTTGTCTGCTAATACAAGGACTGCAGCACATGGAGATAAACAAAAGCTTGATTCTGCTTGCACTTGAAGAAATATGTTTTTAAGGCCAAAACTGAGTCTATATGGTGATCTGAATTCAAACTCCTACAAGCGAGATCTTTAGCAAACTAAGTGTTCTTAAGCTCTGCTGCAGATTTGCCACAACACCTGTAAAGTGCAAGGAAGTGCCAGTCCGGACAGAAAAAATAAAACCAATCAATGAGAGGCAAAGGAACAATATTGTCATAGTATGCATTTAAATACACAAACAGCCCTGGGAGTTCAGAGGAATGTTTGCCTTCATAAAGTTCCATAATCCTTTTCTCAATCACTTTGAAAAGAATGTGCTTTCATTCACAGTTTCATGGGCAAAATACAAATCAGTGGACTATATTCTCTGAAACTTTGACTGTCATGTTCAAAGAAATCGGTGGATGAGCCCTGAGACTGTGCTCATATGTAGTTTTTCCTCAGTGTAAAATCATCGGTTCTATGAGACTGATGAGGTGACGCTTGTCAAATAGTGCTTTTTTGTTGGGGTGGGTTTTTTTTTTTAGGCGCACATCCTACACCGAGTACCTTGTTTAGTCACCTGTAGAACTTGGATGAGCATATCTTCTGGAGTCTTCTTCCTTCTAACTGGAATCTGACACTGCAGATTTCTCTCTGAATAACTTTTTATTTAAAAAAAAGGTACTGAAATGCTTTGTCTTGTTTACTCATTTTTGTGGGCCATTGAAGTGACTAACTCAAAATTGTTATTTTAAGAAAAAAATGTGGATTTGGGTTAGTTAAGGAACCCTCCACCAAATTTGGATGGCCAGGCAAGGCAGAAGGCATTACAGCTCACAAAGAGAGATGAGAGAAAAATGCAAAAAACTGAGAGTCCTCATTCATCCTGCTGCAAAGAACTGAGAAGGATCTACTCAAAAGGTTAAGAGGTCATATAAAACATCATGCAGAAATTCCCTCATCCTCTAAAGCATGGAACTTCTTTAAGAAGGAACTATCTTAAATCTGGCATCCTTTTACCAAAAAGCCTGTTTCTGTAGAAAATCCATCTTTACATGAGACAAAATCCACCTTGTAGAGATAATTTAGAAAATAAAACAATGTTTTACTCCTTTCTATGCGACGTCACGTATTCCACATACATATGCACACAAAATGGAAATTACAGGAGCAGCCAGTAAATCTCTGATATCTCCCTGAGGATGCTGGGCTCATAGAAACAAAAATTGACATTTGTTCAGAAATAGCTAAAATATTAAAATACAGTTTCTGCTTACCTCTAACTATATATGACTGACTACTCCATCTATATTTACAGAAGACTAAGAAAAAAGATTACTGAGAGAAATCAACCTACAAATTCTGAACCCCAAAAGAGCTGGCCATAAAATTTTTAGAAAATTCAATCTCTTTACATGACTGAATAGCTCCTGGAAAAGAAAATCCTTGTTGATGATTTTTATTTTAAATGCCAAGCTCTATCTATGCTACTTTCTCAAATGATCTAATATTTCAATTCTTCATAAAAACTATGGATTCAAAACGTTGGATGTGTTTACATTTCTAATTACTAAATTTCTCGGTAACAGAAAAAAGTCACATAATCCCTCAAATAAACCTTTCCACAACTTTCTGAGAGTATTTCAATATTTAAAATGCTAAAATGTAATTCAAAATAATACAATGATACATGGGGGGGGTTTATATTTATTTCACATAAAAAGATGGTTTGTGATTAGCAGTAAAAGTTGTATTTTTAAAAAATATATTTTTAAAGCAATTTAAGAGTTGGGTTGGGTTTTTTTTTCAAAAAAAATCCAGCCATTTCAAAGTCAAAAAGATATACAGAAAAACAAATATCTTTTTTATTTTAATCTTTAATTTGCATTAGTTATCCTCTAAGGACAAAATTTTCAAAATCAGAGTAAAGCCCTGCCAGCTTCATCTTCACCTTCTTTTCCAATTTTTTAAAGCCTTATGAATATTTGTACAGGTTCTCCTTCAGACTCTGGCTGCTTCTTCGTCTTTCACAACTTTTAAGGGATAAAAAAGATATACCCAAGTGTAATAAAACAACAGATTACTCATCTGATATCCCTACTCTCTCAATTACGCCAGGAAGGTCAGGTGGTGAAAGAGGAGTGAGATGTTACCCAATTTTTACTCAATCCCACAACTACACAAGTAAGTATAATCCAGCTGAAGCTGAAACTTTTAACACAAGGTTAAAAATACTAAATTATGAGCCACTATGAAACATAGAATGGCTGTGCTTGAATTGTCCAGACCAAGGCAATAAAGAGCTCATTATGTTGAGAAATAAAGATTAGGCGCTGATTGCATCATTGGCCTGTTACCATTTGGATCTGTATGTAGGCAGTAACTTTTTCAAATTGCCACATTCAATGCCATGAATGATGGTGACAAAAGAAGAGGAAAAGGAGCTTTTATGTTATACTTAGTTTTGTTTTGTAGCACAAGGGAGCTAAAGTATTAAAAAGCCAAAAAAAAAAAAAAAAAAAAAAAAGAGACTGTTATTCACTCTTACTGAGAACTTGCCCTTTACATTGGGAAAACTCATAGCAAAGATGTTTAGAAAAGTAATGGGAAATAATAGGAATCTAATTGGAATGCTGACATTTTAACCAGAGACTCAGCTAACTTCTAGCTCTGAACAATATCACCTTGGTATGAAAACAGTAATAAGCCTCTTTATTATCCATTCTGGCAATGTAAATGTGGAGCAGAGAACAAAATATTCTGAAACCTACAGTTTCAAAACTGCAATCAGGCTGTACCTGAAAAGTAAAGGAGTAGTACGTAGAAGAATATAGATCAGCGAGAGAACCCCAACGAGGACTGGTTTGTCATTTTCAATTCTGACATTTAACTCATGAAGATTTAGACAAATAAAAGTTTTCCTTAGTTTTTCCATCTTCAAAGTGATTAAAAATGCTTACTACCTTCCTAGCACTGTTGTTCATAAAATGGGTCCTCAAGTATATTAAGTTTCTTTCAGAAAGTACAGTGAGTTTAATTGCTATTAAACATATGACTAGTGCTTGATGATGTGAGATGATGTGATAAATGTACCATTACTGATAATGTCCTTCATACTTCATGTTGCACCAGAAGCCAAGCTAGACACATGGACAATTACAAAATATTTTACCTGTGGATCTTTTATATTTTGCTAGTCAAAACACCTGGACTCTTGAAGTGTGTTACAGTCACAACAGATGTTACCAACAAGATCAAAATCTATGCGAGGCAGAGACAAGGTGCAAAGAGCAGGAGATGATCTAACAAACAATATCACAACCATATGTATGAAAGAGGCTAAGACTCAGGAGTAGGCAGATCATTTTCCAGCAGTCAGCAGCAACTGCAACAAATAGAGTCTTCTACAATTAGGGAGAGATGATGGAATAAATTTATCCACAATTAAAAGCATGCAGGCTGGCAGAGGTAATTATATTAATACATATATAGTCAGTATATTCACTAATTAAAACGGCAAAATGGAATATGGATGTATTGGGAAATAACAAAGAAATGTATCCCATACAAATATAATTCAGTAGCTGAGATATGATTCTTTGGAAGACTCCCCAATTGGCAGCAATAGCCTAGAAATTATGCTGTATATTATATATAAACTACCCTCTGAATGAATAGTTGTACAACAGCACCAGTAATCTCAGTCCCAGTTCAGAAGAACTTAAATAGTTTGGCCTAGTTCCAAAAATATGGAGTATGTTTCTGATTTTCCTCTCATTGAGCATCTGTACAATTCTCATCAGGAATTTCCACTCTGGGGCATTCTAAGAGCACAAGAGACAGATTTCCTGATTTGAGTAATTATCCCTTGATGAGCAAAATAGTATCTTGTGGTAGCATTTGCCTGATGTAGATTAGGAAACAACAATGCCAACAATGCTATGCCATTATATTATTTATTGAAAGTCAAAGTAAAAATTAAATCACACACCAATCCTCAAGGTAGATTCTGCTTGAAGTCACTGACCTGCATTAGTATTTATTATAACTGGATTTCTGGGTCTCAGGAACGTATAGGCATTATAGAACTTATGTTCTTGGTGTTGTTGATGTTGAGGTCAAGGGACAAACAGATAAGAGATGCACAAAAGACATGAAAAAAAAAAAGAAAAGCTGTAAGATTCCTTCACCAGTATTTACAAACAATTTACAAAGGACATACAGAGCATACAGCATCGCATACATTGGTGACTGTATTTCAGTAATCTGACTCTTTAATGTATTTGTCAAGTTTGGAAACACTAGCTTCGGCATTTCCCGTCTGTTGGTGAACCTCAGTTTCATTTAAACTCTCCAAGCGTCAGTTTGTTCAGTGAAATACTCCTGAAAATACCATGCACTTTCATCTCATACGCGTTTGCAAGTGTTTTTAAAGTAATGGTTGCATGAGCTCATGAAGGGAAAGAAAATTACAGTGCCCCATTAGGCAGCAGGAGTCATGCAGTAACTCTAACTCCCAAAGACATAAAGGATGAAAGGAGGTAGGGGATCACGATAAGGCATGGAAACATGACATGATCTAGTTATACTTACATCTCAGCTTCCACCCAATTTGCCCCATTGCCTTACTCAGCTGTATCACCTAAGGAACTGGGCAGCTCTAACACAGTAGAAACAGTAATTACATATGTACAAGAGCTACCACAAGATGGAGAGGAGGAAAAGAGCAGGATATGCTGCAGGAGTATCTGGAACACTATGCACAGAGCAGTACTGAAGCTGGCAAATCTTGCTCTCCATTAGTCTGTGTCACCGCTTCCTTCACCAAAAGCTTCTTTCTATGAGATTGTAGGAGTTAGAACTATGGATTAAGTTACATACAAACTCTGGTCTCCTGAGAATGTATGAAATAATTTAGGAAAATCCGTGTAAAGCTTAACACAAATCAGAGCAGCGGGTATACCACAGCAGCACAATTCTCACATCTTGGCAAATTCTGCTGTCAGAAAGGAAGAGACAGCGCAATGTATAGGATAAATCAGATTCTCCAGCAAATTCCGAGCGATCTGTAAAATAGAAGATATGCGATAATTGCACAGCTGTGTATTTCCAAGGCTGTATTCTGGTCTGCTTCCCACTCCTTGATCCCATACGTCAGAACTCAGTTGTTTGGTTTAATCTTTGATCTGCCAGCGTGACTGGTGTTTGGGATGACAGAATGAGTGAGGAAATGATGAACTGCAGTCAAAAGAACTCTGCTAAACACCCACTTTAGTGACAGATACATTCCTTCTCCCCAGCCACATAGTCAGACATGTATGTGCTATGATTTAGGGAGAAAAAAGAAACATTAGACTGCCTCATGAGTAATAGGAATTTTTAAATTAACTCTTCAGGAAATCTCCTGATTTCAGTGTGACTTCTTAGAGTAGACTAACTCTAGACAGGACTGGCAGTGGCAGAACTGCCCTTTGGAATTCTTTAAGTACTTTCTCTTCTCCTCAGTGCCTGTGAGCAAGAGCAATTTATGTCTGAGATGCTCCTCTGATACATTTGAGTTGTCTTTACCAGAAGGTTTACTAACAAAATGTTTGTAGCTATTTGAGAATAGAACAGCTATAACCACAGGGGAAGTAGAAGAGTGAACTTAGTAAAATCCACAAAATTGGAATTCATAATGAGAAAAAAAAAAAGGCATAATAGCCAGCAAATGCCTGGAAATAATCTCCAAGATAAAAAGGTAGGTGGTGAGGGACATTTTCAACTGATGTAAATCATATTGCTTCTGCAGGCTTGAGTGGAACTGTGCCCATAGTCATGTGAGAATCTGGTATTTTTTTTTGTTTTATATTCTCTTTTCAAAATAATAAGATATTTTATATAACGTAAGAACTTCTGTAATGAGACAGGCCAAATATTTCTTTAGCCTAAAATACTGTCTCTTGCAGTGGCAAATGGAGGATGCTCAAGAAAACAAAAAAACACATTTAGACAGAAATTTGAGGTATTTTTTGTTAGCTTCCAGCAGTAAGAGCTTTCGGGATTTCCTGATCTGGGTTTCAATACATATGTTTTCTGTTTATTCACTGTTGCTTTCCTCAAAGCATCCTCATGTACGTGTTCAAACATTGTTGAGTACTGACATGATATTTTCAGAGATTACAGTGACTAAGAATTGTTTTCCCAAAAACCAATTTTTGAATATGTGCATTTTTTCATCCTTCATATATATTACTTTGCATTTACTATCAATTAATTTCACCTCTCATTTTAATCACCCAGTCACTTTGGCTAGACTCTTTTGCAACCCTCCAGAGTCAGGTTCAGATTTGATTATCCCAAATAATTTTGTAGTATTTAATACCCTCATCAATGTAATTTTCATTCCTTTTCACTTCACTGCGAAATATGACAAACAGCAGAGTTTAGCTATCAAAAATGGTAACGTTCTTACATCTTAAAAATTATCATGTACTTCTACTCTTTTTCTCCTAACTGTTAAACTTTTACTAATCCAGAACAGCCACATAATAGCTGAGTTTCCTTTGGTGAGAAACAGCATGTAAAGGAAAATACCTAAGGCACCTTAGTAGACTAGTAGACAGGACCTGTACAGACAGGTTGGTCTTTTTCATTACATTAAGTAATATACTTAAATAAATGGACATTCAGTCACACAGGAAGATTTTTATTAACCTGAAAGCTTTTCCAACTTTTCCAGCTATAAAAATTAGACTAATAAAAGATGCCACTTTTCCATCCAAACCTTAACTTCTTAAGCTATTATGGCTACATCTTCTACTATGACACTAATTATCCAAAGCAGAAGTAAATTTTATTTGACAATCCTTTACTTTTGTAACAAGGTTTTCTTAGAAACTACAGACGGATTTATATCAGTGGTTGCACAAAATCTATGAAATCTAATCACTTGGTAGAAATAAGTAATAAAACCCCAGAAACAATATTACATGTTTTAGAATCAATATGAATTGTTATAGTTAGCTTTTCACTTGCTAGCCTATTATTGCATTTAAATTACAGAAAACCAAGAAAATGTGAGCCAAAAAATATCAGAAGTACAATAAAAACAAACAGATGTTCTAAAGGGAATGATTGTCAGGTAGCAAGGAGAATCATTTAACTTCCTGATGAATACTATATTCCTTAGTCTGCAGCCATTTCTACAAACAGCTGATAGCACTATTTTAAAGCTTTGTAAATGCAGGCAGTACAGGGAGAAGTTCATTGCTAGATCCATGTTGGGCATTCTTCCATGGCAGGATGTGATGCTTCAGCACTGCCACCAAGATGCATTACAGCTGCACACAATATTCTTTATGAACCTGTTTTTCCTAAGGCACTTACACCTCCTGATTTATATATCCTATTTAAAATTATGTAACCCCTAAGATGTTGAAAAAACCACCTCTCCTTGTCCTTCCTGCCATAAGGGTGTGACAGGAGAGCCCTGCCCACAAAGCAGAGGACAAGGTGTACCACACCGAAGTGTTATGAGACTGGAGTAAATGCAGCGGTTTCTGCATTCCTTACAAAGACTCTTGTTGATTCAAGGGGGTTTTTTTCTTCAGTTTTCTTTTGTTATGACTTACTTTAACATGTTATACTACGATTTTAGAGGTCTTCTCCTGCCTGCAAAAAGCTGAACAAAACCAGGCCCTGGGTATCTGGACGCTAACATTATTTTGCAGATTGCTAAACCAGAAAAGACCACTAGCTTTCTGTAAAAAAAAAATTCTTTAGTTTTGTTATTCTAAACAAAAGTTAAGCCTTATAAAACGTCACTAATTAATAATACAAACAAAACTTTTGATTGTAGCAATACATTCATTTCCCAAGCCTCATGAAATTGTTCCTTTCCACTGTCCCTTCCCCTTCCCTGACACCCCCACCAGCCACAGAGTGTCCCTTTACACACTAGGGACAGGACGGTCAAGACAGCTTAGCTTCTTCCTGGGCACCAAAGTAACAGCCCATGCACTCACAAGCACTCGTAATTTAGCAGCTCCATCATGACTGTGAAGAGCATGTTTTTCACCCAACAAGCTGAGCTCCTGAAACCATTAAATCTGATGCTCAAATAAGATCTGAGCTTTTTAGAAGTCCTGGCTGAGCAAATCATAAATCCTCAATAGCTCACTAACTCCTTTGTTCCTTCACTCTTCAAGTACTGCTGTTAGCTCTTCTTTCCACTTCTGCTGTCATTCCTCCATGGGGAAAAAAAAAAAAATCAAATTGTCTTATTTGAAAGAAAGAAAGAATGAACCCAGTGAGAGCTCCCCAACTGCAATAAAATGTGAGCACCCCTTTTCCCTTTGCTCACTAGTAACATAAGAACAAAAAGGGGGCAGAAGTAAACAAGCAACTTTCTGCATACGTCTTTTCTGCTTCATTTTCATACAAAGAATGTCTCCAAAGGTCTTGCTCTGATTTAACAGCTTAGAAAATGGCGAAATGCTGAACGAGTTAAAGGGGAAATTGAAAAATATTATTTTAAAAAATGGGTTAAAAGGCAGCACTGAAAGACCAAAGTATGCATTATGAACTGTATGGCTGTTCAGAATGTATTTTATGAAACCATTAATACTTAACTCTTTTGGTTAAAGGTCCAGTACTAAAATAAATCAAAAGCATATATATAATTGTAGCATAAAACATGCTCACTTGCATCTCTGTGGTTAAGTGGCAGAACACAACCTGCTTTTTCTGTGAAGCATATGTTATGGTTCTCATCAGCAACACCCCACATGAGCATCGCAGTGCACTTGCCAAGGAATAATCAACTGAAATTACACATATACTCTGAACACTGGAATAGTGCCTGGCACACATTGACTACCATCAGGGAAGATACTGCAGTAAGTTTGGAGCTCTGCTTTAGTGTATTCATCACAAAACATAGTGGTGGTTACTTGTGCTGATCTATTAAGACACAGCAAGATTCTCAGAAATATTTTGCATGATTAGATCATTTACAGAGTGGCTTTTTTACAACCTGAATAGTCAACATTTGTTGTAATTGCAACGAGTAAAGTAAAAATTTCTGAGATATTTTGTAATCCCAGACATTCTCCCTTTCCACTTGTAATTACTTGCATAGGCACTGGTATTCTTGCCTGCTCAGAGGCCCATAGCTTCACAGGATGCCAAGTAACACCCAGATTTATCCAAAGTGGTTGCTTTAGCATTCATTCATTTAGATCTCAGGATTCATTATTACCAGCGTTTGTCTACAGCTCATGCATTACAGCTGTGGTCTCTCTTTTCATGAAAACAATACGTCCTGCAAAAACCATCAGTGGATGGCTCAGGGAAAAGATTACGACAGATGTGTCTAGCTGGACTGTCCCCTTGGAGTCCTCCCTCCCTGCTTCTTTTCTCCCCAGATTCTCGTATTCAGTATCGTATTTAATAAGCAATGAAGAATCTGTCCTCTCTTAATTCATTCACCTAGACTCTACAATGTCTTCTTGGCAATCCCGTCTACATATTGTGAAAAATAAGTGCTTGCTTTAACCATGTCTTTCTAAATTCATTAAGTAACTATGGTCTCTTATTTTAGAAGAGGCAGTGAATTATTGCTTTCTTCTGCCCTTCTCCAAATCACTCTTGATTTCAGAGTCTGTCATCATTAACTCCCTCAGTCCCTTCTTTTCCATGTCTATCTGGGTGACTTGGACAACCTAGGAAGTGGGTGATCAGATCTGGGTATTCCCACTGTGTTTTTAAAGGAATAAAACTCTCCATACAACGTTTATCACATGGCTGAATACCCATTGCTTTCATATAACCTACAATTCAACAACAGAAATTTTTAATAATAATTTTGTAGTAATGCATGGTTCCAGTAACTTAAGATATGCACCGATCTAACTGCAGAACTGGTATCAGCATGCGCACAACCAACTACGAGTTGCAGACTTACTCTCCCACTTATGCTGAACTTCAAGCTTCCTTTCCTCAAAGCAAATGTTTTGAAAGTGAAACCCACTTGACTAAATTAAGAAGACATATTTAGCAAACTATCTTAATTATTAATCAGTTTGCAGTTTTACCCACTTGTGCCTACTCTGTGTAATAAACATTTATTAAGCTTTTCTTTTTTATATCATGAATGCTGCTAATGTGCTTTGAATTGCTCAGAGAAAATTACATATAACATTTGGCTCCAAATGATATTAACTGCAAAAATCTAGATCTGGAGGGTTTGTGTTTTGGGTTTCTTTTCCCCTTCCCACCAAAATACTCTGAATCTCTGTGTTAATTTCTTTTGGTTATCAGCCTATAAATTTAATTGAACTGACAAATCACATCTCAGAAATCACGTGCTTATTTAAGTAATTATGTGTGTGAGTCATTATAAAATATAATAACAAGCATATTCTTGTGATGTTGATAATTTATCTTACTATATACATAACCATAAAGTAATATGTACCACAAGGTAACAGCAAACGCAGTAAGTACATATTGTGTTTATTTAGTGAACAGCTGAAACAGTTGCTAGATATACGCAGTAACAATGAATAATTTAGCTTTTTTTCTGTTTGTAACTTAGCAAGAAATGGATTTCAGCTTTTACAAATATATTCATTATTCAAAGTCAGGAAAGGCTGGAGTGAAGAGGCATATTCCCATTGACTCCTACCTATTTCCACTCAAACCCTAAATATATTAGTTAAACATATTTCAGTTTGGGCTGGTCCAAAATATTTATTTTTTAAATTAAAATTGGGCATTCCATAGAAATACTTGAAATACAACCTTACTTTTACCTGAATTTTTGAATGTTTTCCACTGTACAATATTTTAGAGGTTTAACAATCAAAATACTTTCAGTTCATAATAAAGCTGACATATTCTGGGCAAAAACTTCAATGATAATGTTTTTAATTTTCTTTGTCCTTTCCCCAGATTTTTTTTTTTTAATCAAGTATATGTAGAATTAAAACTGTTTCCTAATCACTGCATCATGTGCTTTCAGTTCTCACTACATCACTGAGGAGCCCTTAAAGGTATACGGGTCTCTTCTCTCCACTGTGACAATGTGATGGATCAGTGGGGACTACTCAGGCTGTAGCGTAATGACCACTTATATCAACAAGATTTCTTATTGACTACTAAGGGCAATGGATCAAGCCCTAACTTACTTTCACATTGCAAATATTTCTGAAAAAAGTTCACACAAACACACTTGTAGTATTGACAAATCATATGAAATCATGATTGGGAATAAAACAGTGTGTGTGAAATATATAGAAAATAAGTGAGAAGGTTTGCCGGTATTCCATTAAATTCACATTTTTTTCCTCTAGGGCAATAAATATTCCTCACTATGTACTCCTAATATTTAACTATATACTGTATGTTAGAATTCACACCAGTGAGGTATCTATGTTAATAAAAGTCATCCATAAAAACATAACATCCCTAATAGGGGAATATTTCCTTTCCTTTTAAGACTGTCAGGGAGAATATAAGCAATCATTTCTTATGCAGATTGTACGCAATCTTCAGGAACAAGTCAGTTTATAGGTTATATCTTCTTCCTTTGTATCAGTCAGGTCACTAACTGTCTACAACACCAAATTTCAGTGTGGTATATGCAGGCATTCCTCATTCAAAAAAATGAGCAACATCATTCCTTTATTTTAAAAAAAATCTATGTTTACCAGGGCATCAGGACCACGACAAGGATTCAGGGGTAGTGCCTGGGAAACAGAGGCATGCTGGAGGAGGAGAAGAGATCTGTAAGCACAACCAAACCATGCCAGTCTAAAATCTCCTCTCCCAAGGCCAGACCCTCCCTGTCTGCCCAGCAAATACCGGTGATGCCCCTGGGCAGGCTGCGGAGGGGACAGCAGTCCGCTCACGCTGCTAATTACACCCGTACCGCAAACCGCAGGGTGCTCGGGGTCGAATCTGAAAGTCTAGAAACCACAGAAAAACTGCGGTTCCACACAACTGAACTCGTCGTCACGTGGGAAATTTCGCTTTGTGAAATTACATACAAAACATCTATTAAAGCTTTTTTAAAGATAAAGGGTGAACACCTGAAATGTACGTGTTGCTGGACATCTTGACGTTGTGCTGAAATAAAAGGCTTAACATCTTTCTTCTCAGGGTTTGGGTCTGCATAGCCTGTGGACCAACACTGAGAGCAAACGAGGTAACGACAGCATTTTGGAAGCCCTGCTGAGCTTCAGTTCTACTCTAAAACAATATTTCGTGTTCACCTTGTAATCTGAGGCCTGAACACCGCGTCGGTCACGGGAGGTTAAGTCAGACCCAAGATAGCTACTCACCCAGACAGAGAAGTCTTCTGAGACCTTCCCACCGAGTAGTACAGGCTTTGTCACCTCCTGGTAGGACTCTCCGTACAAGGAAAGTAGTATCTGCTGCCTCCTAAAATAGAGGCATTAAATTAACTGATAAGATCCATCTTTGCGGTGGGATACGCTGTATGTCACTAGCCACGCTACGTGTTTGGCCGAATGGTTATCTAAAAAAACCCTAGACGCACAATATCTTTTAATCAGCCGGACAGAATTCAGTTATCCAGCAAAGCCTGATGCCCTTGTATAAAAGTGGGTATTGATCACTTGATTAGACAAAGTCTCTGAAACTGAATGTCCTGTGGTTTTGAGAAGGGAGCTCACATGACATCTGGACAACAAATGCTGTACAACCAATTTGTATCTTTCAAAAGGGCATTTCTGGTCCAGCAGGGACCGGAAGATCCTGACTGACAGAGAGAACTTTCTCATCTCCCTGAATGCTTGGATCCACACAATTATATAAACCAACAAAATTTAAAAAAATAGAAAAAAAATTAGAAATTGTTGAGTTGCTGTGTCTTTAGAGGCATACTCACAGTGGGACTATTTTTCTACCAGGCTGGAAAAGAACAAAGAATATGCAGCCACCCTCGCCTAGGGGAGTCACTGAAGCTTGTTTTGCATTTGGTTGAGCATCATAATTACAGGCGATTGCTTCAATTGATCAGGTACAAAGGGAAAACATCTTGTCACTTCCTCTCCGACACACTCAACCAAGCCACTGTTGGTCTACGAAAATTCATCAAACAGCATCATAGTAACAATTGTGGGTATGCAGAGAAAAAAAAATAAGCTTCTTCGGACAAAGTAAATCCCCAAGTATTTGTAGATCCAGCTCATGTTCCAGCCAAATTTAACAAAATATTCTGCTGACTGAAACTAAATTTGAACATTTAGGCAATTCAGGACTGTGTTAAAAATATTTTAGCATTCTTATTATTACTTGTAACTTTATATTACTCTATATGAAAATGCAGAGACATATTATACCATGGAAGTTTTATGAACACTTTTAACTCAGATTCCAACTATTTAAAAAGGCAAATAAAAATACCCCCTTTTTAAACTTAAAATTGGAACATTGACAAGCAAAAATATTTTGTAATTTGCATTTTCATTGCCTACTTCCAATGGTACATTTAGCATTCCCTATGAAAAAATATTTTTCATTATTTTCATATATATATATATATTTAGGTTTTAAACTATTTATATTTATATTTATATTTATATTTATATTATCCCAAAGTTGCTACAAATAATTTTAGGGGACAAAGAAAAGTTTCTTCAAGGCCTAATGCCTACTGCTGTAAATAGATATCAGGAAAGAACAAAGGACCTTTGATTTTTCAGCATAACTGGGAAACTGAAGAGTCTGGGATTTTCCTCTTGACTGATCTATAGTCCCTGGCCCCCAACCCTTACATTCCTTCTCGCCCATTCTCCCCATTCAGTTTATTTTATACTTTTAGAAATAAAATAAATAAAGCTATTGCTACTCCGTTTGAGTTTAGATTAATTTCTTAGAATAAGGACCAAACTTTCGCTTAAAAAATATTGAGAAAATATCAGTCTTTCTTTAATGTTTAAGAATTATTCTGATTGCATGAATATAAAAACCAGGACTTTTTTTTTCTTTCCTTTTAAAGTTTTTAACATCTCTTTCAAGTTTACATCACATAGAACTTGTACCTCCTACTGATGTGTTGCACCTACGTTGCTGAGTATTTAAATGCAGTTTTGGGGGTGTGAAAATTTCCTTGAACCTGTAATTAAGCAAGCATATTCATGGCTGAGAACTAGGTTTCAGGAAAAATTACAAGTTGTGTTATGAAATTGATTAGATTTTTTTTAAAGTTCCATGTAAGCACAAAAATGCTGAGATACAAGACCAACATTTCATTATATTTTTAAAGCACAACCATTTTTGTAGCTGGAATGTCTAGCTTATTTCTACTCTCTTACTAAATGTTGAGACATTAGCCTTATGTTTATGTGTTATTTTTACCATAGCCATCAGGCTTTATGGGCACTTCTAGATGGAACTGAATTCACAGAGCTTCGAACTCTGGGACAAGGGACTCATGTTTAAAATAGTGAGAACTGACAACACTGGAGAACACACTAAAGTCACTACTTTTCCTCTTCGTGTTTCAAGGCAGTAATATTTGCAGAGTCCCATCATATTCCTACACCATTCCCGTCTTTGTCCAAATCCATGCTGGCTCTCTTCATTAGAAGTTTTACAAGCTCATTCTCTTACTGTGATATTACCTCTAAAATAGTCAACTTCTTCTTCTTTATAATACTTACTAGTCTTTAGTCCTTGAACTTATTTCCTAAATTTTGAGCATTTAAATTTTATTGCCACCTGGAGCTGCCTGCTGCTACTTTTATTTGATCACACAGAAGTCCAGAGAGTAGAAAGTCAGTAATAGGAGCTTTACACCCTGCTGCAGTTAAAATTTAAATTGCTCCCCAGAGACAATGAGTTATAGAATTGTACTTCAGAACAGTACTTATCTTCTTTTTCTACAATATGATTAAAATACTTCTTCCTATCAACTAATGAGTTAGATTAAAAAAAAAAAAAAAAAAAGGACTCGGGCAGCTGCAATTTAGACTGTGCAAAAGCTAACCTTCAGCCACCTGTTCCAGATGGATTCCAGAAGTGTGTGTTAGCTGCCCAGGCGTGGGGAAATCGATATGCCC
Organism: Harpia harpyja; assembly: GCF_026419915.1. Taxonomy (NCBI): domain Eukaryota; kingdom Metazoa; phylum Chordata; class Aves; order Accipitriformes; family Accipitridae; genus Harpia; species Harpia harpyja. Next base: position 2,487,423 of record NC_068943.1, read on the forward strand.
TTTGGTGAACAAAAGGGATATTTTGGCTCTGATCGGGGTGCCAGCTGGGGGCCAGCTGCCAGAAAGGTGATCACCATGATTTGACTGCAATCCTGTGGCACTTTAGAGGGAAAATGCCATTGTCCAGTGCTTTCCAGTTCCAGTCAAAATTTACTTTCATCTCGGATTTGATCTGTCATGGTGCATCCAGGATCTCCTGAGAGGTGCCGGTTTGAGCCCCAGGTAAAGAAGGGCGAGGACGTGGGATACCTTAACCTCCACAGTGAGCTCACTGGTGGTAGCATTGCAGGCACTAAGTTCTTGTGTAAAAGTCACATGCATCGCAGCCGACTTTTTCTCCTCTAGCAGCTCTGCCCCAAACACAAAAATGTTTATCAGCTTCCCCATTCTGCTGCTGTATGCTATTTCTAACAAGCAGTGTATATTCTGGTACCTGCTTTCTTTTGTTAGTCAAAAAAAAAAAAACCCACCCTACTCTATGTAGCAATTTCTTTTGTCTAAAGATGTTTGTGCTGTGAGACCAACATGAACTGACAACCATCAATATCGCTTGTTCTGAGCTGGGGTCAGATCAAGTGGAAATTTAAGCTCTGTAAATATGACAGGAAAAATACACAATGAAAAAAAAAACAAACGTGCATTCATACACCAGACAAGGAAGACAAAAACCAATAACGTTGCATTTATTTTGGAGAGGAGATACGTTTCCATATTTAGGAATGATCAAAGAATAAAAATTTCATCTGTTGGGGAAAAAAAAAAAACAAAACCAGACATCTTCAGTCAGCTGTTCAAATTAAGAAGAACTTGTGCAGTGGCTTGAGAGATACAGTGCTTTAAAATATATTGTCTCTATTGGCCAGACATCCAGACTAGACAATAGCTCCCCAGTAAATAGATTTCCTGATTTTTATTTTTTGTCTAGTCTTTGTATGTCGGTGCCAGAACCTGACTGTAGAGAAGAATAAGAAAAAAAGGACACCTAAGTGTTCATGTCTAATTAATTTTAAACCCCTTATTTTTTAGGCAAAAGTTTACTTTTACAGGGAAAAATTTTGATCTTTTGGCAAAAGTTCCCCTTAAAAAAATTTAAGTGATTATTTGTTCAATTTAAATAAAAATTATAAAGTAAATAAAAAAGCTAACCAACCTAATTATTCATAAATGAGAGAGTAAACCCTGACACAAACCCACAGGTAGTCACATATATTGGAAGTAAATAGGACATGTTAGATACTGGACACATCTATCTAAGAATGAAAGTGACACTTTACACATTAAAGTAGAAGTAGGACTTGTAGTCATCTCCATAATTTCCAAGTAACAGTTTAGTAATAAACTAGCAGTAGTTTTGAAGGACTTCTGCAGGAAAAATTACAGACTGTATAAAACCTGTATTTTTACCATGATTGCAAGGCACAGAAGAAGGTATACTCATCAAGCAGCAAGGATAGAGGGCTCTGTGGAAGAGAGGCAAGTGGCAGTTAAAAAGTCAATGGGAAGTGCTGCTTTCAAAGAAAGCAGCAGAAAAAATGTCTACAGGGAAAAGACAGAAATTCCTCCCTGGGCATACTATCCAGAAGAAACTGAAAGCTCTGAGTTTGATTTTGATATTTTAGATGACGAATCAATCCTACCTTTCTTACACATACTTTTTTTTTAACACATGCTCAGTCATTTTGGTTTTCCATTTTTTCAGCTATAATTTTTTTTCCCCTTTTTCTGTTCCTTATTCTTCTCAGCTGCATATCACAGTACTTAAAAAAACCTGATCCTCCCACACAGATATAGGACCTTTTTTATGCACACATTCCCAGGTATATCTTGATGACCTTAGAACTGAGACATTGCTCAGCACTAAATGCAGTAAAATACTCCAGGAAGTAAGCCAAATTTAGACTCCATCATATTCGTGTTATATGTAGCAAACAACACACATATTATATATGCAGCAAACAACTCTGTTTGAAATGGAAATGTCAAATATTTCCATGTATACCTGAAAGCAGCAAGAACTGTTTTAAAATATTACTAGCTTAAACAGCGAGGTATTGGTGTCATTACTTTTGTCTGGAAGCTTCCTGAACATCTGACCACCGTCACTGGACCAAAAGGGTTAACCTGTTATAAGCATTGTATCCAACAAACATCTGCATAACCCAAATTTCAAGGTATTAGCGATAACTTTGGAACATACATTTTTAACTAAAGAGTAAAGTACATTGTGATTTGCAGCAATCTGTAGTTCTTGTGAACAGACCTTTAAAAATGGATCATGGCTGTAAACTGCGGTTATAAGATCTAACTAACGAACATGATGCCTTGCCATGGTTTGAGTTTGGTTGGTTTCAAAGTGCAGAATACCAAGATTGCATGCAACCTGACATGCTGACCACAGCAAAAGTGCCCCTGAGCTGCAAAATGCACTAAGGAGAAATGACATCTAGCTAGCCATGTTGTCTGACCTATCGCTGACAATTGGGCCGACTAATTAGAAATTGGGAATGGTTGCTCTGTTAAGTATTTACAATACTTGAGAAATAAGTTCTTTATGAGAGAGGTTGGTGTCTCACGTTTAATTATCCAAGTAATTGAAATCTGCATTTGTCCCGGTGCACTAGCAGTCCGCGAGTGCTAGGTTCCAGTATTATACTGTATTGTTGATCAGTATCTACTTGAAAGACTACAGACTATCAGTTTCTATCATGCTTAATCTATTAGGAGAGCTTTTTAATTAATGTGTTAACATTGCCAGCAATATTTAGCGACTAAAAGAGATCAACAGAAGGGAATATAAATCACAGCTTCAAGTTCAAACTTGGTTTCTATGCTAGCTCTCAGAAACAGGCTTCCCTATCTGAATGTATTTCAAGAAATTTCAAAGTAAATTATTTTCTCAGTTTTTTCACCCCAAAATGCAGAAGCCCAGTCGTTAATTGATTTACTAAGAAGTGTTGTATGCACTTTACTGAAGCAGACCTTCAAAATTGTTTAAAATAACCAATCCCTTCATATTGCACTATTCTATCCCATTGCACAAATCCCACCTTTTGGCTCAAGAGGAGGGTTGTTCAAAGAGGACAGAACACTTGCAAAATGCTTGTGAAAGACCTAATTGTTCCATTTTAATGGAAAAGGAAAATAAAATAGAACTTGTTTATCCAGTTCTGGCACCAAGACTCAGTTTTTATGTGAATGTGTAACTTATATAAAGATTATCTCATCATTTTTCTTTCCATGTTAATGAAACAAATAATTAGGCAAGTTTCATTACTGAAATTGTCACTTTTACATGTTAACAGCATAAAAATACCACTTAAATTATAATGCATTAAACTTCCTAAAATCTTCATGAAGATTTTTTTAACAACTAGATATAAAGTTAGAATTCTACTTTCGTAGTAAGTACTAGGTATAAGGATTCACTTTCTCATGGAATTAACCAACGATAATCTCCTTTAAAGTCTCACTTTTATCCAAACTACTTTGACTATGCATAGAAGCTGGTAAGACATGCGATTCCTTAATTTGCTGAGCATCTAGGAGCTCTAAACTGGCTCTAAACTAAACTTGACTAACACCTAGTTAGCATCTTTTTAAAAATCAGGTTATTTATTTAAGGACAGGATTTTCCCGAAGCAATGTAGGAATATAAAGCTTTTGATACTTAAGTGACTTTCATTCAGATCATTTAGACATTTCTGAGAACTCTTTTTTTTTTTTCCAAAGGAGGACAGTGTAACCATATTGCTTACTACTAAAAATCATGGCCTGTGTGACTGAAACGTTTAGTAATTTTGTACATCTAATCTTTGTACTGATCTTTTTTAGAACAGTAACAAATTTTCAGGGCCTTGTGATAAGTTCTGTTATCAGAAATGCTTCAACAATCTCATTGTCAGTTAAAGAAAAAGACTATTGAAAAGAAACTGCATGCTACATCATAGTTGGAAAGGACTCCATCAAAGTTATTGGTCAAATAGTATGTCACATAGAGATCCCTAGAAATCCCATAGAAAGTTTTTATTATTCTCCCAGTTTTTCATGACTTCACATGGTTATAGAAAGACAATAAATGCACCCTGAAAACTTGTTGTCCCATCACTATAAAACCATCACTAACTATGAACAGCATATATCATCACTCTGAGATATGTATAGGTCTAATTCAACTGATCCCTAAAAGTTTTGACTGTCTGAGAGTCTCTTACTCTCCATTTTCTTATTTTTTAATTCTCTTCTCCTGGCCTCCTTTCTATCATCCTGCAAACTTTTGCGTTTACCCAAAAAGGGATCTATTTGCTTAAAATAATTTTAGAAAGGTAATTCTTTCCTATAAGCTCCATCAAAAAAACCTGGTTTGTGTATGAACTACATTATACCAAGAATGTCCTTACAAGGCATCAGTTCACATCCCCTTGTACAAATGTATGTGCAACAAGAGTCCCTTGCTGTGTTCTCTGCACATACAACAGCAGCAAATTCCAGTCACTCCTCAGTCATGAGAATTCTGATTTTTAGAGAAACTTTATGATGTGAACAAGTAAATTATTCATTATTAATCTTCAGACACCACATGATGTTGTAAAGTACAGGGTCCATTTAAAGCTCTCAGACCTAATTTTTCATAGCATCTTCATTTCAATTGCAGATTAATTTTATTATACCATTTGATATCTTCGCGCCCTTGACACTTATAGGACATGTTGACTGACAAGACAGGTATAAAATAATTTATTTCATTCTTCTTCCTTCCTCACATTTAGTTCCCCAAATTCCTCTCATTACTTTCTAATACCTTAACAATAATGAATAGAGTCTGTGATTAGTGCTAGCTTTGGATCTGCCCAGAAGTTCCACCTAGAAAATCTGTGACAGATGCATTTTGATTCATGATGTTCTTATCCAATTACTAGGCTATTTATCATTCTTTCGTCTGCAGTAGTCTGTATTTGCAGCACTTCTGTAGGACACAGCTCCCAGGACAGATCTAACCCAAATCACTACTAGGACCCAATGGGGAACACGTGGTAATTTTACCCTACCCCACCGTACCCTGAGCAGTTTAACACAACTGACAAAGCTGCTATATGTGCTCCAAAACTGCACGCTCTCGTTTTATAAAACCAGCTCAATCCTTCTAGAATTATCTTAACATTGTGCTTTTAAAGAGATTATTTCCACAGAAACATTTAAGGCACTGAGAGACAGACTGACATGATGACTAGAAACCTGATATAGTGACAGAGGAATGCTCACTTGAGGAAAAGGGGTATAGAAATTATGTTGCTAGTGATATTTTTTCTTTCAGGACCATGTTTTTTCCCCTACTCTTAATCAGAATACCTGGATAAAAAGGAAACTGTTATAATAGGAAACATATCTTCAGAAAACAACAGGTATTTTTGGACAATCCGGGAAAGCCATTAGGAAGAATGGACACAGTAAACAGTGCTGTAGAAGGAATGAGTGACTCAGCTTTTCCTAACTGTTTTAAGGCTTCCTCAACGGATAACGATGATTCTTCACCTCTTCCAAATATTCTTTATGTTGTTTATTTCTCATTCACCTTATCTTAACAAACAAATGAACCATAATTCTTAGTATTTATACTATTATTCTTAGTACTTATAGCACATATCTGTGTTGAAGAAGAGTTTGTTTTTGTTTTACAGATAGGTTCTCAAAGGAAAATCCTGAGTAGACTGGATTTTAAATACAAGATATCAGATATAGAAACCTGGTTGAGTCAAACTAAGCCAAAATTAGGAACAGAATTCAAATGCCTGACACAATTCCATAGAGATGATTCCATATATACACATTTATATATTCAAAATGTATACAGAGATCATTTGAATTAAACATATTGCTGTATTTGAGAATATACAGTATATTTAGATTGCACATAAAAATGTACAAGTACTATATCAGTGAAAAACTGGAGAAGAAAACAACTTATGTAGAAATCAACACCATAGTGATACAATGTCTGTCTGGTTATCTGGCGTATTCTAGCATCAAACATTGTCACTAGTGTGCAGAGGTCTCACTTAAGTTGCTAGCTGTTTGTTCTGGACAGTATAGAAACTATGATAGTGAAAGACATTAACAGATTTGAAAGGCATGCTCTTTATGTAAAAATAACACAAGATACAATACATAGAGGGGATGAAAGCTGAAAAATGAAACTAGTAGCTTTGAGAAGTCATAGTTATGTGGGATAGCTAGATGCATAATTTCAAGATTTAGAACAAAATAAATACAAACCCTGCATTAATGATGGCAGAAATCACCAACAGCCATCTGTCTAGTATCATTAGTTGGCATGTTCTTCAGTTACATACTAAAGGAAAACTTGAGATTAATGTTGTGTCCTTGTGGGTCCTTAGAGCCACAGTACCTTGCTTGACTACTGATGTCAAGATGAATGTAAAAATACTGACTTAGGATGATATTTCCTCTGAAATTTCAATTCAGAAAACTTTAATTCTGCTTAACTACTTACAGAATAAAGGTCTGGAAGAAAATCTGTAGGAATCAGGAAGAAAAGGGTAGGAGGGAAAGGAAAAAGATTTAAAAATAGTTTTAAATATGAAGACCATGAAGAATAATACAAGTGTACACTATTAATAAAGGATCACATCAGAAACTCTTAGCTACCTCTTTTATTTTCATCAAATAGAACAAGCACCTAAATAACAAAACTGCTCAACAGGTAAAGTCTGAGAATAAGAAAAATTTTCAACAGTGAGATTGTAAAACATAGTGCCTCACAGTACTTAAAGTTCTATTTTAAGTACATTACTTCATAAGTTAACTAGGAAAGACGAAAAGCTATGTCAGATAAGTACTTTTAGGTCTTCCATTGCAAAAGATTAAAAAAAAAAAAAAAAGAAAAAAGAAAAAAATGATGTAACAATTTAAAATTACCATCCATCAGTATTTTGTAGGAATTGAGCATTTGACTTGTGAGTAAATTGTTAGGTGCAGTGCTATAAAGTTCACTGAGCACAGTTCATAGTTAATTTCACTAGTCATATTAACAGCTTTGACTTGGCAGAAATTATTCTGTCAAACTATTTTATTATCATTCTCATCAAGAGCAACACTTTAAACTTCTATAGGACATCTCACTAAAAGACATCAAAGAACACTACAGAACTACTTATGTTTCATCATCATAATGATGAGATGAAGATATTCTATCACATTGTCTAATTTAGTAAGTGAGGAAATTAATTTAGAAAGTGATATTACGTTTCCCTTGGTCATACATACTGCATGTAGGTAATATCAAAAACCAGCACCAAATAAGGGCAAAGTTAGTAAGTATCTCTTGTTCTAACCAGTTGGCTCAATTTTTCATGTCAGTTTTGTCATTCAGAATAGACTCACTCACCTTTCTTTGGGCTTTGGCAAAAAGTCAGGTATTTTTCGAAATTCTGTACATCTTGCCAGAAAGTGTCTGAATGTTCCAGCCAATAGTCAGATTTCATTTTCGTTTAAAACCACAGTGCAGATATTGCATCTAAGAAAACCCCAATTTTGCTATATCTTACACTCCAATATAGCCTAAAGAAACTTGAAACTGCATTTACATTGTTTACAATAAAATATATATTAAAATTTCACTGATTTATAAAGCATTACAATACACTGTACTGAGTAATGAGAGGATCATTTTATTTTGATCCTTTCAAACTATTATAATAGGCCATGGCATTTGCCATTTCCTATTTTTAAAAATCAATAATTGCATTACCAATATAAGGAAACAGGAAACAGGAAAAATTCTTAATTTTAATCATGAAAAAACGTAAATGTTATGATTACCATGGGAGTGGAGATATTGATGTCTAATGACCATTACAGCTACAGTACTTCAATACAGAAAACCAGCTGCTACTACAAATATACGCAGTCCTCAAGTTCTTTGGATGATTTAGACCTTCTCCTTCATATACACATCATAATTAGTAGGCTTTGTTCACTATAAAAGTAAAAGAACAGCGAGGCTGCTGCAGACACTGTATTCCTAGTTCTTGCCAATCTCTTCTCCCTGTTTGTGGTACCAGCAGAATTTTTTTTTTTTTTTTTTTCTGGTGCAAGATGTTCCTTAATTGGAAACTGCTGGATGCTGGGAGAATGTTTTGTGGAAATTCCATCATTTTCTGTTGTCTTTCAGGCTCTCCCATGCATCACAAAGAGTAGATCTTGGAGAAAGCTTGAAATCCTATAATGCATTGGGTCCATATATACATATTGGTCTACATAATGCACAGATGATGGGTGAATGTAGAAACTTTACTCTTCTAGTCAAGGCCCTGATCTCCATGGTAGAGCTCTGTTGATATAACAGTGCCCTTTGGAGTTCACCTGGAAAGGGAGAACATCTCCCTTTTTAGGGAGAAAACATACTCTTTCCTTATGACATTTTAGAAAATGTTTAGCATATGAAATAATGCCATTTCTATTTCAAATTTTGGACTTAAGTTGAAATAAGGCAACCAGACTAAAACTGATTGGTAAGAGACCAAGTAATTCATCTCCTGCCTATGTTTGTACATAATTTGTATCTTGAACATAAACTATACTGATTTGGGGCAAGGCCCCTTTTTTCTCAAAACCAGCCTTACATATACTCTCCTAGACAGTCACTGTGCTCTACTAGATAGAATGACATGATCTGCCAAACTTTGAACTTGTACCTTCCCCTCAACTCCACAGCCTATGACATAGGCAAAACTCAATCTTTAGGATACCTTGGAGGCACCATGCTCCTTACATAAATTAAAAAATCCCCAAACAAATATTCCTGTGAGCAGAACTGATGAATTTCCCTGCAACAAAAAATCAAACACCCCAGTCCCCTGCAGAGCATCCTGCAAGCCATGTCTTTCTCTGCCAAACCACGTTGGTTCCTTTCACAAGGAATCCCTGTGAATTCAAAAGAAAACACAAATAATTTTCACTTTGCTGTGTTGGTTTTATGTCTTTGATCTCAGTACATTAGCAGTATGTAAATATGTTACTCTGGTGACTGTAATCTATGAATATCTTTGATATAATCAGTATTTTCAGAATTACAATAAAGCTATTTTTTATATAAATATATACATTCCCACCCTAAAACTAACATGAAATAATAAATAAAAATATCAAAATTATAAACTTTCATTGAACTTTTGATGATCACTAGAAAACTTTCTTGTTCTTAGTTTTATCAGTTTTCTTGGACCAAAAGTACAGATCTTTGACCATATTTTGAATATATTTTAATATTTTTCAGTTTAATTGATATCAGTCCTAAACATTCAGGTTCATAATATCTATACTTTTTTTTTCTAAGCTTATTGACAGTTTCCCCACCTGAGCCATCAACATCTTTATTTCAGTAAGACAGGCCTGGAATAATTGAAAATTTCACTTTGCTTAGATTCTACATCTTTTGTACACAGGACTAAATAAACAGTATAAACCTCCCACTGTTGGTTTTAGGTGCAATTATACTTGGATATAAATGGGAATGGAAGAACATAACAGTGTCTGCACATGCCTTCATGATACCATAGCGTTCTACATCTACTTAGTGACCTTGTTGTGCTACTGGTGACTTTTGACACATTCTTAGCTAAACAAACTTTAAAAAAACCCTAATGCACATTTCAAAACAGCAGGAGATAATTAGCAGCATTAATGAGGCTGCTCATTGGATTCCACGACAATATCTTTCACAGCAGGAGAATCAGACTATTTGTGTGTCAGGGACACTTACCCTTGACATTCTCTAATTACTTTTTGTAGGTTTTTCTTAACTCACCTTAACTACCAGGAGACATTGACATTGAAGCTGACCATGGTGGTCGGTGTATGCCATCAATTACAGGAAAGCTAGGTTGCAAGACTATGTCAGACAGAAAGTGTCTCAGTACTAACATAGGATCAATGTTGATCTTTTAAAGACTTTAAATTCCCAGCTTGACATCACAGAGTTATGCCATTAAAATATATTTTATTTAAACTCAGATTTATATCAACAGTCAAGAACAAATCTACAGCAAGGCTCTTTTTTAAAGCAAGTGCAATTGTGTCATATAACCACTTCATGGTCCCTCTTCAAAGATGAAAAACATTAGGAGTAAAAGCAAACTTAAGTGCTGATTGAACATTTTTATAGGTCCTACAACATATTTTAGAAATGGACAAGATTTTTTTAGATTATTCACCCTTGACCTAACTCAGCTCCTTTCAGATTTGATGGGAGTTTTATGCTTTATTTCAAAGGAAAATCAATTAAATTATCGCTGCGTGCTTTTGAAAACTCTGTCTTCATTGACTGTCACTTTTCATAAGCATAACTGATCTAACTCAAATGAAAAAAATCAGTATCTTCATGTAATGAAATAAGAAAATAAAGTCAATGAAAAAAATCTCATAGCTACATCTTCATTTGGCTTCTCATTCCTTGAAAGAAAAGTGGATGACAAGTCAAGTACTAGGCAGAAGTTTTCTTCTGGTATCATGTACCTGCCCACCTTTTCTCTATGTGCAGTGCTATTAAAATTTCCATGTCTACCTCTTGGCTTTACAGCCATTATTATTGCAAATTGTCAGCTGTTGCCTTTTTCATTTTCTTCTCATTGTCACATGATTAACTATTTTTGAAACATCTGCAAAGTATCCTTGTTCCACAGGGATTTCTCTGATACCGTGCTGAGCACACTGTGAGATTTTAGGGGAGATATAATACAGTCAATAATAAAATAGTACAAGTAATTATAAAGTATTTAAATAGTAATACTAAAATAATTTTGCTTCTTGTATGCAATTCTCATTTTATCTAAGATCTTTCTAACTCAGTTTTCTCCCTAATAAACTAGTGGATTGCTTTTCATTTTTCCATATTCTGTTCATATGTAAGCAAAACTACATGTGGCAGAAAATGCCAGGAGGGACAGTAGGTTAGATAACAGGCTGGGGAGCACTTTATGGTAAAATACAATCTCGTAGCATCAAGTTAAAGTTATAAATAAGGGTTCTTTTTGTGCCTTTGTGATACACAAAATTAATTACCTTTTTCTGGAGATCAGCCTGCTAGAATCCAGAAATCTGTTCTTTCCATGGCTTTCCCTAGACAATTACCCACCTCAGAAGACCCTGAAGTAGACACAGTATGGACACAACATACACATTTCTTGACCGAGGAACTACCATTACTACTCTTCAGTACCCCTACCGAAACTCCTAACAGCTAATGCACATCAATATAACAAGGTAGAAAAGTTGCCGCTGCCATATCTGCTCTGTGAACAGCAGGTGCTTTCTGATTTAGAGCTGCTGATATCAGAACCTGTCATAGATAAGAAGTTTCAGAAGCACAAATATTTAAAGAATAGGCACATCCGGCCCATTTTTCAGTGTATATCTTTAATAAGTAGAGGTTCTTTGGTGGAGTGGCTCACTTGAAAAGATTTCCCATGATTGTTTATCTTTCTCTTTTCTTCTGAATTATTGCAGTTATCTAATCATCTGAAAGAATTTGTTTGTCTCTGTGAGGGAAAACAACAGTAGAATATAACGAAGGGTATGGTAGTACTCAGGCTTAGTGCCTCCTACAGATTTTGTACCTAGCTTTAATAAGAGCACCTGATTTTGTAGGTGATTTAATGAGAGCAATTCTACTGAGGAAGAAGGAAAGATGACATAACTGCTACCCACTATGGAATGGGGCAGGAGAAGGTCGCCTCTCAAAAGGCTTGTCCCACCCCCTGCCTTTCTTATGGAAGCCTTACCACTCTTACCATGCACATTTGAAAACTGCTGTTTTACTTAACTTCTGAATTTCATCTGACACATGGCTGCAACATGCACTCTGCCTGTTAAAAACAGCCTTGTGGAAAACATTCCTCCCCAATTCAGAAGGCACCTAACAGCAGGCAATTTGCTTTCCAAAGTCATATTTCCCCTCCATGAGGCACAGATGCCATATTGACTAATTTACATTCCATTGAATAGACGTTTGTTTAATTTCTCAGTTTCTCAGAATACAAACTGCTTCCTGAAGAAGTCAAAACTCAGATTGCTCCCTAAAGGGCAGGGAAAGTTTATGTGGGGGTTTTTTGTTGTTGTTTTGTTTCTTTCCCAATAATGCAATCTTGTCTCTAACACAGCAAGTGAAAGGATATAAGACAGATGGATTTCAAGGTTGATATTCAACGCATACACATTTAGTATTTGATTTGGCTTCAGCCCTTGCTTTTCACATTCTGGGGAGAAAAGTTTCTTTATTTCTCCATAAGCAAGCATTATACTTTTCCTGGAATTCTTTTCAAAATATTTATCTAAATATTTTATTAACATTTTTCTCATATCTTTCATTCTGTATAGTTTTTCTGGTTACGCCAAAAGGAACTGGAGTCATATTTTGCTAATCCGAATAGCCAGGGAGCAGTCAGAGGATGCTATGATTTTTAAGACCATCACACGCAGTTTAACATTCTCAGTTTTATTCTGCAAATATGTGAAAGTCGAAATCATGAGCTAAATGCCAAAACCTAGTCCCACTGACATGAAGGGGAACTTCTGAATCGATTTCTATTGAATAAAAATTTAATCAGCATAAGTGAGGCAATGCCAGACTGGCCCCCCATTGATATCCCTTCTCATACTAATGAGTAGCCTACAGTTAAGTTTCACTATTATCGAGAGAACTGCTTGGGCCATAGTCAGTGTGAATGGAACTAAATTGGCCTTACCCCTACATGACTTAAAACACACACCCACACAAACTCAAAGCACTACAAAGGCTGCATTTAACCTTTGAAGACATCTAAGTTTGGGCTCAGAAGTTCTCCCTGAAGACCTTCAAACATTCCTTTCTCTTTCCATTGGCTGTTCTGGGAACTTAGCAATGACTCCAGAACTACTTTACCTGTCATTTAAAAGCGTAGGTCCAAGTGCCTAAATGAGATATACCAGGTCCTTCCCACACTTGTAACAATGTTGAGTCTTACCTTCCATATGTCTACAAACTATTTGAATTCCTATAAATGTACCAAGGCAAATAGCCCTATTCATATGTTAAAAATAGAAAAATACAAGTGGGAAGAAAATTTCAGCAGGTAATGGCATTGTGCCTATATCTATACAAAACTTAAAAGCTGAAAGTTCTTCAGGTGCTGTTGTAAACTTCCAGTATGAAATTTAAAAACAGAAGCTTTTTTAAAGACAGATCTACATAAAGGGCTGGATGTGTTTTGTGGTATATACAAATATATACATACACACATGCACACATATACTTATTCATTCCACAGGTTTTCAATTTGCAAGTATGAATGAATAATTTTTAAATGGTCGTCTTCTTTCAGGAAGCCAATACGTTCTCAGTTACTACAATGACAGCAGTATGCACAGGTAAGTGTAGTCTAACAGGTATACCTGTCTGTTGGAGGTCAGTGCTTCAGTTAGTGCAATGTATTTAGTAAATCTGAAGGGGAAAAAAAAAATGGTTGAAGAAATGAAGCCAAAGCCCTCAGTTCCCTGAAGTGCTGTATAGCCCTATAGAGAAAGCAATTTCTAACAGCTTTGACAAAAAGATGGTGACATTAATCATCATTCAAATGGTTGTAGTAACTGATGCTCTGATGAAAAAATAGCAGCTGGCGTAGTCCAGGAAAGACCCTAACGTTGACATTTCCTTCACCTCTGCCTGGGCAAAGGTGGCTCAGCAATACACTATTTGTCTTCATCTGTCTTCCCAGCCCTGCAAGTTGACAGGATAACAGCATGGTTGCTTGGTGGTCTGCAATGCAAACTGCCCTTTATCGACCTAATCACAGTTCAGTGTAGCGTAAGAAAACTCATTTTACAGGTGTGCTGCAAAATCTGCATCTTCCTGGTCACCAAATCTTGGGACTGCTTTACAAGGTGGATCTAATGATAGGGAGATAGTATCAGTTGGCTACTGATAGCTGCCAGCCTTTGAAGCTACACTCAAGTCAGATGTAAATCACACACAATGAAGGCACAGAACATTAAAGGCAGAAACTCTGTAAAACCAGTTGAGCTGATTAGTACTAAATTACTGATGTTCCATCTGCTAGGGTGGTAATATTTTTTTTCAAACTGCCTGACTGCAATGCTTCATTTCACAGAGAGCCCATGTTCAATGAGCCTATAGGGAACACTTTATAGTGATTGACAATGGAAGGAGATGGTGACAAATACACAATTACTCTTTGAGAGTGTAATGTGTTCATTAAGAAAACTAGCAATTTGTCTGTGGTACAAAATATATACATAAAATATATGTTCCCATATATACACAGTCTCTTCAGACTTGTGAGAAGAATTAAAGAAAATTTCTTGTATCCTCACCACTGGGAAAAACAAAATATCTGTAATAAAAAGCTATGTACAGTGTATTAATTTAAGGAAAAACCAACCAACCAAAAAAACAAAAAAACCAAACCAAAACCCCAACCCCCACACTCCCCTAAACAGGAAAATGCTATAGGCAATATCTACCCTGGGTCTAACTTTCAAAACCTAAGAAATTCAGTTGATTTGGAAAACATTTATGCTTGTTCAAACACCTCACTTTGTTCATACTCTACAGGAAAGATCATTTTTAGGAAAGAACTAGCAACAGTGTTACTACTGGGACACCCTTAGATGATATCCCAGATAAATACTGAGCAGCACTTACAATGGGATTGGATTCTAATGAAATAAACTGTAGGAAGTAAAATTAGGAGCAGTGTTAAGCCACATTATGACATAAAAAGCCAATGGAATATGCTAATGCCTTACCATCTGGCAATCAAACTCCCTTCTCCTTATGTCTGTCTCCCACAAATACCATTATGATTTCTCCCACACTGCTCTTCATGATTAAGAATTCATTTTTCCTGTATACTAAGTAACTCAACTTATCCTTAGAGTTGAGTTACTTATAAGTAATTCAAATCCTCCCTCATTTTGACAAATACTTGTTCTAGAAGTAAGTTTTCTGTAAAGCCATATTTCCTAGAAGGATTATGGCTAACAGTATTCCTGGAAAATGCTGAGAAAATTGAAAGGTGTTTCTGTCTGCAATCTCTGTGAATGGGGAAGTTCAACATATTATTTTATCGATATGGGGGTTTTGTTGTTGTTGTTGTTGTCAGCTACCATTCCTAATATAAATCACTTTGCTTAGATTTTCTTCTACACTGATTCAGAAAAAAAGCCATCACAGAATAATGGTCAACAAAGGAAAACAAATAAACATCAGACAGTAGTCTTACTCAGATACAAACAGTGAAGGAATGTGAAGAACTGGCCTCCCTTAAATACTGTGTGAATGAAAATCCTTTAATTATGAAGAGAATGGATATTGCCAAACTGAACAGCTATTTGGAATCCAGTCAAATAACCCAAAATATTTTCTTTCATAATTCAGCCAGACTTGGTCTGTGAAAGACCATTAAACACTGATACTACTCTCTGATACAGATTAATGTTGCCAACATCACATGAAAAAAGGATGGTCTATTTAGATTTTGTACTGAGTAACAGTAACAAGACAATTAAGCTTGTCCATTGCTACCAATGGAAAGCAAGATTTCTGCTTGATTACTGATTTTGTTATTAACTAAAAGCAATTTTCTTTAGAACATAGACTTCTAGCACCCAGTACAGTATATTGACAATGATTATATTTTAGGTATGCTATCACCTAACTAATAATTAGACTAAGGAATAATTTAGTTAACTGCTGATAGCTGTTGACTCTTAGCTTATGTTTTATTTGTTGTCATGTCTTGCCAGCAGTAGAATGCATGCCCTTTGACATTGCATTAACAATTTAAGGGAATTTGTTTCTGTAGCATTCTCCCAAACTCATAAGGGATATGTCTTGTCACTAACTTCTTAGACTCATGAAGTGTCACCAATGTCAGTTATTGTTAGGGTTTTTAGAAATGAATTAACCACATAAAGTAAAAAAGATAAAAAAACATTTACTGTGCTTAGTATCAACTTGCACTCAAACCAGATATATAACTATAAAACCAGTTGTAAACTTTTGCAATCAACTCAGCTACAGCTTTTACAATAAATACAATAAATTAAAGTTTGGAATGAAGATGACTCCATGCATCTCAGGTGTTTAATAAATAACACAATATTATGTCATTTTCTGCTATGGCACAGCCATGGGAACAGAAAATGCATGGAAGAAAATCTGAGGCTGAAACTAGGGAAAAGAGAAAGCAAGAGGAATCTCACACCCCTGCACACACAACATAGAAAGTTACTACATTGAAAATAACTAATTACACAAGGAAAAAAAACAAAGAGGTAAAGTAAAAAACTTCCTGAAAAGACACAGTTTATGTTTTACTTATCTGCGGTGCAGCAACTTTGAAAACAAGAATGCTTCCACCCGTATAGCCAGTGAAAAAACCCAAAAAGCTCTGAAATACACAGGCATACCTTGGAAACAAAGTTATAATAAAGTTGAGCTGCAGTGTGCTGAATACTGGAGACACCTTCAAATTGTGGCGTCAGCCTCAGACAGACCATCAAGAAGATGCATTTAAAAACAGGTGGGATGAAAGCCTGAAAAGTGCTAGATTTAGATTAAAAGGTTTCAGCTAGTTACATATCTTATTAAATGGCATAATGGTTGCATTAGGGTTATACCTGGTGTTGCTTCTTAGACACCTGGCAATTGGAAATGTGCACTTCTGTACTGCTTGTCATTAATTAAATATCAGGGTGATAGGTGCACTAAAAGTACCTCACTTGAATTCTAACTCATGTCCCATTTGTCTTTGCAGAATGGACTTCTGACAATTTAAAGACAAAATGACAGTCTATCCACTACAGTACCCAGCACCTTAGATACCAAGAAAAATGTCCAAAGAAACTTTTCGTCCTACAAAATACAAAAAAAGTTATGATTTGTGCTTCAAGGAAATTGTATTTCATCTCGTAGCTTCCCATGTGTCCAGTACATGAGCAAATAAGGAGCTGGCAGAAGGCTTATTTAGATTTTGGAACCATTAGGAAAAGTGACAAGGAATGTGTGATTTAAAATTAGCTAGCCTGTGGCTTTCATTTGCAGACTAATTCAGTTAGAGTGACTATTTCACGGCTGCAATGTAACCAGTGATTCCATAAAGATAACAGCGCTTAAATATCATTAAAAGTTTTGAACATTTATGGATGATTTAAAATAATATTTATATAATGTTTTTATTAGATAATTTTAATTAGTATATTAAATATACCAAGTAAAAAGAAAATTAATAAAAACCAATACTGTTTTATTTCCAAGATGAAAGTATGTTCAAGGATGACAAGCTTTGTAGTGCATTTCCTACATGACTTGTGTAATGAAAGAGGGTAGTTTTATGGCTTTTGATGCCCCATTTTTTTATTAGTATGCTATTACTGAAATCAAGATATAAAAAATAAAATCTCTCTCTTTGTAATAGTAAACTAATAATTTTTTTCAAATGGTTACAAAATTAAAGATATGGACCACTTACTCAGCTGATACACTCAACCGCTACAGTCAATGGATCTCAGTCTGTAGCTATTTGAAAAGTCCTTAAGCATAAATTTCATTGTTATAATGAAAAGACCATGAAGAAATAACTTTCACCACTTATCAGGGTACCAGCATTGCAACTGGTAGACTTGCTTATGATTTCCTGTGTCTTCCATTTTCTTGTCTGTGGGCTTCTTAGCCTTTTCTAAACACAAAATATATTGCTCTAAACTTAAGCAAAATACAACAACAGTGAAAACGAAAAAATCTTATCTAAATTTCCCATTATTATTACAATATGCATATATAATGAACACCCCCACACAGCCACTCGACTGATACTATACATAGTTTTCACCATATTGTATAACAGATGACACTTTTCAAAGTCAAATATGTACATACACACACATATATATATTACAACAATAATTATAAGTAACCACTGTATTTCCCTAGGAGAATTTTAATAAATAAGTCAGTTCCTGATGTTCATTTTCTCACATTGGTGCCTAAGAAACAGACTTTTGTTCCTTCACTCTCCCTCTCTTTTCCTTTTAAATCTTTAGAAAACAGCCTTCTTAAAATAATGTCTTAGCCTTTTCCATCATTTTTTTTCCCAAAGTTTCCATCCTACTTTCATTTTCCATGATACAAGACTGTTCACCTTCATGCATTTACAAATTCCTTCATCTGAAGAAAAAAAATGTAAAAAAAAAAGAACCTGGGCACTTCTCACAGAAAAAAAGCCCCTCTTACAGAAAGATCTTCAACAATGAGGTGGAACATAAAATACATCAAATTTGCTTTATAACCATTGGTTTTAGCCCTAGCCCTCCTAGGCTAACCTTATTCACTATAGGCAAAAGCCAAAGGGTTAGCTTGTGAGCAATAACCCAGAAGCTAGCCAAATTGAAAAGATAACAGTTTGCCTTAATAGCATTGTCAAAGACAGAAAAAAGAGAAAAAGGTGGAAGAATATTGCTGTTGATTTTTTAATCTCAGAATTGCATGCTGATAATATACTCCTTTGTTTGTAATGGTACACATTCCCTTATTACCACACAATCTTTTTGTAATAACAGAGAAAATGACACCTTTTTATACCAAAAAGGAGATTTTTACCAATTTTATTAAAAGATAAAACCCAGTATTTTTCCCATGAGTTCTCTCATCCTAATGGAAACATCTAATACATGTAAGATGAATTGTGCTCCATAAGTACACTTTCCTTCTGAAGGCTGTGAAAGGAGTCTAAATGACTATTCGAATGAAGGTATCTGCATAGTAGATATCTAAAATTGGGTGACATAATATCAAACCTCATGATCTTGGAAATATTACGCTTGAAAGTATTTGCTACCTAAGTAGAAACATATCCCAAACACAGCAGCAATCGTACTTTGCA
Organism: Harpia harpyja; assembly: GCF_026419915.1. Lineage (NCBI taxonomy): Eukaryota > Metazoa > Chordata > Aves > Accipitriformes > Accipitridae > Harpia > Harpia harpyja. The sequence continues at coordinate 2,506,376 of NC_068943.1, forward strand.
GTTAAGTCAGCAATATATGTATCAACTCCATAAAATGTAAGTGTGATTATTATTGGAGAAATTGAATAAATAAGCAACAGTTTGGGGCACATTTTACTGATTCAATAGGTCAGCTTTTTTATTTTGCTAAATGAAGGGAAAACTGCCTTCATATAGAACTCTGTAACTTAGGTTTTTATGTTTCATAAAAATCAATATGTTCCACAGAACAGCTCCTAAAACAAGTCTATTTAAGTCTATGTTCTAAAGTACTTTGTATATTGAAATGTGAAAACATTATTTTTTAAATTTCTTCTAACGGTGTATGCACTGTGTGTAACAGAACACAATTCATAACTAAACCCCAATAATTTAAAATTATTGTCATGGTTTAACCCCAGCCTTCAACTAAGCCCCACACAGCTGCTCACTCACTACCCCTGCTTTGGGATGGGGGAGACAGTGAGAAAACTCATGGGTTAAGATAAAGACAATTTAATAGGTAAAGCAAAAGCCACGCATGCACAAGCAGAGCAAACCCAGGAATTCATTCCCCACTCCCCATGGGCAGGCAGGTGTTCAGCCATCCCCAGGACAGCAGGGCTCCATCATCCCTAACGGTGACTTGGGAAGACAAACGCCATCGCTCTGAACGTCCCCCCCTTCCTCCTTCTTCTCCCAGCGTTATATTAATGATCGTGACGTCCTATGGTGTGGGATGTCCCTTGGGTCAGTCGGGGTCAGCTGTCCCGGCTGTGTCCCCCCCCAGCTCCTTGTGCCCCCCCAGCCTGCTCGCTGGTGGGGTGGGGGGAGAAGCAGAAAAGGTCCTGGCTCTGTGTGAGCCCTGCTCAGCAACAGCTAAAACATCCCTGGGTTGTCAACACCGTTTTCAGCACAAATCCGAAACACAGCCCTATACCAGCTACTATGAAAAAAAATAACTTTATCCCAGCCAAACCCAGCACAATTGTCCTTGGTGAAGCAGAAGCAGAGACGTTCAATGCCTTCTTCACCTCAGCCATTACAGGTGTAAGACTTGCTACAGCAATCCCAGGTCCCTGAAACCAATGGCAAAGTCTGGGGCAATGAAGTCCTGTCTTCAGTGCAGGTTAGGGACAACTTAGACGTGAACACACACAAGTCCATGGGACTAGAATGGGCACACCCACAAGCACTGAGGGAGCCAGCTGATACCATTGCAAGGCAGCTCTTGATCATCTTTGAAAGCTCACGATGATCAGAGGAGGTCCCTGAGGACTGGAAGAAAGCAAATGCCGCTCTATTTTCAGGAAGGGCACGAAGGAGAATCCAGGGAACTACAGGCTGGTCAGTCCCACTTTGTGAAACTGATGGAACAACTAATCTGGAAACAATTTCCAAACATATGGAGGGCAAGAAGGTGATTTGGAGTAGTCAACATGGATCTATGAAGGGGAAATTATGCCTGACTGACCTGGTAGTCTTCCATGATGAGATGACTGGCTCAATGGATGTTGTCTTGACTTTAGGAAGACTTTTGACACTGTCTGCCATAGACAAGTTGATGAAGTTTGGGTTAGATAAATGGACAGTAAGGTGATTAAAAAATGGGCTGAATTGCTGGACTCAAAGGCTCATCATCAGTGGTATGGAGTCCAGCCGGAGGTCAGCACATGTGGGGTGATATTGGCACCGATAACATTTCACATCCTCTTTGACGATCTGGACAATGGCGTGGAGTGCACTCTCAGCCAGTTTGCAGACAGCACAAAACAGGGAGGAGTGACTGATACACCAGATGAATGGAGGAATGGGCTCACAGGAACATCATGAAGCTCAACAAGGGTAAATGCAAAATTCTGCACCTGGGGAGGAATAACCCCATGCACCAGTACACACTCGGGGCCAACTGGCTGGAAGGCGCTTTTGCAGAGAAGGACCTGACGATCCCGGTAGACAGCAAGCTGACCACAAGCTAGCAATGTGCCTGCATGGCAAAGAAAGCCAGCAGTATCCTGGGCTGCATTAGGAAAAGCTTCACCAGCAGATGGAGGGAAGTGATCCTTCCCCTCTATTCAGTCCTATGAGACACATCTGGAGTCCTGGGTCCAGGTCTGGGCTCCCCAGTACCAGAGAGAATTAGACTTACTGGAGCAAGTCCAGTGCAGGGCTGTGAAGATGATGAAGGTGTTGGAACATCTGTGGGATGAGCTGAGGCTGAGAGAGCTGGGGCTGTTCAGCCTGGAGAAGAGAGGGCTCATGAGAATCCTATCAATATGTATAAATATCTGATGAGGGGAGCCAGACTCTTCTCAATGGTGTCCAGTGACAGAGCGGGAGGCAGTAGGCACAAAGTAAAACACAGGAAATTCCACTTAAACATAAGAAAAACTTTTTTTTTTTTTTTTTTTTTTTTCTGTGAGGGTGGTCATACAGGAACCTACACAGGCAGGTTGTGGAGTCTCTGGCCTTGGGGATATTCAAAAACAAATGAGCGCAACCCTGGTCAACTTGCTCTGGGTGACCCTGCTCTGAGCAGGAGGATTGAACTAGATGATCGCCAGAGGTGCCTTGCAATTTCACCTATTCTGTGATTCAGTTAACTTTATCTTTTTATGCACCTATGGAATATTTGTGACCATATTGTGATACCCAGAAGCTTGCTACTTCTTTTATTGTATTCAGTTAGATATCTTATAAACTTTGTTATTTTATGAATAAATTATTAGTACTCTAAACTGGAGCTGTCTTGCTTGCTTTTGATTAATTAGTGAATTATGGTACATTTCTATTCCTGTTTAAAATAATATATAGGTTTAAGGCACAAATTCTTATGCCCAGAAATGCAAAATTTTATGTGTGCTAATAACTGAGAAATTAAAAATTTAAATTTGTTTTTCATGATGAGTTTTACAGATAAAATTCACTTGCTCATGTATTTGAGACAGAAGAAAATGTTTCTTTTTTTCCATCTTCATTTCTGGATTAATCTGAATGCAGTGAACCAATTCCTACTCTCAGGTACACAGGTGTAAATTATATTTCTAGTTGGTGTATAAATAATTTAATAATATATAAATTTAAATTTATAAAGAATAAATTTCCACATGAGTGCAAATAAAAATAGAACTTAGCCAAGGGTTGGGGAGCAGGTAAGATGCAAACACCTTCTAAGTATACAAGTAAGTTATATACAGTGGTAGAAAATAAATTTTCTAGAAGTTAGTAACTTTGGTCAGCTTCAGTAACTTGAGGACAAGTTCTCTGGAATCTATAATTGGTATGTGAGTAAACAGGTGAAGCATAAATTGCTTTGTTTCACCTAATAATAAGAGGACAAAAAGGCTTTCTGCAGTGATTTTAACATCTTTATTCTTATAATGAGAAAAGGTTGTACTATTAACATTTCTGCTAATTCTAGTATTTCCCAATTTCATCTGAAACAGGAAATACAAAAACTATCACTCTCCAATTAAAAAGCATTGTCTTTTATTGCACCTGTATTTCATCACTGTGTTTACCTTCATCCTTCTGTCTACGTTTTGTTCTCATTGGCTTTTCCCGCTGAAACTGTACAAATGTTCACACTCTTGCTGATATTTCATTGTTTCTTCCTCCACAGTCCTCCTGACTGACATTTGTGATGAGACTTGTGCATTAAATTGTGCTCAGTTAAACCCAAGCATAGTTACAGTGAAAACTGAAATACTGCTGATTTCTTTATCACTCTCCATTTCATTATTGGCTAGTTAATGGTAGATATTATGACTTCTGTGTAGTTTCAAATACTTACAGACTTCATTGGAGTGAATCTAAAGAGGGATTTCCTGGGGGTTTTTTTTTTGCTTTTCTTCTGTTCTTCTCTGTTAGAGGTGATTGTCTGGTTTTATTTGCATATTTGCTTGCTTCCACCTGGCATAATTTTATATTGCTGTGATTCAGCATTACATTGATTCAATTTCTGAAGAAGATAGTTTCAGCATTGTCTGTGGAGGGAAACACTGGACTGGGTTAACTGATGAAAATAACCCTCAATTATTTATTTTTCCTGTTGGATTTCAGCCTTGCCCTTTCCAAAGTACATTGACTACTTGACTACAGGCATCCACAATGCACTGTTTTGCACTATGGGAGCGCTACAGAAACATGTAAGATGCAGATCTATGTAAAAAGAATTGGCATCAATTAACTTGTTATTTTTAGGAGATCTTTTAGAGGGATGTACTTAAAATCCTCTAAAATCTTTACTAATCTGTTTTGCACACTTTCTGCAGCCACCACTACTATCACTTCATGCAGAGAACGTCAAATTTCCCTTTAGATCATATTCTAAGACCAAGTTTCCATTGAGCCACACTTTGGTGAAACGCTTTGGACAGATTGCAGGGAATATTTTTCACATTTCCCTAAGTAAATATGCAGTCTCCCACTCAGGGACAGTCATCTCCACTGCCATCAGGCTTATGGAAATAGAAAGCCAAGAAAGAGGACGCATAGAGCTTCACTCCACAACGGCGTATTTGCCGTCTTTCAGAAGATGCAAGATCTCTGCAAAATGGTCTTTCACATCACCATCTTTCCTGAAGTTCCCCTTCGTGTTCTGTGCCTATGCAATTCACCTGCTTGGGTCTGTTGAACAAATACCATATTCTAAACATGATTTTTGTGGCTATGACAGGGTTTCTGTCTTTAATTAACCAGAATTACTCACTAATTAACCAGAAAAAAAATTAGTAAAAGAGCTTTGGCTTCATTATTATTTAGTATGAATGTGTTTTCATGGGTTAGTTACCAGAACTGGCACTGTTACTCTTTGGGAAAACATTCTATTGATGGGCAATGAAACAGTGACATTGCCACAGCGGGGAAGGGAGAGTCGAGAGATTGTTCTCAGTCTGGTTTGCTTGATTAAGCAGTAGCCAGTGACATGGTTTAACTGTATTTACTATTTTTTTACCGCTATGATTGATTGACGGTGGTTAGAGTATGAGCAAAGGACCAAAGACATCAGCATTTGTTATGATTTGGGGGAGAGAAAGCCAAGAGAAAACGTGGGCAAAATAAAAATGGCAAGTCACTTGTAGACAGTAATCTGCATTCAAACTAGACAATAGGGCAGACACTTCTCACGCCTTGGATACTCTCACCCCAGTGGGCATGCTAGGAAAACAGACACATGAAGGGCAAAAGTTCCACGTTAAAATGCAGGACCTTTTCTCTGCAGACAGAAATATGGTTATGAGAAAAAGCAAAAACATAGACAGAGTACACTGAGATAAGCGTGGCTTGTGATACCATGAAATTGAATCAGTTTCAGATGTGGTAGATTGCCCCAGCACAGAAAATGATGAGACACTCTCTATCAATCTGAAACACCTCCTGAATCTTGAGAGACTTGGCCGAAGAGGCTCAGGCTCTCCCCTGTCAACTCGTCTGGGGACAAATTTCACCATCTTCTTCTTTCCCTAGGTCTGTGAGGTGAAATCTCTTTAGAATAAGTCTCTGAGCCACAGGCCTCTCCTAACTGTTTCATCAGCATCAATACACTAACAGGCCCATCCAGCCTCTCTTTTAGAGGTTTAACCTCAGCAGAACAGCTCAGGATTACTGACTCCCCTTTTCCTCCTTAAAAGTTTTGAAATCACCTTTAATCTTCATCACTTAAAGTTTGTCAGGGTCATTCTTCAGATCAGTTTTCACAATTTTTTGAAGGAGCCATAGCTCTACATTTCTTTTCTTCATTGCCTTTCCCCTAAATCTTTTGTGTTTAAGTCCTTTAGTCAAGCATAGTAATATCTAACCTATAAATTCAGGTATGCATTCATGAAACAAATATTATAAGCTGTGATTTAAAAATACACATATCACTGTAGCCATATGCATAGGTGTATTAGGACAGTTTAGGTAACAGCATGTCAAAAGCAACAGTTGATAACATGTAATTTATTGATTTTTTACGATCTGTACAGGTGTTGAAGGACAACGTAGTAACCAAATCATCTAGTATGTGAAAGTTCAATTGACCCATATAAAAGAAAATAAAAAGAAGAAAAAGGAAAAACAGTTGAGGATTAAAAAAATGGGAATAAAAATTTAGATAGATCAAAGGGTCATTTTCAAATATGTATCATCACTGATGACAGTATAGACCTTCTTCATCCAGAGTGCATGTCATAACACTAAAATGAAAAAAACCCTCATAGATTAAAAATTAGACAGTAAAACTGTTAGAACTGGAACAGTAAAAATTTGTGTTACTCCTCTGAGCTTGACCTCAGTTAAAGAGCTCTCAAGAGCTATTGCAATTTGCTTGGAGGAGAAGGGGAAGATGAAGGGAGGTGTCTCCCCTATGGACTGGCTTTCAGAGGTGAAAAGGTAAAAGGTGTAATTAATAGTTTCTGATAGATGGCTCCTGAAGTACAGAGGTGACGGCAATGCTGAGTACAAATACCAGACTAGTTTCACAACCAGCAATTCTATCGTATCATAAGCCAGTGTTACAAAGTACAACAACATGATAACTATAGCCCAGTTCCCACGGGTGATAAACAGCTCAACGGGGAGCATATACTGCACGTAAGGTATTACATAATGCAACTTTAAGAACAAGTGCACCAACATTGAGAGCGAATAAATCAACATTGTGACCAGTGACTATAGAACCAATATAATGAACGCTTATAACAAATTTGTTCTAATGTGTTCCAGTCAGATTTTGTCGTTATCTCAACCTGTCAAGCCCCACGTTGGGTGCCAAAAAGGACTGTCATGTTTTAACCCCAGCCAGGATCTAAGCACCACGCAGCCGCTTGCTCACTTCTCCCCGCCTAGTGGGATGGGGCAAAGAATCAAAAAAAAAGTAAAACTAGTGGGTTGAGATAAAGACATTTAATAGGACAGAAAGGAAGAAAATAACAATGATAATAATGATAATAATACAATAATAATAATGATGATGATGATGATGATGATAATAATAATAATGATAATAATAATAATAAAAAGAATTGGAATATACAAAACAACTGATGCACAATGTAATTGCTCACCACTCGCCGACCGATGCCCAGTTAGTTCCCGAGCAGCAATCCACCCCCCCCCAGGTCAACTCCTCCCAGTTTATATACTGGCCATGATTTCATAATGGTATGGAATACCTCATTGGTCAGTTTGGGTCAGCTGCCCTGGCTGTGTCCCCTCCCAGCTTCTTGTGCCCCTCCAGCCTTCTTGCTGGCTGGGCATGAGAAGCTGAAAAGTCCTTGACTGGGTATAAACACTACTGAGCAACAACTGGAAACCTCAGTGTGTTATCAACAGTATTCTCATACTGAACCGAAAACATAACACTGTACCAGCTACTCGAAAGAAAATTAACTCTATCCCAGTCAAAACCAGGATATCTTACTTCTTAAAATAAGTTTAACTAGTATGACTAAATGCAAATAGGAAAACAAGTTAAATATAAAGAACACATCCATCTAGCAGTCTAACAGTTGCTTTCACCAGGCTACTGAACTGAAATAAAATATTTGTTTTAAATAAGTGTTACATAGCATGCCCTCAACTTCACTGGTTTACTGTGTCAATTTATTTATAAGAATGCAAGTATTATATTTAGAAAAGGTGAAAACAGGAACTGCAACAGAAACATCCACACTAAACGCATCTCATAAAAGAACTTAAGATACATTTTTGTGGTTTCATAAATTTATGGCATTTAAGGCCAAAGAACTATTATACTGTGCCATCATATCACAGGCTATTCCCTTTCATCTCATTAAATCTCTTTTGTGACCAATAGCTTGTCTTTGACTGAAGCATAGCTTGTGTTTACCAGAAGCACCTCTTGCAGAAAAGCATTTCACCTTGATTTAAAGCCATTAAGAGGTGGAAAATCAACTACTTTGTTCAGTAGTTTTTTTGAGCAGGTAATAGCTCTTGTTTTAAAGTGAATGTCTTCTTTTTTGTAACAGTCATGTGGCTTCAGCATCAAAGTTCTCACTTTGCTGTCTTCCCCTAAACTAACAAATACTGTAGTATCCATTCATATTACTGTTTTTATCTTTAGAAAGTATTTATCCACTGCACACAAATCATCTTCTAATTTCATGGTGATAAATTAAGCCCATTAGCTGTATTAAGCCTCAGATTGTAGAACATTAATATTAAATAATGAATTATTTTTCCTCAAACTTTTAATATCCTTTTAAAAATATGAACATCAGTTTTGTAACTAAAAAGATAAAAAGAGTCTATGCACCTCACTAATGAAAAATACAGAAAGTAATGAAATGAAAAATACAAAAAGCCTTTTACTGTACTAACATGGCCTCATCTTATCCCAGATTATGTATCCAAGACACTTATTAGTCCATTTTACTACATGATCTCACTAGAGCAAATATCAGTTGCTAGTCTATGCTGACCCTTTTTCCAAATCACTGCCTTCCAGAGTACCATTACCCTTTCTGCCATTACACAACCCTTTAATAGGGAAATACATCCAGTTACCCTGTTTGATTCCCTTCACTTCCACACAGCTTTATACTTCTTGGCCTCAAACCTGAAAAATGAAGTGTAAAACTAAAACAACAAAAGCTGTGTACTGACTGAACAGAAAACAGCAGGAGTCTTGCCAAGTGTGGAGACCAAAAAGTTAAGCCATTTTATGTATGAATAAAATCTTATGGGTGCTTTTCTGAAATATCCCTCCTAATCTCATTTCATTTTGACCTCCAGAAAATTCTGTAGGAATGCCAGCAAATAAATCTTTCAAAACTCAAATAAGACATTTTCTTAAGGTATGGTATTGGCAGAAAATGCTATTAAATTGTTTACCTTCAGAAATCACTGTAGCAAACCGAAAAAGATGCATATGAATTGAATGATTCATTTCAAAATAAGAGAAATACTGGGAAGTCACTGTTTGTTTTGTGATTGCTGTGTCTGAGTTGCCCTCTAAACATCTGTTTAGGGATATTAAGGTAAACTCACAAGGTATGGGAGACCAAAAATTCATGAAGAAAAACTGAATAATTTAAATGAAACATTTAAAAGCATATGTTATATTTTCTTTTATTTTATCTTGTTTTGCTTTGCTCTGCTCTGCTTTGTCTGTCTGTGATCTAGTTTTATTCCTCATGCCACCATCTGCAGCTGAAGCAAACAAACTTAGAGTTTAGTGATAGAAGATAGGGCTTTAGTTCGAATTCTACCTGAATGCAGTCTCCTTGCTACAGAAAGCACTGACATCTATTTAGACTTAGATACAGACATTACAAGAACAGATTAATACTCCGAGGAATCACAGGACTCCTTGACCTGTTCTGCCATTGCAAAGAAAAGCAGAGGAGCACGTAACTTTAACAAAAATTAAACAGGTACTGAAGCACATTGCTAGTTGTTTTTGTACTATCCAAACCAAAATTGAAGTATATAAAACAAGACACAAAGTTTCCAATACAATAAAAAACTAATTGAAAACTTTCTCCATTCTAGCCTTACTTATTAGAACATTATAATGACTGTCTGGTCAAAACAAGCTTTTGGAATAAAGGGATGAACAGTAAAGAAAAGCAATGTATGTACTTTTGTACAATGGTTAAATCTAGGAAAGCTAAAAGGACAATTCCTTTTAAGACAATTTTTAAATTCTTCCATCATGAATTTTCACAGAATCAGAAAATATCAAAATTTCTGTTGCATAGCAGTGACTCAGTACAACTTTTTTTTTTATAAAATTACACATTAGTATTATCTCCCATACTAACAAAAAATAACTGACTAGGATCATTTCCTTCAGCCACAAAGCATTTTTTATAAAATCTAAACAACTACACTGGAAGTATATTTGTGTGTGAGATTGGTTGATCTGAACATATTTTGTGCATCTCTAAGTCACTGTTTCTCAACATTTTCTAAAGGAAAGGAGACTTAATCTTTTTATGAAATTGTCCTGGTTTTGACTGGGATAGAGTTAATTTCTTTCTAGCAGTTGGTACAGTGTTGTTTTGGGTTCAGTATGAGAAGAATGTTGATAACACACTGAGGTTTTCAGTTGTTGCTAATTAGTGTTTATACCCAGTCAAGGATTTTTCAGCTTCTGATGCCCAGCCAGCGAGAAGGCTGGAGGAGCACAAAAAGTTGGGAGGGGACACAGCCAGGGCAGCTGACCTAAACTGGCCAAAGGGGTATTCCATACCATTATGAAATCATGGCCTGTATATAAACTGGGGGGAGTAGTCCTGGGGCTGGTGTATCGCTGCTCGGGAACTAACTGGGCATCGGTCGGCGAGTGGTGAGCAATTGCATTGTGCATCACTTGTTTTGTATATTCCAATTCTTGTATTATTATTATTGTCATTTTATTATTATCATTATTATTATAATTGTTATTTTCTTCCTTTCTGTCCTATTAAACTGTCTTTATCTCAACCCACTAGTTTTACTTTTTTTTCGATTCTTTGCCCCATCCCACTGGGTGGGGAGAAGTGAGCGAGCAGCTGCGTGGTGCTTAGTTCCTGGCTGGGGTTAAACCACAACAAAAATCCACACATATTCTTGTGCAATGTTACAACAATGGTGTTCATGTACAACCTAACAAAAAATTAAACCATATATGAATTAATAATTCAATTTTCCTCATCTCTGTTTCTGTGTTTATCAGGATACATATACACATAAAAATAAATATCTGCATTCAGTTCTGACAGTCTGTTGGTACCTAATGGAGTCCTAAAATCCTAGCAGACACTCTACTCCAGAATGTCCTCTAAAATAAGAGCAGGTAACACATTTTTTAAACATACCACAGATTTTCTAGCATTTTTATTTTTTGAAGTTTTAGTATTTAATGGTTCACAGTGCTATATCTGCAAATTGTTATAAACTATTAAATTTAAGACATGTTTTTTGTTCACCAGAGACTGAGTGCTTCGGCTCTCAAAACATTTCTACAGAATCCTTTCTATGTATGGATTTGCAGAAAGTATCATACAGCAATAAAAACTGAATCTGCAAGTCAGCCTGAAAATAAGAAACTGCAAATTAGTTTCTCCAAATTAGTGTACGTAATGGCAGTTGTATAAACAATGTCTGAGTGAAGGTGAGCCATAATCACATCTAGAGCATCTCCAGTGTCATTAACTCACTTTGTTCAACATGAGAAAAAAATAGCAAAATCTATGCAGTAGAAAGTCCTGCATTTCTTCCAAAGGATTGTTCCCATGCTTTTTTACTATTGATTACCCTTAAGTATTTAAGATCTCAAGAGCAGAGTCTTGGAATATACATTTACTTTTTTTTTTTTTTTTTCCACTAAAGAATTTATACAGATTATCTACTTGGATTAAATTTCTGCCTGAGTGTTTCTTTCAATTAATTCTATCCCCACGGATGGACTCTCTCTTTTTTGCGGATGTCTAGGAAATGTCTCACTTGCAGATAAATTCATACAGAAAACCTAAAGCAGCACATTAAATTTAATTCTGACCTGTTCAGAGGTAAGAAGTGTGCCCTGGAAAATGTCTCTATGGTCGATAGGCCTTTGGCATCTCATCTTTTAAAGATAGCATCTTCCAGGCCTGGAGGAAAGCCAGGTAGCCGGCACATGTGGGGAGTCAATGAGAACTCTGGCAGGGTGACAAACTACCTGATCGCTTTTTTTCTTCCCCCCCCTCCGCCTTCTGCTTTTTTGCATAGCAGATCCTCGGAGAGGATGTGCTCCGATCTCTAGAGGAAGGAAAATGTCCTTACCGTAAATCAGTCTGCAAAGAACAAAAGGAAAGCTGTATGTTGCTACAGTGCTTTACTATGTGGGGTTGTTTCAAGTTTCTGTAAAATACAGCTAGTTCTAAGCATATCAAGTTACAGCTGCCCAGTTATTGGATTTATGGATGGGTAGGTTAACGCAGACTTTGGTTTTCTCTCTTTGGTGCTGAAACAAACTTCTGGCCAGCTTCTTAACTTAAGGTTTCTGTGTGTTTTGCCCCATTTCTTTTCATGAGCAAGTTTGTAATAGACTTACTGGAAGTATGGCATTTTGAAACCTGCATTATTCACATAAGGAATAAAAATCAGTGGTTGGATTTAGAAATTGTCTTTTGGTTAAATTGGCTGAGATTTACATTCCACAGATATGTGAATTCCTGAGACACTTGTTACAAGAAGTAATGAATAAAAATGTTTTGATGACTGTGTCCCTAAAAGTACTCCTCATCTTCACATGAAAATCCACCCAGATACTGGACAGAAGCAGACCTGAGAGAGCTGAGAGGACATCTGCAGCTCCACAGTTTTGAAGTTCATTATAAATAAATTCTACATTAGTGCTTGTCTGTGTCAGATGGCTCTGGTTTCCACGGGGGGCATACCATAGAAGTGTCTTTTTCTTTTTTGCTTCCTTTTCTCTGCAGCTTGTAGGATACAAGAGGTCTCACCTCACCTTTTGCCAATTGTAGTTTTGGGAACCTTCTTGTGGCAAGAGCATCTCTGGGTGAAAAACATTCAGGGACTCTCTGCCACCTTTGCAGAGCCAAAACATGCTGAGCAGCATGCCTGCCCTGCTGTAGGCTTCTGCTATGTCTCAGAGATACTGGAAGTTGATTTATATGTTAATGATTTAAGTAAGATGTTCACTTATTAAAAAAAAGCAAAAAAAGAAGACTAAAGAATTCTTTTTAGAATTGATTGTGGTGTCCCTGAGACTCTGAAAAAATTTTGTCATTACTATTACATGTGTTCAAGAGGCAGAACAAATGAAAGAGATGATCAAGAGCAACCTTGCCTAATGCTACCATTTTAAAAAATACTTTGAACAAGAGCTAAATTAAAAAAAAAAAAAAAAAAGAATGTCTGGAGAATTGAGAACAGTATGATGAAAGAAATAAATTGATGCCTGAAATTAATTTTTCCATCACTGGGAAAAGACTGCCCAAAAGAATCCAACCAAGTGCCTTCTACAAATGAAAGAAGACCACACACCAATTTGTTTAATTAATGTGATTCTTGTTGAGGGTCTCTCTGGACTAAAGTCAGAATGCCCAGTTCACATGAAGTTATAGTGGTTTGTCAGTGTTTTAAAGTCTCGATTCACTTTTATCTACATCTTCTGGACTTTCACCTCGTGTCATGGTTGGGTCTCAAAACCGAAGGCAGGTAATCTCTTGAATTCAAAGGAGTGGTAGAGCATGAAAAAATTCTGAGACAAATGAAGACATGAAGCTATATAATTTTGGAAACCTGAATTTTATCTATTTATTTTAGTCTGTGACTTGTTTACTTTCCTCTAATACAGCTATGGAGGAAATGGTTGGAACATTCATTAGTTGAGTGATATGTTCTAAAAGGTACAGAGCTCTCTCTCAGAAACTGCATTTGTTGTTGGACCACCACCATCGTTTGTTGGACTGAGAATTACATGCCTCCTTCTGTTCTGCTTATAATTGGATTTAGCCACATGCAAATGATATTTTGGTAATTGACTTTTAGTTTCTGGGAACTTTAAACTATTGAAAGTTTAGAATATCAAACAGCTTTGACATTTGACTGTCAACATTTTTTACATTTTGACATTTGACTGTCAACAGCCTTTTCATTCATATCTGAAAACTCAATTTCCTGGGCATCTCCATAATACAAGTTTGGGTTTTTGTTTTGGGGTGTTTTTTTGTTGGTTTTTGGTTTTTTTAAAGGGTAAAGAGATTTTTTAATTTAAATTCTTTCCTAATTTATTTCAGTTAACTGAAAGGTACATGTACGATTCAAGGCTGTCCAGGGTTTTTTTACTTTAAAAATAGCAGTCTTTTTATTCACTGACAGACATTTCTATTCAAGTAATACACAGGGAACGTGTACAGCATGTGTGGAGATTGACATGCAGACTATACTGCTTTGCTACCTGAGATAGGCATCCTGCCTCCCTTAGCAAGTACATATTTCAGACTTGCTAAGGATCAAATCTTTTCCAGGTGATAAAGAACAACTGTGGAGTAGAAAGGAGACTTTACTGTTACACAGTTAATACCCTCTCCTAATTAACTTCACATTCCTTTGCCTTCATAGCTTTTCACAAGATTAACTTCTACTGCAACTGCGGCCCAACTTTCGGCCGGTGTTCACTGGACAACTGAATAGTGGGAAATCATGATTTTACATCCAGTTTATACAGTACTTTTTTAAACAAACATTGTTTCCTCATTAGGTGTTGGATCTATGTTGGGTATGTAACTGGTGGTACATCTGTGTTGTGTTGTGCCTGTTCTCAGATAACATGCTTGTCTCATGTTTGGTGTAAAAAACATGTTCAGGCAAGGTTTAAGGCATTCTAGAACAAATTTTGGGCTCGAATATGATTGAATCGGGTACCTTGTTCCCTTAGCACTGTCACATAGGCTTTCAGGCAGCTGAGCCAACTGAGATGTGGATTCCAAACCCTAATACCACGCTCTAAAACAGAAGATGGAATTTGCTGGCAGTCTACTTTTACACTAAAATTAAAACCGTGCAGGTGTGCGTGCAGTAACTTTCATACAAGCAGTAATTTAGCCTTGTTCTCACCCATCTTTGAACATTGGCTTCCTACTTACCTCAGCAAGATTCCTGGATCCTAGGGGGGTCATACAAGATAAGGAAAAAAGAAAGAACATAAAATATTCATATGTGCACTATTAAAAATACAGGTGTGATACTGTTGCCAGAATCATCATAAAGTTGGTGTGCCAGGGCCACAGACAGCAAAAGCGAAATCTCAGAAGGAAGACCCGAAATTCTTTAACCGTTTTCTTATGTTTCCAAGTTGCAAAATATCTTCTTATCAGACTACAGCCACATATAAACAAGGACTTTTTCAACACCTAGGCAAGTCCAGCATCCCTTGCCTGATCATTTGTTAACAAATATTTTTCCCTCTACTCATTTTCTTTTCTCTTTAAATTTTGTTAGTTTTAATAGAAACAGATCTGGTCAGGCATAAGCAATAGATATGCCAAAAAAGTGGTATATCCAAACAATAGTTAGCATGTTTCTGGTGTGGCAGTGTGATTTTTGGTTGATTTGAGGGGCAGGTGGCTTTCAGCTAATACGGGAACACTGCAGAATATTAGGTACTTCTAAACATCAGCAGTTTAATCCAAGCCCTATCAAAGTAAGGAGAAAGACTCTTATTAATTTCAGTACCTCTTTGATTGGGTTTGCACTGAAGCTATTGCAGGATCAAGGTGGGAACTACAGCTCAATTTTATGTTTTAAATTAGGTGCATGCTATGTTGTTACCTGAGAAAATTGCCTAGAGCTCTGATTTTGAGAAGATGTAAGCACATTCATAGCAATATATATGTGGAAAGCCTTTTAAGGGCACACAAGTGCTTAAGAACTTTGTGCAAAGTGAGAATTTGAAATAATGACAAAAATGTTAACTACCTTTTATTAATGATTAATCTGGTTTAAGATGACCACATTAGACGTAACAATAAAGAGTTAAAAAAAATATTTTCACAGGGAAAAGACATAAGGTTCAACTTCAGCCTTGGGTCCAATGCCACGTAGCAGATGCAAATCTATTCAGTTTCTCTGTAAGTGAGCGCAGACATTCTTCCAACAAGAGCTGGCTGCAGAAAATTAGTGGTAGCAAGTGCACAGGAAACAAGTAGCTCCAGATTATAATAAAATACTTTGTACTGGAAGAAAAATCTTTATTTGAGAAACTGTCTGTTCTGTCATTAGTGTAATTTATAACAGCTGACATAAAGATACTCTGCATTGGACCTTGTTCAAACAATTTAAAGTCACTTCTCCTGCCTTCTTAAACAAATAAACCCATGGCATAATACAGTCAAAGGTCTTGTGCTGCTTTTGTTCACTACAGCAGGTCTTTATAATCCAGTGTAGATGAATTTGCATTGCTTTTAGAAATAACCTTCTGTCAACGTGGGAATTTTGAAAATAGCAATGAACTAGAAAAGCTTCATGGATTAAAAATAAAGAAACCAAGGTTGCCATCTCATCAGGTATACAAATGATACTGGAATTGATGAGCACCACTGTTGAGAATGCAAATAATTTTAAACTAGCAAACATCCAAATCTGCTGAAACATAACTCATAATTTTGCAAATAAGGCCTAGATCATGTTTTATATTTGTCTTCCCATTTCACCTATCAATACAGCACTCCAAAGAGCAGTTTATCAGAATGCAAGGGAAGAAAATCTTTACTGCAAAGAAGTTTTCATCTGAGAAAAGAAGCTGTCTTCCAGGGCTGCAACCAGAGCTGGCTTAAAGCAGATGGAGGATACTTCTGCTGACAATACTGCTGTTTCTCTTCATGGAAAGGCAAGTGCCAGGAAAAAAATATGCTTAATAAATTACAGCAAAGGTACTGTTTTTTGAAGTTTGTAGGTTAACACAAATGCACTCACCAACATACAAACAAAATGGTAAAGGATGTCTGGAGCCTGTCGTTTTTATCACAGGGACATCATCATACAATCGTGCTTTTAATGTTGTCAACACAATCTTGAAAACAAATATTTTCCCCCCACTATTCCTACAGAAGTTTTTTTCAGAGATTCAGATCAGCTTTATTCAAGTTTAAACTTATTCACTTTGCACCTTTTATCATTCTTCTAGAAGAATTCTTAATTTTCACCAAAGAAGTAAAAAATCTTCTCTAGCCCGTGTTATCCATATACCCCTTTACTACCCCTATTCAATTTTTATTTTCCAGCGTTATGAAGGAGGTTCCAGCAAGGTCTGGTACAATAACATCTCTCCTACAGGGTCCTCATTTGAAATTTCCTTGAGTTGGGGTTACTTTCTCCTTTATCATAACAGAGTCACTCTGTGACCACATAATATAGCTAGGACTTTCTCCTCATCTGTCATTTCCAGTGGTTCTCAGCTTACAGAGAAAAATTGTATTACTCCATAAACGATCTTATTTTTCACACCAATAAATTTTGTCCTATTTGTATTACTAGTAGACCGCACACTTCAGACTGAGTCACAAGGGTCAGCCATTTCTTCCATCTGCAAATTATCCACAAATACATAACACAAAAACCTATCTATCAGTTACTTGTAATGTGATAGTTTTCGACTCCACAGTCAGAATCCAGGTTCTGTTGTAAAAGGCACTATGTAAATGCACAGGTCCCTTTCTTGAGGAATAATGTTCAAGAAACTGTTGCTATGAATATGTATGTCAGTACATGGCGAGATTGTTCGCAACTAATTATTGTATTGCAAGTGCTGCTGTGAACACTCACTATACAGAATTTGTTATTTGTGTGCTGTGATTAGCCCAAATTTCAGAATATTTTCAGCTCGTAAATAAGATGATTTTCACTCCCAAAGCAAAATTTAAAGTGGACAAAGAAAGCTTGAATTCTTCAAAATTACTTTGAGTTATCCTCAGCACAACATCTGCTTAGTAAATTAGTACTTCTGGTTCCAGCTGTACTTGGAAGACAGGACTGGAAAAGTTCATCTAAAAAGCAGCTCAGTCTGAATTCCCAAATTTAAGGAAATCATGGTTGTTTAAAGAAAATTTTATCTCAAAAGAAAATGCTTCTTTTCTATCAGAATATTGTTAGAAAGAGAATGTGATGTTAGGTGGTACATTACTGGCTGATAAAGAGGAAGAAAAGGAAGTCTGTGTTTGTTGTGAAAGAACAACACCCTTTAGGTGACAGATGTAAAGATAACAAAACAATAGCAAATCAAATTCCTTGAAGTTTTATCATAGCCAAATCACAGCCCCACTCTGTTTTTCCTTCACCTAAAATCCATAAACATTTATTGAGGAAGCAAATTTCTTAATGAAAGGTAACGTGGCTGACGGAAGAGCCAGCAAAGAAGTGACAGTCAGTGAACTCCAGCATGTATGTAATACATAACGTTTTGAGGAAGAAAGGTGGGCTAACAGACTGTGGAACAGCACCTTCCAGTTATTCCAGATTCTTCAACAAGAGTGCAAAATATTTTTATTGCGTTCCCTTCTGGCAGTCAAAACGAGCACAAAAATATACCTGCATGAAATGTTAACTTTCAACTCCATCACAGGTGTGTGGAAGTAAGGACAAATAGGTAGTGGGAGAATCTTGCCCACCCCCTTAATTGTGACAGCCAGCATGATTCAATATATTACTACTACCTGCAGAAAAAGTATTTGGAAACATATAGAACTGGTATTGGATCAAAACATCAACCCAGCTCTGAAGTGCTAGACACAGAGACAAGGAGTAGTGCTTAAGTGCTGTTCATTTAGATTCACTGAATTTGATTTGTCAGAGCAGGTAGCCCATTCTCAAAACCACATAGTTGGATCCATTTTACTAGCATGGAAACTTTCTTTTTTTTCTTTATGCTGAAATTGGGCAGAAATGTGCTGAGGATTGTTTGACATGCCTCTGGACCTCTCCAAAAATCAAATTTGTTTCTAGGACTCCCACCTGAAATCTACAGCACATTTATTATGTAAGAAATAGAAATCCATTGAAGTGCTCTCTGAGAGAGCAAAAGCAATGAGCCATTGCAATATCTAATTCACATAATACTGAGAGTAGCTGCATAGGAACAGTGAACATAAGTTGATGGTAAGTTATATGAGCTCATCCTTGTCAAGGAACCCATTAAGGGGGCTAAACCTGAGACATAATTGAATTACTGAAATTTCTTGTATAACATCAGAGTTAATAAAATAATACCACAAATGCATTACCTAATCAGAAGCAAATTGAATTCCGTCAATTTTCTGCGCACTTTCTATTTGCCCTACATGTACTGTCTTCTAGTAATAGAAAAGAATCTATCTACTTTTAAAGCATTCTTGGGGCAGGAATGTCCAAAACAATTTTGATATAGCAGTGATTTTAGATCCTGAAACTTGAAAAAATGGTGACTTTATGAAAAACACTGTAGTAAGATTTAACTAAATAAAATTAATTTAAGGTTAAAGGAAATCCATTCATGAGGTGTTCATGTATATTTTTAAATGAATACAGTAGATTTCCATTGTTTGAAGTAGGTATACCCAGCAAAAATCGGTATAAAAAGTAGACCTATGTAAGACCTGTTCCATCATCTAATGAGGAAACCAGGATTTCTCCTTGACAGCTACAACTCCTCTAGAACTGTATAAGCACATGCTCCATCTGGCAAGACAGTATTAATTTAGAGGTCTTCGAAAATATATTTGGATGTATGTGTACACAGTACCAGCATATATATGGAGAATCAATGTAAATATATTGACTCCTTCCTGAAATCAAACATACCCTTTAAAACAAGTACCCTGATTATAAAGTCTGCTTTTCTAGCTGTTGTGCACCTCTCAGCACTTCTTTGCAAAACTGATCACTCCAATCTTTTCCATGGACAAGATATTTCTGTTGTGGTAGATGGATTCTCAGTAATCCTCCTCAAATCAGTCTCAATATCTGACACATGAGATCACGGGGAAGAGAGAGAGACAGTGCAAATGTGTGAAATACACTTGTAGTAGCAGCAACAGTAGAAAACCAAATATACTGAGTAGATTAAATACATCAATATTTAGGACTGGGAAGTAAGCACACAACTTAGCAGTGAATGCTGTGCTTTTCATCATGCAGGACAGAAAGCTCAGGATTAGCAAATTTTGTGATTCACTCCTCTCATACCCACACGGTTAGCTGTTGACCTAAGAAGACCTGAATTTAGCACATTTTTCTGTTGGTTTTAACTTGGTTTGTTATGCAGAAATCACACCATGCTCTCCTCATAGCCTGGTATATAGATGGATGACTACTAAGGCTAGTACACAGATGGCTTTTGAAGGGGATAAGTTCTAGCTGGCTGGCTAGGAGCAGAGATGACAAAGAGCTAGAGGTTTGGGTTTTTTTCTGTCAGAGGTAAGGCTGAGGCAATGCTATGACTGGACTTTAGGAGCTTAGGCAAGTGTATGAGCTCAGGTTAAGCATATCAGGAAAGAGGCCTGGTTTTCTAAGCCTAGAACAAAGCATGTTTAAATGCTATATACTTATGTTAAGCTGACTTTTCCTCTTCTCAGCTGAGCATGCTAACCACTCTGCGTGTTCAGTGTGAGTAGTTAGCATGCTGTAAGCATGTTGGCTCTTTTGTCCTCTGGGTCACTGCACAGTTAATGATGGTGTTTTAAGGGGAATGGAAGGACACAGGAGAGTCCCACTTCAGAACTGCTCCAGACTCCTGCTTTAAAAACGTATTTGGAAGATACTAGTTTAAATATCAAAAGTATATCTCTGAAGAATGCTCCAACTATTAACCTGTTGAATAAGGAGAGACATCAGCACAATATCCTCCATAAATTATCTGGAGGAGTACACGAAGAAAACCAGATCAGCCCTTCTACACATGACAAGGAGCTGAATGCTACATTGCGAGCATAACTAGCTGAATAAAGCTACCTACAGTTATTAAAAATTGTAAATGAAAAATGTTGTAGTTGGCACATTAGCTGACAAGAGCAGTAAATTGATGAAACTAATATCCATACGGCAATAAAGACAATATCTGATTTGAAATGATAAGGATTCTATAGGGAGAGGATATTTAAAATTATGTGAGGCATTTAGAAGAAAAACTGTGTGCTCTTTAAACACCATGTTGAACATGTTATACAGACTCAAATATGCCTATCTGAAAGTATATGAAAGCTACACTGACCTTAGGTTATCCATCTCAGCGCAAAGAATGCATGTAAGTGCTTGATATACTTCCTCCTTTTTATGTTATCTTTAATCTTCTGCATCAAAACGTGCATAAAGTCAGTTCAAAAGAATTTCATTGTAAATCCTTGCAACAATTAACAGCAGGTTCTTGCTTTAACAAATCATCAGCAGTGAGAGATTGCCTGTTCTGAGAAGCAACACAGTGACCTGAAAACTTCAGTCCTGAAAGCATCTTTGCTATAACACCTTCTCAAGATACATAAAATATTTTTTATACACCTGGTTTGTTGATGCATTCTGCCATCCCACTCATCTTTTATGTGATTGCTGCTTTGAAGATGTTAAGGGAATAGTCTTGATTTTGATAGTTATTTCCTGGGATTTGGGGAGTGTGATTGTTAATCTATTGAAAAAGACATTCTCATTATTTGAATAAATCATAATCTGAGGTTACTTTGCTCTTATCAGTTTTCTTTTGACTTACGAATTCTGTTTTTCATTTCCTCTGAGCTCTTTTACTAATTGACAGGTGGTCCTGATGTGGTTCACTACAGCAACCTCTCTCAGGTTACTGGCTGACTCTCCAGATGTTTAATTTCATCATTTTGATATGCTTCAGTGACTTTCTAGGCTGCTTCTATCTAGCACTGGTACACTTATCTCCCTCTTCTGTTCTTTCCTCCCATTAGAAAAAGTGATTTGGTTGTTGTTGTTGTTGTTGTTGTTGTTGTCGTCTCACATTTAAATTAATTCCCCTGGCATTAGCTTCAGGATTTTAAAGAATCTTTCACAAGGTTAGTCATGGAAAGCCTTCAAATCTCAGCCCATTTCCATCTGCAACATGAACACCTTTGTGACATTACTTACAATTATGATGCTTGATAGTACAGCACCCTCAAAAGCCAGCATTACATTGTGAGCCCCACTGTGACTCAGGTTCTTTGATTTACAGACATGCAGAAAAAGTTATGAGAGAGATTTATGAATGTTGTAATTGTCTCAAAATTTGGGGATGGGAAATGCATTTCATTTATTTTCCCTGGGCACTATAAATCTTCCTTTTGTTTGATATGTAAGACACCTAGAATGACAAAATGTTCGAATCTGTAGCATTTTGTCAAGGGATCATTTTACAGGCTCTGGATAAAGAACATAATAATTGCTCTGCAACACCTGAAGCCTCCTGTAAATTGCTGCCAGCTTTCCTTTATTACATTTTTCATGCCATAGATCTGTGAATGAACAACAGCTTTTAAGATGACACTCACTTATTTTAATACATTGTTGTGTACTTGGCAGTCTTAAATTAGGTTGATTTACTTCCAGTTTTGTAATATGCTGGCTACCATACCTAGGCAAATATCTGTGTTCAGCTAAAATTTAAATGTAAATGAGGTAATCTATTTTATTTACCACTTTTGATTGATAAAAATTTTTAATCATTGTTCTCCAACTTCATCCAGTGTTAAAACTTAAATTCAAGTGCATTGGTAAAATTCCACAGTTCTTTCGATCTTTGGGAAGGATCCATATCAAAAATTTCAGGGAATCTCCTTTCTTCCAGCATTTCCAAAACCAAAAAGCCTGCCTAGGACAAAACTCCTGACAAGATTCACAGACATGCTTACCTTTGAATTGTTCAGATAAGCTTTGCACTAACTTCTGCATTCAGCATTCTGGGAGTCACCACTCATTGCTCCTCTCCAACCCAAGGAATACCTACTTAGGGAGAAACATCCATTTTAAATTCAGAACTGCCTTAGTTAGCAAGAGAAAAGAGCTTTCAGCAACGGAAAAGGATTTTTTTTCTGCTAGGTATACTTCAGTTACTCTAAGAAGATAATGCAGGGTTATGTACTTAATTAAGAACTAGGCCAGTGTTTTTCAAGGTGTATACTATGCCAGGATCATAGTAGTCCATGATTCCCTCTCGCTAGTTTTCTCATGGATTTAGAGATCATACCTATGTAAGTGTGCTTTCCATCATTCTCCTTCAGAAAACTGTTTAGCTTTCAAAAGCTTGACAAATGTCAAGCTTTTGAAACATAAATCAGTTAGCAATTCTTTAGTAGTCCTAAGTTACCTCCTAACTACCAAATAAGCAAAGGCTTTTTACGCATTGTCATAAGCTTTCATCATACTTTCATCGTTACGCTTGCCAGCTAGAAGTGAGTTAATGAGCAGGAATATGCAGAGTCAAATTTCTAGGTTAACCAGTGCCTAGTGATGTCACCTACCTGTGCAAAGAACTTCTGTTTGAGCTGTAACATTTTCTGGGACTATCATGAATTGAAATGACCAAATGACATGTGTTCAACCATCTTTTTCCAGTATAGGTTGCAGTCTTTCCATTGCAGTACACTGGTTCTGGTTAACAGACAGTATGGGCAAATAAAAATCCATGTGCCCAATGAAAAATGAAAGTGTGAATAAAATTCTTCAGGTTTAATCATGAAGTGAATATATGACATTACAGGAAATCTTAGTTCTTATTTTTTTTAAATATGACCTGTTTCGTTTTCTTGGTACCAAAGGACATGTAATTTTTGGAAAAAAAAATAAGAAATGAAGCTTTTAAAAGTAGTGTTTGCCTACCTTGCAAGTGTGAAGTTTCACAATGTAAATGAAGCACAGCAAAAATAGATACGTGCCAGAAGCTGTGGGATCAAAAGTAGATATTTGGGAGCACCTGTTTAAAGAATTTAGGTATATATTACAGAGTCCAAAATTGCAGAGCTTGCTTATCTAACCAAAATGAGAAGGAGGTAGCGACTGAAATTAAAGCCAACACTTAATGGTGAAATTATTTCAGAATTAGTTGATTTTCAGATAAAAAAGGCAAAAATGTAGGGTTTCTATTTTTCCACTTAATCAGTCAAAAATAGTCCTCCGTCAGAACAATAATGAAAAGAAAATGAAGTGTGAAGTCACACTGCAGTGCCAACTGTATCACGTACCATTCTGTGAAAAGTAACATTTGGTTTCTTAAAGAAAAAATAAATTTAAACAAAACAAGAAAAATCGGAGTCATCACGTATCTGTTCTGACTTTGCTCCTGAACTGTAAATCCCCAAATGCCCTCAATGAATCTGAGTGTTATATTGAAATCTAAGATATCACTTGAATACACCTCCATGAGACGATAGCTGAAACAGACATGTAAAATTCCTGAGAATCTTTGAATTCACAGAACAACATTTTGAAATTTCCAATATGAATGTAAAGTACCTGTTATGATACTCAGTCCTTACATGCAATTGTTAAAAACATTACTCTAGGGGTTCCATGCCTAAAACAGTGTTCATGCAAAGTACACCGGCCTAAAAAAACCCAAATGGAGCATGTAAAGGAAGATTTACGTAGCTTATAAAATTTATATAACTGTTATACATGCATCATGGCTGCATGAATCTTAAGCAAGAGACTGCCAGCACGTTAAGTATTCCACTTATTGTCCTTTCCTGTGATGATTTATTTTATGATTTGGGAGGGTTTTTTTCTTTCCTCTCATCTGAGGGAGCAGCCGCCAACAGCTACTTTCATTCTGAGTTGCATTTTTATTTAACAGAAGCTTAAAAAAAGTAGAATTAAAAGTTAGATATTTCTGTAGTTTGTTTCATGACAGTTTCATTAAATGGCAGCTGTCTTTTCTATACAGATCAAGTCCTCCAAACAAAAGATATAAACCCAAGAAAATAAAAACAAATAAGCTTGAAGACAGCTTTTAAGTTAAAAGCAAGGAAAAGCACATTTCAGTCTTTCTAAATCAAGAGGTAGGCATGCCAAACAATGTTTTACAGATGGATATAGACCATGAAAATTACCTTAGTTCACAAGTGCAAAAATTCAGAAAATACAGCCCTCCTCACCTCAGTTTTGGTATCCACTGTGCAGAATGTTTACACTGGGGCAGTACATCTGGGCTCCCATTATATTCAATGGAAATCCAATCAATGTGATCAATGAATTTTAAGGTACAGGTTATCCTAAGATAGACTGTCAGAGGAAAAGCTAAGCAAAAAAGAGGCAAAGAAGCTGAAATAAGGATAATAGACTATTGCACATTATAGCAAAAAAATACTGAATTGAAACACGTGGACAGGTTTAACCTTCATGAGCAAACATGTCATTTAATAATATAACGGATTTCATCGATAAAACTGTTTAATAAACTCGTTACTCTGCCCTCTGTGTTCAAACACTGTCTTGTTCCAACAACTGGTGACACTTAAGCAGCACAAGGTATCGAAAATGGCTAAAACTAGCTAATTGAGGATTCCCTGGTTAGACCAAATCTGGAACCTGGCAGCTCATGCACTAACTAAGCCCATTAACTTTGGCATAGGACGTAAGAGGACTCCTCATTTGGCGAGAGTACTCCTCATTTGGCAAGAGAACAGACTGACTGTAATAATTAATAGCATGCATGTTACAACTCTGTGTGGGTCTGTAGCTACTTCTAACGTTGTGTAAATTAAATAGACCTGATTCTGTTAGACTGAGAAAGGGTAAATGTCAAAGACAACCAGGGGGGCCAGCTTACTCTGGAACAGCCCATCATTCTTTTCTGTTCTGTGCCTGCCTAAGTGCAGGATACCTGCACTATTGTATTTTTGATTGATAATGTCATATACTAACACAGATCCACCTCATTATACTTGCAATCCATCTTGTTCACGAGGTTATTTAATAAATGGCAGCCTCTTGGTAAGATAGCCATAATCAATGTGCATAAACTAATTTTTTTATTAGTTATAATTATACGAGGTCATTTTTATTGGTGCAGCTAGATTGATAGATAGCTCTGTAATTGTTTTCAAAGACACAGACAGCTATAATACAATTAAGTAACAAAGGATTGATCCTAGCTACATCAAAATCAATTGAAACTGATGGCACCCAGAAAGTCACAGAGAAGCGCAATAGACTTTAGGATAAGGCCTAAACTAAAACCAGCTCACACCCTCCCCACATTTCTCCCCAAATTCTTGGTTTACTCTGTATTTAATAAAAAAATCTTTAAAACATGTAGAGTGGAAACATTTTTATAACAGTCTAATACAGCACCGACATTTAAAAAAGCCATCGACACTGTCTTGTCAATAGTTTGGATCTTTGTTGATGCTACAAAGCTGAAAGGTTAAAGTGTTATCTAAAATGGAGAAAAATCTAACCCTTTATTTCAATGTGACAGATGTACTTGCCTTGAGCACTAACAAGGCATAGCTAATTACTGATACAGTTGCAGAAAAGGCACTCTGACAGTCATGATCTATGAACAAATTTGTCTTCCAAGTGACAAGTCAAACAGAGGTTATGGAGGATCTTGGGCACTGCCAGCACGGTGGGTGGGTTATAAAGAATTTTTGCACTTTCATTTTTATTGCTGTAGGGGAAATATTTCACCTTCAACTCAGATGATGTCTGAGACCCTTTCATGCTCATACTGTTTCCATTAAAGGCACCGATATTTCTCTCTATACATTGCCAAGAGGTCTTTAATCCAGTAGTTTCTTAGAATCTCATTTTTCCTAAATTATTACATTATTTTGTATGATACAGTATCTATTTTAGAGATATCAACTGATGAACAATTAAATCATACATCATAAAAATAACACTTCACCTTTTTAAAAGAATTAGAATCTATAAAAATGCTATAGGTTAATCTATTTTTAAATTGACTATTTTTAAAATATCTGAAGCCTTGTATTTTCTTATCGTTTCAAATATAATGCAGATTTCTGAGAACTTGCATTCTGGTGAAAGTAAATGACAATAAACTGATGCTAATGCATAAAATCAGATAATTCTATTACAAATTCAATTTTTACCAAGTATAAGTGAAATAAAGTGAAAATCATAGCTGAACAGTATTGTCATTATCTTTGAGTCTACAGTCCTCAGTTTTAAAGTCTTTCTTTCTTTCCTGAGATAAAAACATTCTCAATTTCTTAAGTCTCAAAAGACTTCAGATAAGACCAAGTAAATATACTGTTCTTTATCAAGATGAAATAGTTATGCCTATTTATGTTAAATGTGAATAGGTATTCCTAATGGTGAACCTGTTTTCTCACCGCTACACTGGCAGGTGCAATACAAGGACTGAAATATAACAGTAATATGAAGGATTTTTTAATCAGCATTTACTCTCACTACCTGTATTTATTTTGCAAATATTAGAAATCTCCCATAAAAGCTATCACAATGCCTTTGGGTATAATAAGATTAAATCATTTGGGTCAGATCCCAAATGGGATTAGGCTTCCTGGCACAAAGCGTTACAGCAATTCGGTGTTAGGCAGTGAGCCCAGGAGTGTAATTCAGGGATTTCTTACGTTCCCACATTCTCTGTACAATGAAAGGGAAAAACTGGCACTTCACGATTGGACAAGAAATATGACAAGAAGTACCTAAAACAGGCAATATGAACACCAAACCACCAACATAATGAAACTTCATTTCTCTTTTCTGCATTAAGTGCTTCTGTCTCACCAGGTTTCTGAGCTCAAAACAATTTCCTCAACATTTTTGCTTGAATCCCACTGACCATTTGCAATGATTTTTCATTACACTCAGTGAATGCAGCAGGAAACCTCAGTTCAAGAATATCGTTGGTTTCATGGATTCCAAATTCACACTTCATGTTTCTGATGAAGAGATATTAATCGCTAGGAAACAAACCTACCCTCTGTTTGTTTATTACCCTTTCATAAATCTTGTGTTAATGACTGCACAGAAATGCAGCTGCAGTTGCAGCAATGGAGGGCTCTTCTTCCTGAGTTTTGCAGCTTGCTGTTTAGGTCTTTCACATAGAAAAAGGGAGTCCCCGCTTTGAACTGAGAACAGCACTGAACCCAGTTCTCCCACTCTAGGAATAATGATTGTAATCACTACCATTGTGCAAAAGTTAAAATAATTCTTCCCTCAATAGTTTTGAGCAGAAGTGGCTCAGATATAATGCTTTGCATTGGATTTGGTGTTATGTATGTTCAGTATAGACAGAGGCTCCTTATATCAATAACCTGGAGGATGTAACTCACGTAAGGGATGTGTCTGAACACCCAGCTTTAAGCAAGGCAGCACTTCCAGGCTGCCTTGCTCCAAATCAGGAGATTAAGTACCTACATCTATAGCTTATGAGCTAGAAATGCAGCAGACATTTTCTTCACAGGTTTCATAAAATTCAAGCTGAGTACATAGATGTTTTCACTTTAGTTCTTAAGCAGTATACACATTAAAGACAAAGAACATTTAATTAAAGGAGTATCATCCTTCATTTTCATATCATATGCTTTTCAACTGATATTTAATCATGTGCCAAGGATTTTTCAGCAATGCTGTAATGAACTGAGTTGCAAGAAGTTATAAAATAGGATTGTTTCTTCTTCTTTGGATTTGCCTTTTTAGAACAGGTGCATCACATCCCCCATTTACACATCCAGTTGCATTACTACAGTGTAAGAAACGTTTAGGCCAGGTCGTATGCAGGAAATGAACACCCAGACAGTGGATGGATGTTGGGTGGTGTACCTCTGAACGTCAGAGAAGAGCATACACAAAGACCCTTGGGACAGGAAAAAATCTCTTTTCTGCAGTTCTCTTAATTCTCTGGGGGAGCTGAGAAAATGCCCCTACTGCTCCGTTCCCAAATGTGTTGTTCCTGCTCTGCTGAGGAACAACAAAAAAGAAAGTCCCCTGCCTGAATGGGACTTGGAGGGAAGTCCTGTGGCAGTCTACAGACCATGTGTACAGGGGGGAGCTGAAGAATATTCTTTGTAGGTTGCAGGAAAGAAAAGGATGGGCATGAGAATGACTTCTACAAAGAACCCTACTAAAGTAGTTATCACTACTTAACTCACCCCCTCAAACCTGGCCATCTCCACTGGGGCACGAGCCATGTCTTTAACAACTGGGGACTGTACGCTACTGACACTATACAAATGCTGTCAGCTCTCCAAACAGGGAAGGCTCTGAGTTTTATTAATTTTACTGACATATTTCTTCCTGCCCCAAAACATTTGCTTTAAAATGTGCATGCTCCTGAATTGCTAACATAAGAAAAAACAAACAGACAAACAAAACCCTTCAGCCCAAGTAAAAACCTAAGAGCTCTCTCTTTGCTCTCTGCAGAGGCTAAGTGCCTGAACCATAATGTAAATCAAGAATATTAATATGCATTTTTTTATGCAAGCCTTTAACCAGATAGATATTGCTGATAATATTGATGTAATGATGTCCTGCTGTTAAACACTCATTCCTGACTGAACTGCAATTCTCTGTCCTCTCAGCTGTGCCAACACAATGCTGGGGCCACACTGTAAACAGGACTGGTAAACTAATCCAGAATAAA
Source organism: Harpia harpyja (assembly GCF_026419915.1). Lineage (NCBI taxonomy): Eukaryota > Metazoa > Chordata > Aves > Accipitriformes > Accipitridae > Harpia > Harpia harpyja. Next base: position 2,535,372 of record NC_068943.1, read on the forward strand.
AGCAATCCTTCATTTAATAAGAGCTATGATATACCCTAGGTAAATCCTGAAATGTAATGTTAGGGTACTATGTTATGTTCCAATGAGAATTTAATAAAGGGCTAGCTGAAATATTGCTGTCAGCACAGCATCTGCTCATGTGATCTTTTAGTCATAATAATAGTGCTAATTCTCAGTATAACGAGGCAGACGTGGAAACTAACACACACAGTGCATCTTCTGAATATTCCCTATGAACTGCTCATGAGCAATCTGCAGGCCAAGAATTTATTCACTGAGGAAATAAATGAATATTTTCTAGATAATGAATAAATCCAAGAATTTTGCCATATGTTTGTGGACAACTGGTGAACAGAAAAAAAATGTTGGTGAAATTTAACCCAATAAATAATTCATTACAAATTACTTGCCTATTCTAAATTTAAACCCACAGATTTAACTGTCTCCAAGCTCCCTTTTTACAAGTAGCACCACCACCCAGTGCCTTCATTCATTACACACTTTGCCATCACCATTGGTTATCATCAAAGGCTTTACATCCAGGCAGCAGAGGAAGAGAGCAATCCCTTCTGGTTAAAATGTTAATTCAAGTTACATTTCACCTCCCTATTTCAGCACTGAAACCATCACCTGCATTTGAATGACCAAGAGACTAAGACAGATCACAGGCATAGAATAATGCAGTGGGTTGGCTGCCACTTCATTTGCCTTGACCCCTACTTTGTAACCTGCCACTACTGAATTTTAGAGGAAAAATGACTAGAGCTTGGGAACCCGGCAGAGTGAAAGTCAACATCATCATGTCTCTCCCCGCAGGTCAAGAGTTCAGTATCATCATTCCAGAAGAACTAATCTCATTTCTGAAACCTATTTCTAAGCGTACAGTTGTTATCTAAAATACAATCTGGAGACCTTTTTAATGCTTTCAAGTGGAGGAAGTTAAAACAAAGCAAAACAGAGGAATATAGAAATGAACCTTCACTATACCCTTATCTGCAAGGAACAGGTATTTAACACCACCTTTGTTACTCAGAGCACAGGAAATTTTTGCATCATCCTTCCTAGAAAGGTCTAAGTGATCTATTTCACTTTAGTGACCTAAGAGTGGCTTACATCTCATAAATAATCAAGAAAACTTAAAGCTCAGAAAGAATAACTTGCTATGAACACATCCAGGCAAAGAATATAAAGGGTGCCACCATAAATTATCCAGGAAGCTAAGGGCTTAATTTGCTTTCATAGGTAAGCACAGAAAAATAAAATTGAGTGATGCATTGTCTTTTGCACAATAGTAACATAAACAAATTATAAAAGAAACTTTTTTCCAGCACAGTTTACCTTAGAACTTTGCCTTATATCGCTTTTCCTCACATACTCCTTGCCCAATCAATGCTGCAGATATGGGTGGTTCATGCAGACGCTGGTGTGTGAGTTTTAATTGGTTTGATATGGTCCAAGTCCTGGTGTAGCCCCAGGAGGAAAAAGGTAGAGTGAAACTTAAATACATACCTATCATTGAGGCCTTTTTTCCCTCAGCTTAGGATGACAGGAAAATTGGTGCACTTGGAGCTTAGCTGTCAAGATCCTGCATTCAGACAAGCCAGAGAGTTCTCAAAAGAGTCAGTTAAAGGGATTATTCACTGTAAAACTCTTTTTTTATGATCTGATCCATTAAATGATGGAGAATCTGCAGCTACCCTACAAAGTCAAGGGAGGTTTTAATAGATAAATACAGAAAGGGTCATTATTGACATTTTTTTTTTTTTTCTCAACTGCACCATGACTTTTTGCATTTTGCAAACTTTCAGTAACGAGGATCCAGCCCTAATCTTTGGTTACAAGTATAATCACGTGACATCTACTGGCATTCTTGCAGCTAGCAGTGAAAGCTGATATTAAATTTTCAAATTTAATTCTAATATCACTATAATATCACTCTAATGTAAATCTACCTTTACCGGTAGTCTTCTTCCTCTCATCCCAAATTGTGATTTTCAAGCTAATCTTGTAACTCCTGTGTCTTGACTTACGATTCTTGAAGGTTTATGGTAAAATCCTGCCTTCCCTCTAATAAATAAAGTTTGCATTTAATTCTGAAGTCTGATTGTTCTGCTTACAGTGTCTCCAGGAAATGTGCAATAATACCACCTTTTGTCTGTTTTCTTTCTGTTAAAAATAAGGGAATTAAAGGAATAAAAACTGTACACAAAGATAAATAAAGTAAATTAAATAAAGTCAGGAAGCAGGAAAAGTAAAACTTTAAGTCAGAAAGCTAAGTAAAACAAAGGAAAGAGGAGATGCAAAACTCCAGATTCTCTTTACAGTAATAAAGATACTCTTTTTGACCCAATTACATGCAACAAGTTAATCAAAATCATTTAAATTCAGACAATAGCCAGTTTTAATTCCTTCTTTCTCCCATATTCTTACACTGATTTCAGAAATCTCAGTCCTAACAGAAAGTATCACTATCTTTAAATTATCTTTAGCTTCTACAATAAAATTAGCATACATTTTAAGACCAAGTACTTGGCTTTTCAGAAATACTGAGTAGCCCCATTTTTTATTCAGTCTCTGACAAACAGCTGTAAGGTGAGGCCAGTCGGATAGATTAGTCAACCAAAGTTTATAGCAACAGCCTGAGTTTTCATACATTTCATTAACCATGTCCATGATTCAAGATAATCAGGTATAGAGGGTTATCATCCTCTGCAGAAAAAGAGCTAATATTCATACATTAGTTTAAATTATCTTTCATCATTACAATGTATACTTACCAGCCTTTTTTAATTTAATTACACTATTATAAATGTACTTAATTTATAGGATTCTAATTATCCAAACATTTTGAATGTGTAGAATATGTTTGAGGAATAACTAAGACTTTATAAAGAAGTCAATAGAAAGGGAATCAAAGGAAAGACAAACCCAATTTCAGATAATCAGATAGTGAGAGATGACTGCTGGCAAACTGGAAAAATAGGGTCCTAGCACAAATGCAACCAGAATTCAGAGCTAACTTAATCACAGTAACTTAACTCAGCTCTTAACACTTGAGTGTAAGACACATTTTAGATTTAGATATATTAAAAACTTGCCCTTTCTTATTTATTTGATAGTCATTTCCACATTTGGAAGTTGCTAGATCATTGTTGGAGGGCTTTAGAGCATGAACACAGACCTACTTTCCAGTTTACCCAATGCAGCAGTTAATTGTAAGCCTCAAAGATTGGGGAAAATATATCCAATAATAAGAGTAAGTTTTGTGTCTTTTCTGTTTTTCATTATTTCTCTAAAGTGGTCAGTATAATATGTTGGAAGTAAATTTTAGCTCTGATCAACAGTAATGGAGGTCAGGCTTTGGCAGTTATATAAATCCAATGAGGTTAACTAGCCCATAAAAAATAAGTGCTGAAGTGTTCATTTCTCTGTGGGTTATACTGCTAGGTGACTTGCTTTTCCTGTTATAACCATTTTATTACAAGTTTCTACAGCAAAGAAAATGCTAAAAGATTTCTAGAGAAGACATGAACAATAAAAGTCGCTGTAGCTTTTATATGGTATATATTATTTGTCTGTGCCAGAATGACCTAAATAGAGTTCTAACATTTTTTTTTTTCTACAATGGAAAAGTAAAAAATAGACCAGATGGAATGCTACCAAATTTAGTAACAGATTTTTAAAATGACAGGTGAAATACATTTTTTTTTCCTAGTGTTATATTCAATTTTGTGATTATAACAGCTTTTTATTATGTGTTTTTTTCTGAAGCCAGAAGAATAAAATAGGAGCCTGGGAATGAACTGGTTAGCAACACGACTTCCTTTTTCCACTGACCAATGATCAGACATTGAATTTGACCTTTCCTTATTTCATTATTTAAAGTATACAGTATCTTCTCATAACCTCATATGAAACTAACTTTCTGCAGTTATTTCGCTCAGAATTATGCTGGGAACTTTTCCCTATTTTGTGTGAAAGAAAAGTTTGTATGTGGGCTAAACTTGTGGCAGCAGAACTTTTCCCTTGAGAGAGGCATTTAAATCTTCCTTATATCCCTTACTTAACAGGCAAATCTCTTCAGCTTCCAAAACACACAACATTTACAAGCCAGAAGTTACACACTTGAGTTAGCATATCTTTAGATGACTGTTTTTCTGGAAAAAGAAGGGAAAACGAAACAACATTTAAATTAATTTTATATTGTTCCCTTTCAAAAGGAATAATTTTGACAGTGAATTAAATTTCCATTTTATATGGTATCAGGCATACAGTGACCAGAGCCTTTAGGAAATACATAATTCTAATTTTATATATGTAGTCCTGTCAGTCAGCAGAATTGTTCATATAATAAAGATTTAAGAATATGATTAAGAGTTTTACTCTTGAGTCATGGAAACCTTTAAACTGGTAAAATCTGGCACAATTCTTCTGAAATCAGTGGACTAACTAGCAAAGCAGTGTGCCCTTTTGAATTCAGTCTTCTATGTTTTTCATAAACAGCTTGAAAAATCAGACCTTAGGGTTTTGAAGTTAAATAAGAACTTTCAAGAGGAAGTGGTGACACTGGCTACATTCTGCACAGTTTACTGAATTTTAAGAAGGGGTCTATGGCTCCAGTTGTTGCATCAATCTCTGTCGCTGACTTTTCACCAGGCAGCTGAGCTCTCTCAACCTTTTTTGCCTTTTACATCTTCAGTCTATTTAGGCTATAAAGCCTTCTAGACAGGCATCTAGCTTTTATAGAGCGTGCAAGTAGACGGTCCCATGATAGAGCCCCATCGAGCAGTTGTGACCTCCAGCTTGTATCATTGTACAGGTAACAAACAACAGCCATAACATCCCAGGCTGGAGTCCTTCCACACAGATCACATCTCCTGAGAAGTTCCGTATAGCTTTGCATAAAACCAGAGGAAACTTTGCAAAGGCGGATAATGATTTCTTCACAGAATAGTAGGAATGTCTCAACAGACAGAGTATTAAACAAGAATACTAAGCATATATTTATGAAATGGGAGATATCCTCAGATAAAAGTCATTATGATAAATAATCACTGTTCATCTGAAACTATTTCTCTGCAGAGAATGCATTGATTTTTTAAGCACTGAAATCAATGAGAACTGCTGCTTAAAAATTGATGATGCAATATGACCCATGTTGTCAATGGTTTACATTTATTCCCTCTATTGTCTGAGATTTTCAGTTGATTGTCTTTCGGATTAGCTGTCGAGTTTCTTGAATTGCAGCCCAAATTTGATCTGCTGCGGGATAACGTTTCATTTCAGGCAAGCTTCTACTCAAAGTAACAGCTACAGAATCTGACTTAGCACAGTTCTTCTGGTGGAAATTAATTATTCTATGATCACATACCCTATTACCCACTTGAATACCAGAATTTCTCAACTGAAATTTTTTAATTGAATGTGGTAGCTCTGAAGTTCTTTATTTAACAGTAGATGGCACTTGCTATGCTGTTTCATAAGCAGAGTCTTTTCAAGTAGTCTACTTGAATGCTCTGAGGGGGTTGCTTGTCTACCAGAGAACACAAATACTTGCATATGCTCTCCTAAGACAGGAGGATCAGGAGGACTGATACAGAAAGAGTCATTGCTCTACATATTTCAGCCTTAATGCACAAACAGACAAGAACAAATCAGTAAGGTTCTGGTCCACCATACATCAGCACACAGAAGGTGACAGGCAAAGTTGCGTGTGTGGAAAACAGCAGAGAAATATTGTAAAGAAAATCAATAGCCTGAAATACCTGAAACACCTGAAATACTGTTTTGAGTTCAAGCTAATTGCCTATCAACTGTTCTTTGTATGTTAGCTTAAACCTTTCCATGAAGCTACTGCAATGGATATAAAAGTGGACTATATGGTCCATAGATGTGATTCAGGGTAGCTGTTCTTCTGGTGAAGGTCTGGGAAAGGTTTGGGGGGGGGGGGGGGCGTTGTTGTTGTTATTTCTAGCGATGGCTGGTGCAACATACCTTTTTCTGAACACTTTCTTGATAAGGAGATTTCTAGAGTATAAATGATGGAGATTTCCAGAGCTCCTTGTGTGTGATTGTGTCTAAGTTACACAAGTTTAAGTTAACCTGATCATAACTCCTCTGCCTAATAAAAAATAAACTTGACCACCATAAAGAAAGCAACAGTAGTGAATCAAAAGTATAAAATGTGTAATGTAGACTTCAAACTCCCTAAAAGACAATGGTACAAAATACAAGACACATTTGGCTTACATAAGAATATAATTCAGCAGCTAAACTGATTTAATAAGAAAATAGATCTGCTTTGAAATTATTGCAGGAAGCAATAGTGTGTTTTAAATTGTAATTCATTACTATATTAGTAAAATTGAGTTTAGAACTATTCCGAAGAAAGAATTCCTTTCTCTTGTCCTGCACCTATATTTCTATGGACAAATTTCTTGATTATTAGAAGCAATAATTACACAATAAGATTTTATTAACTGGTCAAGAAGAACAAGGGCATTTTTTAAAGACATAAAATTAGAGAGCAAGTATATTTTCTCCCTTCTCTAAGAATTGCTTGTCCTAGTTTTCAGCTTACTGTAAGTGTCTCATACTCACAAACCCCCCCACTTCATTGCACTGCTAAGTCTGATTTGTAAACGGCTGGGTGAAGAGTTCAGACAGGCATCCAAGCACACCCCAAACAAAATAGGTCTGATTCCTGTACTGTACATGAACAAACAAGAGATGCATCCCATCGGACTCTCGACAGATCTGTCATTGTTTACCATTAGCTCTGTCACATTCGCATGCCTCGTCATTCCGTGCTTGGCCGGCTGCCGATTTGCAGAACTGACTTCGACCTCCCGTTCTCTGCAGATGCTTCATAATTCCTGATGAAAGTGTGCTCCCTAGTGTTATAGCTCTACAAAGGCCAGCCAGCTCCAGTTAGGAAGGTAGAGAGGGAAAAAAGATCGAGTATTATTACTTGAGCAGATCCTTCTGTTTCTGGAAGGCTTAGTCTGTTCAGGATATCTGTTATTACTCTTGAAATACCATACACGTTTAGTATGCAAAATAAAAAACAAGTTCAGGTAATTTTCTCTTTTCTTTCAAAAAAGGAGAGAAGTATTTCATTGTTTATGACTCAGCAACAGCTTTTTGGTCTGGCACAAAAAAGACTCAGTGCTTAAAACAAGCTCAGTGACATAGGGATTTGAATACATCAGTGGCCTGGTTTTTAGTGCTTCTCAATGCTAAAAGTGGCCTCTAATTTCCATTGACATTTGGGTTATCAGCATTCTTAAAAGGAGGCTCACACACCTCAGGTGTGTTGGTGGTTCAGCTGTGCCTGTAACCTATTGCACCTGCTGTGTATTACAGGATGCAAAGTTAAAAACCAATGTTTTTAACCCAAAGGTTTCACAGACCTTGCAGGACACAGTTATGCATATTCAGCCCTTGTACATTGAGCCTATGGTGATGACAGGTTAACCCATCCAACTTTCAGCATTTAAACTTAAGCAAGATTAAAGACCAAGCTTTTAATTTGCCATCAAGGCTACTGCTGTGTATAGTGGAGAGAGACAAATACCTCCAGGTAGTTGTCCACTTCACCTATATGAGAGACCTGGTTTAGGCTGGAATACATCACCCTATCACCAGAGTAAAACAGATGGTGAATTTTCACATGACTAAAGTCACACAAGGTGAAATTCACTGTAAGTGCCAAGTCATAAAATTATCATGTCATAAAATGGGAATACATACAAAATGTTATGTTTGCTCATTTTTCACAGATGTACGTTGCTGCACAAGGCACCCCACACTGAGGAGTAAAACACACAGTATTTAGTGATGTTAATGCACATAATACCAGGACTATTGACTGCAGTGAAGTCACCCCAGAAGCACAGCACACAGATCAGAATCCAGGTCAATGGAAAGCCATAGAACTGATCTCACATCCCTCCAGCACATTTAACAGAAACTACTTATTCTGGTGACATCACAATCTTTAGTCCAGTGACAGTGTCACAAAGACAAAATGATAATCTGATGTAGTAAATAGCAGAAGAGCCCATTACAAAGAGGAACCTTACAGAATTTTCTCAGGATACTATTTTTGAAACGCAAAACATATTGAACAAATCCTGTGACTGCAGTTAAGTAAGAGTTTAGAAAGCACAAATGATACATTTGTGAACCTCTTCCATCATGTACCAATAAGCAGGTGATAAATATTTCGGATATAATTAATATCTGGTAGAGCTTTAGGCATTTGCTTTGCAGGCACAATCACTTTCTTAATCATCGAAGGGAAATTATTTGCCTCTACAAGAACAGTAGCAAGAAGGAAGCCTATATTTTCCAAATGCAGTTCAATGTTTAATATTGATATTAATACATTCATAAAGAATAAATAACTTACTATGCAAATAGCCCGGCTGAGTATAACACCAACACTCAAAGTGTAAGACAATGATATTTTCTAGAATACTTTTCAAAGTCTGGCCCAATACTGGAAAAACTGAAGATGAAATAAGTCATTGAAACTCATATTTTCTGCATTTCTCTTCTAAAAAACCTACATTACATTTGCTAACATACTCAGACAAACATTTTGATAGATCTTCTGCTGACTATTACATGGGCTAGGGAGTATAGTATAGCTTAACATCTACCAAAAATTACATTGACATAATAATCATGGATGTGACAGGGTGTATAGTAGCTGGTATCTTAGGCTTCCTTCCAATTGCAAATGTATCTATTCAGTAAGTGTTCCTTCATATTGGGGGGTGAGGAAGAAGCAAACATGGGGAAAGCTGAAGTGATTTGCTCACAGGCTGTAAAGGCTTGATGAATCCATGCAATATAGCAATCCTGGTTAGTACTGAGGACCCTATGACTTCATTTAGTCTCCAAACTTACTTTTAAATGTGGGACTATTTTGCTCCCTGTTATGTTTTGCTTCCACATGAATCTAAACACCACAGGAGGTGACAGCAGAAGCGTTTGCATCTGACACTATGTTTTCTATTAAGTAAGGTATTAAAAAATCCTAGATTTACTCTCACATCTCAAAGAGTCCACATGGAAGAGGAAGGAAACAGGACATGAAAAAACAGGCTTAACATGCTCAACATCAAAAGCATGTCAGTATTTCATCAGTGTTTCTATATTTCTCATGCTAGCTAATGTATGGTAGACTTTGGTATTAAACTTTTGCAAAGACAAATTAGCTGTCCCTTTTGAGTTCCTTTATAGGAAGCCCTCATGCAGTAAACAGGAAACTACCCAGCAGAAAGTGCTCTTCCAAGCCTGGGACACATTTTTGTGTTTGGAATAGGAACATGACTCAACCCATCCTCCTAGTACCCAAATGCAATCAGGGAAGTGTTCCAGCCATCACTGTGTTGTTCAGTTTACTAAAAGCAGATTATTTCATTTTTATTAGACTTATTGCCTTACTTAAATATTTCCCACAATGTCAGATACAATAGTACTCTGCTTATATGGAACATAATCATTATTGTTTTTAATTAATCCATTTTGACCTTTTAATTTATGAAGAGCAAACAGAGTCTGATGGTGTGGGACCAATCTGACATTTATTCAAAGGATAATTTAAGTCTTTTAAGATGTCTGCAAGAAAGGAACCACAAACAACTAGTGACATGGCTAGTTCATTCATAACACCAATAATTCTTTACAATTTAGTATTCCAGATGTACCTGGGTTTAATTTTTTTATTGACTGTCCTACATATTCTATAAGGCAAGAGCTATATTTTGGTGAGCTGCTATAGTCTACAGCTCTGTTGCACTCTGAGTCACTCGCTCTTACCCTTTTTTTTCCTGCTCCATCTGTGAGGTTCATCAACTGTGCTATCATTGCCCAAGAAGTACCAAGTCCTGCTTGATTTTAAAATGTATATCTTATAAAAGGCTTGTAGTGACCCTTGAATTTTATTTCCTGCTAATAAAATACTGAAATGCTTTCTCCTAGCAATTGGCTTCATAACACAGCTTACAAATCACTCTATTTCCTACCCGAACGTCTTCTAACAAGTTCTCTAAGGGTACGGAGTTCAGCACAAATGGAACTCAGATCGTGATTTGGGTCCTACAGTGGGCCTCTACTTTTCTTTCCACTTAGGATTTGAAATAGTACAAACAAGCAAGCAAAAAGAATACCTGTAATGCCATACATTTTCGTAAAAACACGAAATGATCACCTAAAATAAAAAAATGGGAACATTACACATGGGAATGAATTTGATGAATGTGGTGCATAGTATATATTTGGGAGAAAAATTACCTTAAATCCATTACTTCAGTGGTAAATATATTGTACAAGGATATCAAAGTCAGCTGACACTCACTATGAATAGACTGTTCTAACTGAAGATATACTTGCTTTTCATGATAAATTGCATGATGATTGTATTATAGATAGATGTTTTATATGTGTTTATTATATTAATGCTGTGGATTATTGCATTTGATGTAGGTTTTTTTATATCATTCTCAAACACTTTATGCTACTCATTAAGGAACAGAATCTAACTTATTCATTATTCCACAGTAAGCTTCACATAACTCGGGTAATCTTTTCTTTACCACCAGTAACCCTCTTTTGTTTCTCTACCCTTTAACTAATAGGTAGGTAACCTTAAGCGCACAGCCATTTTTAATGGAAAAATCAAGCTCTTATACCAAAATACACATGCAAAAACCATCTCAAAGGCAGAATGACAAGAATGTATGAAACTTCCCGGACAATGGGAAGGAATATCTGAAGTAGAAAATTATTTTTCTCTTATCCAGCATGATCTGCGGTACTGCTGCACAGTGGAGCAAGAGGAACAAGAAGACAATCCTACCTTTTCACTTTTTATCACTTTCACTTTATAGAGGTAAGCATGATTTTCAGAATGGTGTCCTATCTATAAACTTCTTTCCAGAGGTTCCCTAAAATGTCTTAAGAAAACTTTCATTCAGCTTTACTGTCAGGAAAAGTCCTTGTTTCAAAGAGTCCCTGGTAACATTTTAGAAAAATCTGAAGATACCTTTCCACTGGCAAAGAAACAGAAATGAATCTTTCTTACTGAATAGGAAACTTTGATTATCAGTTTCTGAAAAAATCCAAAGCACTTTTGCTGCGTATAAGTTTGGGTCTTCTCAGTTCTGAAGATTTTTTCCCCCAATTTTGAAATAGGTGTAACAGACTTCAAAAAGATACTTCTTGGTCTACAGGCAGCCAACAGTAAAGGTCCCAAATGAGTTCAAAGCTCAACAACACTCCTTATTCACAGCCTGAATCTGAATTAACTTCTGCATCACTTTCACTCACACCCAATAGAGAAGAGAGGTAGTTGGAGTTAAGTCTCCTTAAGTTATAAGGGAACTTACATCGTTCTGTTCCTATAGGCCCAGTCTGATGTATAGAGGCCACCAATGACTCTGAAGTTTGCAGCTGTTTCTAAGTTCTCAAATTTTGACCGCTTCCCGGAGTGCTTACAACATGCACTAGGGCAGAAGACTTGCACCTAAACTGATGTGTCTTCTGGAGATCCAAGGGCATCTGCCTTTCCCATACCTTGTTTCCACATGTTGGTGGGATAGTGCAAATATGGGCTGTAACTATATATAAATTGCCCAGGTGGTGAGCACATTTACTTCTGTGCACTTCCTTCTATTAGGCAAAAGCAGGATTTTGAACACAAAAAAGGTTTGATTTCCTGCAGTGAATGACGATTCATGGCTATTCTCATCATATGGAACATATCGTAACTCCTCCTCCTTATTCTCTCTTATGTCTTTTTGCTCCATCTTACTCACATATATGGCCTTTACCAGCTGAAATGTCATTTAATGAATTAGATGAAACAGTGCTGTCGTCAGAATCAGCATCAGCAGTTCTGTTTGACCTCTGGTTTTATAATGGTTCGGTCTCTCTTAGGAATTCAAGGTCAGATAAAATTTTAATATTTCTGACATTTGGAATTGTAAGCATATGTTTAAGACGCAGACAATAAGAAGGAAATTACTGGGACTTAGTGAAAGGTTTCCTAAAGAAAACATCTCTGTTCTCCACTTGCAACCACTAAAAAAAAAAAAAACAGATGAACCAAACGCACAAACCTTTCTCCAGCTAGTAACTATTAAGTAAAAAGGGTTTTGTGAAGAAATACTTCGTAGGGAAAAGGGAGGAGGAAAAAAACTAAAAAAAAAGGAGTTTAGAAAAGGACTAGAGGAGCTAAAGAGGGATGAAGAGTAGCAAAGAAAAGGAAAAATTAAGCTTAACCAAAAGGGTATCTTCCTGACCATGAAGTTTGCAAAGATCATGAAAATGACACAAGTGAAATAATGAAAACATTTCATTACTTGGAATATTTACATTTTTCCTAGGACAAAAAGCTAACTATAAAAATTCATGCAGGACATAACAGCTTATAAATCCATTTCTACATCTTAATGCCTAGGGGTCTTTTGCAATTATAAATGCAGAGATCTCCTCAGCATAGAGTTTTCTTGTGAAAATCAAATGGCCATTCACATAATTTTGGCAATCAGTAACCCATAAGATCTACCCTGTGTATCACAAAAAGGACTATCAAATCAAACCTGAATTAGAGGTACTGTGCACTGGCAGAACATACTATTTAAATGGAATATTAAGCTGCTGCTTATCAAAATCAGGCCTCCGTGGCAGAAGACTGTGTGTCATGGTTTAACCCCAGCCAGCAGCTGAGCACCACGCAGCCGCTCAATCACTCCCCCCCCAGCCAGTGGGATGGGGGAGAGAATTGGGAAAAGAAGTAAAACTCATGGGTTGAGATAAGAACGGTTTAATAGAATATAAAAAGAAGAAACTAATAATGATAATGATAACACTAATAAAGTGACAACACTAATGATGAAAGGATTGGAATGTACAAATGATGCGCAGTGCAATTGCTCACCACCCGCCGATCGCTGCCCAGTTAGTCCCCGAGCGGCGATCCCCCTGCCCCCACTCCCCCCAGTTTATATACTGGACATGACGTCCCATGGTATGGAATACCCTGTTGGCCGCTTTGGGTCAGCTGCCCTGGCTGTGTCCTGTGCCACCTTCTTGTGTCCCTCTAGCCTTCTCGCTGGCTGGGCATGAGAAGCTAAGAAATCCTTGACTTTAGACTAAACATTACTTAGCAACAACTGAAAACCTCAGCATTATCAACATTCTTCTCCTACTGAACTCAAAAACATAGCACTGTACCAGCTACTAGGAAGACAATTAACTCCATCCCAGCTGAAACCAGGACACTGTGTGGAAGAACAGTTTTCAGAGAACACTGTTCCCTGAAGAGGTACATCTCTGATCATGGGAGGCCCCGGCAGTGGTCTTCCTATACAACCCCAACCTTGTCTTCCACGGGGCTGCATCTGCAGGTGGAGTTTTAGCTGCCCAGAACAAGAAGAGCAATAAAGCTGGGGAGCCGGTGACAGTATGCTCGACTTCAGATGAAAGCAGACAACTGACATACATCTAACTCTTGGGTAGGGCTTGTATGAATCCATGGTTCTGAGTTCACGAGCCATCCCACCCACCATGGAGATGAAATCTCAGAGTGTCACAATTCAGAATCTGCAATCAGGTTTTAAAGTTGTTCTGTACTGAGGAAAAAATGTACTCATTGCTCAGAAATGGAATATATATGAGCACATACAGGAGCCAATATACAGAATACAAGAAGTTTTGCCAAAAGGATTTAAAACTGTTCAAGTGAAACCCAGCTGCTTTGATATTTCTATGCAAAAAGTGAGGCTTGGTTTCCACCATTTGAGGTTTTGCAGTAGCAGTTCACTCAGCTCAGGTTTCATTGTAACCTCCTGGTTTCACTTATAACCAACTATTAAACTTTTTTAAGGAACTTTTCTTACTTGGTTTCTGCCCAGATAGGAATGACTTTGGAAAGTCTGAGTAAAGTCCAGACATATGTTTGAATTAGATTAAAGGAGTGGGGGGAAGAGGGCACTAACTTTTTTCATTACTGAAGTTATTTTAAAGTAACAGTCTTTAAACCAGAAAATGCTTCTGCATTTTTACTGAATAATATTTGCCTGTGTAAAGAAGAATTTAAAGGATTAAAAAAAAAAACAAAAACAAACCCAAAACCAAAACAAAACCACAAAACAAACAAACAAGAAAAACTTAACAAAAACTAGACTGAACTAATCCTAGTATCACCATACAGATACACAGACACCCTCCAGTTGTATATACCAAGGAACAATTCTACAAATCTTCCAATGTGCCAGATACCTCTGAAGCCCACGATGGGCTAAGCTAAACTCCCCGGGCCACAACAAAAACAGGAGAAGTTTCCCTCAGTACTTTTTCTCCCTGAAATAGAAACAATTTGCTGCCTGTCAAAAGGACATATGCTAACATTCCAAAGTGTTGGTACCCAGATATGCTAAAATATACATCTCTGCTGTTCTGGAAAATCTGGAATAATTTAATAGGAAAAACAATACAACCCATCTTAAATCCAAGCTGCATAAATTTATTATTACTCAGCTCTACTAGAAATCTCCCCCTCCAAAAAAACAACAACAAAAAAATCACAAAAAACCTACAACATCCTAATCAGGAGGGAGGACAAGTGGAGAGGTAACTAAGAGCTCTTCTCTCTGAGCAATATAAATAACTAGGCAATGGACAATGCACCAGAAACCAGCTCTTTGAAATTAATTTGACATGTAAATTCCAACTTCTGTACTTTTTGTTTCTAACCTTGTTGGGGTACTTTGTCAATTTTCATGAGTTTGTATCTAAGGGATCTTGTTAATGAAGAATTAAAATTAGGTTAGCCCAAGTGCAGTTGAATTTGGCTTGACTAGAAAACAACTAGCTGTTTCTTTTGGGGGCTGACCGATTAATATAATTTACATGTCACCCCCACATATGATGTTGAATAACGGTGCCAAGTTTTTCTTACCTTTTAGCAACAAGGTAAATCAAATATATTTACAGAGTCATTTCAAAGAAGCATCTGCACATTTTTTTGTGTACCAATGGGTATTAAAATGTTAGCGTCCAACAGTTCACATTAACCTGAGCCCAAAACTTGTTTCCTCAGTGAAAGCATTGGTGTTCCCAAAGACCAGATGAAAAGGTAGGGAGGATGTCACTTCCACAAACATGTCTTAAGTTTTTTGCATAGGAACTCAGAGGTTTAGAGGCAGAAGTGAATGACTCCAAACCTGAACCACTGCTGAAGAAGCAGAAGCATGTCAGCACACCTTTGCCAAAGCACGGTTGTGCCATATGCTCCAGAAGCTTGTCCCTCTACTGAGCTGTGCTAAATAATGTACTACAAGGCAGAGCAAGTACAATTAAAATGGAACATTTTATTGAAGAACTTGAGGGAACCATTTTAGGTGGCAGAGAAGAAAGCTGGAAGAAAGGCAATTCATTCAAAAGATATTACAGAAAAGCTGGACTGAGCACATTTTCAGCGTAACAGGCATGTGTCTGATTTCCACTTTTTCCTTTAAACCGAGTTTTGCCAGTTTATGCGTGTTGGCCCTTCAAAGTTACATGCAATACAACAAAATGCACAGTGCTGAACAAAACATAGCCTGCAGACAATGACTATAAAAAAAGAGAAGCCTGTAAGTAGACAAAATCATTTTTGAAAAGCAGTAGTTCTCTAAAGGGTCTTTAGAGTGATCCAGGTATCATGTGGCTATTAAAATAATCTCAACTAGTTATACAGGATCTCCATTTGCATCTGCAACTGACCTAGATTGGTGCATTTATTTAAAGCATTATTTCTCCTTACTGTTCAGGGGAAGAAACCAACTATTCTGCTCTTTCAGAGCGTAATGGTCAGTAAAAAATAATTAAAAAATGCTTGCAGTATAAGAAGAAAACAATTACAAAGTGTGAAAGGAAGAAAACAATTAACATTTTTAAATATAATATATTCTTAAATCAAAGAACTAAATGCAGTATGGAGTTCCATTAACTATTTAATGGCTTTGTAGAATTAGTTCTTCAGCATACACACGTGCTTACGCACACACACACACACACACGGAAGTTTCTAGTTAGTGC
The DNA here is from genome assembly GCF_026419915.1 of Harpia harpyja. Taxonomy (NCBI): domain Eukaryota; kingdom Metazoa; phylum Chordata; class Aves; order Accipitriformes; family Accipitridae; genus Harpia; species Harpia harpyja. The sequence goes on from NC_068943.1 coordinate 2,551,467, forward strand.
AAGAGGGCAATTAAAGCAGTTCACCTTCAATCATTTTGCCCAGTGATTAGCAACTTTGGTATTTTTAAGCCCTTTCTCTGACATGAAAACCTGCAAAATTCTAACAGATAATAGTCTTGTAAAGTAAATTGAACCTTTTTGGCTTTTCAAAGGAAACAGTGGTAATGATTGGGAAGAGCATTAAAGACCTGTTTTATTGCATGCCTGCTGACAGGAATGGGTTTTACTTATCTGATTTTACCCCCCAGAATAAAAGAAATAATCCCAAGGTGGGAAGAGGTAAGAAATAATTTGACGGAGAAAAAAAATTCTTCTCCTCACCAAATTAAAATATAATGAATTTATTTCATTAGTATACAATCCTTCTGATCACTAAATGTCTCAAGAGAAGTAGAAAAAGTATTCTCCTCCCATAAACCCGTTTTCTCCATATAGAATGGTGGCAGCCAAGAATGCAGCCATTTACTGAGCTTTCATTTTGCTAACAGTCTTTCACTACATTGTTTGAAGTCACTATTCATTTTAACACCATCATTTGCAATTTAAAACAGTGCAATTTATCAAGGAATTGTCCTAATAAGATTAAATCTTTTCTGCTGGCTTTGAGTAGGATTCATTACATAAAGTGATCCAAAACCAGCATCTAGACCACTGTTTGTAAGTTGCTTAATTTTCCAGTTTATATCTGGAGGGCACTTGAGTTTGTTCTCTTAGACAATAGCAGTCATTTTCTGCAAGTGGACAAGATACTGTCTGTCAACCACATCTGAAAGCACCAGAAATATAACTGGGGTTTGGTTTCTAATTTCAAGTATGAGAGTGTAAAAGAATGAAGAAACAAATGCATTGTCTTCAGTTAAAAAGGCATGTTGTCCTGTCCTAACTGCAATTCCTTGCTGAAATAATTTTGAAATAGTTCACACCTTATTTTTCCCCTTATCTGTTCAAACTCGTTGTGGGACATTTTGTTCTTCCTCCTGCACGTCCAGTAGAAGGAGTTCTACCGCCAGGTTCTCTCCCAAAAATTAGTTTAATGTTGGATTTCTGATTTTGGGGGCCGAATTGAATGCAGACTCTTTAGAGATACATTCCGCACATCATCTCTGAGTAGCAATTAAAAAGGAATAATTTCAGTCTGCAAGTCCAGCTGTCTTCCCGGGAAATCAGGAAGCGTGCTTGTGGTGCAGCATGCCTTTTCTCAGCTTGGAGTCCAAACCAGAAGTGAGCACACTGCCAACCTAGCTGTTCAGAGACAGCTGGCAATAACCTTGTGAGTAGTGTATGCTCAAAATGAAGACAAATAAAATGTTTAAAATATATGCACTTAAGTTTCAGTATTTAGGACAAAGTTTCAATCTCAGGCAATGTATATGAGCCTTAAGGAAAGGGTTACAGTTTTCAGTATGCCTTTGAAAATCAACTGTCAGCTAAGATAAGGAGTATGTCTTCTCTAGGGCTTAAAGTCAAAAGCTGGCTGGCCCTGTGTCGTGGTTTAAGCCCAGCTGGCAACAAAGCACCACGCAGCCGCTCGCTCACTCCTCCCCGCCAGCCACAGTGGGATGGGGAGGAGAAAATATAAAGAAAAAGCTCGTGGGTCAAGACGAGGACAGGGAGGGATCACTCTCCACTTGTGGTCACGGGCAAAAGACAGGCTCAACTTGGGGAAGGAACAAAATCAATTTAATTTGCTCCCAGTCAAACCAAACCAAGGCTATTGGGAAGTAAACCCCAACCCGAGAGCAGCTTCCCCCCCGCCCTCCCGCCTCAGCCCCACTCCCGGTTCTCTCTCCCCAGGGGAGCAGGGGACGGGGGCTGGGGTCGGTTCCTCACCCCTGGTCTCTGCCGCTCCTTCCTCCTCAGGGGGAGGAGGACTCCGCGCTCGGCCCCTGCTCCGCCGTGGGGTCCGTCCCTCCCGCGGGAGGCAGTTCCTCACCCACTGCTCCAGCGCGGGTCCCTTCCGCAGACAGGGCGCACTCCTTCAGTCACAGACTGCCTCAGCCACGGAGGGGCGGCCATTTTGGGCGGCCTCCGCTCCCCCGCTCCCCTCCATGGGCTGGGGGGGACAGCCTGCCGCCTCACCGCGGCCTCCCCCGCTCCTCCTCCTTCCCTGGCCTCGGTACCCGCAGAGGGGTTCCTCTCACCTCCCACTCCCCTCTCTGCGGCAGGTTTCCCAGCAGGTGGGTTTTCTTTTTTTTTTTTTCCCCTCTGAAATCTGCTCTCCTAGAGGCGCTACCGCCGTCGCTGAGGGGCTCGGCCTGGGCCAGCGGCGGGTCCGGCTTGGAGCCGGGGAAAATTCTAGAAGCTTCCAGCAGGAGCCGGCCCTGCGGATCCTACCCCACTACCAAAACCCCTCCACACAAACCCAAAACACCCTGTATTGTATTTTCCATCACTGTCCATGACATACTGTAAGAACTCGCAAAAGTCATCTGGCCGAGCTGTTTCTATTCCTGAAAGAGCAAAACAAAGCTAATTACCTTTATCCAGGACTTCTGTGAGCCTTAGATGTATTTAACCGTCTGTGTGACACTAGCCAATACCATTCTTTTACGTTATTTTGGGCCAGATTCTTTCATCAGTTCTACTCACATAAATTAACCATCATCAGTGTGTTGTGGTTTTTTTTTTTTTTTCAACTGGATGTAAATAGGAGTTGAATTTGTAATGCATATTTATTTTAAACAGAACTTTTGTATTTTTCATAGTCCTGATTGAAGGAAAGGGAAAAGGCGAGAGGAGAGGAGAGGAGAGGAGAGGAGAGGAGAGGAGAGGAGAGGAGAGGAGAGGAGAGGAGAGGAGAGGAGAGGAGAGGAGAGGAGAGGAGAGGAGAGGAGAGGAGAGGAGAGGAGAGGAGAGGAGAGGAGAGGAGAGGAGAGGAGAGGAGAGGAGAGGAGAGGAGAGGAGAGGAGAGGAGAGGAGAGGAGAGGAGAGGAAGAAAAAGAGAAAAAGGGAAGGTTTTGCATGAAGAGATATTCCCTTGGCAAACAGGCATTAAACAATACAAATGAGTAATGGACAATACACTGCAGAGGAAATATTTTAGGAAGCAAGCCATAGCTGTGGGGGAAATCATGTCCACAACAAGTCCAGTAGAATAGCGTTGTGGATCGTTCTGCATTTCGAAGCAAAGCTTTACATGAATCATCTGGAACAGGCCCAGCCCCATAATGTATACAAGGGCATTTTATGTATGTATGTAGCACAGTAATTGCAACCTGCGAAAGGTTAGTTTATCCTTCAGAAAGACTATTTTCATGACACTATTGGGTAAGAATTTACCATATGGCTGCAAGCTTGACCTTTTACTTTTTTTTTTTTTTTTTCTTTTAAATCAATAATCCAGGCAACTTGCAACTTTTTTTTCTAAACTTACTTTTGTGAGTGTGGAGTGTGGTGGGCTAAGAAATCAGGGACATTCCGAACAATCCCTGCACAGATGGTCAGATGCAACATAAGGTGAGAATCAGAAAAGCTGCCACTTAGCTACCCTCTCAGAGTTAAGAATAAGCACCTGGTAAGCATGTACAAGATACTAAACAGGCTGTGGAGTTTGGGGAGAAGAGCTACTGGGTTCTCTTAGCCTTCTTTTTTTTAGCAATAGCATATGGATGCCAGGAGGCCTTCACGTGGGGCAGGGAAAACTGAAAGTAAATTAAAAACAGAAGTGGAATAAACTTCAGAAGAATTAAAAACTGCCAACACAGCCTGATGTCTAAAGTCGATAATGGATTTGTATTTCCTCCAGTCTTCTGAATTCTTTATCACTACATTTCCCTGTAAATTATTAGGGTTGCATTTGGCATGTGGGAACTTCTATAGCTTGTATCCCAATGAATTACAAAGGGATCTGCAAGCAGAAAAATATATTACCTCTTTTTAGGATTTAATATGTTGACTGCCCTCTAAAAATGCAGTCTCTATCAGCACAAATTTCATACATAACGTCATCTGTTTGACACATAATTGACTTAATTTAATAATGCATGACAATATTTGATTTAGGATTCTGGTTCATCCAAAGACATTGAAAAAGTGAACACACTTACCCAGCAAATAAGAGCTCCTTTTTTTTTTAAAAAAAACCAGCTTATAACTAGTTTGTGTGTTTAAAGAAACCACCCCCTTTTAAAATAAAGCCTCTCTTTTATTTTTTTTCTTTTCCCCCTGTAACTCATGATTACTAGCAGCAAAATAATGAGATAAAAAAGTAAAAAAAAAGGGTTTTTTCTAATTCTAACTTGTACGTCTTCCCTATTTTGCTGTACGTTGAGCACATTTTCTCCTGAAACGTCTTCTTGATTGTTTTAGAAAGTAACCAGCACCTAGTGGGGGGAAAACTGTTTTAATAAACAAGAGAGAAAAATGTCCACCCAATGAAAACAATGTCAAAAGGAACAAAGACCAGTTGTTCTATATGAAATTGTTTTAAATTTGTCTGGACATTGTTTACCTAAATACATGGACAAGACCACACTCCTTTAAAAGGATATTGCTTTATATTAATAACTGTGCTTTGAAAATATGTTCCTTGACTGCTCTCTAATGCACCTATGCCACCTCCCGAAACATTCTTTCTACATGGGAAAATATAGGTTCCTATTCTGCAGGTGAAGAAATGAGAGAATGAAGGTCTTAGCCTAATTCCACTTAAGTTTATGAGTCTGTCATTCGTTTGGGATGTTTTTAAAATCCAGAGCTTCAAAAAAGACAAAGGTACATAAAGCAGGACTAAGCAGAGATGTAATCACTGAATTGAAAAAATACCATTTCTAAAATCTCAATTCGACAACAACCTCAGTCTGGAAGTAACAAAGTGGTCCTAGCATGTTTTATGACTCTTTCGGAGCTAGGACATACAGAAGCTCCACCTAGACCCAGGAGCTTGGCATTTCCACGATGAGGTGCAAGACCCTTGATAAATTATATTCTATGGCCTGGGTGACCAATGCAGATTTCTGAATCCTACTGCACTAGGCAATGCAGCCTCTATGTCCTCTATTTCTAAATGTCTTTCTGTGAAGTCATATTCTGAGGTAGAGGAGCAGACTGGATCCACATCTGAATGAACCCATAATTCACCCCTTCAATTCACTCTATGATTCCCAGTTGTAACTGATAATCATGCTGTGTTCATTTTCAAGGGATATGTTTGATGCTTATAGTGATTGACCTGATCACTAAGTAAAGATTTTTCTTTGAATGTTTTATGGCACAGAAAACCATTCCAGAAAGTAATGCCAAAGACTGGAAATGCTCTCATTAGAAGAAAAATATTATAAAAATTATACCAAAGTATTTTCAATGTAAAGGTAACAATTTTTACAAAAATACAATCAAAATGCTCTCAAACAAACAAACAAACAAATCCAATAAAGTTTTTTGAAAGAAAAAAACCCCAACAATATTTTGTTAAGTGAATTTTTTTTTACAGGAAAGAAAAGCTATTTCTGTAACATTTCAGTTGATCAATGCAAATCTTAGTTATTTCCTACATTTGAAAAAACAAGTGTAGAAGGAAGGGATAGAATAACAAACATGAAGAAAACATGAGAAGACATGGCTTTTTTTCAATAGCTGTAGAATAAGTTATCACTCAGAGATGTGTGTTATGGATTGGCAAACATGTTGTAACAATGGCTGCTTTGAATTCTGGCTTGCTTTCCCTGTCAAAGATCATTTACTGATTTCATTAAGAGTTCTTTGGCTTTCTTTTTGAGTTCTTTCTCATCTGGATGTATCTTCTGATGTCACACAGTACAATTTCTCCTAAGGTAGGATGAAAAGAGGCAGACAAAAACATGGACGGGGAGAATATGTAGGCAGAAGGGAAATCAAAAGAGTAGGGAAATCAGAGCAAGATCCCGTTTTTCTAAGTCATCTAATATTCATGAATAGGGCATTCTCCCTGGTATATGCTGGTTAGATGTTGCAATGAATGAATTTCATTAGCAAGATCAGAAACTCAGGTGAAGGACTGATTGCAACTTGTTGTGTTACCTTCCTGCTAAGAAGTTATCATTTTGATACACTAGCTCTGTTGCCTCTAAAGGTTGAGCCAATTTTAGTCTCCTGGTAATGAGATAAGCTCAACATATGAAAATGATGAGTGGCTAGAGATTGCTTAGTATAAATGCAAATGTGAGCAGATGCCTTGTTATTTTCAGAGAGTACACTGGATGAAGAATGGAGGATAATAGCACGGCATCCCTTTCTTTATTCTATTCATTGAATAGCCTGTTGTTGAAATACCAGTTTTGGTCCATTGATTTCTGATTGTATCCCCCACTTGTTTACAACTCACCATTTAATGTCATGAGATTATCTTGGTGTTGTTTCCTTTTTAGACTAATTTAGTCAATTTTTCACCCTTTTTATAGCAGCTTTCATTGCTACTGGTCATCGTTATACCTCATGAACTGTGAAACACTTTCCAATAGCTGGAAAAGGCCTGCAAAAGTCTATTTCCAAAAATTGTAATATGTGGCTCTGAGATGACCTTCGAACACAGTGTTTTCTTCTCCAGTGGAGACAAAGGAATAATTTCTGCAGTCACTTTTCATTTATATTGATTTAGCTAAAAGAGGAATTAGGCCCAGAAAATCCAGCTGCTGGAAAGGAAGCAGAGTTAGAGCTGGAATTCACCTCTGTGAATAACATACTGTTCTGTTCAAGCTGGCACAGGTTCTGCATCGATAAGCTCCAGAGAACAGGTACTTTAGAACATGTTACTTCAAGAGTTTAATGTGTCTCTGATCCTTTTTATACATTATGGTTTGTTTGGGTTTTTTTCCTTTTCTTTTTCATCTTACTTCAGTTAAGCTGTTGTTTAGTTGGGGTACCTTTTCAATTAACTCCCTCAACTTGACAATATATGGTTTTGCAATGCATAACTAGAAGCCCACTCTGCCTTTACGGCTGAGACAAGAGGATGAAAATTCTCTTGATCTTTGAGAATTCAGATCAGCGAGGCAGTGGCCTTCACCTACTGTGGCAATATTTCCTTGTCTAGGATGCAATGTGGTTGAAAAATGCAACATTTTGTGAACATCTACACACAAAGGAATCTCCTTCACCATGAGAAATTTGATGGAGATTACTATTTGCTGAGTTGCTCACAGCATAATTTAATCACAGCAGCATTGCCACAAAACAAGCAGTGAGTATCTCAGTGGCATGACTATATACTAGTCTTTGGGATGATGACAGGGAACTCTTGTATACAGATGAAATCTTCTGCACAGTCTATTTGCCACTACTTTTCCCCTTTATTCTTACAGCTACGGAATCTAGAATTAAACAGACTATCTAAGGTATGGTGTTACCATTCAGCTCCATGATAAGCAGTCCTGATGCAGAAATAGATATTTCACAGAACACAGAATTAAAGAAATGTGACAGGCTGTTGACAACTGTTGACATTAGATGAGGTCAGCTGTGGTTTTGCCCCCGAGGACAGAGATGCCACCACCTCCCTGAGTAACCTTTTCAGGGCTACACTGCACTCTGGGGATTTTTTATTTTTTTTAATAACTAACTCCAGCCTTCAAAGCTGTAATGTTTGGCCACTGCTTCTTGCTATAGTATCTAATGCTAGTGAAAAAAGTTTGCCTCTCCTCTCTTTGTCATTTCCCTTCAAGTACCTGTTGACCTTTACTAGACCTCCCTGTAGTCTCCTCTTTACTGAACTAAGCCAGCCTAGATCTTCCAGCCTGTCTTCATAATTCATGAAGCCCCTGATGACCTTGGTAGCTGTCCCTGGTCCCTCTCCCGTATTCTGTATCCTTCTTGAACTGTGGGGCCCAAACTGGACACAGTAATCTTTCTAAATGCAGCCGTAACTTCCCGTGATCCGATGAGGTAAAACTTTCCCTCTCATGTTTTTCCACTATCAGTTCAGCAATAGCAGTGATATTTAACAGAGTCTCTTGACTCACTGCAACAGTCTAGAATTTTACCATTACTCCTAGAGTAGTGCCTATTGTACATGGAGTTTTTAGGACCCTCAAAGACAAGATACATACAGGACTTGTGAACTATTAAGGAGAAATGAGAACAGATAAAGCTCACTGTATGCAATTTGAGGTGAAAAGTACACTAGTGAAGGTAAATTTGTGATTTTTTTCAGTATTATTTTGTCCCCACTGCACCACTTAAAGTGCATCAGCAAAGACAAGCAGTTCAGTACAAGACCATGATTCAGTGACGACCTGCTGAAGTTGCCTTTTTTTATGCAGTGATGCTACTGGCTCTTAATCTTGAGTCAGATTTTAAACTTCCTGGTAGTTTAACTTTCAACAAATGACAACGGTTTGCTTAACTTCGATTCAAATTTTGCTGGATAACTCACCAAAATGCCTGCAGGTTAACTTTTTAAACATTGGTTTGTGAGGAATAAAACAGGTACATGAGAACTATCATTAGCTTTCTGATTCTGTATTTTTGCCCTGACTAGCTCGATGCGCCTGCAACAGACTAGAAGGAGAATAAAAATTTCATAGTGAAGCTTTTGCGGCACCCTTCTGGTATCACTCATGGCAAAAATTAAATCAGAGCCTATTACACTGCATTTTGAATAATACAATCATCGGATGTTCAAATTCTTTTTAACTGCCTGTTTAGTTTAATCTATTACAACTCTTCACTTATGGAGCTTTGAAATGGAACATGAGAAAAATGCTATTAATGGAAACAATAAATAGATGAGAGGTGAGACTGAAAATTAAATTAAACATTTTAGGAACATAAAAATACAAGTTCATGAAATGAATCAAGTATGTGCTGAGCGTGACCTAGTCAGAGTCTTTGAGGCACAAATCCAAGTATCACCAGAAACTCAATGCAATATCTCGATTCAGGCTTAAACTTCAGAAAACTGAAAACTTGTCATTTTGTAGGATGATACAATGCTTCAGGGAAAAAAATAAAAAACAAAACAAAACAAAAAAACAACAACAACAAAAACAACAAAAAAACCCCAAACCTATTGTTAACAGTTAATAAATGATGTATCTGCCTGTACCTATGCTATTTGCATCTGTCTCTATACAAAACATACTGAAGCATTTAAACATAATCTTCAACTGAAGCACGTAAGCAACTCCTCTGCAGACAGATCTTCCATCTGAGAATTTTGTGGCATTCTAAGTGATTTGTCCAAAGCAAAATAGCAGCAGAAAATGTGACCATCCCACCCATTCCTTCATATTATTGAGGTCTAATGCTAGGAAAAGTTATTCCAAACATATAATGGCTTCACTGAGAAATGCCATTTTGGGTTATGCTTGCAGGAAAAAAAAAAGTTTGCTTTTTTGCCTTTAAAAGAAATCTTTATGTGTGTGTGTCTGTGTAGCAATGTTTCAAACCCAAATTCAGCAAAATAGTATATGATAGGTGTCCTAGATTAGACCAAAAGCCTATTTAGCCCAGTGCTTTGTCTCTGACACCTATCAGCAGTAGGTTTTAAGGAAAAGGTTATCGGAAACAGAGCAAATATACTTCCCTTCTGTTCCTTCCTGATTTCTGTGAGTCAATATTACAAGAATATCCTGAACTTGAGGTTGCAATTATAAGCTCACAATAGGGCTTTCTTCCAGGACTTGTCTTACTGCCCCGTTCTTGGCTTATGTCTTCTTCATAATGCCGTGAAAAAATGAAAAGCAGCTTCTTCATTCCACTGGTGATTTTATAGATCTCAATCATATCCTCTTTTTTTAGCCTCTCCTTGGTAGCTGTCCCACTATTCTGACTACCCTCACAGCCCTTTTTGGGTCCCAAAAAGTACCAACAAGAAACAAATAGTCTATCTTTTTTGTGAAAATCGAACGATGTCCCACAGCCTGTTAACAGAAGAAAGGTCTGTCAGACAGATAATTGGTTCATCTGGCCAGCCCACGCTCCCTGCCTATGGTACACACGCACTGCCAGTGTTTTCAGAAGTGATTTATTAGCCAGAAGCTCCAAAAGAAGTTAGAGCCACCCCTTCTGCAAACACTTTCCAAGCTGTGCCTGTCCCCAAGACCCGCAATTTGAAAAGCCAACACAGAGAAAGGGAATAGGGAACTGGAAGATCTGGAAGGGAACGTGAAGAACAGATTGGCCTGGGATTGCACCAGCAGAAGAGCATGCAGCATTCGCACTGCAACTGTTCCAGAGATTCACACTATGGCAGAGTCACCTCTTTCATCTTGTTCTCTATTGTCTTTCTGATAATCTCAACATTCTATTTGTTCTTTAAATTGCTATTCAGTACTAAGCTGATATTTAGAAAACTATCCACAATGAGTCCAAAATTTCCTTGTGGAATACTGATAGCTAATTTAGAGCCAATGACTTTGTGTGTATAATTAGAATGCATTTGGTATTTTTCCCCCTTGAAAATTATTTTGTATTTATCGACAATGAATTTCATTTACCATTTTATTTTCATGAGAGCCTTCTGCAGTATTTTACAGTCAATTTTAGTTTTAAATACGTGAATAATTTTTTATTACTAACAAAGCTTGACATCTCATTATTCATTCTGTTTCCCAATAATTTATGAATATGTTTAACAGCAGAAAACCCTGGTAATAAAATACTATTTCTATTCTCCATTATAGTTTCCATTAATGAGTGGTAATAGCCAACTCAGACCCATCTTTCCTATGTAAAATTAGGATTCTTTTTTTCCACAGTGTGCACCATATTACATTTATCAGCACTGAACTTCCCTTGCTTTTATAGTGTTCAGTCACACAATATTGTACTGTACTTTGCAATTCTTCAGTCAACTTTCATCTTTGCTGCTGTAAATAACGCAGTATTCATTAGCGAGCTGTGTCATTTGCTATTCACCCTCTCCGCAGGTCAGTTCTGAACATGAACATGTTGAACAGCGCAGGCCATGGCATGGGTCACCGTGGCACTCCAGGGTTCGACTTCACTGAAAACGCATCATTTACCCCCACTGTGTGTTTCCAGTGTTTACCCAGTTATTTATCCTTATGAAGACCTTCCCTCTTATCTCATGGCAGATTATTTTCTGTCTTATCCCTCTGGTGAAGGATATTTTTGAAAGCCTTTGGAAACTATATAAAGTAGATCTCCCTGTTCCACATAGTTGTTGCCTCCAGGACACTGAACTTTTAGCTGCTGCTTTTAATAACCATTCCAGCTTTGATGCAGTTTTCTTTTTCAAAATTAAATATTGCTGTGGAAGATTCTGATGGGACCTTTTAATCCTTCAAGAATAATAAAATTTATTTAATTTACTATTACAAACAGGCTCTTCTGAATCCGGCTGCATGTACAGCTCAGGCCTAAATTAAGAGCTGTTTCTTTTCTTGTGAACTTTTTAATTAGGAATGTCAATAAGCAATCGTATATGTTACCTAATCACTTATTTCCTACATCATTCCTTACCAGGATATTACCCAGTTCACATGGAGGTAACTGGAGTCTCCCTTTATTGTTTTACTTTCGCTTTTAGCTGTTTGTTACATTTTACATTAAAATTTCATGTGTATTGCAGCCTTCTTGACTGACTAGTTGATAGCACAGTGCAATTAATACTCTGCCTAGTCAAGGCTTTATTTTAATTATGGGAATACTCTGTTGCTTGAACTTACAGTTAAAGTATTTACCTTATTTCACTTCTTTAACGTGCAATGTCACTCGTCTATATAATACCTTGTCTCTCATTTCTGTATTGTGTCTTTCTATAACAGTATTTCGCTGATTCCTCTCCTATATCTGAGATGCCTGTTATGTCATATCTCTTATATAATTATAAATTCTACTTCATTAATTTTTATCTGACTTTGCATAGAAGTAGGCAATCAGTTGAGCTCGAGAGCTGTGCTTCCCTTGCAATTCTCTGCTGAAATGGGACTCTGCTGAGTGGCAGGACTTGTGACCCCGTGGGGGACCCACGCTGGAGCAGTCTGTGCCCAAAGGACTGCAGCCCGTGGAAGGGACCCACGCTGGAGCAGTTCCTGAAGAACTGCAGCCTGTGGAAAGGACTCATGCTGGAGAAGTTCATGGAGGACTTGTCTCCCATGGGAGGGACCCCATGCCAGAGCGGGGGCCGAGTGAGGAGTCCTCCCCCTGAGGAGGAAGGAGCGGCAGAGCCAACATGTGATGAACTGATTGCAACCCCCATTCCCCGTCCCCCTGTGCCACTGGAGGGGAGGAGGTAGAGAATTTGGGAGTAAAGTTGAGCCTAGGAAGAAGGGAGGGGTGTGGGGAAGGTGTTTCAAGATTTGGCTTTATTTCTCATTACCCTACTCTGATTTGCTTGGCAATAAATTAAATTAGTTCCCCCTTCAAGTCTGTTTTGCCCATGACAGTAATTAGTGAATGATCTCTCCTTGTCCTTATCTTAAACCCACAAGCCTTTCGTTATATTTTCTTTCCCCTGTCCAGCTGAGGAGGGGAGTGATAGAGCAGCTTTGGTGGGCACCTGGCATTTAGCCAGGGTCAACCTACCACAAAAAGAAATCCATATTTGATGTACGGAAAAGAGTACATATGAAGGACAAATACATTAAAAAAAACCACATTTCATTCTATCCTGACAGGAAATTTCCTTCTGTTTCCTCTTTCTCCTTCCTACCACATAATATAAAGAATGCAGAGAATTGTCCCTACTCAAAAATAAATTTAGAAGATTCATAAAAACCCCAGCTCTAAAGTAAGAATATTATTTTTGTCCATTTTTCAGAAATAAAGTTGCTGTAAAAATAATTTTAGTGATTTTAAACCAGTTGTATTCCTAAAACATGAAGAGATGTATTACTGTTAGTGTATAGACTCAATTCCATTTTGAGGAATTAATATTTTGTTTCAAAAACTGTTTAAATCAAGTGAGTCTAGGAATTTCTCAGTTACAGAGAATAACATCTGAACTTAGTGCTTGCCCATCCCAAGTGAGAGCTTTAGCTACAGGACTATCATAAAGTTAGCATCATCTCCTTAGCACCTCATGCAAACAGTGTTTTTTTCTTCATGTAGTTTTTTAAAAGTACTTATTAGATCAGTGAGATAATTACTCTACATCTTAATGTCTATGACATTCACTTGCAGGGTGATTCCAATGCCTGCTCCAATATTTAGATAATTTGTACGGAAAGAATTCTGAGCAAAAAATACTACAAAACCCCCACTTTTGCTTGTTTGTGCTGATGGATAGTTGTGCATTCTGCTGCAGAACAAGTGTTCCAGGTAGAAAGGTTTTTATATATGTGTTCAGGTTTTCTATATCATTGGGAAGGTTTAGTGACTGGGCTGCTAGATAGGGAGTCACTACAGTCAGTTGTGTAAGTCCAGGCTTTATTCTTTCATCCTTCCTTCTAAGTGCCTGAAAAGCAAATGGTTCAACCAAGTGATTCAGGTAGTTGAAATATATTGTCTTTTCATTTCAGGTGAATCCTCTTGATGAAACTGGCCCAAACCAGAAAAAGTTCTGTCTTCCTCAACAGTGAATGTTCAATGATAAAATATTCATCCATTTCCAGTAAGGGAGCACTAAGTAAGCATAATTGCTTTGCTCTGCTGACCTCTTTTTCCATGGGCCCCGAAGTATAGATCTACTTAAGCACTTTATCAGGGATTCGCTGGGCTGGACTGGATTGAACTGAGTTGGGCTGTCTTATAACAGCCTTTAGAGTCCTCAGAGTCACAAAGCAAGGCCTTGGCAGCCCTGGGTTGCATTATCATTTCCTTGTCAGTTTGATGGGTCTGGTGGAAGGATGACCTGCATTTTCTTTGCTCTGCCTTTAGGCACCCCATCTGTGACTTGGCTTGTGGTACACACCTCCATATTTATTAGGAGGTATCAGCAGTCCTAGGGGAAAAGGAGCATACGTCATGGAGGCAACTGCCCATCTCTTCCAGAGAAGACAGAATAAAATTCATCATTCTTTTCAGGCATCAATCTCCAGGCCAGGTGATTGTCCATATTCAGTAATTTAAGAAATGTCTCTCTTTAGTTAACATGAATTACTGGTACATACATCAGTAGATCAGTCAGTAAAAATCTGAAGTGCGAACCTAATCTATACGAGTTGAAAGAGATGTACTTAAAATTTCAACTCAAGCTTTGGCTTTTATTAAAATTAATCTTTGAAAATTCCCTCAGTAAAGTTTGGATGTGCAAAAATCTTTCTGCATGCAGAGATGATAAACAGGTGAAACTGAAAATTAAGGTACATCAAGATAATTTTTTTTTCCTGAGATACTCATGGAAAAGAGAAAAGCAAGACAACATTTTCTTAAGTGAGGCCACTATTTTCTCTACAGCTGTCTATTTATAAAAATCATTAACTTGTCAGAGTAATCAAAGGATTTCAGAAGTAACGCTGTCAGTTTTGTGGACTATGAAGAGACACTGTCAAAAAGGTCTGGATGGAGGAACTTTGTATGCTGGCAAAAAAGTACTTGTGAGATTTACGGATTACAAAGAGAGCATGTAAATGCATAATCATACTTACTGTTTCTCTTTTATACCCAGCCAAAGCCACTAAGAATGTAATCTCATTAGGTTTAAATTGACTACACATTGCTTTGGCAATATTCGTAAAACTCTATGGTTTGGTGATTAAGGGAATGGAAGAAGTGGGTTAATAAACTCTCTAGTTTCAATTGAATATAATTTTAATTATAAGACAATAGTAATACTTTTAGGAAAAGAAATATTTAAATACCCACATAAGGTAGTACAGCACTGAGTATTTGACATTGATTTCACGTCTAATACAACCATACTCGTGAGATTCTGTAATTCATTTGTCCTGTTTAGTGAGATAGATACTACATGACCCTTTTAAGAGCCAGGAAGAAATTGATGATGAACGTGGGACAACAGAAAGAAAATGGAGATTAAACAAAATAAAATGAAATGCTTTCTATCTTTTCTTAGTATTTGGAAGTAATGGTGGAACCACAGAAAAATTCCTTAGCAGATGGTAAGTCATCTTAATCAAGCAAATTAATGGATCATGCATTAAAAAAAATAAAGTGGTGGGTTATTTGACACACACTGTAATTACATTGGACATATTGCTTTCAATAAACGTTAAAGGACAAATTAACATTACAGTCGTGCCAACTATGTTTCTAAATCTGCTTTTCAAGCTTATAATTAAAATCCTAAATTATTACTGCAGCAAATTAACACTTTTAATAGGATTCAAACATTGTGATCATCAGCATTTTCTCCCCCCCCCCCCCAAAAAAAGACTTAAAAAATGCAAATCTAAACAATACAACACCTCGGTAAATAATAAAAGACAAGATGGGATGGAATTTTATCCTGAACACACATATTCCAAAACTGCAGCCTTTGAAAAGTAGTATGGCGCTGTGGTGGAGTTGTTCTTTATATTAGAGTAAAATGTAAAGTTATGGGTAGTAAAGAAATAATCTATTTTTTAGTCTTTACACTATAAAAGATTTCCTAGCACAAACAAGTACTATCTTAAGTTAATCCCATGTATTTATTTTTCTGAGGATCAGGTCTGAAAAACTGAACACAAAGAGAATCTCTCTGTTGAATTCCAAGAGAAGTGAATTGGATCATGTCTGTTTATTATTTCCAAACCACTGTGTCTTTCTCCTTCAACCTGGACACCTTCCCATCCCTTCCTGTGATTATTTCTGTCTTATCCTAATCTTCACCTATTTATCTGAAACTTGAGTCCTTTTTTTTTTTTTCTCTAGATGAAAAGGAAGAGCCAAAGGAAATTGAAATTATAGCAGTATTTAAAACACTCACTGAAAGAATCAAAGATTTTTTAGAAGACACAATTTCCAACTTTGTGATGTCTGACAATTTTCTCATCCAGCTCGGCACCTTTAGCTGTCTAAACCAGGATTTAAGCACATTATAACCCTGATAATTAACCTAAAACAAGTTCTGTTTTTATCTAGTCAAACTCCCTGAGCTTAGTTTCAGTATCAACTTCCTCTGTTCCTGTTTTTCCTCAAAAAAGTTAAACTGAAAGTATAGTATGAGGATTTAACTGTCTATTTGTACTTGTTTGATCTACCCCACTAATTCCAAGTTCCAGTCTATTTCCTGTGAAGAATTTAAACATGAAACCATACTATAATGAGTTTTGTTTTCCAGCAACTATCCTGTTAACGTCCCTACAGATACTCAACATTTCCTAAAATAAACTGATATTTTGTGTGAAAGCTTCAGTGGCTTGAAGAAATCTCATGGAAAAGATTAGTATGCTTTCGTGTTATGTGGCACTTCTGCTTACTGAAATGGGCTTGGTGACACATTACAGATATTTTTGGAAGCACAAACATAACTAGTGCAAATCTCACTTAAAATAATAAATAATCTGGTTATTATTTTTAATCCAGCAACCATTTTGAAGGGTTAATTCTCCTCCCTCTCCATCCCTACATACTAAATTTTCATATCAGTTAAGTCATGTGAGCCAGGCAGTGATATAGGAGGGTCACTTCTGATTTCTGTCCTTACAGGAATGTTCCAATCCTGTGCTTTAACCAAATAGTGAGATTTTGTAATATTCAAATGCTTTTGAGTAATGCTTAATTTCAAAAGCCTTCTAAAACCAATTTTCAATGCTTTGAAAAAGCTCTTTCAAATTGCTCTGTATGTGCTATACTTAAACATATGTACTCTTACTCCCAGAAGTTAGTAGATATCAATTTATAGATATACTGTAATCATTGCAGAATTGGGACCTTAATCTCTTCTCTCTTAATAAACATATATGCTAATAGGAATAATCCAAAATGCACCATTTTACCATGTAATCAATGCTATCAAGTATTTTTCATTGTGAGGACCAATATCCTGTCTTATTTACAATGAGCTAGGAGAAATTTTTAGTCTCTTCCCAGCTTTTTAAGAAATAATTTTATCGTCTTCACTTGAATCATTTGTTCTATCTTCAGCTTTAAAGGAGATACTTCCATTTCCATAGTTCAAAATGTTGTAGCACCATATTTAAATTCTTATACTTCTGCTATACTTAAATAGTCATTATCTTCTATTGCAATAATTATATCCCATATAAAGCAGGTACTGCACAGTTTTAACTATGTATAACCCATCTCATTTTAGCATACTCTTACAGGGATTTTTACGGCATTCTTAATGATATATTTTAACAGATCATCGTACCTAATTTACAATAATAAATTTATTTCCTGAATATTAATGTGACCCCTTTAAATACCCTATAGCAGACCTTTGTTTTTAATATATTCATTCAACAATTTCAGTCTTAGGAACTATGACACCACTTTTTCTATTTTTTATTGTCTAAAGCTTGAAATGCTCCGCACTGGGTTATTCAGGGCTGGTGATGCCTATGTAATTTTGTGTGAAAGTATCTCACAGCAACCAAGGATTTTAAATAAACTGCTGAAATCTTTTATAATTGAGATCAAAATAACAGATTCCTGGGGTGAAATCCTTGCCCCACCGCAGTCAATAGTTTTCTACAAATTTGAGCAGGAAGCAGAACTTGCTTAAATAGATATTAATTCTGGTTCAATAAGTTGGTGTATCATTGATTCCTTCCTTCTATATCTGTCTTTGCTTCCATTCATTACAGTAAAACAATTAATAAACATATAAATAGCAATGAATATAAAATATAGCATTAGTAATTAAATATTTTATATACATATACATACACACACACATATATATATGTCAACCATCCAAATGATGCAAGATATATTTATGTGTGGAATGTTTCTACATGTGGAATGTCTTCCATTTTCACATGCCTTGAATAACAGGGACATATGCACACCACTGTAGGTGCACCATTTTTCATCTTTTACTATTTTTTATATTGTCACTGCAGGAGAATGATGAGGCATACTACTGTTGTCAAATCATAAAGAACCTGTTTATAATGCAGTGTCATAAATACACATCTTCTTTAACGAAATTTTTGTATAAAGAATTTAATTGAATAATTCGGGGGGGGGGTAATAAACCCATTGTGCCTAAATAAAATTATTAACGCTTTCATCATGTTCCCTATGCAAAGAAAGACGTGAGGCCACTACAAATAACGCTGACTTTCAAGTTTACTTAGAAGTTAAAGGCAGTATTCATATACATGTTACCCACAATGACTAGTTTCTAGTAGATAGTTTGGTATAAACAATGAAGAAAACTTTTATTAGAAGACTGAATATGTCAGACATTTACTCTTTTCATATGTAAAATATTATCTAGAGGAGTTTAAGTTTCAGTACAGTATGAAAGCAAATAAATAGTTTATTAAGAATATTCCTAAACTAAAAAAAGAAAAAAACCCCAAACCAAAAAAAGAAAACCCCCAAAATAAGTTGCCTGTAATATTTAGGGAAGCCTTCAATTCTGCCTAAATTAATCTATTCTCTAAAACAATTTAGTCAGAAGATGAGTTTTCTGTTATATTTCTTATACACCAAACTCTCTTCATGGCCCCACCGAACCAGAAAGGGCAGCAGATATAAGAGAACAGAAAAGTCACAGGCTCAGACTGAAGATTTTCCTTCACCAAGTGCTCTAATTTGATGCTCTGTCTGTTATCAAGCCCTGAATTTTCATGAAACTTTAGGATTTAATTGGCTTTGACAAGTTTATTCTTTTTCTGTATTTTACCCTTTTGTCACACTGCACTGGAGATGGGTTCAGTTTTCAGGGGAGAACTGACAGGTAGGTAATCAGGAAAACTTTGCCTTTGCATAACCTTATATTCTTAGGAAACCAAATTAAAATGCTTTTTGATGCCTAGTAAAGGAACATTTTGTTCAGTAAGACTCACTGAGTCTAGGTTCCCAGACAACCAAACCGCAACTAAATGAAAGGAAATCTGTTGCAAAGACTGAAATTCAGCATCCCTTTTAGACCTCAGTTTAAGCTCGTAAAACTTAATACTTGTCATGATCAAATAACTTTCTTAATGATGATTGTCCCATTTCCTCTCAAATATTACAGCTGCTTATTAACTCAGAAACAACCCCCCAAAAATGTATATGTCCTCATCTACTGGACCGTGGAGGTTAATTATCTCTCCTAAATCTTATTCTAGCCTTCTTGACCTTCTCTTTCTTCAGCTTTCCTTAACCTTCTCTTTAACTAAGCAAAGATATGGCTTTATTCTGTAGACACATCTTCATGGAAATCAATTGCACTGTGTTTTTTCTACTGAGTTCACAAAATGATGAAATACTGAGCAGATCATCTAAAGCTGCAAATTTAATTTGTATCCACTGTTTTGTTTTTGGGTTCCCCCCTGCCATTTTCCTCATAGTTAGTATGTGACATCTGGAATCTGAAAATAAGGCTTCTAGATGTACAGATCTTGCCTGAACTAATCTGTGCACAAGTGTTATACCCATTCCAGGTTGTTGGTTCCCTGATTAGCAGGATTAAGGACCTGGTTTAAGCATGTCATGGACAAGATACAAGAGTTATTTTCCCATGAAACCAGGCTAAGTGATACAAATAAGGTGGGCTTTAGTCTTGTAATATGGAGTTGGGACAGGTTCAAGTCAAACATCTGGACTTGTCACGTGTGGAAACACCTTTAGGTGTCCTGTTGAGATGTAGCCATAAAGTGCTCTAAAATATCTTTCCAAAATCAAATCTTGAGTATTGCATGGAGTACTCAAATATATGCCCAAATTTTAACATATGACAATTTGTTAAGGCTCACTGTTCTATTAAATGAAACAGACACTTAAGTGTTGCTTATTTATATTTTCTATATATTATTTATTTATTCACTCATAAATCAAATACTTTATATGGGCTGTTTTGTTTTAGACCTCAAGCAACAAAGAGTTTAAAAAAGGCACTTGCTTACTTTCATATTTGTCATGCAAGGTTACCTGTATGAAAGATGGCTGAATGTCTAATGTAAGGCTTGAATTGTATTTCTTTTCTGTCTCCTCCATGCTCAGTCACCATGTTCAGAATAAACAATGCAACCTAAAAATCACATCCAGTAAGCAATAAGGAAAATGACCAGGAATATAATTTTTACACCATGGTTCAGACTCCTGGTCATCATCTGATGAATCAAACATATTTATGATACTGATGCAAGGAAGAATATGCCAAATGATCTTTACTGGTAAAAGGTGTTTGAATAGAATTGCGACTAATAAATAAGAAATTAGATGTTTTGAGAAACTTTTTTACTATTTTTTATTTTTAATATATCACATATTTTCTTGCTTTCTTGTTTTTGAATTTCTTTTTACTTTTTCCTTCCTCTACAGTTCCAACATTTTGAAAAGAAGTAAGGTTTTCTGTTGCCTTTCTAAACAACAAAAAGAGATGAGAAGACGAGATATTCCCAACACTTTATTTCATTATTACTATGTTTTATACCCAATATAAATGTATGTATCTATCAGATTTTTCCAAAACTCAGCGTTGTTGAAGTCTTCTAAAAATAAAGGAACCAGTCCTGCATTTATGATGCATACAGAGTACAATATGACAACACAGTGCAGTGCTTCACAATGTCATACTATATCCAAGCATAATCAGTGTAATCAGCATAATAAACCATTAAAAACCATTAACTACATTAACTCATTAAAATTGCATAAAACCTCAACATACAACATAGTCCGGTATTCTGTCTTTGGGTTTATTTTCCTTAAATAGCTTGCTTTCACAGGAAGAAAGTAAAATTAGGGATGTTAAACCATCTGAATATAAAAGGCAAATAAGTGATTTGAACTCTTTAGCCAGAATGTTCCCAAACACCTCCAGTTTGGGCTTCTGAAATCATTCACAGAACTTCTTATTTGGGTTTTTATTTGTCAATAATTTGTGCACAAACATAATTTTTTTTTCCTTAAAGAAGACAAAAATATTTTGTCATTACATCTAGGCAAGAATATGAAAATAATAAGTTTTTTCTTAATGTTTTCACTAAGCTTTCAAAGAAATTTTCACCTTGATTTCTTTATGCATATTTTAGAAGATTTCCCTGTTCCTGAAATGACTGTGAGACGTGAAAACACTTCAGGTTTCATTCCACCATCGAGATCTATGCATTGTCTTATATTTCCTACTAATGTGTGGATGTGTGGTGCAAAATACAAAGAAAGATGCAGAGAAATCAAATTTCCTGCTAACTGCACTTTAGTAGATTCAGAAATAAGTTGAATTTCTTCAAGCTTGCAAAGAATTGTCCTGCCTGAGTTGAGTATAACAGAACTATGTAATGCTTCAGTGCTCCTGAGGTGAAAAAGTTTCTCTTATCTGGAAATGTAACCTTAAAACAAATGTGCTCAATAATTTTCTATATAAAAATCGTTAAAGGACCAAAGACATCCTGTGCTGACAAGCATTAGCAGCAAATATCAAACCTAAAAAGGGAAAGTGATTTCAGAAATGCAGCTCTCCAGGACGCTCTTTGATTCAATTTTATTGAACAGGCTTTATATCAACATAGTATGACTTTATTTTCTGTATATATCAGCAGATTGACAAAGGTAGATATGTGGCAAAGCTAGAATAAATTTTCTCCAGAAAAAGGCCTATGAACAAAACTTCTGTAATGTTTCACATGCTGATTTTCTTCTTTCTGTGTTCTTATTGTAGGGTCTTTCAATTTCAGAGAGGTGTGCTGCAAGGCTTAAAATTACCTAACTGACATATTTTTGAAAGAGAAATCATAATAAAGGTAAAATGTAATATTATTTGTGATGACTTAGTGAAATTATTCTTCACTCAGATGCACTGTGGTTTAGATAGGAAGCGATAAAAAAACATAGATATAATGCAATAATATGAACCCAATCTTCCATCTATCTACTTAATTGCCAAACACTTGAAGTCCTTTGTTTAAAATCTGTCATGTCTTACACATTTAAAATACCATGTTTATTTGTCCCACTATCTGCCTTCCAGGCTTGGGGTAGTCAAGTCTCTTTATAATCTTATTCATATAAAACAAAATATTTATTTCCACTTTCAAATATATTTCCAGAATGGCTGCAACTCTTTTCCCCTATGGTACCCTTGAAAATTCATGACCTTTTCCATAAAATCAAATAAGCTATTCCTACAGCATGGGACAGTTAGAAAGGTTTTCAAATAGGGGCCCCAAATTAATAAATGTTGAGCTGTACATTTTTTGTTGCCTACAAATATTTTAATAAGCAAAGATAAAGTTCAAGTCTTTGCCCACAAAGCGTTAGCGGCGCCTTACAGAAAACTGGCGTTATGAGGTTATTCAGAGTTCAACGTGGGGTTATTCTATTGTCATTAAAAATACCCAAAACAGTTTCTTTTTCCCCTTAGGAAAATTTGATGTGTGTCACATATATGAAGAGTGCAGTCAAGATTTTAGATAATGTGAAAAGTATAGGATATTCAGGTAAATTGATTCAGAGGTAGATTTTGTCAGTTATACTTTGCAAGATAAAACACGCCTTTCTTCATGCTAGACTGCTTTATGGTTTGTAAAACATCACTTTTAACTGTGTCTGCTCTAGAAATGGAACTGTCTCTAGTGAGTCACATGTAATACAATACAAGTCTAGCCACTAATATTACTTTTTTCACTATAAGTCTACAGTCATAAATAAATTAAGGTAAATGAACAAGTAATATATTTGAATTTGCATAAAATCTTCGCCTTGTTATTAAAAAAAAATGATTTTTTTTCCCCTAAAAGCTGCAACAGATGGAAAGGGCAAGTGATAATATGAGACACTGAAAGAAGTCATGCTGGAACTGACAAAGAAGAACTACCTGAATTTTCAGTCCCAAGCAATTTGCATATTCAACTCTTTCCAGTGGAAGTCAGGAGCACCTAAGCCATACTGAGCAGAGTCCCGAATTACTCGGTTTTAGGCTCTGTTCTGCAGAGTAGTGCCGGTACCACCTCTGGATTTTCAGTTCTTTGCAGACTCCAGGCTGATCACAGTAACACAGCGAGCAAGTCAAATATTTTAATTAAAAATAATAACTGTAACTGCTTATAAGCGGCCCGAAATAACAACCAATGTCATTAAGCAGTGACTCATACACTGCAATTATCTTACATTGAAATGGATCATTTAAGATATAGCTATAGCTCTCACTAAGTAATTTCTAAAAATCACCAATTAAAATGTCTATATTAGATTTCTTTGATTATAACTGGCAAATATTTCTCCTTTTGCACTTCAGAATTACAATACTATTTACTCTGATTACTTCAACTGTTTAATCTTCCCTCAGCACACATAAAAAGTTCACTAACTCAGCCCAGCTGCTTTCTGCTTGTATCTTCAGTGCAGTTTTCTCCCACAACTCTTTTTCACACTGACCTGCTCAATATACATAGACTTTCCCATTTTGAAGTTTCAAGAAACATAAAGTTCATGGATTCAAGGACTGCACATGAATGAACTCATATAGTAATCATACACCTTCATGAAGTCTTTTATCTGAGACACATTCATCCTGACTAATATAGGCAGCTAATGACAGCCACTAAAGGAGGCAACTTTTTTCACTTTTCAGGGAAGAGACACAGACCATTACAAAGAAAAGAGTAGACCTTGCGTGGGCTGAATCATCTGGTTAAAAACCTCCCTTTCCTTCTTTCTGTCTCTTCACGGGGTAAAAAACTGGCTGAATGGACTTAAATCCAGTCAGTGGCCAGTCACAAGTGGTGTTCCCCGGGGCTCAGTGCTGGGGCCAGTTCTGTTTAATATCTTTACCAATGATCTGGACGGATGGATGTGCACCCTCAGCAAGTTTGCAAACAACACCAAGTTGGGCAGGAGTGTTGATCTGCTGGAGGGTAGGAAGGCTCTACAGAGAGATCTGGACAGGCTGGATTGATGGTCCGAGGCCAATTGTATGAGGTTCAACGAGGCCGAGTGCCGGGTCCTGCACTTGGGTCACAACAACCCCACGCAGCGCTACAGGCTTGGGGAAGAGCGGCTGGAAAGCTGCCCGGTGGAAAAGGACCTGGGGGTGCTGGTCGACAGCCGGCTGGATGTGAGCCAGCAGTGTGCCCAGGTGGCCGAGGCGGCCAACGGCATCCTGGCCTGTATCAGAAATGGTGCGGCCAGCAGGAGCAGGGAGTGATCGTCCCCTGTACTGGGCACTGGTGAGGCCGCACCTCGAGTCCTGTGTTCAGTTTTGGGCCCCTCGCTACAGGACAGACATGGAGGGTCTGGAGCGTGTCCAGAGAAGGGCAACCGAGCTGGTGAGGGGCCTGGAGCACAAGTCTGATGAGGAGCGGCTGAGGGAACTGGGGCTGTTTAGTCTGGAGGAAAAGGAGGCTGAGGGGAGACCTTATCGCTCTCTACAACTGTCTGAAAGGGGGTTGTGGTGAGGTGGGGGTCGGCCTCTTTTCCCAATTAACAAGTCGTAGGAGAGGAAATGGCCTCAAGTTGTGTCAGGGGAGGTTTAGATTTGATATTAGGAAAAAATTTCTTCACCGAAAGGGTTGTCAAGCACTGGAAGAGGCTGCCCAGGGAAGTGGTTGAGCCACCATCCCTGGAGGTATTTAAAAGACATGTAGATCTGGCACTTAGGGACATGGTTTAGTGATGGACTTAGTGTTAGGTTTACAGTTGGACTTGATGATCTTAAAGGTCTTTTCCAACCTAAATGATTCTGTGATTCTATGATTCTAAGAACATACCCAGATGGGGTAGGATGATGGTGGGCATTTGGGCTCCACAAACTTACTGGGTTTCAGAAGCTCATTAGTTTTCTCTGAAGCAGAATTTCACCATCCTTTTGGACTGACAGACTGCTGTCAGTGCTCAGAAGTTGTCATGGATCATACTTCAGAGCAACTAATGCACTTTTATGTTTCTGAAAGCCATTGTTCTAAAGGATAGGAAGAACTATTTTGAGAACTCCCTTAGTGCTTCCAGTGTTCATCCAGCATCAGTAACTGTCAAGTAGTGAAAGGCTCCCCAGCGAAATCTAAGGATACTCTATAATATTCACATCTATAGGCATTCTGGAGAAGGCTGAAGGGCATTTGCATATATTTCCTATGCAACTTAACAGAAACTAAGTTGTTTCCTTTTCTGGACTATATTTGAAAATTATGTTACAATTGTTACTTAAAGGAATAACAATAAAAAAAACTTTCTGGAAATTATATAGATGGTTTTTTTATTGGCAATATTTTCTATCAAGTTCTATTGGTTTAGTGTCCATTAATTCTGTTATGTTTTTTTCTTTTGGGGGTGGGGGAGGTTGTGTGGTGGTTTTTTTTTTTCCTGTTAGTATGCTGCCCAAGACACAAGGGAAAAATCTAATGGGAACCACTATGTAGAGTTTTCCTTCCTTCTTCATATACATATTTTTTGCTTTCTACCCTTTAAAGTATTTGTGCAGTTCAGATAAAGATTAGGCATGATCAATGAAACCATAAAAACAGCTGCTACAAACCAGCCAATACTAGTGACTAGAAAATGAAAAGTCCTATGATAAATAAAACCATACCCCATGGTTTTGAATACTTTGAGTCTCCAAGAAAAAGCTCAATGAAATAAAGCAGATGTATCCTGAAGAACCTGCATGTTTTCTCCACAGCTAGAGATTGCACTTATATCAGCTAAGTGGTAAAATAAAGAGTGTTTTGCATGTTGGGATGCCAGAGAAATGCAGGCAATTCAACTTGTTATGAACTGTAGCCAAGATAAATATTTTTTGGACTTTTTTTGTGCTCCATATTCTGCAACTGTACCTGTTTCTCCAGTACCTCTGATGAGGAGTTTGGCTTTGAAAATTTGAAATGGGAAGGGAAAAAGCCATTTGCATGTGCCTCCAGGGCTGTGTTGTGAAAAACAAGGAATAGCAATAGGCTATAGCTTTATTTCAAAATCCAGGATAAGAAGAAATCATGTGAACTGTACTTTTGTGAAGTCTTGCCTGTGAGGCCCAGAACTTGCCTAAGGACTGATTATGTTTCTACCTCTTTTTACCTGTGGTTAGGAAGAGCATTCCACATACAGTTTGAAAAGCAGGCAGCAGCCAAAAATCACTTAAACACACTAATGATAAATTTAAAAGTGACTGGATCTAGACATGAATTTAAAGATTTTGAAATAATGTTTTTAAAATAATAGTCAAGCGTAGGATATGATAACAATACCATAGAACAGCTAAAAGCCTAAATGAAAAGTTTTCAGAAGATGAACAGAGTAGTTCCAAGGTGAGAAATGGAGACTTTCATTTCCAATGTTCTCAAACGAGTGGTTTGGGAAAAGAAGTGATAATGTGTCTGAGGGCCCAGATCCTCAAGGGCAGATGGTCACTTTGCTCCCTGGAAATCAAAGGACCTGGATGGCTGAATATCTTTGAGGCGTTGCAGGACCAAAATTTAAAACCATGATATCACTTGGTTATAGTTATTTAGCTCTAGTTACTTGGGGAGAGCTACCATTGAGTGAGAATAAGTAAAGCACATCTGCCAGAATCCTAGCATCTGAAAAATAGAAGAGAGGTTATTTTCTTAAGCATCTTCCACATCAATTACCTAATGGCAATACAAAGTTCTCCAGAGAGATTAAGAATTAGACTGGGGAAGAAACAAAGTACTTTATTCTAACATATCTTCCTTCTCTACAGATCATAGCCTAAAACCACTTAGCTCAAAAATCAGCATAAAACAGCCCTCAGGGAAGTTGCCTGATAAAATAGTGGATCTACGCCCCTCCCCTCCATTAAGGTTTCTATCCTCTATATTGATGTAAATTCATGTATGCCTGATTTTAATATACCAAAATTCAGAAAATATACAAAGGAGACATAGAGTATTGAAATGATAGGGAGCTCCTCATCTCCATGCACCTTGACCTGCTGAACTAAAGCTGACAGCCAGTCAGCTGCAAACATTCAGCTGCATTTCCCTGTAAAATACAGAAGCAATGAGTATTGGGTCCATCGACAGACCATACTAAGTTGCCTGTCATTTGGCCCATTTCCCACTGCAGACTCTAAACATTATTCACCCTGGAGGCTTTCAGGATCTGTCTGATGTTTTAATTTGTATCCCAGTATAGTGGATGTTTCAGAAAGGATTATTTTAACTTGATAATCTGAACAGTGATCTAATAGGGGACAGCTGTGGCATCTGAGTCCCAGGGCTATTTATTGTCAATTAGTATGAATCTTAAACATATTCACTTCATTCTTTACTTGACCTGTCCTTAAATAAAGGACAACACTCTGCAGGGGTGGGGAAATGAGTCTATGGCAAGGACCAGTGAAATGAACCTAAACAAAAAGACCGTGAAGAAACTTCAAGATTAATTAGTGAAAGACTAAGGATAATGAATCTTTGTGATGTGAAGACAATTTATAATAAAACCAACATTTGATCATTTAAGGTGCTCTGAGGGAGATTACAGCAGAAATGCAAACTGTCAGACTTTACTCATGCATTACAGTTATAACCATAACTGTATTTCTCTATGAGCCACTCTGGGTTTTTTTTCTTTTTATTTTTGTTTGGTTTTTTTTTTTAAAGAAACCTTATGCTTCCAGAAAGTAGTCTTAAAAGCCATCTGTGGGAAAGTCAGCTATGAGATGAGAAACTCAATATGCCATAGTGTGGGGCTGGAGTCTCCATGCACCACTTGGGAGCTAAGGATGTGAGAAGACTGGGCAGCACGACTGCAGTGGCAGTGCTTGTGCCTGGACACCACAGAGCGGTATCTGAGACCATAGTTTGGTTTCCATGCTTAGAATACAAAATACTTTCTGTGACTACAGGAACAGAGGAGAAAAATTGCATCTTTGATATGCTAATGTAAGGTCCAAATATCTTATTGCTACGGCTTTGACAACAGCAACAACAACAAAACAAATTGAGAGGTCTTATTATGCTTAAAGAGTATTTGAAGTGACATGATATTGAAATGTCATATGAAGTCCATTAAATATTGCATGCCAGCAAATACGTACATTCATCCTGGAGAGCGTTTGATTCAAGGATTTGAAATATACCATATTTAAAAAGGAGCAATGACATCACAACATTGATTCCACACATGAATCATCAATATATTGACGAATGGAAACAGAGGTGGCTCAGCTTGTTGTATTCTCTTAGAGAAGTCTGAAACATAGAAAAAGAAAATGAAGTTGAGGTCAGCCAGAGAATCAGAAAAGGCTTTAGGCATTAGTTTAAGTTACTTATAATATATTTATGATAAGACCAGTATATTCAGACATAATTTCTCTGTAATAAGATGCTCCAAAATGTTAGTCCAAAAGCATATGAATTTACTCAACACTACACAGATATTTTCTGGGGACGATTACCTGTTGGAGATGAAGGTTACAAAAAGTCATGGGAGAAATATTAAATTACAATGAATACTGTTTATATTCATATGCTTTTAAAATTATTTGTAAATAAGTGAAAACTTCCTTCATATTTTGGATTTGAATGTTCTTATGTGCAATGTTAAAATAATTTAGTAAGAGAAACTTTGGTGGAGGCCCCCAAGAAATGTGTTTTACGTAGAATTTTTTTAGAATTCAATACTATTGGGAACGATACATAGAGATCTTAATTTGATGAATAAACAAGTGCAGAAGTCCTGTATACAGTGTTCAGTTATAGTGCTGCAGCACAAAGGAAAACAAAATCAAAACCAGAGAATGGAGCCAGTATGAAGCTGAATAAGGAAAATCAAACTTCCAGATTGGCAGGACAATGAAGCAGAAAGAAGGGTGTCATCTGGGATAAAGTGAATGATCCGCTCTCTTAAAAGAATGCTGATATATCTATTCCTGACACAGATGTGTATACAATTTCCTGGAATTTAAATTGCACATAATATAAAAATGTTAGTACTCTGAACACTAAGACGTATAGCTTATTAATGAAGATTTGGGGAAAAAAAATGTAATCAAAAGTGTAATATTGAACACTTTTTA
Source organism: Harpia harpyja (assembly GCF_026419915.1). NCBI lineage: Eukaryota > Metazoa > Chordata > Aves > Accipitriformes > Accipitridae > Harpia > Harpia harpyja. The sequence continues at coordinate 2,580,367 of NC_068943.1, forward strand.
AAAAAAAGTCCCTTTCACACACATTTTGAAAAAAATCTTTATTGTGTGATCATATGCTATTTTTCAGTCTCTTGTGGGAATCAATCAGAGCCACATCCTAGAGATTTCTGGCATTTTTAGAACCCTGGATATTTATTTAAGAAACTAGATCATTTGCAATTAAGGAAATAAGGACTTGAGGAAAGAAAGAGGAAGCAGGGAATTGAAGTTTTCTGAGAATTGGAGTTTGTCCCTCTTTCTCTGGTGGACCTCTGTGCACTCACCATGGTCAGAGTCCTGGAATGACTCATTCTGGAAGGGACCTCAGGAGTTCTCTAGCCCAGCCAGCAGGGTTGGCTCGGACAGGTTTCTCAGGGCTTTATCCATTCAGGTCTTGAAAACCTCCAAGGATGGAGACTGTCTGTCTGGACAAGTTGTTACAAAGATTGTCTTCCTGAGGAAAAAGTTCTTCTTTTATCCAGTTTGAAATATTTTTTTTTTTCAGCGTAGGCCCTTTGTCTGTTGCCATTTCACCATGCACCACTACGAAAATCATAGAATCATAGATTTGTTTAGGTTGGAAAAGACCTTTAAGATCATCAAGTCCAACCGTCAACCCAACACCACCATGCCCACTATACCACGTCCTGAAGCCTGGTTACATCTTCTTGATGACCTCCCTGTAGGATCAGGGGTGGCTGTGAGGTACCCCCAAAGCCACCTCTGTCCCAGCCTGAACAAAACCTCTTCCCCCAACATCTCCGCATGGAGCAGCCATTCCAGACTCAAACCACCCTGACAGCTGCTGCTGAACTCACTGGAATTTGTCAATGTCCTTGCCTGTATTGGGGGTCCTTAGCTAGGCACAGACATTATCTAATGAATGCTGAGTAAAAGCAGGTAATAATTTTCCTCGATTTCCAGGCTCCTCCTGGTGTAGCCCTGGGTGCTGTTGGCTCTCTCTGTGTCCAGCACCCACGCTGGCTCAAGTTCAGCTTGATTTTCACCAGGACACCCAGCTTCTTTCTCCAGAGCTGCTCCTCAGCCAGGCAGTGCCCAGTGTGTATCACTGCAGAGGATTATTCCTTTCCGAGCACAGGACTTTGCATTTGTTGTTGTTGAATTTGATAAAGTTCCTGTTTGTCCATGTGTCCCCTTTTTGTGTAGGTCCCCCTGTGAGGCAGCCCTGCTCTCAACCATATTTACTGGTGCCCCTCCTGTGATGTCATTTGCAAACTTGATGAGAGTGTCCTCTGTCGCCATTGGTAATGACGTTAAGCAGGACAGGTCACAGGATAGACCTGTGTGGTACTGTGCTTGCCAGTGGCCTCCAGCCAGAGTACTAGCCGTTAATCACGGCCCTCTGTGCCTAATCATCCAAACAATTGTTTTCCAGATTCATTATCCACTCATCTATGCTGCAATATCTCAGCTTAGGTTCAAGAATATTATGGGAGACGATGTCAAATGCCTTGCTAAAGTTGAGATAAATGACACCTACTGCTCTCCCCTCATCCACAAATCCAGTTATTTTATTATAAAAGGCAAAAAGGTTGGTCAGGCATGATTTATCCCTGGAAAATCCTTATTAACTACTCCCAATAACCTTTGTCTCCTTCACATGTGCAGAAACGCATTCCAAGATTTTCAGGGCTTTCATGAAGGTTACTTCACATTTTTCCAGGGATGGAGGTGAGGCTGACCAGTGTGTAGTTGCCTAGATGATCTTTTTGGCCTTTCTCCCTTTTTCATTTTGCAGTGGTTTGCAGTACAGCGATTTTTCTTATGCCATTTGTTCCGAGTATTTTTGTTTTCCTCTGTAGTTTCCTTTTAAACTAAACCACTGTATTCAGAAATTAGAAAATCCAATAAAAGATCCATGCACTATTTAGATGTTATTACAGGATGATTCCTTGTTTATTACTGCTTCCATCCAGAAGAAAGTGGCTACCAGGTGACAAAGCTGTAAATATGACTTTTTTTCTTTTCATTGACAGAACTCCTTCCTCTGAATTAGATGACTAAGTGCAATTGGTGACTGTAAAGACCTGTTCATGTTTTTCCAAACTATCTTTGGGCAAACAAATGCCTGCTGAAAACATTTATGATTCTTTAAAGTACACATGATCTGATTATTCAAAAATTCTGACTTAATAGGTAATGAACAGTTATTAAAAAAATAGAAACAAAGAAAGCCTGTCTTTAAGGCTTGTATCTTTGTTCAATGAAAAGAATGATCTCACCATAAACAATCATCTCCATTAATTTCTTATAAAACTAGAAAAAAATATTCACAGGAATTGTCGCTTTACTGAAGGTTCTGAAACCTTTTTATTGTTGGACCACCAAGAAAGGATTCAGTGAGTATACTTTTGAAATGATGTAAAATGTAATGAGTCAACTCCTTAAAGTAACATAAAGCTGTTCTCTTTTTTTCCAAGTGCACACAGCTATGGGAAATCTGCCAAAGAATTAAATGCAGGGAATGGGATAAATAAAATTGAATTTACTAATCCTAAAACCTGTTCCTCTTTCATTTAGTTTTTCCTTTTCCCAGAAATATATATCTCTTTTTTTGCCTTTCAATTTGTTTACTACTTTTTTTTCCATCACAGCCATGTTGGTTTTCCTCCTTAGATTTAATTCTTCTCTTTCTTCCTTCTGTCTTAGCCTCTCTTCTCTCAAACATGTTTCCATTTCTGTTTTTCTTGTCTTGTCCCCTTTTCCTCGCCTTTCATTTTCTTCTAAGCCCCTCCTAGTTCCTTTTGCCAATGGTACCCCAACCTCTATCCTATTCTGTGGCTGTTTGATTCTTCTGCTTTTATACTCATGTATCCAAGTCAAATATTCAGGCAATGCCATACATACCTATGACATGCACATTATGGAGGGAATGCCTGGGAAATGTGAGTGAAGTTGCTTCCTTATCCACAAAAGTTTGGATAAACAGAAGATTGCTTTTAAAAAGGAAATACTAGAATGGTTCTATTTAAGCCTACTACTTTAATGACAAGCATGTTAAAATAATCTGGCTAATTTGAAGCTTTGTAAAGCTTTGAAGCTTTATGAACAATCCTGCCTAATTTTTCTAAAGTGCAATGGCTAAAACTGGAACACGTCCTCATTCCCAAAGAGCTTTATACAGAGCACATAATGTAAATGTGAATGCATCCTTCAGTTTTTTCATATATCAGTTTATAGCTAAAGCATTTCCATTGTTTTCCCCCCTTCCTAACATAAAAAATAAGTTTTCAATAACTTCTTTTCTACTTTTTTTATGGAATGAAAATTCTTTAAAATCCTCCCAACTAATTTCTTAAAATGGCAAATGCCTTGGAAAAATTTATTGTGATCATGACTTCAATTAGAGAATATAGAAAATAATATCTATATTATATATATAAATAATATCTACATTATTATTGTCTATATAAAAATATAGAGAACAAAGAGGTAATTGGTAGAAGTGGCTCAATGAGTCGAGCAAGTCAGGTAAAGTTATCTAACACTAAGCTGGAATTTAAAAAAGATTTAGGGTCTGAATCTGTTCCCAAGAGCGCCTGTAAGTGTCATGTTATAGTGAAATTTGGTTTCAGGTTTAGCTAAAATTAGATAAACCTTATTGTTTTAAAAACTATACTTCATTATTTCAGTGATCAGGATATTTTTAATTTATATAGTATATAGACCAGTAACAAATTATGCCAAGAGTTATGTCAGTTATAAGAACAATCAGCAGCTTAACTTGGATAAGTGGTAATGTTAAAATCTGTTTTCAGTCATACTCCAAAAAGACTTAAATATCTCATCTTGTATCCCTTCACTCAGTAGAAGAGATGTAAATGGTGCAGGTGCACACAATTACACTACTTGTCCTTCTGCCAAACCACCATCTAAAACATGACTGAAGTTTATATGCATCATTACAAAAATAACTGGGTTTTTTTCCTTCGTTAATATTCATTTTTCCAATGTAAGCACTTCAGCTATCACAAAGCATTTAAAAAAATGGAGGGGAGAGAGTTGCAAGCTTGGAGATTTATCAGAGGTAAATCATAAGGAGTGTGTCTTCCTAAAATGATGAAGACAAATATTTGAAAAGGATTTGACGAAGGTTTAATATCCAGATGGAAATCTGTGACAAGTAGTGTCCCTCAGGGGTCCATACTGGGACCAGTACTGTTTAAGATCTTCATCAGTGACATAGACAGTGGCGTCAAGTGCACCCTCAACAAGTTTGCAAACAACACTGAGCTGAGTGGTGCGGTTGACACGCCTGATGGACAGGATGCCATCCAGAGCGACCTGAACAAGCTCGAGAAGTGGGCCCACGTGAACCTCAAGAGGTTCAACAAGGCCAAGTGCAAGGTCCTGCACCGGGGTTGGGGCAACCCCCAGTATCCATACAGGCTGGGGGATGAAGGGATTTGGAGCAGCCCTGCCAAGAACTTGGGTGTACTGGTGGATGAAAAGCTGGACATGAGGCAGCAATATGCGCTCACAGCCCAGAAAGCCAACCGTATCCTGGGCTGCATTAGAAGCAGCATGGCCAGCAGATCGAGGGAGGTGATTCTCCCCCTCTACTCCACTCTGGTGAGACCCCACCTGGAGTACTGCGTCCAGCTCTGGAGTCCTCAGCACAAGAAAGACATGGATCTGTTGGAGCAGGTCCAGAGGAGGGCCACAAAAATGATCAGAGGACTGGAACACTTCTCTTATGAAGAAAGGCTGAGAGAGTTGGGGTTGTTCATTCTGGAGAAGAAAAGGCTCCAGGGAGACCTTAATGCGGCCTTTCAATACTTAAAGGGGGCTTTTAAGAAACATGGGGACAATTTTTTTAGTAAGGGCTGTTTCGATAGAACAAGGGGTAATGGTTTTAAACTAAAAGAGGGTAGAATTAGACTAGATATAAGGAAGAAATTCTTTACGATGAGGGTGGTGAGGCACTGGAACAGGTTGCCCAGAGAGGTTGTACATACCCCATCCCTGGAAACATTCAAGGTCAGGTTGGACGGGGCTCTGGGCAACCTGATCGAGTTGAAAATGTCCCTGCTCATTGCAGGGGAAGCTATACTACATTACCTTTAAAGGTACCTTCCAACCCAAACTATTCTGTGATTCTATCATTCTATGATTCTATAGTTGTTAAAGCTTCTTTTTCAGCAAATGTCTCATGACTAAGAAATAAAATGACACTTCAGATAACCCAGTTAATAGCCTTAGCAGAATAGCAATATCCTGAGTGCTGAAGTAATTTTGAGCTCAACTTTGTTTTCAGGAAGATTATGACATCTCTACACTGAGATTGCTTCACAGCCATACAAGACTGAAGTTTTCAAGCCAAAATGGTTTGATGTCTCAAAACCATGCCTCTCTTTGCTTCATATATGGACCATATACATATTTCCTGACATCAATAAAATCATGGCATAGTAGATACCTTTTAATCTGGAAAGCACCAACACCATTTCATAGAACTTCTTATTGCCTAATTAAATTGCAAAGTGTCTGTTATTCTACTTTCATTTTCTTACATGCCAATATCATGCATGTGAACAGCATTAAGTATACAGCAATAACCGTGCAATATCTAAGTTGCTGGAAGATGATAATTCAGTGTAAAACTATGTCTTGTCAAGTGATTTTTGTGATTGTTTTTCTGGCTTTTTCCCCCATTTTATTTGAGTCATGTTATTTTCTCTTTGAAACCTCTGGGGTATTGTCTCACATCTTCTAAATTTATTTTTCTCAAAAAGTTATTTTATATATGAAAAAATTTAGGAATAATTTTGATTTATGCATCATAAATAAACCTTTAGGATTGCTGTAATTCAGATTCACAAATTGAAAGTTCAATTTCTTTGATCTTAATGTACTTTACCTGTTTAAGATGTCAGCAGAATCCTGTAACTACAGTAAATAGTCTCTGAACCATCAGCTCCGTTTTATGACACTTCTTAGCACTTAAAACTTCCCTCAAAAAAACTCAACCAAACAAAACCAAACCCAACACCCCCCCCCGATATTAAAGAAACTAGTCTCAAACAGCATGACATATTGAATCTTTTTTTTTTTTTTTAATATATTAATTAATCACAGAATCATAGAATGGTTTGGGTTGGAAGGGATCTTAAAGACCATCTAGTTCCAACCCCCCTGCCACGGGCAGGGACACCTTCCACTAGACCAGGTTGCTCCAAGCCCCATCCAACCTGGCCTTGAACACTGCCAGGGATGGGGTATCCACAACTTCTCTGGGCAACCTCTTCCACTGTCTCACCACCCTCACTGTAAAAACTTTCATCCTTAACGTCCAAACTAAATCTTCCCTCTTCCAGTTTAAAACCACTGCCCCTTGTCCTGTCACTATGGCCTTGGTAAAAAAGTCTCTCTCCATCTTTCTTGTAAGACTCCTTTGTATATTGAAAGGCCTCAATAAGGTCTCCTCAGAGCCTTCTCCTCTCCAGACTGAACAATCCCAAGTCTCTCAGCCTTTCTTCAGAGGAGAGGTGTTCCAGCCTTCTGATCATTTTTGTGGCCCACATTTGGACCCACCCGAAGAGGTCCATGTCTTTCTTGTACTGGCAATCCCAGAGAGGGATGCAGTACTCCAGGTGGGGTCTCCTGAGAAGGGAGGAGAGGGGGAGAATCACCTCCCTTGACCTGCTGTTAGCCACACTTCTTTTTATGCAGCCCAGGATAAAATTGGTTTTCTGGACTGCAAGCACACATTGCCAGCTCATATTCAATTTTTCATCCACCAGTATTCCCAAGTCCTTGTCTGCAGGGCTGCTCTCAATCCATTCATCCCTGTCCCGATCCAATGTCAGGGAAGGTTTTGATATGATCCCAAGAGTGAGATTAAGACACAAATGAGGTCAAATGCCGTATACCCAAAAGAGCTTTTATTATCAAAAGTAGAAAATAGTAAAAGGATAGAATGGAAGAAAAGGCAGAAATCAAGCAAGCAGTCAAGAATGAGTTGCAAGGATAGTCACCACCATGGATCCAGCGGCACCCCGTTGGTCCTCAGTCTTCAGTTCTTTGGTGATGGGTGCACAGCACGGTTTTTTATAGGACATAGTTCAATGACACATACACATATGTACTGTTCATGCACTGTTTTCATGCTGCAGGTTTCGTCTATCACACGGCCTTCGCGTGGTCAACACCAGAAACCAGTACCTTATCTCAAAGACTATAATTTCCATGAGAATGGTAGTCTCCACATTCTTTGCTGGCTCTGGCCTGTCCCCTCCCCTGGATGCCTCAGTGGCCTGGTAATCGTCCTTTTGGACAGAGGAGTGCCCTGCTTAAACAAGCCATCTCTGGGATAAGTGGCTCATCACAGCAAACAATCCTTGAGACAAATGGCTTGAGATGATAGTCCAGTCTCTCACAAGAAACAATCTTTGAGACAAATAGCTCGACATAACAATTCAGTCTCTCACAATCCTCCAGTCTGTATTGATATTGGAGATTTTCCTGACCCAAGACCTTGCAATTGGCCGCGTTGAACTTCATGAAGTTTGCACAGGCCCACTCCTTAAGCCTGCCAAGGTCCCTCTGGATGGCATCCCTTCCCACCAGTGTATCGGTTGCACCACTGACCTTGGTGTCATCCACAGAACTTGCAGAGGTTGCACTCAACCCACTGTGTACATCATTAATGAGGAAGTTAAATAGTATTGGTCCCAGTACAGACCCTTGAGGGACACCATGTGTCACTGGTTTCCATTATGACATTGAGCTGTTAACTGCAATTTTTTGGATGCAGCCATCCAACTAATTCCTTATTTGTCTAACTGTTGATCCATCAAGCCCATATCTCTCTCCAGTTTAGCATCAATAATGTTGGGGGGGATCATCTCAAAGGCCTTACAGGAGTCCAGGTAGATGACATCCATAGCTCTTCCTTTGTCCACTGATGCAGTCACTCCATCATAGAATGCCACTAGATTAGTCAGGCATGATTTGCTCTTGGTGAAGCCATGTTGGCTTTCTCTAAGCACCTCCCTCCCTTCCATATGTTTCAGCATGTCTTCCAGGAGGATCTGCTCCATGATCTTACTGGGCATGGAGGTGAAGCTGACTGGTTGGTAGTTCCCAGGGTCCTCCTTTCTACCCTTTTTAAAAATGGGTGTGATGTTTGTGATGTTTGCCTTTCTTCCAGTCACTGAAGACTTCACCTGACTGCCGTGACTTTTCAAATATGATGGAGAGTAGCTTGGCAACTACATCTGCCAATTTTCTCAGGACCCTGGTTGCATCTCTTCAGGTCCCATGGACTTAGGCATCTTCAGGTTCTTCAGGTGATCTCAAACCTGATCTTCTTCTACAATGGGAAGGACTTCATTCTCACAGTCCCTGCCTTGAGGTTCAGGGGTTGAGACATGTGGGAAGAGAGATTACCATTGAAAACTGAAGCAAAAAAATTGTTGAGTACCTCAGGCTTCTCCATGTTGGCTGTCCCCAGCTCTCCTGTCTTATTTACCGGGGGGTGTAAATTTTCTTTAACCTTCCTTTTCTGGCTGAGGTACCTGTAAAAGCCTTTGTTTTTCTTCACATCCCTTGCCAAATTCAGCACCAGCTGTGCCTTAGCTTTCCTGATCCCAACCCTATACATCTGGGCAGCGTCCCTATATTCTTCCCAGGATACACATCCCTGGTTCCACTGCCTGAAAAATTGAATATGAGCATTTCCTTCTTACACTTTAGTTTGACCAGGAGGTTCTTACTGAGACATACTGGTCTTAAATATGATTACAGACTAATCTACAATACTTAACTTTCTATTCATACATGAAAACTATTTCAAACTACTGTTTTCTCACTCTCACTTAGCTTTACCACAGAACCCATCCTGAACTGGGCACACTTTCCCACACAAACTATGCAACACATTCAGCTTTTCCATCCTTATGTCTTTTTTTTTTTTTTTCCCACTCTGAATTCTTTTCTTGTCTAATTAAAACATCTTTTAGCCAACTAGAAAACAGACCTGGTAAAGCGACACACTTAGAAAAGAAGCGTTTAATACATAAACCCTTGGGCTCCTTTCCTCAAAAAGGTTATCTAACATTTATTTTTTATAAACTTTACTTGGAAAAAGTTCCAGAATGTACTTTTCAGAATAAAGTACATCATTCTTATTTTTTTAAATATTGATTTTATTCTTCTCTGCAAAGAGGCCAACTTGCCATTTGAGCTGAGTTCAGGAGACTTCAATTAAACCTTGAGGCCATCAGGTTTTCAATCCAGTACTGCATTTCCAAATACAATGATGCAATGTAGCAAATGAAGCAGACAAAAGTCTCCCTACACTTAAAAAAAAACCCCAAAACAAACAAACAAAAAACCCCAAAACATTCTTACCATTGCTCAAAACTTAGAGGATTATAATTTAAAGGCAGACAACTTATAGGAAAACTCATAAATAAGTAGTCACATGAAACAGTTTCCATTGTGCAGCCTATAGCGATTGTAATGTTCTTCTCTGCCTTGTCTTCTCACAAGCCACAGCTTGAAAGCTGTTAAACCTAGAAATTTTAGTGGTGACTAGTGTCATTGTATTGAGATATTGCACATTCAGAAATCAGTGTCAGATCCACAAGAGGCCCAAGATTCCATAAAATTTGGCTGAAATCTAAAAGGAGAACAGTAGTGGTCAAACTCATGTATCAAATGTAACTTCAGGTTTTGAAATATGCTTTTATTATCCATGGTGTTAAATGTCTTTTATAGGCTAAAGGACACAGCATAAAGGTATGAGAAAACACTCCAAAATAAAAGAGAGCAAGCCATTCTAAGCTCTATATATTACACTCCTTCATTAAAAGTCAAAACATTATTATACTCCCACATTGCTTGTTGAAACTGTTCTGGGCATACACAAAAATAAAAGACATGTTCCCAGAAATAGTCATTAGATTTTGAGTGATTCATTAACTAGAAAGGAGCTACAATTGGTGATAAATGTGAACTTCAGTAACAGTTTGGCCAGCTTTACTGAATATATGCTTATACTTTACTTGTTGGAAGTACTTTCTGTCTGACTGATGGTCTATGAAATGCCAGTATTTTCAATTAATATCTTCAAGTAAAATACTACAGTATCTTCTTCAAGACATTAAAATTTCATTAACTTTTCATATAGTTTTATTTTTCTATTAATTTAATTATTTATATATATTGATTTCAAAAAGAAATCATAAGAGTCTGGTAAATAAGAAATGCAAAATGAACCTCTCAAAGAATTACAGAATATTATTTGGTACACCTTAGGATAACCATTTTCTTCTTGCTATGGATAGATCCAATAGAAAAATAAATCTTGCTATGGATAGATCCAATAGAAAAATAAATCCTACTGTAACTGAGAGTGAACTTAATGGAAGTGTTCCCTTTCTGACCAAACAAGTATAATGCACCATATAATAACTCACAGATAATTCTTGGCTAACTTCTTGCAAGTAACCCTGTCTAAAGCCCAACTTCTTTGCTTGTCATACACTAAAGTACTAAAGCTTCACTATTCACTACTTCCACTGTGAATAAAGTCCTGACACTTAAACTCTGCATCTCATAACAACTGCTGCAGAATCCCACTGAGAACCCACACAGAGAGCTTCAATAATAAAAAGTAATCAGACCTATTAATTTTTGCTGTTTTTCTAACCCTAGCTATCATAAAACCTGAATGTTTTTCCCAGCATTAATTTTCCCAGCATTATTTTTCTGCTCAGCTAATGCATTGGTATTTTAAATCAATGCTAACTTTATTCTGCTGATAAACTAATAATTCAAAATGTACCTACTCACAGTATATCCAAAATAGGAATTGTACTTTTCAGAAGAGTACTATTAGGATTTGTTTGCTACTACTTACAGAAGTGAAATGTGGTTGTTGCTACATACTTTGTGTATGTACTTTCAAAAATAACTACAGGTTCATTTGAAATGTCACTTTAAATGAACCTGCTTTTAAAAATATAAGGAACAATTATCACTTGAAGATCAGTTCCTCTTAAAGATATATTGGATTAGATCCTTCTAACAGGGTCCATTTTTTTTATCCTTAGTAGGTCGTAACTCCCAGAAGCATAGTGGAAAGTTTTTATGAGTGTTAGGAAGAAAATGGGACTGTCAAAATGGAATATAGACAAATATATGAAAAACTAGGGCAACAATTTACAATAACAAAAACTGAAAATTCAAAATTTGTAGATTTCACTGCTCTGAAACTCAGCAGAGCTATTCAAATGTTCTTGGTTTCTGCTCTTGGTTTGTGACTCATGCTACCATAATACTAAGAAACTTTGAAAATAAAATTTGCTCTGATCCAATACAAGATTATCTGGTTGATTTCTTGTAATTATTTGAACAAGTATTTAATCCGAAAATCAGGAATTAGACTCAGGTGAAGTCATTGTTATACTACAATCAAAGCATCTTTAATATTTGCTTTTTGCTAGTACACAGGTTTTCCGATCATATCTACCCACAAATGGATAAGAGTTACCTTTGTCTTGTCATTTTAACAGCTAAACAGTATTCAAGTGCCTCCAAACATGTGCTTGCAAAGGGGCGGTAGCTTCTGTTGTGTTGGCCTATACTTACTACTTCAGCAACAAGGAAAATATGATTGTGAGCAAAAAGGTTTTGGTCTGCTAATCCCTTTGCTCTTTCTGAAGACATTTGGGCGGAAAGGTTTGGAAAATTGTTACTTTTTTCTGATCCTCAACGAAAGATTTTTACCTACAAGTTTCCTTAGGTCAAAACACAAGCTGGTTTCAGCTTGCTGTGAGACAGAAGTAAACACCCAAAGGAAAAGGGACGGGATAGAACCATGTGCACACATTGCTAATTTGGTATTTGAGAAAGCTACTGTATAACAAAAGTTTTCTTCCTTTCTTTCTCTAACCCTTCCACCTATGGTACATCACAACTTAGTAAATTTTATCACAGTTTTCACCCTACACCAAATTTGAGATTTCTTGGCATGCTTAGTTTTCAGAAGGTGCCAAACCACATCAGTGGGGGTAGTCGAAAGCCTAAAGAGCTGAATTCCAGATTTTTAAAGTACTAATCTTATCAAAAGTATTGTCTACTGTTGATAAAATCTTGTTTTTAGACTAGACATAACCCTGCTCTGTTACATGTCAAAATCCTAGGCTGTCTTTTCATTAGTTATGTAGAGCTCCAATGTGCCCATAAAATAAACAGCTAGAAAAGGCTTTGTGTGAATCAAACAGTGGACTGACTGGTACTTTCTCAGGCATTACCAAGATTCACAAATACAACAGGGAAAAAGTATATATAATTGCTTGACCTTGAACAGTAGCACACAAACTATACTGAACTGTTTAATGTGACACATCTAACAAAGTATTCTCAGTATATATAGTGTTTGGCACTGGCTCTTCGGAACCTTCCAACTTTGCAGGGTTATGCTGTACATTTGATAAAGATCCATTGGAGGTTTTTTGCCTGCACTTGAAAAATTAATTTTGAGTCAAATGAGCTCAAAATTATGCAACAGAAAATTCTTTTTCACTAAGATAAATCAACAAGATGAATGAGATAAATCTCCAAGACTGAAAGTTAGCAACAGTTCCCTCAGAGAACTATACATAAAATCATAAAGCTTGAACCAGTCATTGAACTCATACAGTTCAAAGAAAATGCAGCCCACACAGAGAGATATGTAGATATTTTGCATTTGTGATGTCGCTAAAATAATACTTTTGCACTTTCTCTACATCACACACATAGCTATTGTTTATAGAAAAAGAGAAAATCACTTCAGGAGCCAGTTTATAAGGGATTACTGTAGAATTCAGTATTTTAGACACTGAGGATAGTATATTATAGCAACTGAGAAAAAAATTAACTTCTTGAGCTTATAGTTTCCTCTTGGTAAAAATAGGGTTATATAGGTGACAGATGACTTCTTCTTGACCTTGAAAATTGCTTCATTTCTTGGTCTCCTAAAATGTAGGTCTGGCAATTCATGGGATGTTCTGTATCACCTTTCTGTTCAGCTCTCCTTTCTACTCACAACATGACTGAATGGCGAGATGAATGGAGATAATTTTTATATGACTGAGGGAAGTATATAAAGTGTTTGGCTCATATCCTGATCTTATTCCGGAGTGACTTCAGGAGTGACACAGGAATAATATTTCATACAGAAACAAAATTTTATGTAAATCCTGAATGTATCTGGAAAGGGACAACTAAGCTACTTAAATGTGTACAGCAGGGATCTTCAAATGCACAGATTTTCCTTAGAGACAGTGATAATCCTTTTGCAAAATACATCAAGTAGGATTTCTCCAAAATTCCTTTCTTGTGACATTTCTAATTGTTTTATCTTAATAAACCTAAATCCACTTTTTGACAGCCTTACCATACGTAAAAATACACCTATATTGCACATGGCCTATAACCTCCAGGCCCCTGATTAGTTTTCTATCTTGTCACTCCATCATCATTTTCTGGAGTGGTGGTTCAGTTTCCACAGACATGGCAAGAACAGGTCTTGTGGATGCAGCTGGTTTTGAAATCAAAGAGAAAATATTCAGCTACAAATGTAGAAGGAAGGAAGAAAATTTAAAATGCTGTCCTACCACAGTATCTAAATCAGGCTGCATTAACTATATCCGGTAGGGGGAAATATCATTTAAAAATTATATGCTGTACATGATGTCACAGCAAAACACATATTGTTTGTTGTATGCATCTATTGGATTTTTCTAACTCACTGAAAATAAATATAAATGATGTTGTTTTCACAACATTAATGAAGATTTGATATCTTTGGCAATATAGGAGCTAGCTTCTTTTCTTTCTCCTTTGTCTCATAAATCTTGCTGAGGAGGATGTAGTTACTTCAATACATTGTTGATTTTTATACCATCTTTTGGGCTCGGGATAATGAGTTACAAAAATGATATTGATCTCATACCAGCTAGGTAAATCTTCCATGACCTTGTATTTTCTTTGCTTCCCCCTCACCCCCTGTTCCCTTTTGTTTGCTTTATTAGTTTTTCTAATACATCCTAGGGTAAGCTGCTGTTTGTATACAAATGATTTGGGCAAACAGATGACAAAAAACCATGTTACTTATATGTTGTATTGCAATAAATTTCCCTGTACAGGTCCTCTAAGTTCAAGTAAGCTCAATTACTCAGTTGCTCAATTATATTCTTTTTCTTGTATTGATGTTCCTTCACTCCCATCCTTTCTTTTTTTTTTTTCCTTGAATGAACTCTAGGAAATAGTAGAATAAAAGAAGGAGCATTTTAATCCCAGCCTCTCACTTTGATCTTCCATTGTGATTCTGCAACCTTAAATTCCCTCCAGGATGGCTGGAAATAACGCTATTCCTCTTGATGAAGATATTACTGAGGAACAGAACATGTATTATTGCCCATAGTCATAAGGCAAACACTTGCCTTGCTACCATATTTCCATTGGCAGACCTTTTGCTTTTTGTGTGAAATCTCAATAAGGGTTACAGGACTTCACAGTGATAGAAAGGATCATCTTAAGAATCCAAAAGTAGAAACAAAGTTAAAGTATCTGCTACAAATAGCAAACAAACAAACACATTAAATTTCCAGGAATTACCTTGAAAACTGGAATTTATTCTATGTTCATCAGCAATCGTTCCATAAAATCAGTATTTTCCATAATCTTCAATTACTTGATAGGCAATGACACTCATCTATGTCTTATCCCTCTGAGCTTCCTATATATTCGGAATGAAGTAGAAACATTCTTTGGTGCAGGGCATTGAGAAAATCACCAGTTTATAACAGTGTGGTCATGGACAATGAAGACTATTTTCCAAACTTCCTTTACTGAACTTAATTGAACTCTTCATCAACTTTCTTTTGTTTTCTTCCCTTGACTCTATAATATGCCTCAGAGTTTCTGACGCTTTTATTCTCTCTAACGTGATACTGGACAGTATGAATTGGATCTTCCAGAGCATGAGCATTTATTCTGCCACGACCAAGTGTGATGAGGAGTCAGAATTTTCACATTTCACCTGTTTGCTGACTTTTTTTTTTATTATTATTATTTCATTATTTATCCCCCCAAAGGCTATGACACATATGCAAGTAATGCTTTCATGTTATTGCTTATTTACATTTCTCCTTCTAAAAGTAACATATCAAGATCCTTAGTCAAGAACAAGATCAAGTTCTTCTTTCAATAGTATTTACAAACTGATTGTTACAGATAATAGGTAGGAAAAGTTATTGAGTGGTGGTTTTTGATGACATTTTTGTTTCCTTCTTGTTTATAAGTCTCAGTTTTTATCCCTCCTGACAAGACTTGAAAATAATAATGGACATTCTCTAGAATTTCCTGCTGCTTTTTTTTTTTCCTTTTCTGTGGCAGTATATGTTTAAGCCTCGGGCAATGACATGGGAGGAAAAGATTCCTCTAACATGCACTTAAAACAAACTCATCAAGAGCAAACAGTGCCCTTAGAGGAATCATTATTTGCAGAAGCAAAGCCACAAACACTTTTAAGCAGCTTTATTGGAAACATTTTGCATCCTTTTAATATATCAATCATTAGAAATAATCAGCATTATTGCCACTAAAAGGAAGCTCTCTATTCGCGAATGACAAATCACGCTCACTAAAAAGGCATTGTTAAAACTCAAGAACAACCAGGCAGTTTTAAAATTAATAAATGTGAGCAAAGAGACTTTCAAGCTAACATTATGGAACATGGAGAAGAGATAGACCTTGTTGCCAAATTGTCCTATCTATTAAATAAAAATAGAAACACAGTCAACATCAGCCACAGGGCAAATCAAATTACTTAAAACAGCTACATAATTTTTTTCAATCTAGTGACCAGTTCCCCCCGCAATGTTCTGACGGCTCTTATTGACAGGTAGATTCATTCACTGACCAGAACTAACATAACTAAAAACTGCTCCTGTATTATAGATTGCACTTTTCTCAGGTCACAAAGTTGCCAAGTTCAGCAACTGGAATGAGAGAGAGACATATTTTAAACTGAAATGCTTCATTTTCATGAAATTAATTTTCAGGCTTTTTACTAGATATACATGCTAACCTGCCTCTGGCTAGATCCCTGCAAATTTCTATGATTTTTAATGAAGTTAACATAAACAGAGGACTCTACTAGCCCAACACAATTTCAGGATCAGAGCCCAAACCTTTTACCTGCATACGTTAAACTAAGTTTTGCTGTGTTCTTTTACTATTAAATACTTTACATAGAGTTTACTTTAGCCATATTTTGCTTGTATTTATACCTGTTATATCTTGACTGATATGCATGATCCTTACAGAAATTAGTATGGAGATACAAAAGTATTGCATGTTAAATTCTTGATTGGGGGAGGCGGGTATTAATAGTTTTAGCATTTGTACAACTTCTTGGATTGTAATGATCAGTCCCATCCATTTCTATGATCCACAAATCTTAAATTAAGTTGATTAATTTCTATAGGGGAAGAGTAGTCCAGGCATATGATATCAGTTTCAGGACTGGTACCTTTTTTATCTATATTTTGATTATATGGGTCAGTAATCAATGTTTTCTTTTGCATTTTCTTAAGATGTGATAATTATATCAAGCTTAGAGTTTAGCAGAATAAAATCAATACATTCTATAAACTTTCTACAGTAATTTTTCTACACTATAAAGAGAAATCATTTCTTCCAGTGCATTCCTTTAGAAAAACAGTATCTCTCAAGGGTATTTTCATTACTGTATAAAAATACACAATGTTTGTTTTACAAACTCTCCATATCCTGAGGTAAATCTAAATCTAGTAAAGTTGTTGAGCTATGAGAAAAGCTATATCAATCTTCTGACATAGATACAATGCAAAAATATTGAATATTCCTTCTAGGTTTAAAATTTACATCAACATCCTTTTATCTCACAGAGATATTTAAACTGTTATATATTGTCAGTTTGCATACAAATCAGTCCCGTAACAGACATATAACAAACACCATACAAGATGCCTGTGAGTTGTAAACATATAGATATATAAAGCATTATAATTTGAATTTTCTTTCAGAATTTAATCTGTAGACCCCAAAATTTTCTGGTTTCTAGATCTGCCACTAGAAAAGTGAAGATTTGCCAGTCCATGTGTTGGAGCTGTGATGGAATGCTGTGCTCATCACACAAGAATAGCAGGCTACCATACTTATTCTCTGCCCTATACTATTAATCAAAAAAGTGAGATGAGGCAGCTTTAGGTGTTACGTTTCACAGCAGAAAAATTGCTCAAAGCATTCAAATAAAAGGTACTCTCTTGACTTGTTCTTTCATTGGACCATACCCTGATGTTACTTGAGACTTTATTCTGTAAGCTGATATATTCATTTAGATGGCTAGTCACACTGAAAAAAGCCACTAGGATTGTAGAAACTTAATAGTCTGTACCCCAATGTGATATTGTTAAGGCTCAAATGGTGATTTTAATGGTTTGCTTATGAAAGGTACAATTTTAAATACAAGTTCTAGTTAAATGAATGTCAAATGGAATCTTGTTTGAATTAGCAGTCAGTAGAGATACAGTAAGTACTTTAGGTAGAAGTATAATTAAAAGATAAAAAAAATATTGTATTATATTTCAAAAATTTTGTCATTGAACAAATGCCATTTATAAATAATTTCTGTAGTGTTGAATGTATATCATATCTCTTTTTACTCAATATAAAGGAAGCAATCTCTGGTAATGCAAGTAATATTATGCCAGCTGTTGATTTAAAAGGTCTGCAAGGTATAGTGAGCCAGCTCTCCCTTTGCTGCAATAATAATTTTGAAGCTAACCAAAACAACGTTCCTTTTAAAACTCGCTCTTACTGTGCTACTATTGTATGTTTGGCGGGGAGGCATTTAAACTGAAAAGAGCGAGCTTGTCAACACTCGCATATCCTCAGTCCTGAGATAGACTTCAACTAATAAATCCAAATTTAAAACAAACAAACAAATAAACCCACACAAACCAACCAACAAACAACCCCCCTTAACAAACATTTAAATACTTCAGTTAAAATTATGAGGACTTTAGGCACTTCAGTATCAACTTGCAGTCCTGAAAACCTTGATCAGTGGTTCCTTAGTCTGGATTTCTGATCACTCAGGCTGATTCAGCTGGATGAGTTTTTAGACTCAGCTGACCCTAAGCAGACATAAAGCTGTGGAGGAAAAAAAATAATCACCACCATCCCCCTATCTACTACTGCAAAAAGTTGTTTTTCAGAACCAGTACTTTGCTCTCAGTGCATACCTTCTTTACCAGGTAGAATAGTCTTTCATTATAGACACAGAACCTGGCATTTCTCATACTGTGGTAAATGACGGTCATTTAGTACTGTAAGACTCAACTTTGTACCATAACCTAACCATGATAGGTACTGTCTAATATAAGTGCATAGCATAGCACATTTCCCACCCAAACCCTCATATGTACATGAACTTAATTGGAATTTCTTTTACACATGCATTTGAAACACTGTGCTCAAATTTTCTGGAACTCCAGCTGTTTTGCACGTACCATGTTTCACTTCATGATTCCCACCTCTCCTTTTCACTTATTTGCTTAGCCTAATGTTCATAGAACCATAGAATGGTTTGGGTTGGAAGGGACCTTTAAAGACCATCTAGTTCCAACCCCCCTGCCACGGGCAGGGACACCTTCCACTAGACCAGGTTGCTCCAAGCCCCATCCAACCTGGCCTTGAACACTGCCAGGGATGGGGTATCCACAACTTCTCTGGGCAACCTCTTCCACTGTCTCACCACCCTCACTGTAAAAACTTTCATCCTTAACGTCCAAACTAAATCTTCCCTCTTCCAGTTTAAAACCACTGCCCCTTGTCCTGTCACCATGGCCTTGGTAAAAAAGTCTCTCTCCATCTTTCTTGTAAGACTCCTTTGTATATTGAAAGGCCTCAATAAGGTCTCCTCAGAGCCTTCTCTCCTCCAGACTGAACAATCCCAAGTCTCTCAGCCTTTCTTCAGAGGAGAGGTGTTCCAGCCTTCTGATCATTTTTGTGGCCCACATTTGGACCCACCCGAAGAGGTCCATGTCTTTCTTGTACTGGCAATCCCAGAGAGGGATGCAGTACTCCAGGTGGGGTCTCCTGAGAAGGGAGGAGAGGGGGAGAATCACCTCCCTTGACCTGCTGTTAGCCACACTTCTTTTTATGCAGCCCAGGATAAAATTGGTTTTCTGGACTGCCAGCACACATTGCCAGCTCATATCCAGGACAACGTGGCCTTTTTGTACTTCATGAGGTTCATATTGGCCCACTTCTTCAGCCTGTAAAGGTCGCTCTGGATGGCATCCCTTCCCTCAAGCATATCATATACCATTCTTTCCCTGTTTCTTTAACAGCCTGCATAAACATGCCCAAGAAATTAGTTAGTTCTCATTTTAGTCAAACAGGCACTTCCTCTGGTTCCTGGTGTAAAAGAGAAGTGCAAAGGAAGGGGACATTCCTGATGTTTCCATAAGCACACACAGTCTTTTAATTTGGAGGATAGCTACTGCTTGATTGAAGGTGTGAGAAACACCTTCTATCCAAGACAATGTTGTTTTTTCCTTCAAAAAGAAAATGTGTTTCTCTTATTTGAGGGGAACATCAAATCTTTCACAAAGATAGAATTTCCTGGTACTTAACATCTGCATGACTGGACCATGGGCACTGAATCAGTCTGCTTTTCAATATAGCCTGAGATTAAAAGAGTATTTGGAATTGAAGTTATTATTTATTAGTATCATATTGTTTCTTCAGGGTAAGTTGTTGATTCAGATCCCAGTATAAAGTTGAGCATTGCTAGGAAAGATACAACTTTGATGAAGTGACATGGTAAAGAAAAAAATTATGGTTTACATCCCTTACATATTAAGTAATCTGCAGTTTCGAGCAGCTCTATCTGAAGCAGAGGACTTAGGTCATAGAAACTTTAATCTGTTTCTGCATTCTGTTAATACATAGTCTCAGTTGTGAGTACATCTCAGCTTCTTGTTTAGTAATTTAGTCTATCCTGGGATTTGTGTAAGGCAATAGGGAACAAAATAAAGAACTAGAATAAGATACAAAGTAAGGCCTTCCTTCCCAAACACATCTGCTGGCAAATATCTTCTTTCAGTAGCACCAGTGACCAGCTGGATGAGCAATGCTCTTGATGTACTTTACAGTTCTGAGACTGCAGAGTTAAGTAAATCCAGAGGAAAATCACAGGAGCATTGATATAATCCAAAGAAAATTAATTGGCAATGCTAACTATGAAATTTAAAAAAAAAAAAAAAAGAAAAAAGAGGGAGACAGGAGGGGAACTTAGGGATGGGGAACAACATAAGAAGTAGAAGAATTGCCATTTGATCTCCTTCTCTTTTTCTGGTAAAATGATTATAACATCATTATGGTATAGGGACTTAATGAGTGTTTGTAAAATGTATTCTTATGAAGGGCACTACCTTAGGGGCAAAGTAGCATTTAGTATGCATGTATCACATCTACTCTTATCCCAACCTTTTGCAAGAGAATATCAGGAAAAGATTAAATAAGTATCAAATCCAAGAAGAGTTGTATATAATGAAAGCAACATGCCTCTCATATTCTGAAATTCTGAAGAGACAAACCATTTCCTGGAGTACACAATAATACTTCTTGAGGATTAAATTTATCAAAATCTCATTGTCCTATACTCCAAGACCCAAGACAAAACAATTGTATTTTAATCTCTTTCAAAAAACCAGATCTCAGTCTGCTAAAGATACTGTACTCAAAAATTAAAGTGTGACATATTAATTTAAAGGTTGGGAGAACCTAAGGATAAGAATATACATATGACAGGTGTTCTAATTATTCTTCTTGGGGGGTGGTGGTGTTTATTTGTTTCTCTCTGGGGTTTTATGATTGGGTTTGGGGTTGGTTTGGGTTGGTTTGGGTTGGTTACAAGGTTCATGTCTAGCTGGAAAGGACTAGGAAGACATCTGCTTTTTGTCCAAAGGACATATAAGGAAACTTTATAGGAATTAACTAATGGAATGATATGGCTTGAAGAGGGATTGGATATGAAACAGTTATGAACTTTCAATTAATATTGGAACAGCTGATCTCACAACCCTTCACACAGCACAGAACTCACATAACCTGAATCACAATCTTGGGCATTCCCGGATTTCCTCTGAGACTTCATGCAATCCTTTCGCCAATGCACCTACCTGAACGCAGGAGCTTTAGGTTGGTAGATTTTAAAAGGTTTCTGAGCTGTTCTGATTCAGGACCAGCCAGTCTTACTTAACATATTCTGATATATGTAATGAAATTCCTTGCCACAAAACGCATTCAGAGAGAAAAGAGATTGTATCAGATATGAGCTAATCCACAATTTAATAATCTTCTCCACTTCTCCTCCTCAGTATACAAATGGAAAGTTGGGTGTATTTCTGAAGATACTATCACCTACAGTACTGTCTGAAACGTGACAAGTTAGTGAAATACAAAAGAACACTTTTCATAGAATCATAGAATGGTTTGGGTTGGAAGGGACCTTAAAGACCATCTAGTTCCAAGCCCCCTGCCACGGACAGGGACACCTTCCACTAGACCAGGTTGCTCAAATCCCCATCCAACCTGGCCTTGAACACTTTTAACAGCTTTTTAAATGAACACTTTTAACAGCTTTTTAAATGAACACTTTTAAATGGCATTTTTCATTATTGTTTTTGGTGTATTGCTATTAGACAGGAGATTCTGAAAGCATATTTACAAACTTTTAATCAGCCTTTAGTTGACTAATAACTGTTAAAAATAAGTGTTGAACACCACTCTTTGGTCTATATATAAGAAATAATACATGTGAAATAGACATCACTCTGCTTGCAGAACACAAGCTCCCAGGATCTTGCACAAGTCCTGCGCAGAGCAATTCATTAAATCTTATGTGATGTAGTAAGTAAGCATGACAATTCTTGCAGAAGTTACTCGGTGTCTTCTTTGTCTTATATGTGCAAACAAATTTCTCACTGCAATAGATGAAATGTGCTAATGAATAATTGATCTGAAGGGCATGAACATCCTTCATACTCATGATGACAAGACTTTTCAGCCGTACAGTCCATTCTCCGGTAAAACAAAGGAGAAAACTGTGAATATCCAGCCCAGAAAACAAAAAAGAATGAGGCATGCTATCTTACCAGACAAGTAATCATACAAATGACTATGAAATAACAAATCAAACTGAGACATGACAAGAAAAAGATCAAGAATACAAAAGAACATGTCTGTAAGGGAACAAGCATCAGATAGGTAAATACAGCCTTAGAAAAATTGCTGAGAACTGAAAAGGTCAATAAGGCCAGATACAATAAGGGGCTTATGAAGTTGAAAACTAGAAAAAAAGGTGGGCTGGAACAAATTTCGCCTTTAGTTTCAGACGGTCAACTGCTGATCAATAAAGCCAGTCGTAACAAAAGTTATGTTTGGTGTGAAGTTTCTGAAAGTAAGTTATGGACACCTCTTTATTGCACTGCTGTATGAAATCCTTCTACAAGTCTTGCCTTACAGTCCTGCTCCTCTTATTCAGACTGTCTCTGGCAGTTTCAACATTAATTTTCATCCCGAAATTGAATTTTGTAATTACTTTGCATTGTGTCCACTTTTATTGCACTTTTCAATGCTTGGCAGCTTTCCTGAGACTATATTTGTCCACCTGTTACCTGTTCCGCTGCTGAAATGTTTTACTTGTATATTTTTCTTGATCTCCTGAGTGTCACCTCCTGATTTAGATTTGTTATTTCATACTGAGTTATTTGATTTCTTGTCCGCTAAAATTTGTTTTATTCCAGTGGGGTTGTGACTGGTGTAAGTGAATTTTTAACTTCCCCTGGAATGAATTGTCCTTCAATTCATAGATTATAGTTTAGAAGTTTAAAATAAAAGGGAATATTTATAAAGCATCTGCTACTTGCAAAGTGTAGCACTTGTGTTGAAAAGGAAGACTGTTTTAACCTTTATGTGCGATCATATCCCATAAGTTTCCCGTCATCTGTCATTTGAGATCTTGTGCCTGTTTTCCAAAGCTGTATTGTATAAAAGCTGAAAAGATGAGTTAGTCTATGTTTCTAATAAAAAAATGAAAGTTCTGGGTTGTCACACATGGTTGCTGCAATCACATGTGCTCATATGGGAGAAACATAAGGAAAATAAACCAATAGAACCTCAAAACTCAGTAACTCTTATAAAAAAAATCACTAAATAAAAGAATTTATTGAAAAGTATAGAGAAAAAAAGTCTATTATTTTTTCTATGTCCCCTTCTCTAACTTTTGTATAAAATGTGTAAATATAATATAAACCTTAGATCTATGGAAGCTGTACCCTGTATTCTGTTTGTGGGGTCAGTTCAATTTTAAACAGGCAGGTATTTCTGAAAGATATTTCCAAGTTGGTAAAAGAATAAGAATTGCTCACCAGAATAAATCATTTGCTGGACTAAGCCCTTCTTTTTGAGAAGCCATTTTGATTATGCTGTGTTTGTATGTTAACTTGCTTGCTTTTAGGGGTGAAAAT
Source organism: Harpia harpyja (assembly GCF_026419915.1). NCBI lineage: Eukaryota > Metazoa > Chordata > Aves > Accipitriformes > Accipitridae > Harpia > Harpia harpyja. Next base: position 2,603,949 of record NC_068943.1, read on the forward strand.
AAGGGCAATCACTGCAGGGTATTTCAGTGTTGTCAGTGTTTAGCGAAGTCCTAAGTGACATACACCTGTATGATCAAGTGAAGGTAGTGTTCTGGCTTTCCTCCTGCACTCTGAGCCAACTCTGCCGTGCAAAGACAGTTGCCTGACTTCCATGCAGCAGTACCTGCAACGTTTTGTAACTTACTGTGTAGGACAATGGGTGGAATGAGTGGCAACTCTCAATACCGAGCTGTGTATATGTGCTCCAAAATGTCCAGGGGCTAAGTGGGGGTTTCCTTTCCCACTTATTTCCTATTGTATACAGAGGCTCTGTTTTCATTCTGTTTATGCAGGCAGCTGCAGGAAGGAGAGGAGACTTCAGTGTCTTGCCAGTAAGGAAGTTACAGGACCTGGATGAGAAAGCAAGGGGTCAAGTGCAAACAAAGGGACCTCCAAGTATCGGGACTGAATGGCTGGAAAGGCTTGGGAGTTCAGCAAGGGTAATGACATCTGCAGGGAAAAGAGCTCCAATGGTCCTTCTGCCCAACTCATAGTCTTTTATTGAGAGCCTGAGATTATCCAGAGAAGGAGGCTAGTAAAAAACGTTATCACTATCACGATTTTTGATTGCAGGGTGTCGCTCAGTATGTATTGCCTCTAGCATAATTAAAGCTGACTTCTCCAGAGTCTGAGTGGCCCTACCCACAAGGAAGGGAGAGCTGCATAAAAAGAATAAGAGTATTGATTTCTGAAGATTATTTAAATGTCGTACAGATATAAATATTACCTCTTGCTTCAAATTGTATATAATTAATACGGTTATGTCAGCCCTGGTGAGTGTGGAGGTTTAATACATAGTTCAGGTGTAAAAAACACCTCAGCAATCCTCATGAACACCTTCCTTTGCCAATGATTTATATAATTTGCCCAAGGCTTACTCAAATGCTTCTTCCAATTGAAAAAAATAAATGCTTAGAATTGAAAAGTCTCCATGTTATTAAAAAAAGTTGTTTAAATCCAGTCTTGACTGCTCACTTAGGGATAGGATTATGAAAGCAACAGATTTTCTATTAAAATATTTATAGAATGAACTAGTAGCTTTCTTAGAGGAAGTTCCCTATTTATTCTGTTTGGGAATGGTAACAAGTGGGCTTGAAGGAACACTTAACCTTTAAAATAAGGAAATTAAAATTCTTTACCACATGCTGCTAAATGCTAAAGCTGAAGTTTCCTGTCTTAGTTCATGTAATAATAATGCCATGCAGAATATTTGTCAAACTCCAAAGTTATTTTTCCATAATACACATTCACCCACCCTGAAGAGACACCTTAAATGATGTCTGCTCCCTCTACTAATGACAAAGAAACAAACATTCTAGTACAAAATATTGGAAAAGGATGAACTGCATTTCAAACACAATTCCTTTTGCAAAAGGAGAAACACTTAAGTAATTTGTCACGCATTTTTGCGTGCTTGTCTCATCAGAATGCACATGAACAGACTCCTTAATGAGCCACATTTGTTTTATTTAGATATTGTTTGTGCAGCGCTTTGAACATGTAAAGTGCTACGTAAGTGGTCAGTATTATACAGCCCAATCCTCAGTCATTAATCAACTAGAAGTCCCAATAGACTCTGTTATTATTTGATTCCTGATGTAGCCTTTTTTCATAAAAGATAAGAAGAAATAATTTCAAAATTATATCTCATATAATACTGTGACTTAGGTCTATTAAATTGTAACCATAGTAGAGGGAAGCAGAATATCAGACTAAACTCCTCTTTGTCAAAAAGAATGGGAAAATAAGAGGAAGAAGGACTTGGTGTGAGGCGCATTACAGTTATGATTAAGAATCCAGAGTACACATACAGGTCACAAGTTCAAATTCAGTCCAGATCACTAATGGCTGAAAATCATTACCAGCTGAAATTTATTTACTTGCCCATATGAAAATACATTATTGTTCTTAGCTTATAGAGAAGACAGATCTGTATATATGACATTGGCATCATATTAGGTAGTACTTACCTTTTGGAAATGACCTCAAGACTCTGATCTTTAGCGCAAAGCACTCCTGTTCCAAAGCAACATAAATTAAGTTCTGAATTAGAGCCTTGTAGCTGAAGCTAGTGCACAGTCTTGGAGGTTAAAGACCAGACAATGAGAAATGCATTATTAAATGTCAGGGGAAAATAAATTAAAAATACTACACCTTTGTTACTACTTTGTTACTCCTATAAGCAAGGGAAGTAGCTACAGTACCATTCCTGACATCCGTATTGCTCTTATTTAAACCATTGGTAAACATGCCACAATCAGAAAAGGAGGAATGGCAAAAAAACCCCAAACAAACAAACCAAACCAACCAACCAAACAAACAAACAAAAAAGACTGCTCTTGAAGAAAAGATTAAAATAGTAGATGAGATTCTTTTGCAGTATCTAACAAAATGTACAGTGTCTCACTTTCTGAAATCTCACAAAATTTGTCTTCCATAGGTCAGTCATTGTGGATGTTTAGCATCAGTTCCTTATGATGAACGTTCCTGTGTTCATTACAGAGAGAGACTTAGGAAGTTCTTATGCTGGATCCTTGTGAAGACACAAGCTTGAGAAACTGTTTCCAAGCATTGAACAGGGATTAAAACAAACTGAAAGAATGAGTAGCAATAAATCAGCAATATTATGTGTTAGTCAAGATTTTTAAATGAGCTTTATAAAACCATGGAAGTTTCAATTATGTATGTAATTTACTAGTTAAGTTCTATGTAATTAACTACTTAAGTACTACTAAAGTTCATCTCATGGTCTGAGGAAAGAAAAGTTGTTCAGACATCTGTGTGGACCTGTACTCCTCAATGCACTTGCATCTGATGCAGTGAACAGAGAGAACGGTGAAATAACAAGGTTTGTTGATATTACAGAGTCACAGAAAAATTAAATTTGACTGAAAAGAGCTGCATGAGTATTTCATAAAATTCAGAGATTAGCTGTTTGAATGAAATTCAATGTGAAATAATACACAGAGTAAAACAAACATAACTGTATAAAGACAAAAGTAAACTCTGAATTAAATATCAGTCAAAACAATTATGGTGAATAAGTCCTTTAAAATTTCAGTGTTCAGCACCGATAGAAAAAACCATTCAGAATTATTAGAAGAGATGAAAAAAAGAAGCAGAAAACATCACTTGGCTACTGCATAAATATTTTGAACTTGAGCATTTTTTATCTTCTGATGATAATAATTGGCAGAGTATAATGGGGAAAGATATAAAGAAAAATAACAAAGGTAAGCAAAGTTTTTAAACTTCTGTACAAGGACAAAGTCAATCAACCAGGAGCTTAAAATGTGAAAAATATGTGGAAGATACAACATAGCTTTATATCATAATTAATGAGATGTAGAAAAAAATGAAACACTTCACTGTTTTCCACAATTCACTGTTTTCTGCAATAAATGAATTAAGGGTCATCAAATGAAATAATCAGGTACTAGTTTAAAGCAAACAGAATAAAACATATTTTCATGTAACATATAATTAAATTGTCGCACTTACTGCTCAGAATATTGTACATGTTTAACAGTTGAGGTGGGTTAAAAAAGTAATTAGACTAACTCATAAGCAAAAAGTGTATCAAAAGCTATTAACCACAAAGATACAATTTCTTGTCAGGAATTCTGTACCACAGGCTGATGAAAGCTAGAACTTACCCAAGAAATTGTCTTAATATAGACTTATCCTCCTATAAGGAATTCATAGGCTTGATTCCAGGTGGAAAAAAAACTCAGGTTAAGAATAAAGTTTATAACATTTCTGTACAATGGTGTAGTAGTTCAGAATGAAACAAAATGGAAGAGAAAGGAGCTTGCTTTACTCTAGATTAAGGAATAAGGTTTTGAGGTTTGAGGTTTTTTCTGGCTTACCTGAAATAAGCATCTTTTTGACAGTAATATATGTAAAAACCTCACAGCTTTACTTCAAAATAAATTTCATATCAGTCTTGGGACTATTTGATGAAAGATAAGCTTAAAAGGGCTGATACTTTGCTACAAGGTGCCAAAATGCAAATGCAAATCAAATGTAGCTGGAGTAAGATCAAGGTTCAGGTAGGAATCTCAGCTCAGTGATTCCACAGCACGTGGAGAAGAAAGACTACAAGACCCCATTTTCAGAAGTGCACACTATCAACAACCACTTGACTTCTCTTGACATCTGTATTTACCCCATGACTCAAGCATATCAGCAGATATCACGGAAAAAATGAATTTAAAATATTCCCATTTTTATTTATGAAAGGTGATGCTCGAGCTCCTTTCTTCCCAATTTATATCATATAAGAATCTAAACTTGCTTCTCTTTTTCCCTGGAGCTATTTGTAGATGCCAGTCCTCAAATTGCACTCGTAGCTGTGCTTCAGTGGTTTTAAAAACTGTTACTTTCATCTGTTGCCATTTCACATGGTCAGTCCTCAATGGGAGATTATTTTATACTCCATTACCTTCAAGTTGAACTTTGACTGAAGTATAGCTGTTATGAAGCCCTACTCAAAGTCACAAATTTTCCTATCATTTAAAAGAACTGAATGCGTTTTTACCTCCTTGGTTCTTTCTCTGGTTCTGCTTGTTTATATGAACTTAGACTCACAATCCATAATGACATTCCAGTTAAAATGAAAAAGTATTTTTTTTTTTTTTAGGTTGGGTTCAGTTGAACTACTTCTGGAGCTACTTCAGATAACAGTATGACCTAACAATTTCTGCTTGATTTTAAGAGTTATTTTAAAGTAAGTTTATCTGATTAAAATTGTTTAATGCCACCACGATTTGGGCTCCTAGCCTGGCAATTTAACGAGTCATAAAACGTCCTGTTGTTTGGTGACATGCTGCAGAATGATGCCACCTTTTTTCACAGAGATGCTCTACTGAATTTGAACTAAAAAACCCATAGGCAGTAGGGAGAAAAAGGTGTGTTTTAAAAGGCTGACTTACTGACAGGCTTTTTAAAAGTCATTTATACTTTGAAGCCTGGAGAGTCTTAGCAAAGTAGAATCCAAATAGTCTTGAAGATCAGAGCTAGGATATTTAAATGCTATTTCACCATAACACTAGGTCTTTGAGCTAACTTAAATAAAAAATAGACAGAAAAGCAGCCAGAGAAGGTCAGTATTTCCTTCCATTTCCAGATAGCACTTTTGCACTAGGTTCATACATCTCTTGTCCTTTCCAAAGTACCAAAAAGATAGAAGTCTCAGCTTATTTTAGCTAAAAAGGAAGAAGCTTTGGAGATATTCTCAGCATAAAAAGAAGGAAAGTATCTGTGCAAACCAATTTTTCATACCACCCACCATCACCAAAATTGCAAGGCTGCAGCCTTTAGATAAATGCTGCAGCCAGAGAATACAAGTAGCTGATTCTTTTTTTTTTCCTGTGGGTTTCCTACCTGCATATTTCCTTTCTTTACTGATGTTATCTTGGATGGCTGATGTTCTGAAGTGTTTTTTCCGTACTCTATAGAGGTCAAGGTGCAGATCTATAGATATCCCTTTGGATAATATAAAAAAAAAGTCCTAATACAGAATACAGATGGGCATCAAACCCAACAACCCTTAGACTCTCTCTCTGTGTGCTCGTTTTACTCGGTTTTCAAGTGTAATGTTCTCAGTCATGTTCTCTGAACTGGGCCAGAAATCTTCAGGCAAATAGTAAACTTATCAAACATACCCTTTCAGTTATCTTAGAAAATGGAAGGTAGATTCAACAGGTGGATCTTCCTGGGGAGACAGAGGGGAGGGAAGTCATAAAATTGCCTATTTTAGGGCATGTGTTTGCATCAGTATTAAGAATGACTTATTAATTTAAAGGAACTGTTAGTGAAGAGTTGGGATACTTGTTTGCACTTATTTCTCCATAAAATCAAAGAATTAAACACCATCAAATGGAAAATATGAGAAAGTCCAGCCCCAGAACATAGTGTCTGGGTGATTTCATATTATCACCTTCTTCTGTGACATAAAAGAGAAGCAAAAAGGACTTGAATCTAGACCAACCACATTCTGGACTGGTAATCTGAACTATCTGGTGAAGGACAAAAGAAATACCACTGCTAGTTTTCTGAATATAGCCCTTCTAGCTTGCGAAAAAAATGCTGGGGGAAAAAAAAATCTATATATATTTCTATAAAAAACAAATATTTTCTTGATACTGTTGAGAAAAAATGTAGAGATGACAGAACTTTTGATCTAAAACCAATATTTTTGTGTGATTTTCTTCTGTTGGCTGCAGGACTAGAACCAAAATGAGATTAAAACCAATCATTCAGGCTTACTTATCACCCACTATTCCCTGGAGCTGTATGAATGACTGGCACTGTGCTTTCATCCCCAGGACCACCACATCAATCACATAAGAAAACATGCTGGTCAGCAGTGCATATGATCATCATATATTCAATGCCGTTTTCTTTTTTCAATTAAAAATACCTCCAAATCAACAAAAGAATCACATTTCTTTCTCATAAATCCTCACCATGTTTTCCTATCATATTCGTGGAGCACATTTCAGTTTCTGTTAAACAGATGCAGTTCTATCTGAATCAAATTGCATCAGCATTGTATGATACACTGAGTAAATTGTCAAGAACAAGTGTGGCTGTGTTTAGTCCGTGCTTAGGTAGGACTTTGTGACCCCAGCTTTACTTGCATGCCACCCAGGCAGGACCTCCAGGGGAGCTGACCATCTTTCTATACATGTCTGCAGGTATCCAAACCTTGCGGTGCTGTACTAATGGCATATTATGCCTCTGGGTAGGCTTGGCGCTTCTGCGTGCTCCAGAAAATTCATATTTACTCCCTGGGATCATAGGAAAGATAACTGAGGATAACCAAAAATTACAGTACTGATGTACTCAATAGGCTAGGAAGATAATCTTGGAAGTAGAACGCGCATAGTACAACAATTCCTTTTCTTTTACTATCATCAAATAAGGTCTTGGTTAACAGTGATAAATTCAGATTGCTGTGCATTTTATGAAAACAAAAAACCCCCTCCAAATCTCGTACATTAAACAGTGAAAATCTGGTATTCTAGATATGACGATTGTTGAGACTCAAATGGTTGTGAGAGGTTAATACAACTAATGCAGCATTTCCAGAGAAGATGAATGTGAGGTTTGTTGAAGTGGAAGATTAAGTTGCTTTTCCTTTTGATATTATTGTTTCAAAAAAAAATGTGCTTTGTTACCTGCTGCATTAAAGCTTTTAGATACGTGACACTGAAACACTTAGGAGCTAATACACTAACAGTATTCTCCTTGCAAATCACAGCACACACAGAGGACTTGACTTATATATCAACCTGGCAGCTGTCTTTCCATTTGCTATTTAATGAACCCAGCAGATTCATTTATAATTTTTTCATCCTAATTTTATTATGTGAGCTTGCAAAGGCCACACAGAACACTGCCTGCAAGAAAAGGTGAATGGGGCATTTAAAAGCCACACACAGTTGTGTTCAAAAGATCAGCTCTTAGACAGTATTCAGAATTTTTGTGTGTATGAATCAAGTCACTCCAAAGGAGCCTGAGAAAGAAAAAAATATTTTCTTCTAGCAAAGATTTAATTCAACACTATTCACTGTCCTTGTTAATCAAGAAAACTTACAGCATAGAACTATGTTGTTATCTGTTATGAAAAAGTTTTTAAAGTACTCCATTAAAATTTTATATTACTCTTTTTTTACTTACTTAATACATTTTTGCATAACTTTGGATATGGTCAGTACCACCATTCATTTGCTCAGGATTCAGTGTAGAATTAGTTTTACTTTAAACCTATTAGGATGCACGAATGAAACAGCTCCGTACAAGAGAAATTACAATGACAACTACCACAGATCTTGGTGGTATAAGTCACTTACGAAAGGAGAAGCTGAACCTGATCTGCAGCTTAGAGTCATGCACCTTTTGAAAAAAAGAATGCTCAATACTGTACTTTTGTAAAACTAACCATAGATGCTACTTGATGTAAGGATTCTTGACTGTAAAGGGAGGCCCATCGCCATCATGCCTTCATTTTTGCCATGATGAATGTTTTAAGTACAGAATTTTTTCCCTGCCAGATCCCAAAGAATGAATTAGGTAGGTTACCATTCAGCCTAGGTCTTTCCAGTTCCCTTCTCAGACATCTCCTCACTACATCTAACACTGGCATGGACAAAACAGCCTCAACTTGGGGAATTTTACTTCATTTAATTTATTGTCAATTAATGCCAACTTCTTATCGTTGATTTGGGTATGGGGGGGGGCGACCGAGAAAAAAATATACTTGTCTTTCTCCCCCCTTCCTAGTCTCAATTTCTCTCATGTTTGACATGGGCTACACCCAGTCTATCCTAATTCATTTGGTGAAGCAACAGGGAGCAGAGGAAGCTGGGTATATATTGCTTTTTATCTGCCACTCCATGCTCCTCAGTGGTTCTCTCCACTGCTTTGGGCTTCTTCATTTTCCACTGCTCTGGCATGGGTTGCCCAGAGGCCACAGTGCCTTGGGGGTGTCCCTGCCCCGGGGTGGGTCACCCACAGCTGCAGTCCTTCAGGGTTGTCTCTGTCACAGCATGGGTCACCCATGGCCACAGTCCCTCAGCAGTGTCTCTGCCTTAACTTGGGTCCTCCACGGGCTGAAGTCCCTTAGGAGTGTTCCTGACATGGGTCACCCACAGACAACGTCCCTCAGAGCTGTCCCTAACCCAGCGTGGGTCACCTCTTTCCAAGACAGTATCTCCAGCCATGCCCTTAGCTGTCTCCTCATCAGCATCTTTTCTGCCGTGTCTTTCCAAGAGCATCTCCCTCCGCGTGTCTCCAGCAGCATCCAGAGCATCGCCAGCCCCTCGGGTCTGCTGCTCTTCCCTAAAAATGTGTGAGCTGGGGTGCCAGGGGGGTCCGCTGTCAGGCTGCAGTTTTGACAGGCGATGGGCTGCTCACACCAGTGTCAGACTGGATTGGAATCAGCGCAGGGCATTTCATGGCTTCCTCCGTATAGGTCACCTCTACAGCCCCTTGCTTCCAAAACCCTGCCTGTGTACTCGATACAGTCACAATGGCTCTGGGTACGACTCTGCATACTAGTCACATCAAAATTACATGCTGTAGCACCCATCGAGACAGTACAAAAGTCACTTTACGTTGCTAAGTCGGCTGGCTTATTTTCCATCCTATAAAATGGAGATACTGGTGTTTTCAAATCTTCCAGATATCTTTTGGAGCTCACTATTCAACTAGCTGTCATATACTCAGATGGCAATCATACGAAACTAGGACAGACTTCTGACTTCTCCTTCTGCAGGTAGCTTTAGCTGTCAATCAATCAAAGCTAATCACATTAATGAAATTCATAAATAAAGCTAAAGCAGAATGAAGAACAAACACCTTCTAGCAAAAACAATAAATAATATTTCAAAAGCTATTATAAAAAATACAAGCTGAGAAAAACAAAGAGAAATTTAGCTTGGAAAAGTCAGGCTAATGCATCTAAGAAAAGCAAATCTGAAATGCTGGCATTTAACATGACATACCTTTGAGAAGCCGTAACATTTGCAAGAGGCCATGGACTGATGATGGAACTGAACATAAGGGTAAAGCATCCTGAATCAGAGACTTAACAGTCACCTTTTTACACTCTGACGCAAGGTGAGCACTATGCTGCAAAAAAGATACAGCTGAATTTGAACGGTGCAAGCCACTCTGAAGACTGCTGAATAGGAGCCATTGTCAGAGTGCTGCAAGGGTTGATGCAGAAAGAAAGGAATACAAAACTCAAAAATTTTCTATGAAGAGGGATTAGGGTAAGATGGGATACATGTGCTCATTTATTTGTTTATTTTAAAGAGAATTTAAGCTGTGGAAGAAGTTCTGCAAGAAAAATAATAGAAATCTTTTTCCTGGATTATGCCTTTAAAAAATAGTGTGGAGAAACATTACATTTACAATACAAATGTTTTCTGATTGGTAATTGACAGATAACTGGTTGCTCAAATGCCAACATAAGTACTTGTATCTAAATTTCTTTGACTCTATTTTCATATTTCTCTTCTCTGCCAACATCTAAGCTTCAAAAAAAGGAACTTTAAGAAAAAGAATCCAAGAAATCTCTTCATATGTTTTCATCACCTTATAATGCGAATACACTGTAGCAGACTGCTTATGCAAAAACACAGAAAAGCAATCAATACTAAGGAGCACTTAAGTGTAAGGGTTTGCTTAGTAAAAAAATCCAAGTGAAATTTTAGGCAGGTACAGGAGTTATTATACTCCGTGGGCCAAACCCCAAGGACTCTGTGGCACTATTTTAGCTGATCACTGTGTGGTTGGCCTCAGCCTCCCCGGCGTGGAATTGCCTTAGAACAGCACAAAGGCTAGTGCTGACAGCAAAGGAACGTTGAAACAGAAGCAGCATGAAAAATATCAGTCCCTCCCAGTTCGGCAAATATTAGCAGTAAATCTTTAACTGAAATGGACTTCTGCCAAGATGTCTTAGCTGAAACCAATACTTGAAAATGTAATTTTAATACTGCATTACACTCAGGAATCTGAAACAGTTTAGTGCAGGTGTACCGGTTGCTCCTTTTAGTGGTAACATTTCTCAATAACTGCCACATCATGATATCTGCAATAGCACAGTGCTTTCATGTTCCAGAGAGGAAACTATTCTGGTCTCTTCAGTGTCAGCATCGTCATTGTAGCCTTTTATTAAGCACAAATTACTGCACATCATCTACAAGGTATCTAACCTGACAACGGAGCGTTTTACAAAACCATGGCTACAGTCAAAGAATATCTAAGAAAAAGAGAGGAGGATGGCACCTGGATATTACTGAATTTCTTGCCTTCTCTGTGTGAGAATGCCACCGCCCTTTGGAGGCTTGAATGGATTGCAGCACTTACTGCTGTTAAAAATCTACTGAGGAAAAAAATGAAAAGAGCTGTTTTCACTTGGTCGGTACTTGCTAATTTACAAGTAATGTTATAAAGTTCTGAACTCCAGGGAAAGTGCAAATCTTGACACTTTGCCTGAGCCTCTGAATAAGTCACTAGTTTTGTAGTCTCTGCTTTCACCTTACTTGCCAAACACAATCTTGATAAAAGCTAGTCACTACTTCTTCCTTTTTTCTTTGATGCTGTCATAGATAAACATATGCAGAATGTTTGGAACCAGGTATTCTGGTAGTAAGTTGAAGACTGCAGTGTCAAGCATTAGTATTCTCCTGATAAAAATTCACAGTTGAAATCTTTTGTGTGTTCTTTAAAAGAGTATATAAAAGTCATTAAAGGTTATATATTTTGTGGAAAAAAAAGTGTGGAAGAGAATAAAGTTCAAACCAGGAGATATATTTTGAAATGTAACCATTGGCCCAGGTTCCATCCATCCCACACAGGCCTGAAGGGCCCTGGTGACAGGTATAAATCAATAGATTAAGTGTTCTGCACTTCTTTGTTCATCAGAAGGAAGTGTGGGTGTAGGGTGAGCCTTGCATATCATGAGGGTTTGATAGCCTATGCAATCTGAAAGCCTCCTCTATTCTGTGAATGCAACCAGAGTAATACTTACTCCTGTGCAAACAGGACTGATTAATCTTTAGCCCACACAGATTTGAGAAACAGGATAAAATGAGGAAAAGGGAGAAAATAAAGAAAAGGAAATTAAAAAAAGAAGTTCTTTCCACCCCGCCCTGTATGAAGAGTGAGAAAATGAAACTAAATTAGAGCGTTACTATTAGTTGTGATGCACAAACCAAAAGTCTGTGCATCACAACTAATAGTAACACTCTTACTAAAGCCCAAAAGGTACATTGCTCTTCACAGACAATTCCTGACAGTCATCTGAACTTTTAGTGACTTGCTTTCATGTGCCACCTGAGCAGCTCCTATAAGAGTCTCTATATGGACCGAATTGAAATTACTACTGCTACTGCTGACCCTAGCCAGCCCAGAACATCCAGACCATGCAGGACCTCTCTTAAGGCCCAAGGGGTAAGAGACAAGGGATGTGGAGGTTGGTGAGGTAGGTGTGATGTTGCCAAGGTGAATGAAAGGAGGAGAGTAGAGTCCCAGTTTTGGGAAATGGTCATTGGTAGGAGAATAGGAGACGCTAGTGAAAAAAAAAAAATGGTTGGGGATCCAGATTTGAGCAAATGAGAGTATGTGAAATAAAAGGAAGCAAGGAAAGGGGTTTAGGATCAGGATTCAGTTGAGGGACATGGAATTTGGTAGGAAATGCAGGAATTGGGAAGCTTGGATTTGGAGCTTAGAGAAGCATGATATGTGAAAGGATTCTGAGAAAGATGGAGTATAAGATTAGAGTCTGGGTTTTCGGTGGAATATTTTAAGAATTCCTCTTCATATCATATCATATCATATCATATCATATCATTCAGTAATAGTTGCAACTAAAACTTTTACATTTAATTAAATTGGACATTGGCCTAGTGACATGCATTGTGCATACACACACAGATTGTCATAGAGCTAAAAGTGGCTTCAGCCACTGCCATGGTCACCACTGGATGTGCTAAGTTCAGGAACTCTCCTCTTTGTTAAGGAACACAGTCCTTTCTGGGTTATTTTGAAGTGTTTTGTTTTGTTTTGTTTTCCTCTGTACTGCCAAACATGCATACGGATGAGAAATCTTTAGCCAATCCAAATTAGATTCAGTTTCAGGGATGTTACATATCTTGTCAAGTCTTCCAACATAGTTCTACAGGCCAATCTCACACAATCTAGAGACACAAAGTTTTGATGAAAGTGTTTGCTGAGCCTATAGACAAGGAGATAGAGAGGGGCCAACCCTGGCAACAACCTTCAAGTATGAAAGTTGTTATAATGTTTCTGTCCAGTGGCTTCTACATGTTCTACTTATGCACCAAAAGTGAAAATGCTGTCATCAGTAGTGACAGCTGATTTTGCTTGTCTTCTGGCAGCCTCTCCCATCAAAGATATAAACAGTGTCAGAACTAGAAAAGTTACATTGCAAGATGTTTTTTACATGGTTTGTTAAGAAGATCTTGTGTTGCTTAAATTTCTTGGATATGTCACAGAATCCGTGCAAGTAAAAAGCATGTACTGTGAGCCCCTTCCAGAAAACAAAAAAATACAAAAAATTGCCCCAAACCCCACCGAAATTTCTTCTTTTTATCAGTTACAAAAAGAGTTCTTTTGGATGGGAAATACCCTTGATATTTTTTTACTTGATAGACCATTCAAAAGTTCTGTGAGAAGTGAGAAATTTAATAGTGAAAGCAACAGCACTATTGATGGAATGTTCTTTTGTATAATGGAGTAAATTTGACTCTTGCCTGTTAGTTCAGATGGGACACCAAGCTGGTATTAGTTGTGGTTATTTGAAAGTTCCGACAGTTGATAGGAAGAAGCAAACAAGCCAGATTTCCCTAAGGTTCTCCAGCAACACTGATGTGATGTTGAATTGCTCATTCTGACCACTGAACTCAAACCATCTCTTATTACCAACAAAAAAATCTTGAAAACCTTGAGTGGAGATTCTGCTACTTATCTGGGTAACTTGCTCACCTGTTCTACACTGCCTTCCTAGTGAAGATATTTTTCTTAATATCTGTACTGGTCTTCCCAACATGAAATGTGTGAGCATTGCCCCTCGTTTTTGCCTGACGTTTGTCTGGGTCTGTCATCCTCATAACTACTCTTCATATGGTCATGGGTCCCCCTTAGCCCCTGCACCAAACTTAACTAGAACAATTTCCTTAAGCTCTCCTTGCTCCTGATGTGACCTTGGACTTGCTCCAGTTTCTCCAAATTCCTTTCAAACTGGAATCCCAAAAGTCAACAAAGTATTCCAGATGCAGCCTCCCCAGTACTGAGTGGGAGGACATAATAACTTCCTTCAATCTGCTGACCATGCTCCCCTTTCAACCCACTATGCATTTTGGCTTATTCATGAGGACAGAACACTAGTAGTTCATGTGTAAAACCTGGCTCTTTCTCAGCATGCCTGTTACTCAGCCAGTTGTTTCCTGTCTGTACAGATTCATGGGATTTCTTTTTTTTTTTTTTTTCACTTCAGTTACAGAACTTTGTAGTTCTCATTACTGAACGTCTCAAGGTTTCTGCTGGTTCCAGTCACAAAGTTTATCATGGTCCCACTGGACTGAATTTCTATCATTTGGCACAACAATAATTTCTCCTAACTTAGTACCATCTGAATATGTGCTGAGGGTGCAGTCCATTTCATAATCCAGATGAGAATTGAGAATAGTATCAGTCCAGCATTGACCTTCAAGCTATTTATTTGCAACTGGCTGCCAGCCAAATATCAAGCCACCAATTGTTACCCTTTTTAGCCTGTTGGTCCAGCCAACATTTAACTCATACAATAATCTGTTCATCCAGCCCATATTTTCTTAGTTTTCAGATAAGAATGCTGCAGGAGATGGTGACAAAAGCCCTGCTGAAGTCAACATGTATTACAGCCAGTGCTTTTCCCGCACCCACATAGCTATGTTTTCATCACAGAAAGCAATCAGTTCGGTCAAGAATGATTTGCCCAGATTGACTCCCTGTTTGCTATCTTACACTTAAGGTTTTTTGAAATTAATTAGAAGAGGATGTTCTCCATTATATTTCCAGGGACTGAAGTGAGGTGGACTAGAATTAGGTGTCCCTCTTGCCTTCATTAAAGACAGGCATAATGTTATTCATATTTCCAGGGACTGAAGTGAGGTGGACTAGAATTAGGTGTCCCTCTTGCCTTCATTAAAGACAGGCATAATGTTAATCTTCTTCCACTAGTCGAAGATGTCCTATCAACACCACAATTTTTCGCTGAGGATGGCCATGCAAGTGTCCCTGCAATCACATCAGTCAATTCTTTCAGCACCTTTTGGCAGGTTGCATCTGGCCTCAGAAATTTAAATACTTGCAACTTCCTTAAGCAGGCCCCAGACTGTTGCTTTCCCACTGCTGACTGTCTCTCTCCTTCTGAAACCACACCTGCATGCACAAAGGTCAGGGAGCAAGTTTCACCTGTGAAGATTGATGCTAAAATGACGGTACCCAGCCTTTTTGGTATAGTCCGTCAGGGAGGCTGTGTCCCCCACTCAACAGTAGACCATACTTTGAATCTCCTTTTGCTACTTGCATCCTTACAGAGTCCCTTCTTGCTCTTCTTTGTGTCTCTTACTAGTTTTAGTGCATTCATTTTTTTCATCTTGTCCCTACATAGCCAAGCAATGTTTGCATCCTCTGACTCTTGTAATTTCAGCCTATGGAGACCCTGTGTTACTTGACAATGCAGAGGGAAATCTTCTAAAGTACTGGGTTACTTATAAAGGTATACTAGCGCTGTAGTTCATAGGTTCACTGCTCCCTTAATTCAATGTTTTATAGTTATCCCATGTCTGTAAATTGTGCTTACCTCAAGCCAGCTTATAGTAAACATGCAAATATCAACATTTAGTATCTAAAATAGACAATTCAGTAATAAATCTTTAGAAAAGAGGGAATGAAAAATTTACATCCATTTAAATGATCCTAAGGTTACATTAGAATATCTGTCTTTCCATCATTCATCAGACTTGCTCTCTCTCAGGAAACTATACAGGAATCAGACTGTATATTTTCTCTCTTTTAGTGGACTATGTTGGGTTTAACAGTCAATCTTTCCTCTGAAGTCTTTCAAAAGATCTGGACTAGTTTAATATTTCATCCTCCAGATTTATTTTACTTTCTCCTTAAGTAGGAAGCAGTCTAGCCAACCTCTTATTAGAATAAAGGTTCTTTCCCTTCCATAGATAAGAAAATCTCTCTTTGTTGTAGTATTTGTTATAATTTAGAAGTTAATAGAGTAATAAACAACTTTTTGCTTCAATGAGGTGTTAAAACTCTGACCTCCATCCTCCTCTTTCAGTAATTATTTACCATTCTTCAGGGGGGAAGGAACAGTTCATTGAACCTCACGTTCTACACATTTTTCCTTTACATTAAAAACAAACATAATACAAACAGCTGCAGACTTGTTGTATGCAATGTATAACTGGATTTTGATTGAGACTAGACAAACAGAAGTCAATTTACTTAGGGTAAAAACTCCATTAGGAGTGATTGAGCCCCAACCTCTTCCTTTTAGGCATGTTGTAAAACTGGCTTATGTCCTCACTATAAATGAAAGATTGAATAATCAGAGGCGTGTTCTTACTGTTGATCAAAATGATGATGACTGATTAGATGAAATGTATTGTAGAGTCAGCTTGTAGACTGGCAAGCCTCTGTTGTGATACAGTGTGAAGACTTCAAAATGTTATTTCTGAGTTTGAGCCAGATGTGACTTTTTTTATGATTAGATCTACTGTAGAAGATAGATGTTAGGTATAAAAAAGATTATAATAAGTTTTTCAGTGTAAGGACCCTCACCTCAACCAGTCTTGATATATAACTATAATGGTAAACAAATATGCTCCTTTGAAAAAAAAAAAAAAGATAATTGTAATCTGAAACTATAGTTGATACAAAAAGGGTAGTAGGTCTCTCAATTCTAATTAAGAATATCAGAAATGGCTTTCTCAGAAACTGACCTTATTGCAAGTAAAAGCCTCCCTCCTGCAGCTTCCTTCGTTGCTTCAAAAGCTGTGAAAGACTAAACATTTTGCAGTAATATAGTTTACTAGTTCAGAACCCTGCAAGGGAATGAGAAAGGTGGAGGGAGAGGAGATGGATAGCCTGAAACTGAAAAGGTGTACATTAAGTACTTGGGCATTACCTAAAGATAAAATGAATAGAGCTTAAAATATTCCCTCTTTCAACCTGGATGACAGGGAAGAAAAGAGATATACAGGGAGATATGATAGATATGACAGATATTATAGATTTTATAGATAATACAGATAGAGATGTAAAATGGCTATTTGTCCCTTTTTTATGTTCAGTAGGAAAAAGTAAGAAATACAGACTCAGGACAAAGGGTACAAGCAAAGCCAACATCATTACTGGCAAACACCTATCTGTCTCAGAAAACCATTCAGCATGGAGACAAGCATCTAAAGAAGATCTATAAGAACACTAAAACGTAAGAACAAGTAACCCAAGAGCTTATCGAATCCCCATCATTTAGGTCCGCATTTTTTTTAAGAACACATTATACATATAGCCTAGTCTATAGTTTATTTCAAGAGTTGAAATATAGGCAATAAGTATAATAAGTATAAGTTGTCTTTTGGATAAGTCCAGATAAATAAAAACATCTGTAGTTGCCAGCATTACCACAGTTAATGATATATGCTTCTCTGAAAGATGAGAATAGCATTGCGTTGGGCATTATATGGAATCACCACAGACCAAACTTTGGGTCAGCTCACCAGCAATGAATTATACAGTGAGAACAGGAGCCATATAATGTGGTGTGATTTTTTTTTTCAAAGCTTTTTTTCCCCTCATTTTAGTGAATGCACATAAAAGCATGTTTGATAAAGGTTCCTGGGATTAAGGTAAACTGACAATGATGGCAAAAACAGTGATAGAAAGCTAAATCAATGAAATAACATTTTGGAGAAAAGTGACTGTGCTTCAAAAAAAAAAAAAACCACAACAGGGTTTGACAAGGATGCCATGCAAAAATTCACAGGGAAGGTAATAGAGTCCAAGTAAAAATGGGGAAGAAGATACTTTCTTTTAAAGCACTTTAAAAAGGTAAAGTGAAAGGGGGGGAATATAAAGGCTGGCAAAAGGCAAGATCGTGTTCTAAAATGTGAAATAAGGACTTTAGCACTCATATTTCTGGTATTGATAAAAAAATAGACCTCAGATATTAAACAGGGCAAATCAAAGAGATTTAAATGAAACCTAGACAACAAAGTCAAAAGAGAATCCCATCATTATCTTAAAACATAAGGAAATCACCAAGCAATTCACATAAAAGGAATAGTACTACTTCTATCCAGCTCGCGAGTCAGGCCCCAGGAATTTTACATTGTAAAACATTTCAGCTTCCTTTGACTTTCCTTCAAATTTGGAACTCAAGGTTACAGTAGGACCAAGTCATCTCTTTTCATTCGTAAGGAATGGAAACTTAGTTTCTATCCACAGCAGTTCCCTTTAATGAAAGCAAAGTTTCTTATACAACAAAGATTAGAAGGTGCTGAGGCTTTAAAAACATGTGAAATATTACAAGGCTGTGGTAAAGTTATGGAAGTTGGCAATGCTGATAAATTAACTCAAGTGTGCAACTGCTGACTAGGGACCCCAAGAGAGGAAAAATGAAGTTAATAGAGTTGCAGTGGTTCATAGTACAGACATTAGAGGAGGACTGACCTTGATGAGCATTTGGGACTAATTAGAAGGAAAAGTAGTATACAAGGAATCAGTCATTAGCAAAATGTTTTTGCTCACTGTCTTTAGGTCAAGATACCTAAGTAGAGTTACCACTTCATTAAAACTGTGATAGCAATGGAACAGGCATTCCGCAGCACTTACTGCACACATGTATGTATCTCATGTAAGAGACAATAAAGAGCTTTTCCTGTTGCCATTTCAGAGCAGTTTTAGGTTTACATTAGATTTAGAAAATTCTGAGGAAATTTCTGAAGGCGTATTTGTACAGCTATTATATGATGAACAGTAATAATTCAAAAGCCATTGATTTTTTTTGTTTTCCTTCAGTTAGATGAACTGAATTTAACATAAGTAAACAGAATTCATTTACTTCATGGAAAATCGTGACTGTCAGCTGTAGTAAATACCAGAAATAAAAGTGCATGAGGCCAACGTACATTGTGCCCTTGCACCAAGAAGCACTCAGACCAATGTGCATTAAATGAGTTTTCACTTTGTACTCAAATAAAACAGACCCCTCCCCCCCAATAGGTTACCATTCTTCTTACCTACAACACTAAAATGATGGATAAACCAGTATTGTTTAAAAAAAATGTTTGGTAAACTATTTCAAAGAAAGCCAGTGACGAACCTACACTGAAATATTGGAGTAACTTCTTACCAGTTAAAAAACTCCTCTCTTTGGAAGATTTTCATTTTGAAAATACTGACGGCATGAGTTCTGCATTTTTCTATAATTATTTAGTAGGCTTGTTGTTTGTGATGACTAGATAATTTAAGAGATTAGCAGGTCATTTGTAACCATGGAAATCATGTTGCCTGCATATCTAATAGACTAATTTCCACATGAAGCAAGGCAGTAGTTCTATTTATTTACTTGCTTGTTAAATGCTATTTTGAACTACCTTGTTTTCCTCAGGAGAATTGTCACTCAATTTCTGAAAAGAAAAAAGAAAAGTCAAGCTATGTTCTTACACAACTACAATGAATACACACTTTTCTATATTTTCAGTAAACAAATATTTGACCATATTTCTATATTTGCACCTTTTTTTGATTCTTGTCTTTTACATTTTAGGTAGAGACTTAAAGTATTTGAGGATTACATATTTTAAAGAAAATCCATAAGGTTTCAAAATTTCCAGTTACTAGCCTCAGTACGTAAGAATATGGATTAATAATTGAGTTAGGCAACTTAATGGTAATTGCAATTCACTAGCCAACTGGTTGCATATGTACGTTTCTTATTCTGTCCCATCTGTGGGACAAAATGTTTCAATCATCTTCATTTCAGCATAGTGAAGTATTATCAAACTAAAAGTTCTTAAGAAAAGATGGGAGAAGCTTGGAGAGATAATGGAGTTTCTGGATTAGTCCATATCCACCAGTGGTGAATAGTAGTGTCGAGCTCTTAGCTCAGAGGAGTGAAATGACAATAATGCAGATCTTTTAGAATAGGAAATACATGGTCCAAACCCTGGATTATAAACATTTTAAACTGTTTGTGGGTTTTTTTCTTTGTTATACAAAAGGATTCTTATGATAGAGAGATCTGGGATTTCAAAGCATTTGCTCTCCTGTTACTTGATGTAATCAAGATTCAAAGGGTCTATTTTTTACATACAAGATGTAAGTCATATCTCTGAAGTACCGTTCAAGTAGACATGTCTTAAAAGGTCACAGAAAACACAAGTCACAAGGAGACTCACCTGTCCTCTTAAGTGTTTTCTCTGCTTTCACAAATACAACTTTGTCTTTAAAACTTAGGCTCAAAACTTTCTTATGAACACCCCAACAAATTCCCAACAGATTAGACTTACATTGTATTATATTCCTTCTGTCAATAATTTAGCTAAAATCTGTTAATTTTTCCATAGTACTTGCTTAATTTGAAGTTCATGTCATGGCCAGTTGACAACTAGCTGTCTTGATCTTCACTAAACTCAAAGCTGTCTATAAGCAATCATCAATCACTTGTTAAAATAATCATAGTCTGTTGACATCTTAATTATTTTAATAGGCAAATTACACACCAATGTGATGTTGAAATATTAATGAAAAATATTTTCCAAAATTCACTTCCCAAACTTTCCCAGTTGTATGAGCACTTGGAAAACAAAAGAGGAACTTGAGGAAATAGTAACTACATATTAGGTTTTAACCACAAAGAAATAGTATCAAAATTGGCATTTCCATCCAGCAGATAAACATATTTAATAGAGAAATCAAAATTAATGTCCTGTGGAAAGTAACTGGTTACACTTAACCAAATAAACTAAGAACACATTACCTACTTCATCAAAATCTCTGCATAAGAAAGAATAAGCATCACTGTTTTAAATGTTAAACAACATCAAATGCTTCTCAAGAACAGTAGTTCATTCTTCAATACTCTCAGAAAAACTTAATAACTGACATATTTTAATCTTTGCTGTGCTGTACCGGTTTTGCATTTTTCATGCATCTACAATACAGCCAGGTGGTACCAGCAGAGACCTCACCAGCAAACATATTGCAACAAATGTAGTGACTGGCAAAACAAGAGTAGCCTTGACCTTCCTGTCTTCCTTTCACTGAGGAGCAATTGCATAGCATATCTGAAAAAGTAATGAAATTCATTTTTATAAACAGTACTAACCAATAGCCACAAATTTTAGTTAAACATGAAATAATTTGTGCTAAGTTTCATAAAAATTTTCAAGTAAAATATCAATTGAAAAATCTATGACCAGTTTATTCTCTGGAACGCACTGTGGAGTTGCCTTACTAAAAGTTTAACTACTTTCTACTATTGACACTGAAAACCAAAATTACTTATTTCTTCTTTCATTAATTTTCTTGCAGTTGCAGATCTTCAAATTACATTTTGTATTTTATACTGTCATACACTTTTCTTCAAAATGGGATACAGAAGAAAAATTCTTATACAAGTTACGGCTACATTCAGCTTTTTACAAAACACCCACAAAAGAGTAGGATATGTTAAAACTCTCTTTTCTCCTGTGAGACATCCAAATCTTGGGCAATCAAATACAAGGCTGAATTAGTGATGCATGCTTGACTACTCCCTTTCCAGATCAAAATTTTTTCTAGAATTAAAATGGAAAACAGCTAGGATCAACTGGCATAACTTCATTCATGTAAGAGGCCAATATAAATTAGCCACCTCAGTTCCTTTTATAATTGACAAAAAAGGAAGGGACTTGCAGAGAGCAACTTATCTTTCTCTAGAAACTGTCTTATGGTGGAAAAGATTCACACCATAGTTCTTTCTGCAGCTGTAAAGGGACTCTAAAGAACTAAATTACTCTACACACCTGAGAAAGGAATCATCTAAAAGTAATCGAAGTGGAAAACATTCACAGTATCGGCATTTCCCTCTGAAGCAGTCATCAAAACTCCCTTTATAGTCAATGGAGTTCTATAACAATTAGACTGGCCCATTTTAGCCATCTACAGTAGATGAATGAGAGATGATTCATGCCCTGGTCTTTCTATTGTGGGTATAAGGAGAACTTAGATAGTGAGGTCAGATAAAGATGTCTAAAGCTGGCTGAGAAAATTTCTGTCCAGGGAGGCTGCTTAGGCTCCAACCTTGGATACTCACTCCATCCTCCATCCATAACCAAACTGGACAAAGCCCTGAGTAATTTGGTCTCACCTCAGATCTGACTGTGCTTTGAGCAGGACGTTGAACTGGAGTCATCATGAGGTCTTTCCAGCCTAAGAAATCCTATGATCCTATGAAAGAAGATAAGTGAGGTCAATCAGAGACCAACAGATGAGGCTTCTGGAGAACATGTGAGACTGACATATGTCACTTCAGCTTCTGCAGAAGTTGGGTGCTTCTTTGGATGGTGGGATCATACTTACGCTATTGTTATCATTCCACAGCTTATATGTCTTTCTTTCCTGCCATTGTATTACTCTGAAGAACAGAAGATCTCCTTTCCTCCCCTTTCTCTCTCCCCAACCTACTACAGTAGCTACTACTGAAAGTCTTATCTCCCCAAAGTTTCCTGGGAGCCTCCTCAGCAGCCACTGTTCTCCTGAGGGGAAAAAAAAGGAGAAAGAAAGGACTGAGATCTGGCTGATGGAAGACAGAACTGGAAGCGGTGCCTACCCCACAATATTTTCCACTGACATTTCATCTCAGTATCTATCTCAAATATTCACTGTGTGCTGTGTATATAAGGAAACAGGGATGAGTAGTCCATATTTTCATAATCTCCACATCATAATATAATTTGCTTATATTATTTGTTTATGTGTAATGTGGACAGCAGATTATAAATTATGCTGCATTCTAGAAGTATGAAGGAAATATAATTTATTTATTTCCTTCCAGTCTATGCTTTTGAATAAAATGATACTTGCAAGAATTGAATCTACATTCAGTCCTGGGAAAGATAAAAGACAATCTTTACATGTTTTAAGGAATATTTAAAGTTTTTAACTTGAACCATGGTGGAACTGTTACCAAATTTCTCTATTCACTATACCTCTGCTGGACCAGCTCCCATTTGTAATCACACATATTATTTCTCTTCCCTTTGCACTCACATAATATTGCAGGAGAAGCTACAGCAGGTATGTCATATAACATCATCATGCCTTTGAAAATCAAGTCCTATGTATTACTTTTTCTTCAGCTGAATTAGTAAATGATTACAGAAATTAGTAAGTGAAAATGGGTTGAATTCCTTATTAACAATGACGCTTCACTTATTTTTTGTGCCAAATTTACTACTGCATGAAAAAATTACTTGACACTATTTGAAAACTTTTTTTTCTCACACTGCTTCTTATGCATGGAGTGATCCCTAATCACATTTATAAAGATTCCCATTATCAACATTCAGGTTTCACGTAAGACTCATTTCTCTGGTGACGTCAAAAGAACATTGACAAGTTATACCTGCTGGACAGGAGATAACTTCAGTTGTAAGTAATATATGTATGTTAGATTGGAAAAGAGCTAATCTTCTAGAAGACAAACAAAACCAGTTATGTTTCATCTCATGCTGTTTGATTCACTTGACACCATTGTCTTGCTCTGTAAGGTCTTTATGGTCTTTTTACTATCTTTGCTCACAGGTTAGTACCTGACATAGTAAGGGCATGCAGTGCCACTATAATATGATTTTAAAATTCCACTTCTTACCAGTGAATATTTTGGTTTAAATGTCCTAGAAAGGGATTAGCTGCACACTTTCAGCAAAAGAATTGTTTGTAAGAGCTATTTTAAACTTCTATTTAACAAAATAAATCTAAGTCTATTTTAGATATTTGAAATGTGGAGGGGGTTTAATTATGAAATGTGCCTTTCTAATGATTAGTGACTTGCTCCGTGACCTGCATTTTCTTAGATGGTTTAGGTGGAGAAGAGAGTGAATGTGATTTCATGTGGAATCCAAAATGAAAAATCTTAATAAGGAAAAAAAGAAGTTAAAAAACCTAAAACAGCAAAGAAACAATGGGCATCCAAAGGGAAAAAAAAAATACACCGTTACCTGAAAAAAATATGGTATTGAATATTAAAGTTCAGGAAAGTGGAAACTTACTATGTCTCTTCACCATACATTCTAGATGGGTATCTCTGAGGCTGTATAGTGATAATAAAAGTGTGTGTTCTGTTGCGTATTATAAAATAAATCAAACTGAAGTCACAGTTTCCTGATGTCAGAGGAATAATAAAAGAGAATTAGTGAGTTATAATAAATGGTTTGAAATTCCAAGGGGTTTTTACTAAAAAAAGAATATGCTTGTTTTCCTATAGGATCCTGGTTGGCTGACCTACTATCCATAATGAAAAAGATAAGATTTTCATTTGATTGACTGATTTAATGTTTCAATGTGGACAATAATAGTAACAAACAGCAAATGTATTGTGTGTCTTAAGCAGTTCTACTTTTCCATATACTGTCTATTGTCTTTTATCTTAGTAATAATGACTTGAAGGAGACAATACTGGGTTGTCCATATTAGTTCATATGTCACCTGAATTCCTTCTTTGGTATGTGTTCTGGGATATGGATAAGAACTCTGCTGGGATATTGATGTTTATGAAATGGTCTCATACACAGAAAGAACTAAACTGAATTCAAACTTACTACACATTATTCAGGAAATAGCAACCTTCAAATAACTATATGCTGGTTTTTGGACTGGGTTCAAACTTGCTATTAAAGGCATAAAGCAACTATGAAATACAAAGAGAAATTAGGGATCTGCAAAGATTGAAACACAAAGGTAATTAGAGATTTCAATTACTCTTATGTATGCTGGGTAAAATTCAAGTCAAGCTGTGATATGGGAGTTACATTTTTAGACATTATAAATTACCTTTTCTTGGAGGCTCAGAGAAACACAAGACAAAAAGGCAACTCCTGATCTAATCCTGAGTATCACACTAATTTTTGTTCAAAACCTATCTTTCTGGCTTCATCTGTACAGTAAAATCTCAGAAAACTTCCCACAACTTTTTACCTCCTTCCCCTTCCTTTTTCTCAATATATTCCGATTTCTCCCAGAAGAAAACCACGTGTAGGAAGGGAACTGTGAAACACTTTGAAAGTTGCAACCAGACAGCTGGAGGGGTAGGATTCCGGAGAGCACAATGAAATGCACTTGCCCCCTTTTTGATGAACCTTCGAGTTGTTACTTTGTGGACACTGTGATCAAAATGTATTCAAATTCTACATCTTATAGGGAGAAAAGGGTTAACAAATTCACTGAAAAGAGGAAATGCATAAATGTGAGAAAGCTAATTATTATGACATTGACAAGGTAGAATGTGTGAGTCTTAAAATAGACTTCAAATTTCTGAGGAAAATAGGCCTCAAAAAACCAGAAGTTGCATCCAAACATGAAAGATGTAAAAGAGCATAAAACTGGCAATTCAAATTTAAAACCATAATAAGTCAAGTCAAAAAATATGTTGAGAATCTGTATGTTAAAGGTATAAAGGCTCAAACTAAAATCTTTTTCAAACAAATCAAAAGCAGAAGACTTCTCAGAGAATGAAAAGGATCAGCAGATGATGGATGTGTATGAGGAACACTCATACAAGAAGGTTGCATGAGAAGACTGCAGAAAAGAGAAGTGAATTTCTGGAAGGCAATCCAGACAATTCCCACATCAGGTCTTCATTTTACAGCATGAATTTGAGGAAGTTCTTCCATAAGCTTTCATAAGTGGGACTTTTTTTTTTTAAAAGGTCTAAATAAACAAGTACACTGAATAGGACTAAGTAATTTTCAACAGACACTTAAAGAACTCTGATATGAAGCTATGAGGATCTTTACTATCATGTGTAACCTGTTCCTTTAAACCAATTCTTGTAGGCAGAGGAATGGAAGGTGGCAAATATGACAAAGCATTTAAAATGGCTGCTGGTGAGAACTAAGGATTTGATTAATATGTACCAGTCTAACTGGTAAAACCTATGCAAAGAAAAGAATTAGTAAACACACAGATAGATACAGTATATTGATAATGAGTTAATATGGGGTTTGAAAGGAAAATCATGCCTTACAAATCTATCTGTTTTTTCAAAGTGTCACTGAGTAGGTGGATAAACATGGTCTAATTATATTTCTATTTTCAAAAAGCTTTCAACAAGCTCTCACACGATTTTCTTAAGTTTGGACCTTGGCTGCTCAATATACGCACAAATGTTTGGAAACATGATAAATAGTGAGGCAGTGATGTTTTCAAATAATTCAGAATCGCTCCACATAATCAAAATCAAAGCTGTCTGTAAAGAGCTCAAGAGGATTTCTCCATAGTCAGTGACTCAAGGATAAAATGGTACATGAAATTCAAATTAGTAAGCATAGAATAATGCACACGGAAGTAAAACAAAACAAAATAAAAACACACAAACCTTAGTTATATAATCATAGTCTCTAAACTGGGTATACAGGAAGAAGTCTTCAATCAATCTGGACAGGTATCTGGGAAAATATGTTTAATATGCATAGGTAGTCCAAAAGCAAACAGAGTCTTTGGAAATATCCTGATGGAACAGAGACTAGAAAACTTCAATAAATACCTGTAATCTGGACTGTTACTTTAAAAATATTGTCTGTGATTTAAAACCATACCATGGCAGAACTAGAAAAAAGTTACAGAGAAGAATAATGCATTGATTATCAGACATATGTCATCACTTCCATATAAAATGCAACTGAGACCAGAAAGGTGTGACTGAGGAAAAATAGGATCAAGATCTGTGACATTTTGAAAAAGAAATGGTATATGTGGTTGGGACTCACACTGTCTCTATATTAACATGAGAACTATGGGCTGCCCCCCAAAGCTTATCAGATATGCAATAAACAAGCAATTTTTTTCCTCACACAGCACATTATTACATTGTTGAATTCTTTGCTACAGCACCTTTGGATGTCAGAAGTGCAATTGTATTCAGAAATGGGATTCAAAAAATCCCTCAGGCATTTAGGCCAGTAGTGAATATTAAATACAACAGTTCAGGTGTAATTTTTACAG
Source organism: Harpia harpyja (assembly GCF_026419915.1). NCBI lineage: Eukaryota > Metazoa > Chordata > Aves > Accipitriformes > Accipitridae > Harpia > Harpia harpyja. Next base: position 2,630,793 of record NC_068943.1, read on the forward strand.
GAAGTCTTTAAGTAGTTAATTACCAGAAATGGAGAGTTGATTAAAAGGAGGATCACCCTGTACTTCCTACATTTCCTAAGCACTGGCGTTTGCTACGAAGAACAGGACGCCAAAATATGTTGAACTTTGGTTTGATTCTGTAGAGCAGTTCCTGCATTCTTTGTCTAATATGAAATTTATAAACAAGGCACAATTGAAAAGAAAGGGGTTAAACATAGGCGGCAAGGCAATTTAAAAGATTGGGACATGCTTTTTTAACCATTGTGCATATGTGAACCCTAAGTCCCTGAGTTATTAAAGATTTTTGTAACGCAGACTTACATACTTGTCATAATTTCTCCCTTTCATGAGGTGGTGAAAGAGCCATCTATTTTAGGGTGAAATGTACCACTCTGAAGATGGCAAATAGTCATTGTTTACAGTAAAGGAAATCTAAGGTGATTTAGAGAGCTAACTTTTAAATATCTATACTCTATACAATGAAGCTGATTCAGGGAACTTGTGCCTTGAAAATGTGGTAGAGAAGATGGAGAAAAACCTGATGCCAAGAGCATACTGAAATCCATGGAAGTGAAGAGCTCCATGGACCCTCTTTGCTAGGACCCAAACACTTCAGTCTTGGGAGTCAGAGCTTTACAGAGCAGCAACCTTATACAGGAATGCAAAACACCAAACAAATGTCATGAATCATTTATAGCATTGGTTCTTCTGCTCTCTCACATTACGAATATCTCTGTCAAGATACTTGCTGAGACAGTAAAAGCAGAGCACCCTGTAGCATGGTCTCTTTCTTTCTGAGTATTGTTAAGCAGATCATGAATGATGAAAATTGGGATGACATAAGAAGGATAATGGAAGAAAAAATTGTCATTTCTAAGTAAAGGAACTTTGGCAGAGTTGAAATTATCTGAACAAACCAAAAATCAACATCTAGAATCTAAGTGCAAACTATTTTCAATCCCCTTCAAGCACTGGACATAATAAGGTTAAAAGTCGATGTCCAGACATGCCTGCGTGAAGAAAAAAAGTCAGTGATAAGTCAGAAAAATGGAAGAAAACCCAAACTGTGGGAATAATGTTCAGTGTCTGAATTATGATTGTTCTGAAGGTAGGGGATCATTTTCTTTCCTGACAAGTTAAGATTGCTACCTATACAGTGTAAAATGAAGAAATAAAAAGATCCATTGCTCTTGCTACAATCATCTGAATGACAAAAAAGTGATTTTTCTAAATATTCAAAACTAAATCATCTAAATTATTTGTATTCACAACACTGTAGTCACTTAAACTATTCCTTAATCTTGTTTCTGATTCTTTCACTGATGCATTGTTGGAAGACTGTAAAAAAACAACTTAATATTGAATCAAGACAGGAGGTATCGTTATTTTTAAAGTGCAATGGTATGAAATGTGTTCTTTGCAGTTTATGGTAAAATTCACTCTTGGGAAGGAACAGTCCCAGAAACCACTAGGGCATTACTTTGAGTGCTGCAGGTTTGACACGTCAGTAATGCGTACTTTTATATCTTGTACAGCAGTAAATTTTAAGTAATCAAACCCTTTCTATTTCATGGCATATTTTCATGCCATGCATGATCTTCAAGATCAGTGAAGCTCTGCATTGTATTATACTAATATTTCTAAGTGAATATAACTTAACCTGTCAATCCTGAGAGTGGGATAAAGATTATTACTCCTTCTACAGGAATCACAGAACAGTATATGTTGGAAAGCACTTCTAAGGGTCAGCTAGTCCTACATGCCCAGTCAAAGTAGGGCTAACGCTGATCAGACATACCACAATACGGCTGTGAGATGGTCTAAGCATCATTTGTTTGCTAAGCACATACAAAACCGGAATCATATTGTCTGTGGCTACATCTATACCAGTAAACTATGACCAGGGCATGGGTCCACACATGGCATGCAGCAGTGGTCCGCAGTAATCCACACCACTTCATGGTTATCCCATTGCCTGACACGATTTGGGCTCACACCAGCAAACACCCTTCTAGACAAAAACTACGAGACAAGACAATAACTACAACTACACTAATGACCAGCGGACTGCAGAGGCCAAGGAGTGTTCCCAATAGGTAGTAAAGATGAGACGTCCCTCTTTGTGAGAGAGAGAGACTTTGGCTGTAGGGGCTCAAATTGTGCTGTGCAACTTGCTTTTGGGTCCAGAGACGAGCCTTCGGGTTTTTCCAGTCACCAGAACAGGCTCAACCAGCTGGCTATCTGAGTGATAGAAATTCTCTTCCCCATTGCCAAACCTAATATTCTTCTATTTCATTAAACTAGTGTGATTAATTGCATGCTTGCTGACTCGATGCATTTATTATGCAGTTTGAATAAGATTAGTATCGTTTTTCCACTGTACAAGTGGGGTTTTGTGTATCTGTATATGTGTGTGTTGTATATCTTCACCATCATTTCTTACAAGGCAGTTTTGCACTTTGTGGGAAAATGGCTGTACTATTTAATGCTGTTTGGGGAGAGGATAAATTTATGCTCAGGGCTGCCAAGATTCCCTCTTTCCTCTTGTATGAGGACAGCTTTATCCAGACACAACCCTTTGAATAATGGTACTCTTAGTAGTAAAATTGTTTGCAATAAATATAGGAGAAACACAAGCCCTTTCTACTCATATAATAAAGATTTCCCTATTTTCCCAGTGCCAAGAAAAACTTCCTTTCCAACCCTGTTCTGTCTATATCAGCATTACATCAACAACACTGATACAAATTGTCCTAGGTTATTAGCAGTGATTGTAAACTTTCAAAATGAGAACTTAAAATAAATGTTTTCACTTATTTTACATCTGGGCCAGAGAAACTATCTCTAAGATCTTATTGGCTGCCTGTAGCTCAGAGAATGAAAGACGAGCCTGGCCTCACTGAAGACAGCTAATGAAACATGTTAGCCTCAAATCCTGTCTGCCTTTCTGAGCACTCTTTTGTTTTTCCAACTGGAAACTAAGGGCACCTACTGTCCTGTCTCACTCTCTACAAACAATCACTTCCTCAGAAGTAACATTCAAGTGTGACTCCATAAGAAGTGGCTATAAAAATATGACTATGGCCATGCACCCGTCTCCTGCAAAAAAGGGGTTAAAACTTTAATGTACCTTAACTTCCCTATCTGAAGAGTAACACCTTTGTACACCAGATGTCCACACTGACTTGGGAAGTAGAAAGATAAAATTCCACGTGCATACAAGAACATATTCTCAGCATTAACAAAATGAAATAGAGACATCAGATAAGTGAAAACAGATGTCGTTAAAATGTCAAGTGCAACAGATGTGTGCATACAAGACAAGCTTTGAAAAGGTTAAACTTTGATCCAGGTTAGGCTGTAGGAATTTATGTTAATCAGGTAGAAACACTAATCTACTCTGGACCAGCTAGTGCCACCTTTACTGTAATATGCTATTATGTATTGCTGTCAGTGGGACTAACTCTGAAATATTAACCAGTTGAGCATGAGTGGTGGCAGCATCTCAGCTATGTATGCTTTATGGTATGCTCCAATAAACCTGCTCTCACGAACAGCCAAAGTGTTCAGTAAATCCTTTCCTGGTCACGTACCCACATTTTCATCCAATGGAAAGAGGAAGCAGCAGTGGAGAGGGGATAATAATGTATGACAAGATACACGCTCAGGTCTCATCCCGATATGCAGCCACCATACATCCGCGCACCATGAAGCAGATCCATGTTCCACAGTTTTGATGTAGCTCATATTTTTCATATCTTCCATTTAAAAGGCAAATACTTTTTGTCTATACAAAGCCTTCCAAATATATATTTAGATAGAAAATCTGACTTGGTTTTGATTTCAGAGTTATGACTGGATGTGTCCACATATCCACTGTGAGTTTTGCTTAACCAAAGAGTGTTTTTGATCTGTGTGTCTATTTTTAAATTATCAGGGCTGCATCATGTCAATAGTCACAACCCTGAGCACGTGCTACTAAATGACTGGTATATATCTGCAGCAACTAAAGGAAGCACCGTACTTCAGAGGTGCTCTGTGGTGTTGTCTCCGCAGGGCACCAAAAAGCTCTCAGGTCTCATTTCAGTCCTAGATGCCTATGTTCTTTTTTTGCACCATGTAGCACCTTTCTCTGCACTCAGCCCCCGTGCCTGTGTCCCCTGTGTAGCGCTGCTGCAGCGCGGAGCCAAGGTTCCTCAAAGGCTCCCACCGTTCCACCGGTGGCTGGGAGCTGGTAGGCTCAGCTATGCATATTTGTGGTGTAAAAACTGCCACAAAATCCTTGCCTCTTTGGGCCGTAGCTCTTTCAATTGCCTCAAAATCAGGAAATAGACCTGGTTTTGTATAATTCCCAAACCTCTGTGGAAGTGAAATCTCAGTTCCACCGTGTCTAGGTCCTCTTCTGTTTACTTTTTCATAGCAGAGGGAAGATCATTTTATCAGCTGCCTTGTTCTCCTCACACACACCATCTGGATAAGGCAACCTAATCCACCAGAGGTCTAAAATAGGCATTCTGTCCCTTTACAACCAAGTGTTACACTCAGCTGACATGCAGGGTAGTAACAGCAAAATGTATTTTACAAATATTAGATATTCATTTCTTGTTACCATTAAGTGTTGTTCATTAAGAAGCACATCCATTTCTACCTTTTAATATGTGAACATAATCAGTCCTTAGTTAAGATCAATAAGGACAACAGTAATATTCAGATTTTTAGATGATTGAAATTTACAGTAAATAGATATTGCTCACCTTATTATGACCTTTTAGTAGTATTTTGTTCCTGATAATAACCATGGAGGGAAAAAAAAGGTGCGGCAATACCATTTTGACTCACCCGCTTTTTGTATTTCTCAATAAAACTACTTTCTTTTAGGTAAGACCTTATACTGAATGAAGCCAATAGAGGGACTCTTTCTGGTGTCAGTGTGGCACTTTAACACCTCAGCTCTTTGTGACCTATAGCTGAATAAAGCTCTAACCTTTAAAAGAATTTTTGATAACTGTTTTTTCTTTTGCAGAGATAACACCTCATAGAGTTGTGTTCTGAGATCAACTTCAAGGTCCCCTATTGGTTTTAGGGGCTTTAAAGTCATAATAGAATAGTTTTATTTTATTACTGAGCTCAGAAATCTTCTCATCCATCCCAATTGGTTTGCTTTACACTTGGGTTATACTTGCAAGTTTTTCTAGCTTTTTTACACTGACTTGGACATTTTGCCTTCTGATTGTACCAACAAGGAAAGTTGAGTACTTAATTGGGGATTGACAACTAGGCACATTTCTAACAGGCTAATATTGCCTTGTAAATTTCATGTTAATATCTATTTTAGTAATCTTATTCTTGTTTTGTAATGCAATGGAATAGCTTTAAATAAGCATCTAAATACTTTTAATTAATACCTTGTTGAATATGGGTGTTTCTTTTCTATGTCCATTCAAATATGACCCAATTACACACCCCAAAATATCCAGTTGTATTACATGTTCTCCTTCACTCTATAAGTGTTTGCACTTTGTGTAGCCAGTAACAACTTATTTGATAAAGTAAACTACAAGTATCTTTCAGGAGAGGTCAGTAGTTTATCGTAAACATAGCTTATACATCGAGCATGTTATCAACAGTTGGAAAGTAGTAATAAGCAGAAAAAGAAAAGGAGGCAAATATTGTCTCTTCCTCTTCTTGTGGATCATATCATCCTTACAATAGACTTCTAGGAGTTCCATAAATGGTTAGGAAGTCACATCATTTTTTTGAATGGTTTTGGACTTTATCTGGTATTATTACATGTCACTATTTGAGCAGCACCGTGACAATGTCCCAGGACATCCCTCTGCTGGGACAAGTAAACTTTCTAGTTCTTCATTGAGTGGAGGCTCAGGGGCATGACTGGCATGAAAGGTCAGTTGTCCATTCCTGTTTTTTTCAAATTAAACAGCAGAACAGTACTATTATTTAAAAAATTTGACAGTGGCAGAGGATACATCACTGGATACATCTTGCTTTAATGTATGTCCGCATTGTACAATGCGGTATGAATCACAGAAAACCAGACTTAAAAAACTCTGTGCAGGTAACAGAATCCATAATTATGTGAACACTCTGCCTAAGCTAAGGCATCCTATTTTCAAGAAAGCCTAGAGACGTGCTGTGATTACATGTATATACTGGTCTGGGTCAGAAGGAACTCAAATGGTGTCAAAACCAATAAACATGCATATATGTGGTACTCCACTCGTACAGTAGTCGTATGCTTTTCAAATGCCACGCTCTGCTCTTCAAATGCCCTTTAACTAGGACAGGTCTTGCCTAAAACATCTAATTTCCTTCCACTGAGAATAAGAGCAGCCATGAGCATGGCACTATCCAATATACCAAAGGGATTCAGCACACACAGTGATGAATTCTTCGAAGATATCAGCTGTTATTCTTCAGCAGTAAGTTTCTATTGAGCACGTATAAACTGTTCAAAGTGTGCAACTAAGTTAAATTTTAAATCACCATTAGAAATGGCAAAAGGGTCATTCTTGACACAAGAGATAATGCCTGCAACATGTGAAGCTGTTATAGCAATGCCATAGGGCATTTCAATGCATTAAAGCATTTTGCTGGGTCTCAAGCAGTATTTAAGGCAGCAAAATTTACTTTTTTCTCTGGCTCCATGGTCAGAGCTGTACCTTTATGACTGAAAATTTTCAGAAACATCAATGAAGATGTTTACCATAATAATTTTCAGGACAAACAGGAAAGTTTGGCAAAGCTCGTATAATAGACACAGCTTTGCACAGCAGGGAGTATCAGGCAACTCTAAAAATAGAGAGTGCTACTAGTTCTGCCTAGAATAACATACCTGAAAGAAGAATACACATTTACACAGCTGGCTTTACATGACTCTTATTCAGGCAATAAAACAAAAGGAAATTACCTCTTCTGAGGTTTTATTTTTTTTATCAGGCACTCATTAAATAATAATTAGTTCAGAGTGTAAATGTGTATCATGAGTCATTTCTACATATGCATACTTATCCTTTTTGAAAGAGCAATTGTCTCCCTGAGGTAACGTAGAACATCAGTGAGCTGTGCACTGAGTTAACAATCTTAAAGTTTAGTAGACCCAGTTTCAGCAGTTGCATAACTTTTTTTTTTTTTGTCTTAAACCAATGTCAAAGAAGTAAGCTGTCCTTCCTGTCTGGAGTTGATCGAAGCTGAATTTGGTAGAAGTTGCTAGCTGAACACTTAAATTCTGTTTAGGCCAGTGAAAATTTTACCATTTCTTTCACACTCTTTCTTCAGGACTTCAGTCTTTCAGGACTTTATTTCTTCTTGAAAGCTCTCTCTCTGACTGTCTTTTTTTTTTTTTTTTTTCTTCCCCAAAAAAGTCATGGATTAATACCTCTGTGGGTGTCCCCTTATTCTAATTTTTTTTTTCTACACAGAGACTATCCAGGAAGACTCACAGGCAGTGCATTTCATTTAATTCTTCCCTAGCAAGTCCAAAATGGAATTCAATCATGTTTCTCTTATCTGTAACCTTTTTGCTCCCTTGAAGAGTTTTCTCCTTCCTTCAATATGTTAGAATACTCCCTAGTATTATTAAGATGGTAATCTCATTTATGTCCTCTTGTTTAATTATTCCATACCTGCAGAAATGACAGATCTTTCTGCCAGCAGCATTACATAAACACAAGACTTTTTTTCCTAAAAACATAGAAGAAACAGCAGTCAATCAAATATTGTTTTCATGAGAAATCTTTCTTCATTTTTCTGCAATCCTATAGCCTTGTGAACAAGAAAAACAGTATTGTTTGTAAAGGTTGTAATTTTTAAAATAATTAAAAAAACCCACATGCAGTCTGAAACCTTAGACTGCTTTATAATTATTTTTATTTAGGCAATTTACTTTTTCTTAGCTGTTGATTACTCAGTGTAAAAAACTTATAACTGCAGGAAACAGGGGAAAAGATTGGCATATAACTTCTGCTCCAAGAGCTGAAAGTGAACTAAATTTCAGTTCATCAGTGACTACATATATGGTGGTCTTATATGATTGCTCTTGTCCTATTTGTTTTTATAGATTCATCTCAGGTTCTACCACATCTCCAAAAATAAATTAGAAAGAAAACAACGATTTGTATGTGTGAGGCTTTTTCAGCCAGTGTGTCAAACTGGCAAAATGTCCTCTTTGAAGATATAGTAGAGCTGACACATAATTGTTGCCCTTACCTTTGTTGCTACTGACACTAGAGTCTGAACTCTCCTTGGAGACCTAAGAACAATTTTGATGTGACAATCTAAGAAGTTACCACTGGTATTTTACAAATACGGCAAGGTCACAGATTTTGACCTATACAGAGCCAAATAAACCTCTGGAGGGTGTTGTGGTTTATGGGAAAAAAGTTTTCATTGATTTTCAAATTACGCATTTTACTGCAACATAGAACAGAACAGTAGCCATGAAAAACAAAATTCAAATTACAGCAGCAAGAAAAGTAAACAACATTCTTTTTCTGAATTTCAGTAAAGGCAATAATTTTTAACACTGTTTCCTAAAAGTAAGCACCAAAGTTACGTTCCTGATTAAATTTCAAAAAATTGTCCAGATATCATCTGAGTTTGTTCATTTGGATAGCCAATGGCAGGGGTTTTTAAGGCAATTACCTCATAAAAAGAGTTTGTTCTCAAATACATTCATTCTGAGGCTGCTGATTATCAACAAAATAGGTCATTGTATTTGTAGATATTTGTTAATGTCTGGGGAAATAAACTAAGATTTTCAGAATTTACTCTTACTAATTTGACAGAAATTGAGGTGAAAAAGGCAATGAGTGATTTGTCCCTCACACCTGTAGAGCATCTTGTGTTATTTGTCCTCTGTTCTTCTAAGCAGGGACTTAGCACTGTGTCACAGCACAAGTGTCTGTCTCAGCCTCCTTCTTATGAACAGGGGATGCACAACACTCATTAGAAAAGAGATGAGATTTAAAATTGGTTCATTTTACAAGCTACTTTAAATATCTATGGAAACATTTTTTCATTAGGTAGAACTAGACTATTAAAGTCCACAGATAAGATTTCCCAAGGCATTTCCCATTATTAGATTATTGTTATTATTTTCCTGTTAATTCAATAAAAGCCTTTTTTTTTACTCCTGTGACAGATTTTCCTTGTTGTAGGAAGGATTAAGAGTTGTCACCGTAGGCACTAACGTGATACATCTTCAAAAAATCACAAGTATTTCATTTTTTTAAAGTTGTTTTTCTTACGGTTTATTTATTTTAACATGATACAGTGTCAAAACAGGAATTTCCATATTTATCATGTTCAGTATGCATCAATAAGAATTACAACATAATGGATGTATTGAGACAATCTGGTTAGATAACTGTGAAAGTTATTCATAACAGAAAAATTACCGACACTATGTAATATCTTTTAACAAGAGAGAGACTTGAAAACCGGGAACTTGCAAAACCATAAAATTCACAATATTTTTCAAGTTACACTGAAAAAACTTTTCTTTACAAAAAAGTTTTTGCATAAAGTTTTCTCCTTTTTCTGCCTTTTATTTGTCTCTTCTCTCATTTTGGCATTGAAAAAGAAAAGAGGAAAAAATAATAATATGTTGAGGATTTTTACATGTTCTTTGTGTTGTGTTCATTTGCTAGTTATTTTAAGTAAAGTGTTTGGTGGAAATTTCCACTGTCATAAAAGCTGTACCTCTGAAATGTTTCAGTTTAGAAGATATAAACCCAAACTGTAAAACTCGCACTGTTCCACACAACTAACAAAGCTTTATGTTTTTACTAATAATTATTATTAGATCTTAAACACAATTCAAATATTACGTATTACCAAATGTTTATCATTGCATAGGAGTCTTGATTTTTAAGCATAAGGTTGTTACAGGGAAAAAAAAATCTACCCTCCAACAGAAGAAATAATTTAGCTGAGACTCATGAGTGAAAAAATATGCACATTTTTTTCAATGTCTGTTAATTCATTACAGTATGCCATTCATTCAGCTATAAGGAATTACAAGAAAACATGTTTTTTCAAGATTAACTACTAAAATATTAGGCCTAAGGTATATGGAATATTTTTACATACTCAGTGCCATGGCGGCAGTTTCACAGATAAACAAGCAAAAAGAAAGGAAGGTCAAGTGAAATTCTCCAAGACATTTGTCAAAACCTGGGAAAGGACTAAAGAACTTGGTAATCCTGGCCCATAGCCCAATACTCTAGACCACAAAATAAATACTGCACTTAATATATCCACTCCAGCTAAAGTATTCTAGTCTGCATGACAGGGCTACCCAGAACTGACAGGATATTAATTCTAAAATTGATCCCCATTGGTCTTTTAGGCAACTATATATTAATTCTCCTGCAAACCACGTAATGCACAATTTTCATCTTACATTTATATTTCATCACGCACACATAATTTTCTATAAAAAAAAGTTACGACACGATCTGATACAAGGTTTGGGGGGGGTTCCGTAGTTTAGCGTTGCTGCTGATAGCGAGGACCCTTCTCCAAATAGTCCTCCTTAAGCCCCAGAAGTGATGAGAGAGGAGGAAGGTGGTAAAGGCAAACCCGGCCAGGCTGAGAGCGCAGCGGGAGGGCAGAGGCTGGTGGCACTGGGCACTGCCCGGCTCTCACCACCTCCCAGCTGGGCAGGAAAGTTGACCCACTCCGGCGGCTGTGTTGGCTTCATTGCTCACCGGCCCCTTGCTGAAAGCCCAACTCCACCATGGAAAATCGTTAATAAAAAAATTGTGATACTGAAATGAATTTGGCTTTTTCTTATCCCTCAGTAATAATATCAGAGGTACGCCTAGCGTTCTGCGGATTGTAAGACTATTGCTCATGTGTTTACTTTTTTTTTTTAAAAAAAATGAAGTGAGAGGAAAAATCAAATCCAAATTAATTAAACTTCATGTAAGACTGGCATTGGCAGATACAGTTAATTTTCATCTTCTACCAAAGAGATTAGAGTTCATATCTCAAAGGTAATTGAAAGCCCATATTTGAAGGAAATAATTCCCTTCGGTTCAGAAGCCGGATTTACTTAACCTACAATGAATGAAGGAGTGGCGCAGTGAGTTTAGCTAATATAACAGCTTTATGCTTTTCATATATTTTTCCACTGAAATTTCCCTCCTGCTTCCTGTGTTTGACATTTTAAGGAGTACATTTCGTTGAGTTTTTCAATGCGTCTCTATGGTAACAGCAAAAATGCCCAATCAAAAGACTTTACCTCCTCTGCCTTCTTGCCTGTTCACTCAGCAGAAGCTGCAAAGCAGAGAAGTGAGAAACACTGGTCCTTTTAAGCGTAATAGTAGTGTGTTATAAAGTAGGAAGAAATGATCTGTAGATTTCAAGACTAGTAATGATCACACTATTAGAGAAAGAATTAATCATCTGTCAAGCAACAGCTTCAGCATCAGATAACTTTAGTTTCAAAACTAAATTTTTTCTTTTGTATTAAACTGAATAATTGATATTTTCTTTTATATTAAACTGAAGAACTGTTTTTTCAATTTTTCTGCCAACACCGGGCTTTACTGGAGTACAGCAGCAGGTGCAATATATTCATAAGGTCCTTTTATTGTAAGTACACCAAGAAATGCCACTTTTCTGGCAACGTATTCATTAATAACCACCAACACCATTTTCACAGCTGTAAAATAAAGAAATTTGTTAATAGATCGCCTGAAGCCAATAAGAAACGGAGGAAGCCAGAAAAGATACGCAGGATTAAACTTTAGTGTCAGGAAACCATGGTAGCCTACCGAAATCTATTGAAGGGATTTTAGCGAGCAGATATTGTTGGAGCAAGACCGGCTTTGCCATCTATTATTACTTCTTTCAGACGATATCAGAGGCTCAGCTGAAATCCCCTAAAATGTAACCGACGCGGGATATTGACGTTCCCCCTAGAAACTATTTAGTTGTCCAATACCTATTTCAGAGAGCTATTTAGAATGCCCCGGGACCCTCCATTGCCAGAGCAGCGGCGCCAGGCCGGAGTGTGCCAGCGTTTGCCCGCCGAGCGAGCAGCAGGGGCCGCATCCTTGCCAGCCCGGCGCGGCAGGCTGGGAGCCGTAGCGAGGCCCCGTTTGTGCCGCCCGGTCACGGCAGTTTGCTCCACACAAAGAGCCGGGCAGCACGGAGGCGGACCTATTTTGCTATTCCGATCAACCTAGCGCAAACGTTAACGTGGTTGTTCGTAGCTTAACGAACCGTCTTTCCAGCAACGCGGAAACAAACGGCAACGTTTTAGCGTGGTTGAGAAAACTGTTCTCCGGCATTCGGTACTCAGCGGACGGCTTCTCAGAAACCTGTCAGTGTGGTTTCTAATGAACCCTGACCATTACCTTTAAATCAGCCGAGGATCTGCTCGGACAGGGACGACCACAGTTTCTTAGGGGGTAAATGGATGAATTAACCATGGACAGATGCATTGTGTCCAAAAGAGTTTCAAAAGTCAATCATTTTGACTTTCTATTGTTTGCCCTTTTCAGGAAGGACCGAGCGGTACAAATGCAGGAAAGCAAAAAACCTGCACAAAAGAGGAAATGTCAGCTGCAGTGTTTATGCTAGGTTTCTACTGGCAAATAATTAGGGTTTGGCCAGCTTTTAACCAGTGAGGTGGCTTGGTCAAGTTTTGCTGAACTCTTACCTGCAGTGTAATGAAAACTCATGAGGTAATGGTGAATGTAGTAATGGAGAAATCACTGGGGTTGTACTGCAAGTCCCAGGTAACTCCAATTCACAAATACAAAACCAAAAACGAATGTTTATGATGAAGAACGGACTGAACACATACAAAAGAAACACTGAAGACATTTTTTAAGTGTGAAAACCTCACATCCTGCAAGCATTTAAAGCATGCTTGAGATTCATATAGCATCACGACTTTTAGAAAAGCTCTAAGAGGGCTAAAACCAAAATTCAGCTGCAAAAGAAAACATAAATTAGTGTTGCATATGTATTAGCGCTATGAACAGAGTCAAAGCTGGCTGAAACATTATAAACAGTGCCATTTCATAAAAGAGAGGCAGTAGAAGAATCACTACATTTATTTTTCAGAGTTTGTATTAAAAGGGCACATATGAAGTCAAGGAAATAAATGACAAATTGCTTCAGGACAGCAACAGCTTCTTACATAGTAACATAAATAACTGGAAATTTTTTTAACATAGTAAAACATTTCCAAATAATAAATCAGTAGCTATTGATAAAAGATATCAGAAACTGAAAAATATTTCTAAAGTCCAGTTAACTAGATCTACAGCCAGAGCAGAGCGGGTCATTAGATGTTATTACTGTACCGAATTTTTGACAGAAAATGCTGTTGCAAATTCAAGATCTATAAAATGGCTAGTACATATAGATCAAGACGTAATGTAGTATTAGGAGGCAATGAGGGAGATAATCAAAGGCATGGTTATAATACAGAACTACAAAGAACTGATGACTCTCATTAGCTTTCAGAAGTAAATTAACATGCAAATTATTACTAATGCTTTCCAATGAAACCATGAATACTTTTTGTACTCTTACTTTTTCAGGACATGGTTTAGTGGGCATGGTGGTGTTGGGTTGACGGTTGGACTCAATCATCTTAAAGGTCTTTTCCAACCTAAACGATTCTATGATTCTATGATACTTTGTTTACCTCATGAAAGGCAGTGTAATTCACAATCAAATTCAGTATAGTAAGTTCATGGTATAAATGCTTCGTCACATGTAGCTATTCAGATACAGGGAAGAGTGATGTAAAGGCCTTTGCTCACCTATTTCCATTCTTCCAGTCTGCCTTATTGTCGTGGTTTAACCCCAGCAGGCAGCCGGGCCCCACACAGCTGCTCGCTCACTCCCCCTGGCAGTGGGATGGGGGAGAGAACTAGAAACATAAAAGTGAGAAATCTCGTGGGCTAAGATAAAGACCGTTTAATAGGTAAAGCAAAAGCTGCGTGCGCAAGCAAAGGAAACCCAGGAATTCATTCCCCACTCCCCATGGGCAGGCAGGTGTTCAGCCATCTCCAGGACAGCAGGGCTCCATCATCCCTAACGGTGACTTGGGAAGACAAACGCCATCGCTCCGAACGTCCCCCCTTCCTCCTTCTTCCCCCAGCTTTATACGTTGAACATGACGTTGTACGGTGTGGGATGTCCCTTGGGTCAGTTTGGGTCAGCTGTCCCGGCTGTGTCCCCTCCCAGCTCCTTGTGCCCCCCCAGCCTGCTCGCTGGTGGGGTGGGGGGAGAAGCAGAAAAGGTCCTGGCTCTGTGTGAGCCCTGCTCAGCAACAGCTAAAACATCCCTGGGTTATCAATCAGCACTGTTTTCAGCACAAATCCAAAACACAGCCCCATAACAGCTACTGTGAAGAAAATTAACTCTATTCCAGCCAAAACCAGTACAATCTTTTCCCCTTATGTTGTACTATTTATGTCATACTCAGATCCCACACTATCTAAGATGGAAACCATTCTAGGTACCTGCCCATCTTCTCCCATGCACCCTGCCACCCATGACCACACTACCTCAGGCCATGTCCCTGTGTGATCTCCCGAAATAGTCTGATAACTTTAGGAAAAGCCAAAAACAGATTCGTGAGACAAACCAGTATGAGCATTCTGATTACCCAAGGATGTTCAAGGTACTGAGGAGTAATTGCAACAAGGCAGAAAACATTTACCTCGCAGAAGAAGGGCAAGGTGCCATTCTTTGCTTGCTCCACAAATTGGCTCTTGGAGGAGAAGAGGGAAAAAATGTAATTGTTAATTGTTTCCATGAGATGGATCCGGAAGCACTGGGACAACAGCAATGCAGGACACAAATATCAGATATGACGGAGCACTTAAAATTCTCAAAAATGCTTTAAGATGTTCTTTCCATTTAACCAAAGGAAATATACATAGCAGCTATATATGGCTACTCACTTTTAAATGAAGAAAAAAAAAATGTAACCCCAAGACCTCTATTCCAACACTTCTACAACTATTCTGTCTCATGACAGGAAAATAACAAAGATAAGTGAGAAACTCCTCACAAAGAAGGCTTGTCAAGGCATCCGTCTACTTTGTATAATACTGATGATAGCCAATCTGAGATTCAATGTCATATCATTTAAAATGAAAAATTTTGTTAGCCATGTGCCAGCGGCTAAGCTGTGTATCTGTCATAGATACATAACATTTTAAGAACCTCCTTGAGCAATGAAATACATTTGCTGTTGTAAATGAAGATTAAAAGTAATCATTTCCTGTATGATCAGATTAGAAGTTCAGTGTATGAATCATGATAACTCTAGGTTAAATATGCTTTGTAACGCAAGACAATTGATCACCCTGTATTTCATACTGGTAGAGTACTCCTCCAGTGGTCTTAAAACAGGAAAAACTGAACACAGACTTGCTTTGACAGTTTTTGACGAAAATAGAGATACAGGAAAGTGTATGATGTTTGAGGGGTTTGTTGTTGTTGCTTTTAAAGTGTCAGTGTTCATAGCCTTCCAAGGTCAATCTGTCTTTTAAATACTCAGCTTGCACCAGAGATGAGGTCAAGCACCAAGTGGAGGCATTCGTAATCTTCTAAACTAAATGACCGTCTCTGCAAGAGATCCCACTCCTTTAACAGCATGCAGTTAACGGATTACTGGAGCATTACTGCAGTAGACAAGCAAAGTCTAGGTATCAACTCCAATAGCAGAATCCTATGGAAATGGCAATTTCAGCAGTAAGCCATACGGGTCACAAATGAGGTAAGTAAACCCAGAAAATCCTTTCAAGGCAAGTATTTCCCTCAGCACTCTCCTACAGATTCTGAAACTGAGATTAGTGAAATGGTGTAGTTTATTGAATCCCTAGAGTGTCATCATTTAATAGTATTTCACAGCTACAGTACATCATCACATTATATTATACTCTCACTGTTACTATGCAAACTATAATACCATGAAGTGATAACATAGTGTAATGAGACATACAATCCAGTGTAATGTGATATACAAGAAAGTCAATGCAGCATATCTCCAAAATTACCCTCATTTAAAGGGAAACCCAATGAATATTTCATATAAATGTACAGGTCATTCGTTTTCTCCCTTTTTTTGGATGTGTTTAATCTCTGTGCATCTTGATACTTCCACCGAGAACTTTAATATTATAGTCAGAAGCAATTATATTTTGCTAAGAAAGCTGAAATCATAAAATGAAAACCATTTTTTATGCAACTTTCTGAAAGGACTTGAAAAGTCTCTGACAAAAAAAGCTTTTACAAATAAAGAGCTAAAGCAATCATATAGGAGGAGCCTCATGTCTTTGAGAGCTTGTATACTTGACGATTAACTATATTATGTCCACAGAACTGAAAATCAGTTTGGTTGGTGCTAGTTTCCTCCACACACATGTGCATACTAATATCCTTATACTTTGTTGTCCCATGAGTACATTTAGGGACAGATATCTAATCTTCCCTAACTGCTGTTGGAGATGTAAGTAAGGGAATCGCCGCCTTTGCAACAGCAAGAGATGGTCAAAAACTAGTAATAAAACTTCTCAAGAAAAAGCTAATAAGGAGAAATTAGTTGCAGATGGGTCTCTCTACACAGGGAGCCTCTCCAAAGAAAAAATGTTTAAGTATAAACAAATTAGAGAAACATTATACTAACTTTACATTCTTATTGAAGCACCGTTATCACTTAAAAGGAAGCCTAGATGAGATAAGGCCCATACAACACACACTCATCAGATCTCCCCAATAGATGGGTGAGTTAGCTGATTTTGTTGTATCAAAATGAATGATTTGCATTGTCGCTCCTTAAAATCTGTAGTAAGACCGTCTGCCCAACTAACTTAAAGAAGCTGATATTCTCTCACATCCCCCCACATTTCTCTGGAGCTGTGTGAATCTGCAGCATACCCTCCTCCAGCTTACAAAGCTAGGTGTTTACCACCTTCCGTCAGCTGAAAAAAGAAGATATAAATATCAAAGAGGAGAGAAAACTACGCACCTATCCACCCCACAGCCACCTCCCACCTTCACGTGTCAAGATTTCCTTTAGCAAACTCTGTTTCAGTGAGAATCGGAGGGTCAGCAGCGGGACAGCAGGAAATAGAACTTAGCCTAGGGAAACTTTTGTTCTGTGTCTATTAAAAACTCATTTAACATTGATATTATAACACAGATTAAGTTAGAATATGTTTCAGAAAAAAAAATAACGAAAGTGCAGCCAGTCTTCAACCTCTGTAAAATAAATATTCACTGTCCTTGAACACACAAAGTAATATTTTCATAACATTTTCACATTTTAACTCAGTCTTTTAACAGCTCCTAAGTATCTATTTTACTAATTTGAAATCATGACATGATTTGCTAATTCTTACTATTCTGCAAAGCTTGTATAAGTAGCACTAAATTTGAACCAGATTTTCTGAATCTTGCTGAGATGTATTAATTTAGTATTATTACTGTCAAGAGTGAAATATGCTCCTAAACATGCTGCTTCACATCACAAAACTTCACAACAAACTAGAAAAGTTGTCTGCAATTTAAAATAATCAGTAAATATGACTATTTTTATGGAATTTAAAGCTGCCTGTTCTCAATAAGAACAACCTCATAACACTTGGCCCACCCCAGAAAATTCAGATTGATTATGAATAGCATTATCTGCTTTGCTAATAATTTTTCAGAAGCCAGAAAGATAATGCTATTTCAAAAAATCCAAGTGCAGAAAAATTTTTTGATCAATTTATTTGGGGTATTTGGGGTGGGTGTTTTGGCTGATTTTTTTTTCTTTTTCCTTTATAGAATTAAAGTCAACAGTTTAATTAAATAAAATTATTTTCATATTCAGGTATTCATATTAAAATATGTTGGGATGGGCAATTACAGAAAACAAAATTCAACCAGAGGCTGGTGCTACTCCAGGCTCACTCACGTGATGCAGATTTCAGAGCTAGTGCTCTGAAATTTTCCATATGGGAAAAGAGGTCCTCTAAGACATCATGACTTCAACATCAGATCTGGAAATAAAAAGCAATGCAAATATAGAATTATTTAAACTAAACCCCCCTGACTTTATACTGCCAATTAATAAAACAAAACTGTAGAGATATGCAGGATGGAAGCTAATCCTACAGTGAAAAGATTATTGTAGCTTCCATTTGGGGGTTATTTACAAATAATCACTATCTTAGGGTTTAGATGGCTTCCCAAGCAGCCTGCCACTCCTGCTCTCGGCACCTTGCCCTTTATGGCAGGTGCCTGAGCTGCAGAGGTGAAACCGAGGTGTAGAGCTTGAGGTGGTCACTGTTCCTCAGGATCTTTATCCACTGGCAGTGAAGCAGTAGATGAGTTATTTCTGTCAAAATATACTGTCTAAATGTCTAGAAAGCAAAACTAAGTAGTTTGTTAAAGCAAGATATCTTAACTATATTTAACACTATTAAAGGAACTAATGTAATGCAGACTAACATAGTAATGTAATTTGAAAACAAATATACAAGTATATTATTAATTGATTAATACAGCCAAGGAATGGACAAAAATTGTCAATTACTCCTTTTAAAATATTGCTACAATGGTCTAGAAGAGTTCCTCTTTGGAGTTTAAAATACATTGCCTAAGCCATCTTAGCTACCTTACATGAAAAGGCTGTACATTTTTCCCTGTTCTGACAAGACCTCTAACATCTTCATGAAACAGAGTAAAGTTTTCTTTAGCTTTAGCTGTCCTTTATGTCTCTCACAGGATTAATCCTCAGAGATGAACGTGGCCAAAGGCACTAGATAGAAAGCATAGTTATTACTTTGGCAGGTTGTTAAACTCTTTTATTTGGAATCTAACATTGTCTCTGTTGTTACAAGCAAAACTGTTCAGCATTCTTGTAGTATTTGTTCCATTCCCGTTTCCTGGCATATAGCCCTTTTGTAAGGACTTCAGAGGCTAGTGTCTGTGCTAAAAAAGGCCATTTTATGTTTGCAATATGATCTTTCTGCCTAGAGTCATGCTAAGAAGGGGAATGATATATGCTGCAAAATTCTAACAGTGACACTTGGTTTTATTCTTCTCCGTACCTATGTAGCTTTGAGGGTTTTGCTCTGCTTATCTTCTTTGGAGGAACTCCCAATATATTTCCCCAAGGCAACCTAGGAGACCTGACATCTAAGTGGTAGAGCAAAGATACCAAAGTAGGAAGAAAAGAGGAAGGATGAGACTGTGTGAAAACATAATTAAATTATTAAGAGCAGATCCTCTTCTTATATAATGGCAAAATTCCCACTGAAGCTTTTAGAACTGCATTTTTTTCCAGTTTGTTCCTTTTTGTTCAAAAGTATTTGCTCATTAACTCACAGACTTATAGCACTTGTTCCGCACCATACTAATGGAGAGTAAGAAATTATGAAACATTTTTCTTTATAAGTTATGTAATGGTCTCTACTGTGGACATTCACATCCTGGAGTGCAATATTAAATTAGCATGAACAATCAAAGAGCAATCAGCTGGATTATTGCTTAGTTTACACAAAGGTTTTTTATTCATTCAGTGCAGAATGTCTTAGTCTGTACTTTTTAAACTAATACAGTTTCATTCGTTTCTCTTTACTGTACTCTCTTTCATGCATGTCCTAAAAATCCTCCTGCCATAGTGCAAACAGAAATCTTAATTTATAAACCATTATTTATTTCCAGCACTTATATAAAACAAAGATGTTCTTTTGTAAGCTGCAGAGTCCTTTATCAGGATGAATGACAGCAGATTTGAAAAGAGCGGAACCTATCTTTGTTTGCCTGTCCGTAGCTGAAGTAATGGCATAGAGCACTAAACCAACGTCTCTTAAGAGACCAAATAAATTTTCTTTCAGGATTAATGGTCCACTGCTAGTGTGAAGAAGATTAAAACTAGAAGCAAAGAGACAAGAGAGTCCAGGGTATCCCCACGGTTCATTTCTATGGAACTTGTTAGTGAGCAGAGCCAAAAAGTCAAGCATTTGGGTAAACGGTTCAACATGAAATTACTTACTGAATGCTATCAGACGTTATGGTCAAATACATCTGCTGCACAGTTAGGCAGTAGATACAGTGATTTAGCACTGCATACAAATCGTTGGGATTCTGTGTGTTGGTACCAACTGAAAGGCTGGCAGCCATAAGATTGCCAGTCACCAAGTGTCACTTCTTCATTTACATCACATTGCTATTCAGACAGTGGCAAGCAACCCCAAAAGTGAATTTATTACTGCGAGAAAGTCAATATTTTACAATAACTGTAGGAATTCTGGAGCAGTAATTTAAAAGACTACTCTGTGCAAACCATTTACTACTTTATACACATGTATATTGCTATTCATTGCCACGGATACCTACAATCAGAGTAATTCTGTGAAGCTTCTTAATTTTAAACACTTGATCTTTTACAAAGTAAACTGCCAGTGTTTAGTTTAGCTAGTAAAACTGAGTTGCTAGAGACCTTCTTGACTTTCCTAGAACAATTATTTACTGTACATGGTTCATTTGTCTCTCTCTTTTTAATTTTCTTGAAACAACATTTCATTAGGGTTCTTTGCCCTGAAATGTGCCATCAAGCAGTCAAATCAAACCATCCTATTTTCTTTTGAAATATCAGTCTTGCAAAGAAATATCTTTCTGAAAAATACAAGCAAGTTAAGCCAACAGAATGAAAAGGAAGGAATGCTCAGATTTTTTTCCAGTTTCTTTGTAATACATGAAACACCAACTGAACTTAAAATTTCAGTATCCTGTCAGTACTTTCTAATTATCAAAACCGAGAAACACTCTACTAAACACAAACAAATAAATTATATAAAATACTCCCTTTATCGACACTGTTTTTCTTTGGAAGTACAGAATTCCCTAGACTTGGCAAATATGTGGCTGATACTTGGCTTTCCTGTAATTCAAACATTACCAGATCACATGACTACAGCACTTTACCTACATTGAGTTGTCCTTATTTATGCAATTTGTCTCATACTATGGATGGACTGAGTCTTCTACTTGTCCTTCATATACATATCAATCAGATTTTTTTTTATAAATTGGTGACAGTGTATGGTATTTGGGAAAAAAATCTTCATCAAAGCCACAAATCTATCCAGCAACATTTGAATTCTATCCCATAGACATATTTCCTACCTGACACTACTTTTTGTCTCCATCTCAAAGTACATTTCATTAGATGTTTCTGCAGCTGCAATATAGAAGCAGTAAAAGACAGCAATAAGCCTTGTTTTCATTAAAGTTCTGCAATTTGTGAGAGGGTACATTCATTTCGTACAGAGAAGGGAGCATTTCTCAGCAACTAATAATGGTAGCTCACAAGTCTGATTATGTCAGTGCTGGCTCCTAGGAAAGACCAACTGATATAATTGATCTTGTAACATTTAAAGGCTCTTCACTTCAAGCGTATTTTATTGCTGCCTGGCTACAATTATGTTGACCAGAAGTGAGGCCAGCGCTGGGGTTCAGAACTCAGAGGAAAATCAGTTCAGCATGTAACCACTTCACTCCTAATGGCAGAAGTTGCATGGGAAATTAATTTTCAGGATCACATTAAGTCAGACTGCAGAAACTATTGTGGGATTCACTTGGATAAAATTGCTCTAGCTGCTGGAAAGATGAGTGTCAGTAATGATATTTATTAAACAAAATGAGTAACGTTTGGAAGCCATGGAAACCAGAGGCCTAAAAATGGGTAGATGCACTACTAGTGCAAGAGGGCACCAAGAGCTTTTAAGACGATCAAAGGATCTAAAGTACAAGGGCATATTAGATAAATTCATAAGCATTTTTATCCACCTTCTATCTCATAGAAGATAGCAAAGTAAAATTAACACAGAAAATACCAGAATGCATAATCAAGGAAATAAACCTCCAATCCTGTTGGAGGAGAACTTTTCCATCCTTTGAATATCAGCTTCAGTTAAGATTCCATTCTTTATATGATTGAAAGACCAATTTATTATCTAGAGAGACTGCAATATGGAGTAAAAAAAAACCAAACCAAACCAAAACAAAAAAGGCATGAAAATATCCTGGCTAGAATTAAAATTTGTGAAAAATGCAGAGAAGAAATATACAGAGGCAGTTCATAGAGGTGTTAACCATCTAAGTAAAACAAAAGATATTTGACAGAAATCAAATTAGAGAAGATAATGGAATAAAAAAGATTTACAAAGACACGTGGCTCTGAATGACAGGGGGTTGGTTTTCTTTTGTTTTTCTCCGGAAGACTGCTATACTCTAAATCTTCCAAAAACTCATATCCATATTTATCTT
Source organism: Harpia harpyja (assembly GCF_026419915.1). Classification (NCBI taxonomy): domain Eukaryota; kingdom Metazoa; phylum Chordata; class Aves; order Accipitriformes; family Accipitridae; genus Harpia; species Harpia harpyja. Next base: position 2,653,113 of record NC_068943.1, read on the forward strand.
TATAACATATTATTAGTTCAATTGAGTAGTGGAACTATTTACATTGTGCAAAGTTAAGCCTTTAAGACTACAAGTGAGAGAGAGGTAAAAGAAGGAAGAGATACAAAAAAGCCCAGTAGTTATGTTTTCTAAAAGGACAATAAAGACCACTGCTTTTGAAATGCAGCAAAATATTTTTATTTTCAATTCTGCTTAAGTAATTCTTTAATAAAAGAAGAAAAAACGTTATATCACCATTCATATCTATTGTACAATGCAAAAGGAACAAATGAAAAAATGCATGCACACAGCTCTTTTTAAAGCAATGGTCCAGTTGTTCAGCATATCTTAACTTGGAAATGAGATCTCAGTTTCTTTCACAGAGCATTTTGCATTGCTTTATGGGCAATACAGCACTTACTACACTCAAACTACTGTATTATTAGTCATATTATCTGTAGGGACAGCGGTGACATGTACTTTGCCTTAAAAACATGTGTTTAAATGCAACTTTATGAATTGATATGACTTCAGAAAATAAGGAGCTAACAGATTTTGAAAGGCAATTAGTCTATTCAGGTCTCCTCTGCAGCAAAAGAGCAAAAAAGATAATGTTACTTCCAGCAGGAGCACTCAAAGTTAAAATGCCATCTACCTATGTTTCATCTGAGGCCATATTACAATATAAGGTGCAAATACTGTGAGAGTTAATCAAGCATACCTAGTATCTAATGCAGCTGACAGCTCTCTAAGATAATAGAAGTGGTTCATTTTACCCATTAGTGGGAACATCGTAAGGGTGAAAATGTCCTTTAATAGTCAACTTCCATAAATAGGCCATCTGTTTTCCATTAGATCAATATGAATCAGTACTGAAATAAAGCCAGACTCTTCCATTTGTTAACAGGAACATCCTTTACTATCCCTAGAATTACTTAGTTAGTTCACCTTTAAAAACTCAGAGCCACATTTATGTGGCATATTCCCTTTCCTGGAACACCTGTATTGTGTAGCATATCCATATATTACTGCACTGTAAACAGCTCTGTTCTAAACAGACACAAAAATTAATATATAAGTGTGCATGCAGGTAGGGAAGAAAGCAGCACCTTCAGCTGAGATGTCCAAAACTTGGTGGAAAAAAATAAGAAGCAAAAAGAAAAAAGGACATTCTGAATGGTACGATCACACCTCTCTCAAATTCTCACCTCCAGGATTTTCTCCCAGCTCCTAAAAGTCTTTTAATTATTTGGATGGGCAGGAATGGAGAAGACATTTCTCTTTTCTTCCATGTCTTTCACACGATGGCAACGTTAAGACGGCACCATTTAGAAGAGACACCAGTCCCATTCCAGTTCAGCTCTTGCAGTCAGAGTTGGGTGGATCTGCTTCCACTGTACAGAGGTGACTGTGCCCACATGGTGCCACAGATTTGCAGTATTATTTCTCCTTGGTTCACTCCAGGGAATCTGTAGTATTGTCTCCATGAAGAATGTTCTGAATAAATCTGTCCATATTATCAAGTGTCTCCTTGCACCCTGAAAACTCAGGCAGGTTTAAGGGCAATAGCTGTAAAAACATCTTAATAATATAAAAGACATAATCCATTTTTTACTTTGTTTAAGTCTCTATGTGAAGTATTTTTTAAAAGCTTTCTGCTTTGTTAATTGATACAGGATCAGAACAGGTGTTCTTTTCATTGTAATGGTGTTTTTTTGCCTGCATACATTACATAATTATTTTGTGCTCAGAAAAAAAGAAAACTCTAAGTCAAACTGATGCAATGCTTTCCATGATTAGTGGGGAACTAATTATATAAAGGTTACATGTCACCAACCCTTTCCATTCTTCTGTGATGTTCTCGTAAAATAAAGCCATTATACTAATCAGGTCAGGGGTTTATGATTATTTTTTATTTATTTCCCTAATGTTATCTCTTCAATGAATTCAACAGGTCCACTGAACAATTGTTTTTTGTAAAAACTGGATCCCTGCAAGCTAGGTAGAGAAATATATATATATTTCTCATGTATATATATGTGCATATATACATGTGTATAAATATATATATATATATATATATATGGCCACAAAGTGTAAGTAACTAAAAGTAGGACAAAAACAGAAAAGAGGAGATGCAGGTGATAAGAATGGAAGAAGTAAAAGTGAATGTGTCCTTCATTATTAGTGAAGAGATATTCATGAACACAGTCCTTTTTCCCTGAAGGAGGACAACCCTTATGAAGTAATGCAAAAAGTAACTAATTTTGTCATTTGTTGTAGCCACAAGCCACCAGTATGTCCTCCAATATCCTTTTCCGCTGGCCAAGCTGCAGAGGCTTAATCTGATTCATTCTGTGGTAACTTTCCAGACTGGCATCTGCCTCTGTGACAATGACGCCTGATTATTGTCACTCTCTGCTCTCAAGCTTGCAGCTGTTACTGTTGCTGTAACACGATTATTAAGTGGTTTAGGCAAACCTGATGCTAATGCCTGCATCCTTTGGTCTTACTACTTTTTGTCTGAAGATTACTTCAGATGTGTTAATGTAAAATCAAAGCCCATGCTGCAGCACTCTGGGAAACCTGTGCTGTGCAGAATAAGGAAGAGTTTGTCTTTCCTTCCATCTCTAAAGTAGACAAACTCTGCTTTTTCTGATTTGCCTCCCTCCCCACCCTGGCTTCCTTCTTGGACCATTTTGGATGAGGCAGCCCTTAGATACAGCATGCAGGTTTAAACATTGTCTGACAGGAAGCAGCTGAAGTCATTATTATACACCCCTTCCAATTTATATTTCAATATGGAACTGATAAACTTCATGGGGCAGCTCTTCAGCTGATGTAAGTCATCATTGCATCTTTAGCTTCAATGAACCTTTTTAATTTTACAGTAAAGGAGATGGCTCTTCTGCTGTTTACCATATTTAGTACTGCTATTCAGCAACTCAAGTACTGCTTTTGAAGCTCTGATTGAAATTACTGTTCATTACAGTCTCTGCTATTTTTTTAAATACAATCATCCACATAAAATGCACAAACATCTTATCTCTTCCGATATTATTGCATTTTAAGTTTTTTCTCCAGTAAGACTCCGTATGACATGATTCATCTCATTCCACATTTTAGCTATTTGCTTGGCCAGTGCTCTTAACTATTCTGCATTTCACAGCACAGTATTCTCCATTTTTTTGAGGAACCTTTGCCTCTTTTTCATTCCTGTCATTTTTAACCTCAGGAAGATCAATTCAGAAATATTGAGTTATACCCATCTACCTTTTAGATAAAACTGATATTTTCTCTAGATTGCTGCCATTTAGTGTGAGAACCGCCTCTGCTAACTTTGCCAACCAAAGTTTAGATGTCCAGTCTAATTAAGTCATCCAACTCCCCCTGTGACCTATGGAAGTAGATAAGTTGAAAGTTGACATAAATCACCTTTCAGGGCCATCAACTCCTCCCCATTGATTATACAGGACAAAGAGATCTAGGCAAAGGCACCATTTTAAAAACCAGCAAGGGAATGGAGTGAAAGTCTCCTCTGTTGCCCAGCAGTGCACTGGTCAGCGTATTTAATCAGGAGGGTTTTGTTCTCACCTTTCCAAAACCACTCAGCTGAAGTACGTCTTTTGCACCAAAGACATTAATGTAAATTGGAGGAGGTGGCACACACTGCCTCATTTAACAGCCCTAATCACTCAGTCACTGAGTCATTCTCATTTTTGTTAGCCCAGTCTTATGGAGTACTTAAATGTGTCAAGCAAAATGAAAGAACTTGTCCTGTTAGTAGAGCAGATTTTGACCTTTGTCACTGCTCCATTGGCTCCAGCTGCCTCAAGGAGCACTTGACGACAAATCTGTGTCATCTGTCACGACAGCTGCATCCACTGTGACATGGGAAGAACCCAAGATGACATTTTGTGAATCAAGCATTTTTCTAAACTGAGGCCACATGGCTAATTCCCACTCGAAGGACAGGCAAAAGAGTCAGTCCACTTCGGTCACCACGGTGTAACTGACCACGTGAAGATCATCCATTCCACCAGCTTTCTCACTCGAAAAAAAAAGAGCAAGCAGCTCCTCAGGACCTCAAACCCTGAAGTGAGCGCTGGTACCACCTCAGCCCTGTGTCCAGAGGGAAGATCTCAATCATTGCATTCTGCATGGAACAAGAAGCACAGTTTGTACAACTTTGGCCAAATTATATTATTTTTATTTTACAGTGCATGTCGCAGTACATCACACACAGAAGCCAAATTCCTCTGATTTTTAAACTTTCCTTTTTAGTAAGATTGCCAACTCTGCATGCAGCTAGACTCACAAACAAAATTCAGGTCAAGCCTCCATAATAAACAACATTAAACGCAATTGAATTCTTAAGAAAATTGATTCAGTGGCTGCTCGCACAGTCGACCCATTGATTAGCAACATCATTTTTCTAATTTTACTTTTTACATGCTTTCAGATTGCCTTTATCCACTGCAAAATACTTGTGCCAAATGAGTGCAGATTTTGATAGACAGTAGAAACTCTGTGATACAATAGATATTATTATTTTAATAAACTAGTCTTTTTCAAAGCAAACAAAATCTCCAAGTTCTTTTTGACAAATGAAAAAAAGTCTATGCAAAAAGGAAATTCAGAGCACCGCAGCTCAAGGCCTAGCCTCACTTAATAAAAACTCAGCACCATTACCACAGAATAGGCTCAGAACTGTCAATTTAATTCACTTTCTCTCTCTTTTCTAGAGCAATATGTTTATCAAGTAGGAGGAACAAAATACAGCTAAATTTGTTAATTCATGGAGAGGGCACAGAGAATGCAGAAGGCCTTGGTAGAAAGGGTAAAGCCTTAGAACAGTTCTTGGCCTAGTTGTTTAATCTATTACTTAATTCTGGCCATATATAATCTAAAATTTTTATATGCTTAATTTAAATAATTTAATGTAATCTATTCTGTACTTCTTATAGCCTATAAAGATAAGTATGGGAAATACAAACCCGGAAACTGTTAGATTAAATTCTGCAAATACAATTTGTCTGCTAATGATACCAGATGCCTCACATTTGTCTAACATCTCTTCTTAGATAACCACCACACGTTTAATCTCCTATGGCCATAGACACAGCTTTAGGGCAAAAAAAATTAAAGGTTCAATCTAGTTTTCATGTAATTAAATAACAAAATCCTTGTACATATCAAACAGAACAGAAGATCCTAGTCCTGAAAGGACAATTATCCTGCTTACTGTGGTCCTACTTACCTTGTCATGGTATGATAGGAATTACTCCTATCCCTCGGGTGAGCTGAATTTGCCATGACAAGATAGAAAGTTTGTATCAATTACACAATTAACTCCATACAGTGCATTACAGGATCAAGGCTTCAGTATTTTAGGGTGTAGGACAGGTAGGCATTACTCTTTTTAAACATGCAGCACAAGCATTTCTGACCTCAAGAATTTTTCATCCAGATGGAAGATAGAAAGTAAAGAGAGCGCTGGTGGACTCCAGAAAAATTTGGCTTTACTCTGCCACAAATTCTAGCTTTAGACAGCAAATTATGAGATGACAGCTCTCCAAATTCTGAATGCAAGGACTCTTTTTCTACCAAGACACTTTTTAGATACTTCCTAGTCTTGCTCGCATCAATGATACCTGACAAGTTACTTCTTTAGCTCCATACAAGGCAGGACCTCTGCTACTTTCTGCTTTGTCCTCACTCACCTCTGTTCCAAGAAATAGCAACACAAGCTCATGATAGTTTCTCAGAAAAGAGGAAGGAGGCAATTTGTGCCTACAACCCATTTCCTAGCTGGCCTTGCTCTCAGTCTGAAATTACTTAGCTATGCATCTGAAAACTACTTCAGCAGCATCCTGGGCAGGTACTGGAACAGTAAGAAAGCTCAGAGACCCTCAAGTTGGTCTTCAGCCAACGGACATTGTTATGACCACTTTTTGACAGATCTCATGAAATATAATACTTCCAATTATTTTGTGCCTTCTGTGTCTGAAGAGAGAAATTCAGAACAAATATGAAGGAAAGAGTGCCACCTGCTGTGACACCCATAATATTCCCTCCAGTACTCAAGTCAGGGAGAAGTCCAGAAGTTGAAATGCAAGCAGGATTAATTGTTCAATAGTTAACAATAATTAGATCACAGAGGAAATTATCACTTGTAAATTTATTGTGGAGGTACTTTTTGATTATGTTAAAGGGGTTTTTTTATTACATTTACATTGAGATATTAGATATGGTCCTGTTTTCCATCACACTGTAGTACACATGTCTTTGTTATGCTACTTGCTTTATTTTGGCAGACACTGAAACTAAACTCTTTCTGATGTGGCATCTATGTAGTGTGGCATACAATATGCATGTCCCTGTGTTTTGATCCTTCTTTAACTTTCTGCTGTCACAAAGACATTGTACGTATTTAGAGATTTTTCTTCTACACTATTAGTTCTGTCTTCTTGACAGAAAATTGATTTTTCTCATCCTAATACATGAACCAGAATAAATCTCTTGCCCTATTGCTCAAGAGCTTACACTACCATCAACCACAGCTTTAGAGCATGTCATTAGAGACAGAGACATTAGAATAACCATGAGCAGTCTGAAGCAGTTTCTTTATTATAGAATAAAAAAAAACCCTAGTTTTCTGCTGATAACAAGTTACAGACATCCATTCTTTGCTGCATTTACTGCATACTGTCCAAAGAAGTAAAAATGCTTTTTGCTCTTTGGAAATAATATTCAGAAATATATCTTACTGTAAATGGCATCCCATCATGCTCATCCTGAGGCAGGATGGAAACCCACATTTATTTCTGCATTCACTTCTTTTGAAGATACTTCAAAGTGCAATACTTAAAAATGACTGCTTGCATGGTGAGTTTTTACCCTAAGTTTACAGAGATAAATGCTGTTGTGACCTCATCACACCATCATCATGACCTATGATCCATTACTTTACGGAAGACATACAGTGACTTACACAGAGTATGCTGGTGGCTTCAGATAACTTGTTGCAAGAGAAGTGTCCACACCACATATCTACAAACTAGATCTATTATTTTATTGATCTGTCCCTAGGAAACTATTCCAAGACTGAATTTGATTACTGTTGAGCTCTCTTTCTCTGCAAGTGGACACACAAGTCGGGTATATAAGACATACATGCGTGGTGATGCGTGGTGTTGCACGACCTGGACTACCTATGCTACAGTGTGCAAGGCTACTGGGGGCTTTAGCCCACTTAAACTCCCACAGTAAATCTATTTCTGTACAAAGAGAAACTTGTAAGGGTTGCTGCTTCTGACACTGCTGTCGTGGAAATGAATGTATGTGAAAGACACTGTCTCTAATAATATCAAGTCATGCATGTCATGATGTCAGGGCTTTTGCTTATTTTTTAAATGTAAATTTTATGTAGTGAGCCAGAGTGATTACCAAGGCCTCACTTTCTGAGGCAAAGGAACATTTTATGTTGCTCCTGTAACTCACAGCTGACTTAAAATTCATTGCAGCATCCACTATGGGTAAAAAAATGAAGTGACAGACTAAACACCACCAACATTGGTACTGTAACTTCTACCCGTCAAAGGCAACAAGGGAGAAGAAAGATGTTTTTACTCTTACAGTGGTCTCTAGATTTTTCTAATTTATACACAGACCAGAGAATCAGCCAGAGAAGAACTTCAAAAGACGAGTTGAAACCCCTTTTCCTAACCATAATGAGCTTTTCTTTGACCAAACCAAAGAATCAGGATCAATTCTGCAAAACAACTTATATTCCCCCCAATTATATGAAGGTTGGATACATTTCACAAAAGTTAATAATGTGCCTTTTGTAATACATCCTTTCCCAAATCCATTGGCAGTTAAGGTAAATTCTTATATTTGTGGAATTTTCTGTAATGTTTTTAAAAGTATAATATTTCAAACTAAATTGATTTGACTAACAAGCTTTATAATTAGTTTATTTTGTAAGTGATAGGATTGCTAGAACTTCATAAATTAAAAATTAATTGGTACTAATGTCTAATATGACATAAACCAAACCTACAAAATTTGGATTGCCTTAGTATTAGTATGTTTGGCCTTAGAGTAATGGGTTGGTTTTAAAAAAATATTATTTTAAACTATTCTTGTAGTTTTCTATCTAATCAAGAGCGGCTTCTTTAGAAAATACTAACTTACAATATAAATAAGCTGATTTTACATCATTTCTTCTTCCCCTCTTTCAAGCATCAAATTTTGGTTTATTCCACAAAATTGATCTATTCTTGAGCATAAATCTCTTTCTTCGTTCTTCACAATCCCAAGCCCACAGTAGATCTCTATTAATCTCTCTTTTTGTTGTATACAAAATTACTTAGGGTATCTAAAGCAATCAAGAAGAAAACAATGTTGATTCACTCAATAGGGGCAGTTTCATAGCTATTTTCCTTGCTTTTAATTACTAACTAGGGAGGATTCTTTGCTTTAGTATTGCTGCCTATGCCTGATTTTATCTACCTAGCATAATTATTCCACTGATATACATTAGTATGGTATAACAGCCTGTGTTTAGTGACTGAAAAGATCTGCAAGCTAGAAGACACTTTGGTGAGATCAGTCTGATTCTACACTTTGAAGATGGTTATGGGGAATGGGGTAGGGATCCACAAAGCATAGCACAATATTTTTTCTGTAGTTTTTTTCAACAAAGAAAATTTTGAAATGAAATTAGACGCATCTTCATAATGAAAAAAAAAAAAAGAAAAAAAAAAGAAAAATAAAAGAAAGAAAAAAAAAAAAAGATAAGCCAGTATATTGATCCTTCACTTGATGCTAATACATGGGGAAGAGTGAAATTCTACAACCAACCACAGTTCTCATAGCTGTGCCCAGCTGAAACCTTACTGATCTCAGAGGAGCTCCACTCCAAGTATGTAGCTGAAGAATCATAACCACTGAATGCAGTTTAGATCCATTTACAGGTGCACACTCAGATAAACCTTTACCACATTTCACACTAGTACCTAAAATAGTTTTGAATTATAAAAATAACTCAGCCTGGTAAGTTAATGTCACATATTAAGAAGGTTATTAAGTTAGAAGGTAGCACTATTTACAGGTATTCTCCCAGATATCAAAGCAATATAAAATACTAACCACATTTTTTCAACTCTTTTATGTTGTCAATTATTTTAATATGTTTACTCCTGAAACCACTGACTATAATATCCAGTTTTCTAAATGGACAATGAAGTTCATTTTCCTCCTGTAAAGACTATCCAAATAGGATTTACCTTCCTCTAGAGAACTGGTACAAACCTTATGAAAATTCCAATGTTTTCCTTGACCCCAGACATGCATGGGATTTTAATTTGAGTTATTTATACATTGTTCCATTTTCCTAGTATAACACAAACCAGAAATTCCACATTTAAGTCATACTGCGTATCCATATAGGCAGAATTACAATGTATTTGTAGATTCAGAGTTCTGCTGAAGATTTTATTGCTCAGAATACTTGCTACACAGTTTAAGTTTCAGACAGTTTAAGTTTCAGACGACCAAGAACTGCACAACTGCATAACTGACACGTGAATGATCCCAATGAGATGTACTTACATAAATCAAGACAGCAAACAAGGTCCCATTTTCAAACTTGGGTGCTTAAAACAATGAAGAACTGCTTTAAACAACATTTATTCAGTAGCATTTCTAAAAATCAGACCTTGTAGCATAAGTCTTCATAAGCATTCATGGTTGAATTTTGCTAAATTTTGTTTCAATGCTCTAAGACATTCTAATTTGAATGTTTTGGCTTATGTTATTCCTTTTCTGACTGTGAAGATAACCTCTGTGCATAAATGCTATTGAAGCAACTCTGAAGCTCTGAAGTTTTAAAAAGATAAGCTACACGGGTATTTTACAACTGCTGTGTCTGTAGGAACACCAACCCACTGTGCTTTGAAAGTTCACTTAATTTAAAGTTCACGTGATCTAAAAGGATACTTTGTCCAAGTGAATTTCAAGTTTTAAAGACACAAGTACCCACTAACTTACTTGCTTCTAAGAAGCTAGAAAGGCAGTACTTTCTACTTGCTTCGGATGAAGGCGTGCAGCCCATCACACACCGAGGCACAGAAGTGCCACCTGACTTTACAGGCTGCTCTGCCCCACACATTCACCGGCGCAGGATTTGCCTCACCTACCTCTAGATATGCATGTGTCTGCATGTGAGCTACGTACTGTAGTCTCCCTTTATTGTCAATGGAAAGAATCAAAGACTCTTTAGGACATGACTAACCTTCTAAAGTAGATGACCGAAATAGGTCAGATAAACCATGGCCTAAAAGTCTGTTTCTTGCCTCTGGTGGGTGACTGCCTCAGTTGTAGTTATCTACTGTTTAGGTATCTATATTTGATGAGACTAATCCCACCCGTAACAGCAATTAGTGTTTGACCTTTAGGTATTGTGCATTCTGGTGCACTGTGTAATTGTAAAGGACATGGCTGCAGCTTCCTTTTAATAAGGCAGTAAGACTATTCTTAATTACTCTGGGTGCTAAGTGCCTTTTCTGAGGAAGAGGATAGACTAGGAGCCAGTGGAGAAGAGAAGAGAAGCAGAGTGATGCAAAAAGTTTAGAGATACTAGAGAGGTATGCACCTTATCTGGGCATAAAATCAAACAGTAATAAAGACTAATTTAATCACTTGCCTTAGCTGATGAACATCTGGATGAAACCTTGAAGGCTAAAAGGCAGTGCATGCCCTTTCTGAACTGATCTGTAAAGCCATTACTGTCTTCTCAGGCATGTATCTCTTACAGGTCCTCTTCAACCACAACACGTCAGATGTCACTCAAGCAGGATACTTCTAGATGTAAAAGAGAAAGAATTCTTGGCAGTGCACTCTCAGTGAAGTCTCCTTAACCTGAAATAGCCCAAATCTAATGCCCTTGAGGGCATGCTGTAAGAGATATCTTTTTCAGAGAGCTGCTGAAGCGGCAAACTTGAGCCAGGGGTGATATATAGTGAAAATGGAGAAACTTTCATCTTCATTATTTATCTGCTAAATGGTGATTGAATATTATGAGATGCTGTAGATGGCTATTAATTTCAACACACTGATTGGTTCTTTTTTTTTTAAATACTTATCAAGAACATCTAATGTGTTAAATGGAAGTCTTTTGTCACTTTACAATTTAAAATCAGCGATAAATATGGCCCCTCCTGGAAGACTATGGCTGCAATGTTGGTACAGGAAAACAAATTATATACCTCTAATATGACAAAAATGCGTTACTAACATATTATACAGCCTAACGTGGCAAGCTAACAGATGTTTTTACTATCCATTTAATTTTCTGTTCTCCACCTATCTTTTGATCCTGCAAATACTTCCATGTATACTTAACCACTCAAAGACTCTTCCTAAGCATTAAAGCTATGTTTATTTTACTAAACTGAGAAACAGTCCCAAGTTCCCTCGTGCAAGTGTACAATTTAGCCCTCCTCAAACTCCCTATCTGGAGAGGAGAGGAGGGCAGTAACATGAGCACTGTCTTCTCCACGCTTGAGCACGCACGTGCACGCACACACCCGCGTGCACACACACACACAGAGTGGCTTCCACGGGAAGAAAACCCGCACGGCACGGTCACTGCGCACTCTGCCCATGTGCCGTGGACACGAGGGCACCCGGCAGCTGAGGGTGTTCTCAGCCTGAAACTGTTTGCGTGACCAGAGCTGAGCACATACATTTTCAGTGCGGACTGCAGTGAACTGGAGGTTTAGCTGGTGAACGCTAGGCTGTTAAAATCCATAGAGCCATTAGTATATTTTCCTACATTTACCCTAAGGCAAATTTCACATGGGGATCACAATTTTCCTTCTATTGGTAGAGTTAGTGCCTAACACATTGTGCGCTACTGTAAGTGAATAATTACACAACTTTCAACCGCAGATACCCAGAAAGTTGCTGCCTAAAAAGGAATGTGGATCTGTAGACAGGTCTTAATCATGGTTCTCTGTTTCACTCCAACATCTTTGAAAACAATTCACTTGTTTGTTAAAAAAATGAATTTGTACAGTCAAAATGCTATTTCAAGTATTCTGTCCTTCTAATTAGCTATTCTTTCTTCTAAAGTAAAATCTGTGAAAAACAAGACCTCATTCAGGTAGGACTTGTCACCGTGATTCTGTGGTGTCTCCATTCCTGCCGGCATACTGAACTAAGAGGCGTCAGGCTGAGGCATCTATACACTTACTCCTGTAGGTCTGCAGATTGCTGTACCTGTGTTTCGGGTTTGTGTGGCGGGGGTTTTGTGTTGCGGGTGAGGGTCCGCAGGGCCGGCTCCTGTGAGAAAACCTTCCAGAATTTTCCCCAGCTCCAAGCCAGACCCGCCGCTGGCCCAGGCCGAGCCCCTCAGCGACGGCGGCAGCGCCTCTGGGAGAACAGATTTCAGAAGGGGAAACCTGCGGTGAGTAGATTAAGATGTGAGAGGAACCCCTCTGCGGGTACCGAGGCCAGGGAAGGAGGAGGAGCGGGGGAGGCCGCGGTGAGGCGGCAGGCTGTCCCCCCCAGCCCATGGAGGGGAGCGGGGGAGCGGAGGGCGCCCAAAATGGCCGCGCCTCCGTGGCTGAGGCAGTCTGTGACTGAAGGACTGCGCCCTGTCTGCGGAAGGGACCCGCGCTGGAGCAGTGGGTGAAGGGCTGCCTCCCGCGGGAGGGACGGACCCCCCGGCGGAGCAGGGGCCGAGCGCGGAGTCCTCCTCCCCCTGAGGAGGAAGGAGCGGCAGAGACCAGGGGTGAGGAACCGACCCCAGCCCCCGTCCCCTGCTCCCCTGGGGAGAGAGAACCGGGAGTGGGGCTGAGGCGGGAGGGCGGGGGGGAAGCTGCTCTCAGGTTGGGGTTTACTTCCCAACAGCCTTGGTTTGGTTTGACTGGTAGCAAATTAAATTGATTTTGTTCCTTCCCCAAGCTGAGCCTGTCTTTTGCCCGTGACCATAAGCGGTGAGTGATCCCTCCCTGTCCTTGTCTCAGCCTAGCAGCTTTTCTTTGTATTTTCTCCTCCTCATCCCACCGGGGCCGGGGGGAAAGAATGAGCGAGCGGCTTCATGGTGTTTTGTTGCTGTCTGGGCTTAAATCATGACAACCTTCTGCATTAAGCGTCATGTGGTTTTACGGGTCTGTTCATGTGCAAGGGCCTGGAGGAGGGCAAAAAGAGAGGAGAAGCAGACAAAGCAGAAACAAACAGAAAGCATTTAAACAATACTAAGTTAATATTAGAAGTTAGTATAAAATTGTAAACTCCTCCAAATGGTAGAATTTGACCCCCAATAAAATCAATAGGGAGGGGTGTGTGTGTTTGTTTTCTTGCTAAGATTGTTTGTTGCTAAGATTTTGTGGTTGGTTGGTTGTTACTAAGATTTTATCTGGAGCTTCATTTGGACCCATTTCTACAAAGGCACCGTTGAAAAGTGGAGAGAGATTCATTCAGAAATAACAAGAATATTCAAGTTAACTGCTTCAAAATAACACATTAACGGGAACAAAAGAAAAACTTTGTTTTCTTTAATATTGCAAAACTACTGAGCTATTTTTGCTGGAATTTTCCAAAATGATTCATCTTAGAGTAGACATCTGGCATGGGGGATATCAGCCTGAACAGCTTAAATATGGCAATTATAAGGAACTCAAAACAGGGTCTCAAAGGGAAAAGTTTTGGTCAACCTTAGCTAAAAGCATTTAGTGGAACTAAAATAATAAGAATCTGTAAAATTAAAATCTGTATAGCATATAGTTGAATAGACCTGTATGGTTTCCTCAAGGCCTATTCATGTGTACATAATTAGAGTACTTGGTTAGAAAACTGCCTTTGAAAAAAATCTTTAAGCAAAAGACTTAAAAAAAAAACAGTGAAAGCTGTCACTTTTTAGAGCACAGCATATCTGCTCCTTCTAAATTTATTTTCAGAGTTCAAAAGACAATCATTGACTAATTATCTGCCAAATGCAGTACTATTATTTGAATTGTAGGCATCTTTACTTAGTTGAAAAACACTTTTATTTCCTTAATGGCTTCTCTAAACTTCATTATTTTGTGCCATTTTGTAATACACTACATAAAAGCTCTTGGATACAATAAGAAAAAAGAATTTTCCATTTATCTTGGGAGTCAAAGGCATTTTAAACTTTAGCACAGGAATGCTATAGGATGATTTTTTAATGGAGGGAATTTCTCTTTGAGTTTTTAATAACTGAAAGTACTAAGAGTAAGGCTTTGGAACCATTAATGCACATCATTTTCAAGTCAATCTGAACCTTTTTCATTGAGCTATTTCCAAAATCTCTTCATTGGGACACAGAGATACCTTCTGGGCATTTAGGTCATGTGTCTTTGAACAATTCACCTGGTAAGAAGTATCAAAATTAGTGTGATCTCACTTCATGAACGTTACTGTTCTTTTTCAAAACCTTCATGAAAATAAACAGTTGGTTTTGTAAACTTGAAAGATTTGCAGCTACAAGCATTCATCAGTTCCTGTGTGCCTCCTCCTGTCATTCTAATCATGTATATAGATATGCTTTGGGAATTTCTAGATCTTTTCTGAAACAGTAGCTACTTTAACCAACACATCACCTTTTACCCATGCTAACTTCATGTTTCTTAGAAAAATATGAACCTATTGAACAGCTGATGCTTATTTTGATATCCAGTTCTTGTAGGCTGGAAATAATGCCTGTATTTGTGAGACCCAGAAGACTTGTTTGGAATGATAATCTGTCAATTTGATATACAGCTCTGTAGCAGAAGCTGGTTACTTCTAGTATCCAGGATAATCTTTTCACTCACAAAATATTGAGAGAGACTAAAAAGCCCCAGCAGCACTATCATCTTAAGCAGAAGAACATTACTAAAATAATGACTTACTTGTCTACCTGTGAGGTCTCTAGGCAAAAATCAGTACCTTTTTCTTTTTTTTACACTGGAATAGGAAGAAAGGTTATGAAAAGTGAGTTGTGTTGCCTTGGTTTGATTTGGTTTTACCAGGTAGATGCTTATGAAATATTTCCGCTATGAAATAATAACCTAAATGTCTCTCACAAATCCTCAGCACTTTTGCTCAGCTGGTATTAAGGCTCTTGAACTGAAAGAAATAGGATGACTGCTTCTCCCAATTTAAAAAGGGGAAACATCACCAGAATAAGCTATTTACTAGGGCTACAGTGAACCAGCACACTATACTGTGTAGGAAATGAATTTTAATTTTCACAAAATAGCTTAATAGGTTGGTTTGCTCAGCCAAGTAATTCTCCTGGTTAATAGTTTTTCAGGAGATTTTGCAATTACAGATGTATTGGAATTTATATTCTGCAATAAAAACACAAATGTTTTTTAATTCAAGACCTGGTTAAAGCAATTTTGGTACAGGTGTAACTATTGCAGCATTTTTCCAGTGATTAAGGTGTTAGGTGGATCCCTTAAGATTTAAAATGGATCCAAAATATTCAAGATAAGATTCCACAAGAAAAGTCTTAGGTTTTTTCCATCTTAATCCATTGATATTTAAATACTAGAAGTACATTATATTTTCAAGGTGCTATTAAATCATCTGTGAAACCTCCTCATGGAAAGCTTTACAGAATCTCAACTACTGAAAACTAGGAAATAATTGTTGTTCCAAACTTTCATTTTTATATGAATATAAAGGCAAAGCATTGATTATTAATTATTTTTAGACACCAAGATATCTGAACATGTTTCATACTGGCATGTGGATTTTTGAATGCTTTCTTAATTTCCTAAAGCTTTCTTAATAACTTCAAGCGTGGGGAAACTTTTCTCTCTCCCAGGGATACAATTATATAATCACAGTGTGTGCTTTTACTTCCATCTTCAAATGCTCTTTTGGGTTTATATTCAGACTTCATCTCATCCTAAAGTAGATGTCTAAAGTGGGCCAGGAAAACATTAAATGTGCCTAAGGTGATTAGCTCAGATGTGGACTTCTGTGTTATAGGTGTTTAAAGTTAGATGAGACAAATACTTCTCTGAAACAGGCTTACTAGGTTCTCATATCCTATTAAGAGGAAGCAATTTTTCCTGTAATTTACTGCTGCATAAACAATTACAGAATTCATTCTTCTGACCATTGTGATACAACAGAGTATATATAGAGATCATGTGCATAACACCATATGTTGGTTTTCCACAGTAAAATGAAAGCATCCAAGATGTTTTCATTTTATGTGTTAAATTAGGGCCTTGAATTTTTTTTTTCTTTCATCTGTGTTTTGCTGACAGTGATGTCAATAGTATTTTGGAATGTAAGGTTTGTTTAAGCAAGGAATGATACCTGCATTTCACAAGAATTCAAGCTATACGCAAAGCTGTTCCAGGAAAATAGCCTTTAAAAACAGCACAAACTGGCAAAACTTTTCTTGCATTTGCTAAAACTTTTAATATGCCTTCATTTTCCTAGCCTCTTCTCCCCTCCCATACATTTCTGATTAAATGTAAACCATTCAGTAATTATAAATGGCTTTGATGTCAGGTGTTCTCTGTTCATACATTTCTTCGTAAATTTGCTGAACTGGGCACATTTGGGATATTAATGCCTATTTTCTTTCCATGTACATGAAACGAGTGGCCTTTTTTCCTACCAGTTTCTTTAATATTGTTTGCTTCAAAAGAATGAGCTTAGCTTTCTCAATATTATTAAATTTTGAATACTATCCACCTTTATAACATTTTTTCCTCATATGCTGTCATTTTCACTTGTAGAAAGTCTCAAACAATATATCACTGTTTTCCCATTTCAGTAGCACAGTAAAATTTCAGTCAATCTGTTTGCATGAATTATTGCTTACCAAGGGAACAGAAAATCAGTCACTTACTAACTCCTGAAATCACTCAGGTTATGTAATACAATTTTATTTTAACTAAGAGACGTGGAGTGTTTCAAGACACAGATGCCCTAACAAAAATGTCTCTAAACTTTTGCAAGGTTTTGTAATTTCCCCAGTGGTCATTACAATAACCTTGTTTGACTTTAGTTAATGCACTTCACATCAGGTTTCAATTTCTCTGCCAGCGCAATGGCAATAACAATGCCTCCTTTCCCTTGTAAAGTATTCTGGGAGCAACATGTTAGAAGTCAGTCAAGAAACAATAACCAACAGCAATAAATTATTATCAAAAGTAATAGCTGTCCTCCACATAAATTGATGTAAAAACTCAAAATATGATTAATCTTTTTCACTACAAAAATAATTTTGCAGAAGTCTTAATTTGGAAATTTTAAATTGTTTTGTTCCTGTTTGGCAAGAAGTTTTCTCCCCCAGAACTGCTATAGCACCTGTTAGGAACTGTTATTCAGGTATCTTGGCTATTTAATGATGTCCCTCTTAAGACAGTTTTATTGGCCAGGATTACATTTCCCTGAACAGTATGCTCATAATTCATCACAACAGTTCAACCTAAAGCTTCTCAGGTATATCTATAGCGAAAGGCCTCCAGCTCATCAGCAGGGGCAACAACAAGCAGACCCTTCATCTCCTACCCCAAAACTGTTTGAGGTCTACTAGTCAATATTGCTTACTAAGACACAGCCTGAAATGAAGAACTCTATTCATTACTTCCTCCAATATAAACTGAAAAAAGCTGTTTAGGAAATTGTATTTTTATAATGCTGCCCTGACTTCCTTTGGCACTTTTGAGTCCAAGTCAATGAAAGGGCTACCAAAAATCCACAACAAAAATTGTTATCAGAATTCTCTGACTCAATTCACAATTTACATAGTCCTAGCTCAGAGCACTTTTAAAATGTTAGATACTTTGGGAGAATTAAGTGGAGGAATATCTTGTTGGTGATCCCTGGTATCTTAATTGTAAGTGAAGAATTAGCTGCCTATTACTGTCGTGTTTTGCCCAGAATGGCAGAAGTTTGGCTTCTACAAAGCTTTCCTACAGGAAGTCTCCTCTTTTTCTTAAGTGATGCTCAGACAGGACTTTTTGTATCTAAAATGACACAGCTAAAATGACAGGCATACATCCTAAATTTAGGCATCTAACAGGTGCCTAAGGGTGCCAACTCATCTGCTGCATTTAGAGTACTTTAAAAGCTATCCATCTAAATCAGCCATTATATCAGGGGATGGGGAGGAGATTCTGAAGTGATGCATCTAAAACTATCATCTTAAACATTTATCTTAAGGAGGGGTGTAACTAGCCTAGTCTGAGGCCAGCTGGATTGTACCTAAAATTAGGTGCTTAGCTGCTCCAGTTCAGGCATTCTGAGTCATCCTCTGAATCACCCTGTTCTTCAACATTGGACATATACAGTGTATAGAGAAAAAAAACTTAAAATGAAATAAATGTTCAGCTTTTAAATACTTGCAGTCATGGCAAATATATCCACATCTGAGTAATCTTGTGTAGGTGGCATTTAGTCACTTTCCCAGAGAGGCCATGGCTTTGATGCTATCACCAAGGAAGCACATGACTCTGAGAGCAGAGGAAATGAGATGCTTCATCCCATATATTTGAGGTTCCTTATAGCTTTGCACCTTCCCGACAAAGGACGTTTCAGAGGAGGATTCAGCCTGGCAGTCATACCTGTGATTCCAGGGCTACAATGACAAGGAACAATCCACAGAAATGGGCACGACTAGCTGTACGGATTCACTGTGACTGCTCAGAGTGGTCCTGTAGGCACTGACTCTCACACTGTTTGTATAAGATCAGTGGTGGATGGCATAATTGCATTTTTTTTCCCATATTTTCAGTGTTGCTGGCTTCATTTTATCATTTCAGAAAACATAAGTTCTGGTCGTTGTTCACATCTGCAACAAAGAAGGAATAAACCTCAATCAAAAATGGTATCAACGTCTGAAATACCTAGTTAGTGAGGTTTCCTTATGTGGGATAATAGAAAAAAAAATCTTTTTGATTATTACTGTGTTAGTAATCCATTCTGAAGAACGTGACACTCTCTTTAGCACCATCACTTCAGAGAGACTGTGAACTGAGTATGCTACAGAGTATTACTTATTTTTTCTTGTCTTCAAGTGGTATCTCTAATATGACAAGAACTGCCTCCTGATAAAATCCACAGAACCAAATTCAAATGAATCATTATGGAAAGAACGACTTTCTATTTAGATTGGCCAAAGTTCATAAACATTGAAGCTGTTTGAAACATAGCCAGGCATTAATTAAAAAAAAGTCTGTAACAGTGAGTCAATTAAGATAAAAGATCAATACAATTTGAATGTTAAATATGTATGTAAGTGTGATTGCATGGCTGTATTGAATGTAATTGTTATTAATAAGTTAGATCTTTTATAATAAATGCCATATGTAGTTAATTACTAACTGAAATCACAAAACTTGGAATGGTAATATTAGATTGACAATTCCATTAACCTCAGCAGGTCTCTCACTTACGTGGGTGCACGGTGTACCCAGGGGCAAACGTATATACAGTCTTTTGTTCTCTCCCACAATATCAATTGGAGGAAAACCAGAAACTATTAAAAAAACCCAAAACAGTCTTCTTGTGCACAGAAGAGAACTATTTAAAGAGAAGAATGGCTCTGTACTCATTAGGCATAAAAACAGATTTCAGATAAGGATTTTTGAACATTGCCAGATGATGACGTATCTGTGTCTAGGACAGCGTTGAAGTCCCACATTTGCTCAGAAAGAATGGGTAGAAAGACCAGGGTGAATTTCAGTAGTGTATCTTTCAGTTTCAGTTTAAAGGTGTTTGGAAAATACTTCATGTTATGAACAATGAAAATCAAAGGTATCAAAGTGTTTTAATACACTAGGTCTTTTTTTCATCCCCCGGGAGACTAACATTCACTTCTGATTTATGATACACATTAAATTAGTTTGGTAGTAGTCTCCATTTATTCCCTTGTCTATATGTGTCTGGATCCCAAAACCACTAAGTAATTTTGTGTGATTGGCAAGCTTTGCTCAGGAGAAGCTCTGGACAGGGAAAGGGTGTTGCAGGTCACTACTGACCTGAACTTAGCAGAACTTAATAGAGAAAGCTCATAGTGTTTGCCTGTACTTAGCATGAGTCTAAGGAGAAAAACTAGTGACCGACCAGAAGCCCCTGAATTCACCGTAGATATTATTGACCATAACTCACTGTATTTTCCCTATTTTTAAAGTCTTTTGGTATTCCAGCTGATTTCATTAAACTCATGCTAACATAATAAGAGCAAATTTCTTTAAGACACATTCATAAAAGCAGCATACTTCTGCTCTTTTTTTAGGTTTGTTACTTTTGCTACTGGCACGAAGTGTGTTCTGCTATCCATAAAACACATGCAGCTGATGTCACCTAGTGTTGTAGCAAGATTGTTTTGTTATTTTTATTCTTGATTGTACCTATTGTACCTTTATTTTATTTGTAGTCTTCCAAGGTCTATTTCATTTTCCAGTACTGGGAAAGTATGCTTTGTGGTTTTGTGAGTTTTCCCTTGCAGGCTTACGGCAGAAATAGCTTAGGAGAGCAGAGTTTTCCATCATCCACCTTGCCTGATAACTGAGACATTTTGGAGTAGTTTCTCTTGACTGAAACTTTCAAGTTCAAGTAAGTTTAGTTATTAACTATTCACTAGTTGGTAAAGTTCAACCACTCTTTGTGGACAGCATTTCTTTTTAACTGAACAACCCCAGCGAAAATCAGGAACTCACAGATACTAAAGAACTTGGCCTGGTTCTAATGTTGTATATGTCTTGTTCATCTTTCAGAAAAGGTTTGTCCATTTTAAGTGTTTGCCAGTGTAAAAGATGCCAATCTCCACTTGACGGGCAAAGCTTTTCTGTCCTTCAAGTGGATCTGTTAATCTTATTACACAGGTAAAGGAGCCATTGCTAGACAAGCAGGGGTTTCAGAAAATCTGAATTTCAGAATATCTGCTATTTCAGCATAGCAGCCTGGCCAGTGTGTTCAGAGCAGCTGCGGAGCATGGAGCCAACCTTGTCACACAGTGCCGCTGACAGGTGGGCAACTCCGCACAGTCTGAAAGTCTTTAAATGTATGGCTATAATCAGCCCTTGCCCTTGAGTAAGTTTTGTCTATATAAAATATTGCGTTCTCTCCATAAAGAGTATTACAAAACATATTAATCTTGTCTTGCAGTCAATTTACAACAGAGAAAATGTCTCTTTTCATCTGTTGGAAAGGGCAGATGCAGCAGCTAATTTATGCAAAATCATTGCCTGGTTGTGGATACAGGGAATATGGCTGTGACAGAACCCCTTTCAAGATTCTCCTTTTAGGACTAAAAACATTATGTCAGAAAGATCTGGTTTGGTCACTAGTTTGGGCTTTGTCACAAACAGGCAGGAGGTGTGATAATGAAACAAACACTTGGTTCACTCTCTTCACTTGGAATTGAGGTTATTATAAAAGGATTGTACAGGATGAAGATTTCAGTGAATACTGAATGTGAGAAATCTGAATTTGTATGTGAGAAAGACCTCCTTTTTTTTTTTTTTTTTAATTGCTAAACAGTCAAAAGACTTCCAAAGCATCACACTGTCATAGTAACAGAAAGAAGCTTTCCAGAGACCTGACTTATTTTTTGGTAGCAAAAACCTGTTATCCTTTCTTCTAGGGAGAGATTGATTATCTTAAATTACCTTAAAAGTAGGTACCGCTGCTATTACATCTTTTCTTCTTTAGAGGAAAGCAACAACAACAAGAATATGATGTGTACAAAGTAGCAGATAAGGCTGCATCTTTGTAAACCATAAAAATAAATAGGCAATTTAAAAAATATGTTTCGATACTGACAAAGCAGAAAGGTATTTAGTGTGATACTTAAACCCTGCTGCTCCAATACCATGACACGTGCCTGTATTTTTAAAAACATATTTACAGCTGGCCTAAGCTTGCCTACAGAAAGAGCTTGGTCTACCAGCACCAGTAATAATAAACACAGCCACAAGTTTATCTGGGGGGACAGCTGTTGAAATGCTCATATTGCCACCGGCATGCACTATTTGTAGGGAAAAAGCAACATGAGCAAGCAGAAGTAGGTCTGAAGGAAACCAGACCCTCACAGTATGGTGACACAAATGGAGAAACACCTAGTTCAGCTGGATGGAGAAACAGCATATAGCAGAAACTGCCAAGAGCTTAAACAGAATTTTTTTTTTTGTAATTCCAGCAATGATAGTCTATGGCAAAACATCTACAGAGCTGCCCCAAGTAACATTTTCCCCTCCCTATCCGTACAAGTTGTGGAGCACATACTGACAATGGTGTTTGGCAACTCTCAGAGAGAAACTGCACTATTAGAGCACCTACCATTCACCGAAGAAGGGGACTCTCATAACTCCATCTTTGCCTCTTGATGAGCAAAGATGGGCACAAAACCCAGCTTTGCCTATGCAAAAAGTACATATATAGCCATCAACCGTGTAAATGGATATATTTCTCAGGTAAGACATGTACCCATTAGTAATAAAGTTTCACTGTGAGAATTTCACAGATTTTATGGGTGCCTTTGAAATGCTCTGCCTGATGATTAACTGCAGTATTTCTAAGAGGTTTGAACTCGTAGGCAGGATATGTATGAATAGCAAAAGTTAAAGTCAAAGGTACGTATTTTTAAAAACACAACCCCCTTTGTTTTCTGACTTGTTTCTCTTTCTTTCAATCTTGAAGTGTTTCATACTAAATTTCCCACACATTATATGTGTTTTGACTTTTGTATGGTTTTCGTGGAAAGACTAGATGCTGAGATTTGCAAACATCAAATATTTCATTAGAAATAAGTAAGAAAATAGTAAATAAAAATAAGAACCTGAAGTATTATATGAAGAAAAGTTAGACAAGTTGCAGCAGACTACAATACCTTAAAGTCACAGTCTTCATGGTACACAGGGACTCTCATATGTTTTGGTAATTAGCAGGAGTTTCCTATATGAATAACAATAAATATGTGAATGCACCCAATAAGACGTAAGAAATTGTATAAAAAATGTGATTTTTTTTTAATCTGATGCTCAACATGAAGCAATTATAAAACTATAACAAAGCTGGTACAATGTATTGCTGTGAGATTAAATAGTCTAGTGATGGAGGAAGAGTAGACAAATTACTTTTAATATTGTTGTAAGATATGACAGCAATTATTAGGACTGTTCAAGCCCATTCCTTAGATACTTCCTTTGTTACATATCTAACTTCCTTTAAATTTCTGGAAAATTTAGATATGCAGCTTTCTTATATATTGGGACAAAAATAAGCAAGACTGTACCTGTATTAAACCTGTCTTCAGACGCTGCATTTTTTATAACACCTTGCCCAATAGGACCCTTATATTTGAGTATAGCAATGAAATACAAATACATAAGTAAACCAATGTATGAATACATATATGAGTAATATGCTAGTCAGGATTGCTGCAGGTCAAAAGAGAAAATCTAATACTTTGCAAGGAAATTCTATCCTTGCTAACTGATTAATCTTTTGGTTCCACTTCCTCTCTTCTCGTTGATTGAATGATATTTTCTGGAGCATCTACAGCTTCATGCTATACAAAATGGAGAATTGTTAAGGTACAGCTTTCTTTTCATTTCAGTTAATTTAAAAAAGAACTTCTTGCCAGCATATATTGCCAATCATGTTAAAAAGAATGATATTTATGAATGCAAATTAGACATGTCAAAGAATGAAGACATAGAATAATGTTAGTCAACATAATACCTCAAAATACTTACAGATGAAGTAAAACAGGACAAAGGTAAAACTATTTAAGAGGTAGTAGTATGGGGATAGCTTAACAATCTAGAAAGTACACAGACACAGAAGAGTTGAAAATGTGTCTCTTTTGATGTATCTTTATAATATAATCAACTGCAATTCTCTTCTCAAGTCATTTTAATCAGAAATGATTTTTCATAGCCTAAAGTCTAAAAGAAATCATCATACCAACTGCTGAGTTTTCTAAAGTGCAACTGGACAGCCTAAGGGGGGGAAGAATAATGTGCTCCAGTGGAGCAAGTTCTAAAATACTCTATGGCAGATGGAGTTTTCTCTGGAACAACTAGATTACAGACTACAATTTATTTTAAATGTGTGCTGTGCCTTTTTAATTTTTTTTTTTTTTATGTTCATGGTCCTTCCTTGTAAAAAGGACATGGAAAAGATTTTAATTCGATGTTAGAATGCACAACATCACATCACTTATTACAGGCAGAGAATGTAGCAATTTCTGAGTTAAGACTGCCTGATGACTTCTATTTTAAAACCCAATTTTCCATTCCATTCCATATATCTTTGCCAAAATATAACCTAGGGCTGAAAGCATCATTATTATCAGAATTTCCACCATTATTATTGATATTATGAGAAAGGGAATTTCAAGAGAAGAGTTCTGCCATTTTTCAGAAGAAGATTGGGCAAATGTTGCTGAGATGTTTCAGTGCCTGCACTCTATAGAGGCAAGAAGATCACCTTATTTCATTTCTACAAAAATCTTCCTAAAAATGATTTAATAGAAGTTTCCTTCTCTGTGCTAAATATAGCATGTATCATGAGGTGGCATAAAAAATATTGGTTTGCGCATTTGCAGAGTTTTGGGGCAATGTTCTCTGTGACATTTCCTGGAATTTAAATCCTTAAATATGAAAACTTAATAATCATTAAGTATATTGTCTTTCATGCTACTATGTGAAATAGTTTAGGGGGAAAAAAAAGTGAATGGGCTTCTAATATTTTTATCTCTGGTATAGTTTTTGCATTCCTATTCTATGGGTGGGCTATTAACTGTCTTCAGTGACTTATGACCTGGACTTACTGAAATGCACTTTATTTATTTATTTTGCATACCACCCATCTTCACACCACTGTAAATGAGGTGTTAACAGAGCTGTGGGACCACCACTTCAGATAGCCTGTTCCCAAGGAGACAAGGCCAGAGGAGGTTATCCGGAGAATTACTACAGAAATGGCTGAAGCGCAGCCTGCCATCTGCTCGGCGGGGGTCCCGCAGGAAGGCGGCAGGGGAACTAAAGGCACCGAGGTGGCAGTGGTCCTGCTTTGGTCTTGGAGAGGCAGAAACACCTGTACAGGGTTTCAGCCATATGGCAAACTCAGATGTAATTTCCAAATGTAAGTCTTCAAACCAATGAAAAAAGAAAAATGTATAAAAGCATGTTAGCAAAAATGTTAAAAAAAAAAAACCAAACAAAGCCAAAAAACCCAGCCCTACATGGAACCTAAGGTGATGACAAAGAAACCATCAACATGAACATCATATTCCTCCCACCAAAGAACTCCAGATGCTCATAAATTGTTCTGACACCTCCCACTGCCACCGCCAGAGTGAAACCACCTACCTTAGGACCTGTAGGAGCATGGGAAGGGTGAGCATAACACCAGGAAAAGGGGAAGAATTTAAGTGTATGTATAACAAATTTAACTCCATTATTATTGTTTCTTTTTCTGTAAGAAATAGATCAGGACTAACAGTGATCAGATTCCTAAGATTTCAGTTATACTATTGGTTTACTTTTATATAAAAGTGTGCTGCTTCTTTGCCTGTGAACAATATTTTGAGCACAGCACTAAAGACCCATTGATTGTGGTGATAAATACATGAAAAACAATCTGATTCCCCTCATTCAAGACGCCAATAGGTGCTACTCTAACTCTGAATTATCTCTGCCTTTGGCTAACTGGGAGATGTGTAGTTCTTTCCTCCCGAACTGTGATGTGTAGGTTCTTGCCTTTCATATGCTTGTGAAAAAGAAAACATTGGACACCGGTCTATCTTGTTATATTTCTAAAAAGCTAGCCACAAATATGAGAAATATAATTTAGGATGACAAGGAAATTAACTTCTTTTTCTTGTTTGCTGTTTCTTAGTTTGAGCACGAATCAAAAGTCAAATGGAGTCATTGAGGATAATGATCCTTCTCAGGGGCAAAATTCACTGCAGTTACTTAAAGACCAGGTAATTATGCTTGAAAAAGCATAGAATGAATTTCAGCCCCCAGTTCAAAAGCAAGTCCCAGAGCAACACTACAGCCCTTGTGCTATCACAACCTAAATCTATAGCCCGAGGAGCTATTATTGTCTCTTCCATGGCACTTAAGAAGTTTTCCGTTTTCTTTTCCTTCCTGTGAAACTACAAAATTGGCAGTCAACTTCCTCCCTTTTTCCTTACGGGCCCAAGACTGGTTGAGAAGTAGCATGATAAAATATGTACTACAAACGGTGTTCAAATGCAAATTTTCTAAATAATACAGCATCTTGTAAGAGTGGGGATAATGTTCCAGTAAAACAGAATCTAAAATGTTCTAGAAAGAATTTATTAAATAAAATTAAAAAAAAATTAAATAAAAAAAAAAGAGTTGGTTTTGAGCTAAGACTGGTTGACTTTTTCTAATAAAGCTCTGCCATAAAGGGCAATATTTTCACTACTGCTCTCTAACTTAGTTCCCATGACCACTTCTCTTGACTGACTGTATTGGAACCCCAAATTCATCAGCCCTAGGTAGAAGGTAGTCTGAAACAGTCACCCTTCTCTTGAACTTTGGTCCACAGTAAATTAGTCATAAATAACAACTCATCTCAATATATATCAAAGTGATTACCTTTGAGATTTTTGCAAATACCATCGACAGATAAATGTCTGGAAGCTTAAAAACACATTAAAGTGTTTTAAGTGCACTGAAAACTGTGAGAAAATATATGCCTTTACTGCATTATTGTGTCAATAACTGTACAGAATACAGTTTTTTAAGAGTCTGTCATGCAAGTCATCTAGAATAACTGCCCTTAAGTAAGTTATCAAAGAGTAATAATTATTTTCTCACCAGTGCCATATGTTACACTTCTAACTAGCCACAATGCAGCAGGCTGAGAATAGACAGTTATAAATATCCTGCAGAGTATCTCATTCCACTATTGTCTCTCTAAATGAAGGACAGAGCTCTTATAATTGGGGAATGTAACCTCTAGAAAAAGAGGCAAAACACATTCCCTCAGGTAACTCCGACCCCGTTATTCAATCACTGAAATGAGGCAATATAACTTTCAAAGCACCTTTGCACCTGGCAACCACAGCATCGTTTTCTATCAGGAATCAGCAAGCTTTAAAATGTGCTGGTTTATATGTGAACAAATTAGCATGAAATGAAGCTTGTGGAAGAGATGCTACTAACTTGAAAGGTACAGTAATTTTTAATATAAACTTATCACATCAGCTCCATAACAGCACACCTTCCAAGATGACACCGTTTTCTTATACAGATCACAGCAGAAAAATACAGCCTAACTCCTTTTTGCGCAGAAAAGCTGTCACCTCTGAACTAGAAAAGCAGCCATATTGTACCACGGAAGTAAGGGTAAATCAAGGACAGAAATGTTTTGTTTTGACTAAAACAAACAAGAGGATATCTCAAACAATAAGATAGCCATCTATACCTATGCCTTGATGTGGCCAGTGAAGGTCAGCTTTGTATGTCCTTCTTGAGGTTTATCTCAGATAGTGGTCTGAGGTTAAAACTCGCTTGTCTCTGTTTGGATTTTACATGTAGATCACAATCTTGATTTAGCTTCCTTGAGCTAAAAAGACCCCTATTTTTGCAGTAAACACTGTCTGAAGCAGTGTTTTTCATTTACATGAGATGCCCTTGGATCTTCAATAGCCATAAAGAAAACTGGCACGCTGAATGTTCGATCTTTATCTGGTGAACAAAGATCGCATTAGATCACTCACACTTTCATATCTGAAACCAGAATGTGGTAAGAGAGTCAGACCCCAAACCAGGAATCAGACTCAGTGCTGGGTGACTGAAGATGGTAAGTGTATAGGGAATGGCAGGGTGGTTTCCCTGACCATATATCCTTTTCTCAGTATGCACTACTGGCCATTGTTGGGAGACCTTTGCTATAAACCGGCATAGCATTCTGACTTTCTAATGTGTATGCTTTTAGGAAGAAGAAAATACAAAAAGTGAGGTGTGGAGTTCATCTTACCTAAGTTCAGCTATTTGAAAGCCAGGCATCTGGCTTAAAGCTGGTTGTCTAGACTTCCTCTGTAGTCAGTGGAAAGAGAGATTCAACTCCAGAAGAGTCTATACATGGATATTTAAAACGGATAGGCCCAGAGTTGTGCAGGGGTGTCCCTTTCTCCCTCTCTTCATCCCTCTCTCTTCTCTCTACTTACAGAAACCTAATTTCTACCTGAATTTTAATCACTGATTTCAATGGAAGCTGCATTAGGCCTAATTCACCAAAAAGTGTAAGTGTGCATCTCTACATTCATTCCTTGGGAAGCACTTTTTCAATGTAAAAGGCATTACGTTAAGATTTGCATTATGTGTGTTAGCACTTCTGTGATGGGGCGTCTTTTTTGGTGGAGTATTTGTTCTTTTTTGACAAAACAAAGTGAAAGCAATAGTTAGCTGGATACAGCATCCCTGGAAAAGTAGTATACAGTGTCATGTAACAATTTTGTACTTCAGAACTTCAGACTCAATAGGGTAAATCTAGTACTCTTACTATTCCAAGAACTGCGCATCTATTTAGCATGATCATCAAATTAAAATTATTTATTTCTGACAGCTAAATTGAGAACAAATAAATGTTAATTTAATTTGTTACACTTTTCTCCATTTGGGTGAGACTCGTGAGACTTTGTCTTTGCAGTCTGTCAGACAAGCTTGCCCCAGAAAGTCCCTGAGACACCAAAAAAATTTGTAGATGAGATAAAACAGGCTTCCATCAGAATGCAGAAGAGCTCCTAAGAAAGAGTTTTTAAAGCCTTTCCTGATTGCTGTGAACTAAACATAAGGTTTATCATATAAACAGAATTTCAAAGCAATTGGCAGCTACTGAACAGATACCAGAGGGTTATTAAAGTGGTAGGTAGTTGGAGTTGAGCTAAAGTGGAGATAAGCCTGGACTTACAGAATTTATACTTAGAATGATCTTGCTGAAGACTTCAGGGCTAGCAAGTGCCTAGTGGGCTTAAGTTTTTAATAGGTTTAAATAGCCCAAACTGAAACATATGTGCTCCCCACTATGAAAGTCCCCAAGTGCTAACTGAAGTGTGAAGTATTTCTCAGACCTGACTCTACTCGTCCACAGTGCTTTTCTAGGCAAAATGATTTTAACCTGACTTCAAGCTGTTTGCAGACGGCACATACCATGTTTCAGGCCCCCAAGAAAGGACCTCCAGCTATCTCCTCTGTCTGACAGCGGACACCTGATACATGAGGGCACTGAGAAGGAAAATGGGATATGTAGATGTGGCAGGCAAAGCACAAACTGGGACACCTGCACTGTATCTGCAGCCACGGAATTGCATCTTAGTGTCAGATTTACAGAGAATGGAAATCTAAGGATAAGGCTTGGGTTACTCCAGGAATGGACTCAGCAGCTGCCCGCCAAACAAGAAATACAGGCAGGCAGTAAAAATGGCTGCTTCTGAATTTCACTATAGTAGTTACCTCAGTGTTTTGACCAGCGACAGGAAACTGTGGCTTTCTCTTTCATCAGAGAACCTGAACACCTGTACTTATACAACATTTTGAATGAAACAAGCTTCTTCAGATGTCCTTCTGTTGCAAACAGAGCTTTGCTCTAAGCCTGCCTTCCATTCCAACTGCTGTGGCTTGCCTTCAGCTGCCTATCTTGGAGCCTGACTGAGGAAATGAGATATCCTTCAACTTTCACAACACAGTAGTTATTGAGATTCTTTTTTACAGGATTCACCTTGTACCTAGCAACTTCTGAACCTTTTTAATTTCTAATTCATATTTTTCTTAAATCATTGCCACTACTCCTGCCCCTTCCTCAGCATCTGAAACATTCAAATTAAAACTCAGATATTTTCTATAAATAATATGTCAATATAATTACTAGATAAAATTTGATGACCCATTCTATACGTGGAGGTATTTTTACATAATCACTCTGATTTATTCTTATTTTAAAATTTACGAGAAAGAAAACTATTACAATAAAATGCCATATGTATTGGCAGAAATCTACCTACATGTTTAACTTGGTTGGAGCTTGTGGTAGAGCCCATTTCATTTCTGATTTAGTTTAATTCTACCTTACTTCGATCTGACTACTGCAGATGAAACTACAGGAATGCAACAGCTTTCCAACACCGTCTCTCCAGCACACACTTAAACAGGTGAAGGTCTCTAGGAAGAGCCTTGCCCTGGTGCACTGTATCTCCTCCCCCAAAGCAGAGCTTTGCTTTTCAAGTTGGTGCTTTAGGCAAGAACTTTCAGACTTCTGGAACATATCCTTTTTCTGTGGGCATGTCTATTTTCCACTCACAGTTCCAAGCAGTCTGAACAGACTACAGTGTGACTGTGCAAGTAAAGGGGTTGTGCCTCCCACCGAAGCAAACTTTGATAGAGTACATCAAGAGACATTGCATGGGAGGGTTATAGTACGTACAAACTTGTTGTGAAATTATATGGATCGGATATCAAACAGCACCTGAGAAAAGGGGTGAATGAGGAAAACCAATGTCCTTTTGTATGAGTAAGAAGCTCCTAGGCATAACAGCAGGCGATTCTGTAACTTGTAGGACACTGTTGGGAGCTGTTAACATGTGGCAGGCAAACACCCCAGCTGTGAGCCCTGATTCAGTTGCAGGACTGCACAGTGTGGACACACTGCCCAAGACCAGCTTTGATGGTGGTTTGCGTCTCAGTGCGAAACAAATAGATTAGTTCAAATGGCAGATCAAATAAATATTTGAAAATATTTTTTGTTACATATTAATCCAGAATTCTTAAATATTCATCTATAGATATGAGGTTTCTCTTATGCTCAGTACCAAGAACATCTCCAGGAGAGAATTCCCTCTTATTGTTGTCATGATTTAACCCCACCTGGCAACTAAGCCCCACACAGCCACTCGCTCACTCCCCCTGGCAGTGGGATGGGGAGAGAATCAGCAGAGTAAAAGTGAGAAAACTCGTGGGCTGAGATAAAGACAGCTTAAGAGGGAAAGGAAAAGCCACGCATGCAAGCAAAGCAGAAGAAGGAATTCATTCCCCACTCCCCACGGGCAGGCAGGTGTTCAGCCATCTCCAGGACAGCAGGGCTCCATCATCCCTAACGGTGACTTGGGAAGACAAACGCCATCGCTCCAAACGTCCCCCCTTCCTCCTTCTTCCCCCAGCTTTATATGCTGAGCGTGACGTTGTACGGTGTGGGATATCCCTTGGGTCATCTGTCCCGGCTGTGTCCCCTCCCAGCTCCTTGTGCCCCCCCAGCCTGCTCGCTGGTGGGGGGAGAAGCAGAAAAGCACTTGACGCTGTGCAAGAACTTCTCAGCAATAACTAAACCAGCCCTGTGTTATCAGCACTGTTTTCAGCACAAATTCAAAACACAGCCCCATAACAGCTACTATGAAGAAAATTACCTCTATGCCAGCCAAAACCAGCACAATTGTAAATGAACACTTGCTGCAAAATTTAAACCAATGTAATTCAGTTCATGAACAGAAACTCATGGAAGTTTGTGTCCCACTGTATCTGTTAATATTCCTATTTATTCAATACATGTAGTACTTCATGATCAGTTAATACCATGGTGAATATAAAGTAAATGTTAGTCTGTTTATGCATACAACGCATACATAGATTTTATTGAGTTTATTTAGGTGGACAGCTTTAAATATAGAGTCTTATAAGTTGACATCTGTCACGCATGAATGGCAGAATAAAGTATAAAGAATGAAAAATTTAAGTGTGAAGTTTTGCAGTGCATTTCAAGGAAGGAAAACATCTAATGGAATAAAAACCGCCTCATACTTCAAGGGTGATTTCATTACTGACCTTCTGTTAAAAGTTCAGTCACTTAGAAAAAGAATTTGAAAATTTATTACTAAAATAGTTTATGGTGATATCTAGTGCTAGATTTTCTACATTTCTGGTGTCATAACATGCAAAAAATGCTTTATAAACCAAACAAAGTGTGTATAATGAAGGAATCTTAAGTGGCACTTTTCCGAAGATGACATTTATACTCCTAGGAAGAAGCTGATGGTGTAAAGTTGTGCTCCTTGCTCTGAATGGAAGAGAATTCTATTAAGACCACAGGAACAGATCAAAATGCTTGACTAAAAAAGCAAACCACTGCTTTTCATTTGGATAGTCTTTATTATTTTGTATACTGTATCTCCCAATAAAAAATACAACACTAAATAAGATGTTCTATAGGAAAGCTCCTACAAAATACTAATGGAAGCATTATATGCATTATATTCAATATGTATATATATTAATAAGCACTAAAATGTTGTTGGAGCTCTTTTACTGCTTTTTTTTTTTTTTTAGGAAAAAAATCCGTTAAACTAGTTTTAATTGCTGAGGCTTTTTAGCTTTGACAGAAGCATGTAGTCTACTGGAACAGGTTTCTCTTCACATTTCTCTGTCAAGCTTTTATCTGGAGGGAGATACAGCAATATAGCTTAGTTTCTTGTATCCATTTAAGTTATAGTATCTCACTTGTAAATACTCCCAATAAAACAGCTTAGATAATCAAAAGAGATTTCCATCTTTCCTTCTTCTTAGCCCTGAAACTTTTCGTTCTGAAAACTGAAGTCATAAAAGTTTTCTATTGCAAATTCCTATAAGAAATGACCTTTTAAATATATATATCTAACATGCGATTAAACAAAATAAATCAATAGCTTGGAAAGGGGCAGAAAGTAATTTTTCTAAAGGAGCACAAGATCACGCATTTCTCTGTAGTGACAACATTTATATGCATTTCAAATTAATTGGAAGTTATCCAGCTAGAATTTAATACAAAATTCATTGACTTTTCTTTTAAAAAAACCCCCAAACTAAACTCAGTATCTTAATTGTTTTCCTTTGGTAGAAACATGCATTTTTGCTTGGGTTTTTTTCTGATTTTATACTATGGTTTGATGCTTAAATGAAAAAAATATCAGCAGACCTGGAATCAGTTTTTTTCTGACTTTAATAACTCTTGCTTTTTAAACCAAAAAGAAAAAGAATATTAAATAAAATGTAAATATTACCTCCAGTAAGAATTTGTGGATGCTTTTGAAAATTAAGTCCTTATTTAGACATAAATTTTTAGTACTGAATGAAAATTGAGAATTTTTAAATAATTTTAAAATTGTCCTAGAACTCCATGATTTTGTTTAGTTTTCACTTCTGACCAGGTTGTTATAGTCTGTAGATGCAGTTAAATCTCTGTACATAAAGTTAGCTCTTCATTTCCAAAACTTATGCTGCTATCAGTAAATTATAGAGCTAAACGAGTTTTTAAAGAGATGAGTCAGTATGACCAGAGAGGAGAAATCAACAGAATGAGGGCACAAAGGTCTGGATGAACAGGTGGTGGAAATCAGCAATATTTTTATTGTTTAAAATTAAAGATAATCTAAATACAAATTTCTAACCCCACAAATAAAGATATATTTGTTATTATATGGTAAGTTCAGTAAAAAACATGAAAAGTCATAAAATCATAGAACCATAGAATGGTTTGGGTTGGAAGGGACCTTAAAGACCATCTAGTTCCAACCCCCCTGCCACGGGCAGGGACACCTTCCACTAGACCAGGTTGCTCCAAGCCCCATCCAACCTGGCCTTGAACACTGCCAGGGATGGGGCAGCCACAACTTCTCTGGGCAACCTGTTCCAGTGCCTCACCACCCTCACTGTGAAGAATTTCCTCCTTACATCTAATCTAAATGATTAGATTAAAGCCATTACCTCTTGCCCTATCACTACATGCCCTTGTAAAAAGTCCCTCTCTGGCTTTCTTGTAGGCCCCCTTTAGGTACTGGAAGGCTGCCATAAGGTCTCCCCAGAATGAACAACCCCAACTCTCTCAGCCTGTCCTCTTGGGTGAGGTCGTCCAGCCCCTGATCATCTTTGTGGCCCTCCTCTGGACTTGCTCCAACAGGTCCATGTCCTTCTTATGTTGGGGGCCCCAGAGCTGGACACAGTTCTGCAGGTGGGGTCTCAGGAGAGCAGAACAGAGGGGCAGAATCACCTCCCTCAGCCTGCTAGCCACACTTCTTTTGATGCAGTCCAGAATGCGACTGGCTTTCTGGGCTGCAAGTGCACATTGCTGGGTCATATTCAGTTTTTCATCCACTAACACCCCCAAGTCCTTCTAGGCAGGGCTGCTCTCAATCCAGTCATCACCCAGCCTGTATCCATGTTTCGGATTGCCCCAACCCATGTGCAGGACCTTGCACTTGGCCTTGTTGAACTTCATGAGGATCGCATGGGCCCACCTCTCCAGCTTGTCAAGGTCCCTCTGGATGGCATCCCTTCCCTCCAGCGTGTCGACCGCAGCACACAGCTTGGTGTCATTGGCAAACTTGCTGAGGGTGCGCTCAATCCCACCGTCCGTGTCACCGACAAAGATGTTAAGCAGTGCCAGTCCCGATATCAACCCCTGAGGAACGATGTTTGTCACTGGAACAAGTCAAGCTGAATGATTTCTCTTCTACCTGTCAATGTCTATAAATTTGACAGGAGTGAACATGGAGGGAAAAAAACCTAGGAATATTAATCTGATTTCTTTTTCAGACAGTTTAATTCATTTATGCTTGCCACAGAACATTTTCTGTTGCTCTCCCATGAATATCCCAATACTTCTATAGGAAGTTCTTGGCACCAGCTGATCATCAATTCATATCTTGGGGAAAGTTGGTCAACTTTAAAATTTTATCTTAAAAGCTGCATATCACACTCTTATGAATGAAAAATCCCTAAACCATGATTAAAACTCAACAGAAAGCTGAGGTACAGTCTCAAGGACTGGTTGACTTTTGTTTTCACTTTTTTAAAGAATTTGGCCAGTAAGGTGGGATTTAGAAAAATTATTTCAAGTGAAGAGCTTTGGAATATTTTTTACTAGGTCAAACTGCAAAACCACAAAATCTTTCATCTATGTTTCCTCCGACAAAAATGTTTTAATATAAGAAAGTACCAGTGTTCTTCTCAGTAGCACATTGTATATCTGTTCATCTGTCTGTTCATCAGTCCCTTTCCAGGAACTTTTGAACCCTCAGGTCATTTTCGACAAACTTGGAATCCCATGAAGTTTAAGGGTAACTTAGTGAACAAAAGAGTATCTACATGGTTGTAGTCCAATGAACATCTCGGGAAAATTCATGGACTGAGGTCGTGACAGTTTGATGAGAAAGCAAAAGCTGTGTGCACAAGCAAGGCAAAAAGAGGAACTCATTCGCTACACCCCATGGGCAGGCAGATGTCCAGGCACTTCGTGGCACGCAGGGCCTCAGCATGCCTAATGGTTGCTTGGGAAGACAAATACCACCACCGCAAATGTCCCCCCTTTCCTCCTCCTTTCCTTCCCTTCTTGCTGAGCACAAAGTCAGACCTTAATACCGTGTTTTCCGTTCTAAGCACAACATACGGGCCAGCCCTTTGTTCAGTTTGGGTCCGCTGTCCTCCCTGTGATCCCTCCCAACTTCTTGACAACCCTGAGCCAACTCTTTTTCCAAGAGAGGTGAGGCTGGGGGGAAGAGAGAAAGCCTTGATGCTGTGCAAGCACTGTTCAGAAATAACCAAAACTTCGGTATGTTACCGGCAAGGTTTCAGCCACAAATGCAAACCACAGCAGGATACAGGCTGCTGTGAAGAAAGTTAACTCCATCACAGCCAGAGCCAGTATAGTTGAAAAAAACTGTCATGTACTTGTAAGGCGTATGTTTCTAATAATAATTTTTAACTGTTAATATTTATTTTATTAGTTTAAGTGGCAGGGGTCTATGCTGTGGTGCTAAAAATCTAAATCCACTGGCAACCTAGAGTTTTATATGACATAATTTCAAGGGACTGATATTAAGGAAGGAGTTAGTGTGCTGATTAGAAAACCAGAAAAACACAAACATAAAAAACCAAAATTGAAATAGTTAGGAATGCTGCAAATAAACTCCAAAATTTTCACAATTAATCCTGCCTTGACAACATTAATCCCATTTTTTGCATAGGTATTATCTTGTAGTCTCCAGTTACATGATAAGATAATTAATTATAGGCCAGTTCTTTACTCCTTCGCACCAGGGAAAATGATCATTTCAGTTGTGTACATGAACTGTCTACTCCCATTTACCCGTGTGCGTGACTTCAGACATTGGGTTCTGGTCAACAGGAGCTGACCACCAGTTCTATCTGTCTGCACAGGTACAGTAGGCAGACGCTTTGAGAAAATAATTCCAGAGTGAAGAAATGGCATTGTTTCTGATTTCTACTCTGCCAATAAATACAAATTTTGTCATTAATAACAAAAGGCCAGAAGTTTTGCATTGGCTGAGAATACAAGGCCTCGGGACTTGCTCATGTTTGTCCCAGCCTACGCTTCTTTTGGCTATGATGGCAATTGTCTACAATTGGTTTGGTTTATGTTAATTTTAGCTTATAGTGGTAAGTGTATATAGAATAAGAAGTGATTTGCAAGTGTGTAAACACAGGATGATAACAGAGGTCCCACACTGCAAATGCAAACCATGATGGTCCTCACAGGAGTATAATCTTGTTAAACCACTGTAGAGGTAACAGAAAGAACAGAAACCTGAATGACTGAGAATCAATGAAGAGAAAGCTGATGTATGCAGACAGTGTTAAGAAAAGCTATATAAATAAACCCAAGCAGACTCCCAAGACCATGGGAGGAGGGAGCCCTACCACCAGCATCAGACTGTTCCTGGAGAAGAGCTCAGGGAGCTGATGACTCCCTCCAGCCCTTCTCATGGAAGAAGGCTGCTACCATCACCCTTGGGAGACTGGGAGGGAGAGCACAGCACCAGACAAAAGGGGCAGCTACTATAAAGGGTTTTCTTTATAACTGTTTTAGCACGTTATTGGACTATGAATCACAACACTATGGTAACTGGAGTAAGAATTACTCTGTTGCATTTTGATTAGACTGTCAAATTAGACCGTCAAATTGGACCGACGATGAAATCTTGTATCTACATGTGTATTGTATGTTCCCTTTTGCCAGTTATAAGACTTTGAGTGTGACAGCTGAAAAATGGAGAACCCTGGCCTGCTGCTGTGGCTGTTTCCCTTGCATGAGTGTTCAAACTCTGTGGGGAAGAATCTGCTTATGGGAAGCTGGAGGAGGATCTCCCCAGAACTGTCCATCTCAGCTCTACCTGTATTTCTTGCTGCTGGCCTTCCTTTAGCAGACTTGGCCACAGCTAGACCGTAGCCACTCACCCTTCGGGCAGCACACGCTGCTGGGGAGCTGGGAGCCGTTTCTGCTAATTGTTCAAAACCAGACACAGGAATCAGTGTATTAAAAATGTTAAATACTTTAAAAGACTAACCCTGCAATATCTTCATCTAAATCAACAAAATTAGTGGGTCTTTTGACTTTGTTTTTTCTATACCTTTGCTCCCCATCTATAATACCTGCAAATTCCTCACCTACATTTTTGAGCTTCAGTAGCAGTAAGGTTTAGTGTTATAGAAGAGCATTTGAGAAAATTAAAATTGACTGTAAGTAAGATCTACACTCACAAATAGAGCAATGCAAAATCAAATTATCA
Source organism: Harpia harpyja (assembly GCF_026419915.1). Taxonomy (NCBI): domain Eukaryota; kingdom Metazoa; phylum Chordata; class Aves; order Accipitriformes; family Accipitridae; genus Harpia; species Harpia harpyja. Next base: position 2,690,677 of record NC_068943.1, read on the forward strand.
AGAGCCCTATATATTCTAAATATGGAATTACACTGGGGTCCTTTAGAATAAAACTATATATTATCCCATTACCATAAGGGAACTCAAGGCTATCAGCTCTTAGCTGATAGCTATCACAAGGCTATTATTACAAAGGAACTCATATATACAAAGTAAGCAAATGAAACCAATCTTAAATCTCACGAAGATTGACTTTGCAATCTTAATAATCCTTTTTAATGCAGGATTTGCTTTTAATCCACTTTTGTCTTAATTAAGCCAAGAAAACCTGCACCTCTTTTCTGGGCTACTGCACTGCAATTCTTTTATACCTCTTGGTTGTATTATAAAGGCCACTACACATTTCACAGTCCAAATCTATGACTGGTTTGACTTGAAATATATATGAACATTTTCAGAATATCTTATCATGTGCCTTTTGTTTTTGTCTCCCGCAGTATTGTTATTTATTCAGTGCTTTTTTATTAGTGTCAAGTGATCTTTCCATGATCACAAACTATAAAATCTTTTAGGGAAAGAAAAAAAAGTCTACCAGGTGGCAACTGTCTGCGAGTACTTTCACAAATACAAATCATATTCTTGCTGTGTTATCAAGCTATGTCCTAGATGATAAATTCAGTCTCTTTCACAGATAACAAGTCTTCCTGCTCAGCAATTCTAGATGGGTCTATGAGGTCTATGACCTCTGAAAATACTTGTTTCTGAAGTCTGGCAGAGAAAAAAGGACTCCTGGTCTAACCTTGGAGAAATACCACAGGCCACAATCACTGATTTTTGTAATACTTCTGATACATTAAGTTAAAGAACAGGTTATTTCCAAAAACAGAGATACCATTTTCATACAATATCTTTGGCCTCTAGAAAAGTAAGCTGTGACTCAGGGGATCAGAACTAAATTAGAAACTCCAGAAGACCGTAACTGCAACCAGTCTTGGACATGTAGCTAGGGAAAAAGTAGAGCAAGAGAAACAGTTTAATCTATCTACCAATTGCCATGAGACATGTCTGTAGCAATGCATGTACCAGAGCTGGTTATCAGGCCATGAAGGGCATGTATCCAAGGGAAGCTGGATGCATGGCCAGCCTCTGCATTGACTGAATAGAAGAGGAAAGCAGAAAATGTTAATGGGATCTAAACCTCCAAGGTGGAAAAGAGAGGATGAAGAAAAAGAGGAGGCATAAAGGCCTAGGCTCCTGAATCAAACTGCCTTGAGCTTTCTGGCATAAGAATTTTATTCAGGTAAGTTAGCTCTTTTGGACAGTGGCACAATATTCAGAACTCATACTATCCCTTACTATTCCGTCCTACAAACTCAAGGAGTCAAGCATCCTTTTCTGTCCTCATTTTAGGTGGTGATTATCCACCACAAATGAATTTCCCTACCCAGTTCTCTTGTTTCATTAGTCACTTCTGTGAATCATCCCCATGGCTCTTATTGGCCATTCCTGCTACTTCAAGTGCCAGGCTGCCGTTCCTTGCTGCTGCTCCTGCTTTTATGGTGCAATTCAAGCTGTCAAGTGCTGTTGTGCCACAAGTTGTTTGTGACTTCTGTAGTAAGCCACAGGCAGAAAGTTGCCAGAATACAGGCCTCCTTTTTCAAGAGGCGAACAGAGCTCTTTAAGACAATAGCTGGAAATAGAAAGAAGGAAACGCTCATGGTGACAGATCTCAAAGCACTGGGCATATAGCTAGGCAGAAAATTCAGGAGTCAGAGAAATGTGGCCCTAACAGTGAAATGAGATATAGCTTGGCAGAACAAAACTGATTGGAGAAACAGATTTAGAAACTGTAAATATGACAACTGCAGTTAGGCAGGGAAAAGAGGGCTATGCCCACTCTTTGCAAAGAATTAGGCTTACCTGAAACAGAAAAACAATATCCTCACCTATTTCTCCTTCTAAAGCCCTCCAACTTCCAACAATGACTTTAACATTCAAACTGAAGAAAGAGCATTGCTACCCTACCTGACCCAACAAGTAAACACTGTTCTGTAACAGCTACAAGAATTAAACCAACTATACGAAATGATACAGTTTGGTGGAGAAGCAGATTCTAGTAGCTTTTACCTACAGTTACAAAATTACTATGTCTGAAAAACTCACACCTTCACTTACAGTTCATTTTCCAGCCATAGTTCTGCTTTCTTCTCCAGCTATCTTCTACACCAAACAAGCAGGGGGCCCTGTGGAAAACACAATACTAGTTGTGTAATTAAATACCTCACCACATACACATTTGCTGAAAACTTGAAAAACTTATGAGACCAAAAACTTTTCTTTCGTTTACAACTAAAGTGACTGGTTTAATAAGATACTTTTTTTCCCCCCTTGAAATACATTAAAAAAAAAAAAACAAACCACCAGATTTAAGGTTCAATAAGGCAATTCCCATTTGCCTTTTTTTTGTGTGATCTCAAGAACTTTATTTTAGCCAACATAAATAATGTCCTAGGAAACATAGCTTTCTCAAGAAAGAAAGAAAGAAAGACCAAAATTACATAGCTATAACATTATTCTGCCATTGAGACTTGAAACCTGAACCTTTAGCAATATTGAGACACAGGCCTGAACATGTTAGCTAAGAGCAAGTGAAGATTTAACTGAGAAAGAGAGAAACCTCAGATACAGTATGTGCCTGGGCTGAATAGTGAAGAATAGTGATCTGCATCTTCTCTTTTCCACCTTCAGAAGGTAGAAGAAGTTAACGGTGAGCCAAAGGGTCTGGAGGAGGCTGGAGGAGTAGGATTGGGAAGAGAAGCACGCAGTGAGAACCTGAGAGAAGGACTCCTGACATTTGCGCTGTCAGGTGCCCTAGGAGATCCCAAGCTTTGTCATGTCCCCTGCTGTAGCAGGAGTGGTGGTGGTGGCCTCGGTCCAGAGCTTTGGGGCATTTTTTTGCTGGCCCACAGCCAACACTTGCATGGTTCATGCTAACTAAGGAAGAAAAATGACGATCCCTTCGATTAACTCTGAGGAAAAGCGTGAACCAGATTTTGAGGGACAAGGAAAGGGCACTTCCACAGTTAAAGTTCTCTCTGATGAATATCAAAAGGCCTGATGCATACATTGGAGAAACCTCAGCTTCTCAAAATAATAGGTATGCAAATCCTTTACAGTGAAGAGTTTTGCGCAACCTAAATGTAGGGCCCACTACTAGCTAGTCATTCTGTCTCCTTTTAAAAAACTCTCTGTATTCTATATTTTTCCCATTTCCTTAATTTGTTTTCTGTAGTGGTGGTGGCGTTTTTTTCTCATTAAGCCATTTGCTAGGATATCCCTCCCTTCCCCATTCTCTTTTCAGCTTGCAACTGCACTATTAAGTGAAACTGATCAGCTATTCACTTAAGTAGAGAAGACGTCATTCTCTCAAATCCCACCTTTTTTCACCTCTTACATATATGCATACATATTTTTGTTAAAAAACCCTTCTTGACACAAATTAATATGAGTCTTCCAATTTTGAGGAAAAACTTCAGAGTTTCATTCTGTTCAAATTTAGTTGAAAAGTTTCTGTGTTAGTTTCAATGAACACATTTTTATCTTCTTTAATAAAACCATGTTAAAATCATATATTTCTCAGTCACATACGGTTGTTTCCACTGACTAAAATGGTATCGCCTGATTCTGACAACCTTTTTTCCTCAGGGACTCGGAGACAGCACATCTCTGGGTGCACGATTATGCTTTTCCTGTGAAGGAGAAACAAGTGCTACAAACCAGGATGCATGCTGAGCATATTTTGCTTTATTTACACCCAAGCACCGGTATTTAAAGGCGAGAACTAAAAAGAGGATAGGATAGGCTCTTGCCCATGGAAACTCACCCAGAAACAACAAGTGGTTACCAGAAATCATCCCTACTTCCACTGCAGTCAACTGGAGCCACAAGCGGGCAGAGGATATCCCTTGGCTCTTGCAGCAACTTTCCCCTCCATGAGTCTTTGCAGTACAAAAATGGCAACAAGTCATGTTTTCACTATTGTAAAACATGCTCTCCCAGCAAGGGAAGAACAACTACAGCAAAATATGACTGGTTTTGATCTGGTACCATAAAAATTATTCTCAAGCTCCACCTGGTGGTAGGAAACTGGCCCGTAAGGTCCAGTCCTTCATTGGCACAGAAGGTAAACTTTCTCCTAGGTTCAATTGGTCTAATTTGTAATACTTTGCAAGTAAATGCCCGATCTTTGTGGGAATGGAGCAAATTACTGTGGTGTTAATATTGTCAATAAGAGATGTCAATAGTGATTCTATGGACTGTACACACAAGACTGACCATTTTCTTTTCCAGTTCTAAATAAATTGTATGTTCCATAACACATAGGACTTACATCAATTTACAGAACAAAGATGTTGTACTCTCTGCTGTTAACAGCACCATAATAGTTTCACTGCTACTTTTTGGAAAATCACAACAATTCTTAGTACAGTAGAAAATGCTAACTCATGCAGTCTCAGCTGCCCTGTACATATTGATGGCTTTGTCCTGTGAGACTGAAGACATCTACCCAGGTCCTTCTGGAACCACAGCTCATAAATTCTCTGAGCTACATTAATTTAATTTAGCACACTGTGTGATCTGTGCTGTCTTTTAAAAAACAATCTTAAAAGGCAAGGTACAAATTTTGTGGTAGGGTTTTAAAAATTACAAGGCAACACTTATAACCACAAAAACCTCCAATATGATTGTTATTCTCTCCTCTGACCACATAGGTAAGGACACAGCAGGCTCCTCTCTCCACATCAGCACACCAACCTCGAGGAGCTGCAGTAATGTAAGTCTGTCCCAGAGCAACAGGGAATGAAAATGGCCATTGTACGTCCTCTTTAAGTGCTGGAAAAGATGAACATGCTATTACAAGTTCTCTATAGTATGTTATTTTTTCAAAGCACGTTACAATCTGGTGATGAGGCAAGAATCTAAATCTTGTCTTCAAAAGCCCAGAAGACTGTTTTGTCTTATTTTGGTTTTTTGTTGTATTGTTTTTTTTTTTTTCCCTTTAGTCTACCTGAGCTTGTGTTTGGGTTTGGGTTCTTTTGTTGTTGCTGTTTCGTGGTAAGTTTTTTCAATCCTGTAAGATGACTGTGCACACTGCCTCTTTTCCCCTCCCGAGATCATATTAGTATTTATTTGTATCAGCAAACAGTATCAGTGCTCTGCACTACAGAGTGAGCAAGCTAATGCTTCAGTAAATTGTTGCTGCCTCCTGTTACATCTGTTCTGCTCTGTTCACTAATTGTCTGTCACAACCACTGAGCCACGGTGCCAGCTATGCTGCCACTTCCTCTTTGGTCAGCTTGTCGGCTCCTATTAATCTGAGCCCTGTTGCTTTTTCCACAGCCAATGTTTTTGCACTCTGGATATAATGAAAATCTATTACCTTGGTGTTATATGAAAGTGCCAAAATTATAATTCAAAAGGGAAAAAAGTTGATGACTTCTTGTGTGAAAGTTGACAGTTTCTTACCACAGCAGTAAATTATTTTCTTTGATGCTGCTTCACTTTCAGGACTATATATATCTTTATGTATCTTTCAAATCTGTTGCTATATTATTAATAATTATTAATTTATTATTATTTATTAATTATTATCATTATTATTATATTATTGTATTATATGGAAAGGAGCTTCCAAAATCAAACTTTGTGAATGTGACAAAAGATCTCAGCATAAGAAGTAGTGATATCCACAATATGACCATTTTAAAGGTAAGTCAGGAGTGTACTACTGATTTTTATGCTGAATTTTGTCAGCTTTTTCCCTTGGGGGAGGAAGTTGTTCATCTGAAACTGATTTACGTTTGCTAGACTTGATAATTCTTCCAAAGCAATTATATTCTCCACATTTTAATTCAGTAGCCCAGACCACTGAAATGAAAGATCATGTCATTACAGATATAGAATCATAGAATCATTTAGGTTGGAAAAGACCTTTAAGATCATCGAGTCCAACCATTAACCTAGCACTGCCAAGTCCACCACTAAACCATGTCCCTAAGTGCCACATCTTTTAAATACCTCCAGGGATGGTGACTCAACCACTTCCCTGGGCAGCCTCTTCCAGTGCTTGACAACCCTTTCAGTGAAGAAATTTTTCCTATTATCCAATCTAAACCTCCCCTGGAGCAACTGGAGGCTGTTTCCTCTTGTCCTATCGCTTGTTACTTGGGAAAAGAGACCGACCCCCACCTCACTACAAGCCCCTTCAGGCAGTTGTAGAGAGCGATCAGGTCTCCCCTCAGCCTCCTCTTCTCCAGACTAAACCACCCCAGCTCCCTCAGCCGCTCCTCATCAGACTTGTGCTCCAGGCCCCTCACCAGCTCGGTTGCCCTTCTCTGGACACGCTCCAGCCCCTCCATGTCTGTCCTGTAGCGAGGGGCCCAAAACTGAACACAGGACTCGAGGTGCGGCCTCACCAGTGCCCAGTACAGGGGACGATCACCTCCCTGCTCCTGCTGGCCGCACCATTTCTGATACAGGCCAGGATGCCGTTGGCCGCCTTGGCCACCTGGGCACACTGCTGGCTCACATCCAGCCGGCTGTCGACCAGCACCCCCAGGTCCTTTTCCACCGGGCAGCTTTCCAGCCGCTCTTCCCCAAGCCCGTAGCGCTGCATGGGGTTGTTGTGACCCAAGTGCAGGACCCGGCACTCGGCCTTGTTGAACCTCATACAATTGGCCTCGGCCCGTCGATCCAGCCTGTCCAGATCCCTCTGTAGAGCCTTCCTACCCTCCAGCAGATCAACACTCCCTCCCAACTTGGTGTTGTTTGCAAACTTAGTGAGGGTGCCCTCGATCCCCTCATCCAGATCATTGGTAAAGATACTAAACAGAACTGGCCCCAGCACTGAGCCCTGGGGAACACCACTTGTGACTGGCCACCAACTGGATTTAACTCCATTCACCTCAACTCTCTTGGCTCAGCCATCCAGCCGTTTTTTTACCCAGCAAAGGGTACACCTGTCCAAGCCATGAGCAGCCAGTTTCTCCAGGAGAATGCTGTGAGAAATGGTGTCAAAGGCTTTACTAAAGTCTAGGTAGACAACATCCACAGCCTTTCCTTCATCCATTAAGTGGGTCATGTTGTCATAGAAGGAGATCATGTTAGTCAAGCAGGACCTCCCTTTCACAAACCCGTGCTGACGGGGCCTGATCACCAGGTTGTCCTGCACATGACAAGTGATGGCACTCAAGATGATCTGCTCCATAACCTTCCCTGGCACGGAGGTCAGACTGACAGGCCTGTAGTCCCCCGGACCCTCCTTCTGGCCCTTCTTGTAGATGGGCATCACGTTTGCTAACCTCCAGTCAACTGGGACCTTCCCGGTTACCCAGGACTGCTGATAAATGATGGAAAATGGCAGGTGAGCACTTCCACCTTTGGGTGGATCCCATCCGGCCCCAGAGACTTGTGTGTGTCAGTGCATATGCATATGCGTGTTCTCACACATATGTATTATCTACATACGTATGCATCTGTATACATACATCTCCATGTATATCATCCACAGTGATAGTAAGAACCATCCCAGGTTTATCTTCAAGACCCATTATCAGTATTGGTTTCCAGACTATAGTAAGCTGAGAACACCCCTTCCCACCCAAAGTTCTGGAAAATTAGGTCAATAAAGCTCCTCTGCGTAGAGTTTCCCGAGCTCCTCTTCTTAGTGTCTGGAAGAATATTCAATATGCACAAGGCAATGTTAAAAACTTGTAGGCAGTTTTGAGTTCTGCAGAGTCCTATAAGCGTAAGAGAACCTACTTAGTTTTTAAAATAAAGTTCCTTTTTAGGAGCTGGTCATCAGCCTCTGTCCTGGGACTCTGAAAGTAAGGATTGCCATGCATGCTGTCTATTCTGTTGCAGAACTCTGTTTTTGCATTTCTATATGGAAAGAAAATAAGTCATGGCTCAGTGACGTCCCTACTGCTTCACGCACTGTATGAACACAGGACAAAAATGCTGTCTGTATTCAGTAATATTTACAGTCTAGTTTGACACACATGGCTAGATAACTACTTTTTAGATCACTGGAGGGGTAAACACAAGGAAAAGATACAGCCATCATGACAGATAAATGATCCTAGTGCAAAAAGATCCTTGATGGTGTCAAGTGTTTCATGGGCACCATGGAGACTTTTAAAGGTTTTGTGTTTTCTTATTGTAAAAAAAGTAAACTTAAACACACACATACAAAAATATTAAAAGAATATAAGCCTGCTAATATTTATAGAAAGTTCCTTCAAAAATACTTAAGAAAAGTGATGAATTTCACAACAGCAAGCCAATGCGACACGAGTTGACAGCTTAACAATACTGGTTAGTTTGTAGGTAGTGCTGAGAAAGGCTATGGAGAGTCTTGAAAGAGGAGGAAATTAATTCTGCAGAAGAGAAGGAGACCAAAGAAGAGAAAATGAGAGAGAACAGACTCTGAACAAGATAACAGAGATGGAGAGTTACTTCACAGGGATCAAACACATGAAAAAAATTACTGCAGGGAAAGTTGTTACCAAGCATCCATCGTACTGTCTGTATGCATTTTCTTCCCCTCCAAACTCCAAGATAAATATGAGATATTTATCTGTGTTTTATGCAAGAGCGTGCTCACCAGAATAACTTCTGATTCCCAACAGGGTTCTACAAGGCAAGGCATGCACATGGACCATTACCTCTGAGCAGCTGAAATGTAGCAGAGCAGCAGTGTATTGCCCTGAAATTGTTTGTCATGCATTAAGCTTTTAACAAAACGTAGACGTAATATGTCCCTTAAGGAAATGAGAGCTCAAGGTCACACGTAAGTTACAGGACTGAGAGACAGAGTGATGTTCTCACAAGTAATTAAGAGTGGCTATGGCAGATCTTCCTTTTTTTAGAATAAAATATACTTTTATTTTTTAAATTACACACAGGGGTAAAATAATAGAAATACCATTTCAGAATAACCGAAATAATTTTGCTTCACAAATTTCTAAGTGTCGCTTCATATGGGAATCAAAGTGCTAAAGCTTCAGGGCTAAGCATATGCTCCCAGGTTATACAAAGCTGGGGGACACTTTCCCCAAGCAGTGGATCTTGGCTGTCTGTGCTATCAAATCCCTCGAACCATCCCTGGCCTTGCTGTCGCCTGGATGAATTGGCATGCTCCCAGACAGTTCCTGGGCACAGTTCAGGGGTTAGGATGGGTCAGAGACCTTTACCAGACCTGCTTGCAGAGGTTTATCCCTATTTTGACCCCGGTGCCGGAGAACGGCATGGAACACCTTTAGTCTACTAGGAGGCGTTTATTCTCAGAGACCTAATAGAGGAATAACAAGGCAAAACCATCTCTCTGTCCACCCCACTCCCCTGAGCCATGCCCACGAGCAGGGAGCTCCGGCGCTGGAGTTTCGGGATTCGTGGCTCTGTGGCAAACCTCACGGAGCCTGTGAGAAACCCTGGCCCCACGCTCACCTCCACAGCAATCTGCCTGACAGCTAGACTTTCAAGACGATTTCCAGCCTGACATAGAAATACAAGACCTGGAGAGTAACCCTGGCTCCAGGAGTCCAGTAGGCAGGGTTATTTTGAAAGTTTCTGTGCTTTAGTGATTATGACAGTTTCTTGCACGTTCTATTAGGAATGAGATGACTTCATGATCCCTCTTTATTTGCCCCACAATAAAAAAACAAGTATGTGAAAATTCTGTGATTAGGGGCCAAATATTAATAAGGCATTTTGCAGACTGGGAAACAGCTGTCCAGTGGTCATGCCATTATTGACAAGGTTAGCATGGATTTTGATACTCTGCAACACTGAAAAAAAAAAAGAAAAAAAAAAGAAAAAGAAACAAATTCAAAACCCACCACACTTACTTACACAAATCAAATACAAAGACATCAAAAATCTTTACATCTGCTTACTTATGTCAGATAAACTTCTGTTTGAACTTCTGATACAAAGCACATACACATACACAGAAAAAGCAAGCTGAAAAAATGAACAGTTTTCAGACACTCAGGATGAAGTAAGGCTCATTATATAAGTAAGTCAGTCATGCATTCTCAAGAAAAGAAGCCCACGTGAATGAAAACATGATGGAATAGTAAAGAAGAACAAGTTGGAAGACTTGACACTTCATTTCTGGAGGACCTGGGAGACCAATACCTTAGTCTGTGTAATATTATCCACATCTATTCAGAAAGTACGACCTGAAGAATGAGTTGATATACATCACATTTTCTTTCAAGTAACTAAGTTGTAATGCAAAATCTGTAGACAAGATCACTGATTTTTTTCCTCCTTTAAAAAATGTGGTATTATGACAAAATTTATCTGAAACGTAACTTCAATTAAGTTATAGTTGGGATGAATTCATGCCTGTGCATTTACTTATTTAAATTGACATGTATATTCTTTTAAATCTTTTCTTCGTTCTGCTTTGCAAGTTGAAAAAGAATTGCATTACGCAGGGACAACTTGATTATTTCAGTTACTGGGTTCTTGTGCATTTTGAAAAGTAGAATCCCCAAATATTGTCTTTCCTATTTTGCTGGTTAAGCGCTTAGATTGCCACAGGGCTGGACTGAAATTGTTCAGGACATGATGAGACTCTGGATTTCCTTGAGCTTTATCAGCCAGTCAGAATTCAGGCAAGACAGCCAATATATTAGAATGAAATGTCAATTACAACGCTCTTCACTGTTACAAGTTTCTGAGGATGACTGGGAAGTAAATGCATGATGGTTGGAGAAATTACTTTCTTTGTAGTTTAGCTGTAATACTGGCAACCAGCAAAGGGAGAAATCTTATTTTCTGTTCAATTTATTTATGGGTCTGCACATCTGTGCAAAGCTCAGACAACAAGACACGCTTCCTTAACCACGCCAAGGTACCCAGCCAATTCCTACAGTAACATGCCTTGCTACTATTTTCAATAGGATGTCTTTCCATGTAAGAATTACTTCTTCTAATAAAAAGAGAGCAATGCCTCTAACATTCATTTCTCTTGCACAAATTGCTTCCACAATATTTATTCTCCCATTGAATTAACATTATCTTGGCTAGAAATTAGAATTTCTCTCTATTTTAATGAGATCTTTGCAAAGACAAGGTGTTAATCTGGAATGACCTTACTACGACATCTCTTAATTGTTGATGGCAGCAAATGAAATGTGAGTGGACACAGAACAAATTGCTTCATTAGTGATATAGTCTATAATACCTAAGGAACTGTAACCCACATTTTCAATTCATGGACCATTTCGTCTCATCATTTAACTCCCACAATGAGATTGCACTACCCATGTTAGCTAACAATATACTTACTTGTCACATTATGAGGATATGCTATTTAGCAGCTTATAGCAGATATTACTAATTGTATAAAATACTGCCTTCACTTCCGAACACAGAAAGATCAACATATATTAAAAATACGATGCGGTCGAGCATATTTTTAAAATATGATGTGACTGAGAACAGATGAGAAGGACACATCAACAACTGGATTTCTACTGAGAGATCCCTGCATTTGCCATGTATCTTATTCAGAAGTTTGCTTTTTCACATTGGCAGTAGGGCACCAGAGGTCTCATTGAAAAATAAAATTGTCAATGATCAATAAAATTATTAGCTATAAAACTCATCTAATCATTGGAAAAGAAGTAACATTTGGGTTCAGAGTCTGCTATTTATATAATTTCTGTTGAAGTGTGAAAATTATAATAGTAAAGTTCTTCCTGGGAGATATTTTGTTCAGCAATTTTGACAATTAAATGCATTTATGTGTGCGCGGCACTGTGTAGCTTTGTATAATTAACTTTCTTTTAAACATAATTATTAAATGAAATACTTCATGGCTTACCACAACCACAAAAGCAAGCACATAGAAAATAGGAAATGACAGAATCAAGCTCCCTTTGCAGCTTCAGTTCAGCATCCTTGCACTTATAATAAGTTCTTAAATAAAATTATGTAGAAAATGGTGACAAATCCAGAAAGGCTAGTTAGTTTTCATCTCAACTACAAATCATATTTGCTTTTATTACTGCTCTGTTTTTCATTCAGCATCCAGGCTGTGCACTGAATAAAGGAGATATAAAAATACAATGAGAACAATTAATAGATTAACAGCATGTATATATACAAAGGCCGAAATATGATGGTATATTTAATCTCAGCTGTGAGGGTAAAATATGTCTTAAAATAAAAGAAGAATAAGGAGAAGGAAGCTTGAAAAAGAAAAACTCTCTGCAAATAAGCCAATAATTCCATATTTCAGCATGACATTGGAAGTCAATAGATTTTAATTCCGGTCTTTTAACCCAGCAGCCTAGACCAAGAACTTCTGATGAGAAGCATAGCTGATGAAGGTGAGTTATTCTTTGTGTGGATCAGCTACCAGGGAATGGGAGGGGAGGAGAGAACAGACCAAATATCTATGAAGCTGCTCAACCATCCCATCTGAAGCAGATATATGAGGTCTTGCCGTGATGAATCCAGAATTATTAGCAAAACCACAATAAAGACCTGAAACACCTATCTTCTGGCCCAGCCCTGCTGCCCCAGTACCAAAGACGTGGTTTCAGCTGCTGTACTTCATCTGTAGATTAAGTTCTGTGAAGCTTGGGAACTTGCTCTGCACCTGAGCATGCAGAAAATTCAACAGCAGGCTTCTTGACAGCACACTTCTCTGTATATGAACCTGTGGCTTTCAGAGTCTAATAATTTGTTCCAATCTAACTATATTTCCATGAGCATAGAAGAAAAGCACCCTGACAAATGTAGTACTCCTGCTCCTAAGCCCAAAGGCACTAAAGCACTTCAAAGAAGCAAATTGTAATACTATTTTTAAAAGAAAATGTTTTTCTTCTCCTAAATTAATATTATTTTAAATGACTGAGACATTTTTACTGAAGCATTAAAATAAAATATCCACTCAAGATGTGGAAAAACTTACACTAAAATTATCAGTGTTTGGGGAAGTTATAACGGGCTTATAATGAAAACTATTATACACCAAACTTTACCTGTAATAAGTGTCATTTCTGCTATCCAAGCTCAAGATAGGAAGCATCTTATGACCTGAATAGCCATTATGGGACTATTGTTTTTTTAAGACACTGTGGTCTAGTATGTATAATAATTGAGTGTGCTCTCAGATGGATGGCTTAACCTGACTGCCACTGACTGTCCTCTTTGCACTCAGTAGTTCCTTTGAGACAAAACCAGGTATGGCTGAGGGACAGTTTGCTCTAGTCGGCAGGACTGCAGCTTGTTGTGGTAAGGTAATTAAAGGTTTGCCTTGTTCCACAGCCTCCGCAGTCCTCCAGGACCATCCCAGGCACCTTTCTACCCTGAAACACTCCCACGTGGCATCATATCGCATTTTGAGACCAAAGGCACATACTCTTACCAGTTCTCCATAAAAACCTTATAAGCAGACTGTGACATCTCTGTCTTCATGTATTTCAAAACGAAATGTCATTAAAGGCCTCTTGGGTCATAGGGCCACAGGGCAGAGCTGGGCCAGTTGATACGTAACATTGATGTGACCAGCCCACCGGAGGAGGTCACACGTGAGCCATCCTGTACCAGCCGGCCTGGGAGCCAAGGAGATCAATCACTGAGCAGGAGCTTTAGTAGCATTGGCATAGCCAGAATCCAGCTCGCATGGATTTAGAAAATGCACGGATGGTGAAAATATTCATTTTTCATTCAATCAGGTCTATGTGCATTGATTCAGAAAGCAAACATTTTAAAGTGGCTCTTGTCCTCTAAAACAACGCTGTTAGTGAGATCAAAAGCAGCCCGAGTAATAACGGTTAGCAGGAAAACTGTAGATGAGTAATTACACAAAAATCTATACACCTCCATGCAATCTCATTTGAAAACACTGTGGACAATTTTTTGCGATGGACGTCCCTCTCTCTCTCTACTGGGGGTTATAAACCTTGGAGATTAAATGAAGGAAAGAGGGAAATGAGCCATTTAGTTCTATTAACTATTCTAACCTGACATGTATGGAATTGTATAATAATTACTATTGAAAGGTAGAACACATCATTTGGATAGGGCAAAAATGGTCGGGCAATATCAAACTACTTCTGTTAATTCAAAACGGACTGTAATCTCTTAGCACTGCCAATTTTGAGAATCTTGCCAAGTCGCTGAGGAAGCTGAATCAACAAAAATGAATTTTTGATTGATTAGGAGTAAGTCATGCTATTCCGTTCTTTCAAACACAGAGATATTGAGGTTATTTAAAGGTTATTAAACATTTTCTTCTGTGTGTATTTGTCACCTTAATATCATCGACACTATTCAAGAACAGAGGTTTCTACTATAGCTCATGAAGCTTTTGAAGTACAAGCTGTGTATTTAATGATCAGTTTATATTGTGAAGGTCAAAACCCAAAAAGGCTAAGTCCAAAATGTGATTATTTGCAGTTGACTGTGTGTCCCATTTCTACCACTGTTACTCAGACTGCTAGTAAACATTGTAAGATCTAGACCTGCCATATAAATTCAAGCAACCAAAAATTTTAAAATTTAGAGGTATCACGCAAAGTGCCTCAAGCAACTTGAATAAAAGAGGGTCTACTCACTGCAGGATGTCAGAATTTGGCCCTGTCTAAGTAGACATCAGGTTAGTAAAGACATTTTCAGATAATAACCCTATCTCTCTGCAAGGTTATAAAAATCCTATTAAATATCACTCTGATCCTCAGGTACAATAAGAAATTAATAAAAATAAAAGTCAGAATTGACTATGTAGAGGAGAAAATATCCCATAAATGAAAAATGACCCAGAACTTATAGGCCTTGAGTCATTTCTCTAACAGCTGCAAAAATGTCAACAGCAGTAAAATATAAAAAGCCAGCAGTGATTTCATTAATAGTACTCTGCTACACTGCAGAGGGGATTGTGTTAGCATACACTCGAAGGACAGACATTCCCTTTAAAATTCAAATACGTGAACTGGAACTTTTCCTCCGCTTCAACCTACCTGCTGTTACTTACACAAGTGAAACCGGCCAACTGGAGATCATTAATCTGTGGTCTCTCCGAATCTTTCATTTTCTCAGTGAGTGGAGCACAGCACGCTGGAGCACATTCCACTCACAGCAAGAGCATCAAAGAGTCCAGAGACTCTGGTGTAATGATTGCTGATTATGCTAATTCTGCACTTACAGTATCAGTCGAAAAACATCCCCCGCACCACTGCAGGCTGAGAGCCACTGTATGTGTGTCCTTGAGCTTTTTGTTTTCCAAATGTTAGTGCCTCTGGTTAATAATTTAGCCTGTCTTTAAAGCAGCCTCTGAAAAATGGAAAGCAAATACACGGGCTGTGAAAGGAAAAAAATAGCACTGTGGTTAAGGTACTAAATGAGGACTCTGGGTTCAATATTTAGCTCTTCTTACAGAAGCCCTGACCGACCCTGACCAAACCAATAGAAGTGTGAGAAAAACACTTAACTGAGGCATGAGGAAACTGTCTTGTCTATTTAATAGCAAGTTGCCTGAGCAAAGAGGTTGTCTCTTATTACCCACAGGTATGGCACCCACACACCAGGGCATCAGCAGGAACCTCTGGATGCTACTTTAATACAGTTTTACACTATAGCAAAGGTCAAGTAATATTTTGGGATGCAATAAAGTTAACATCGTAATGTCCAGACTGCCTGAAAGCAGCAGAAAGCATACAGTTGTCCAGTCACATAGTGAAGCAGAGGTGGCTGGGACATGGGGCTGACTGCAGTGCTCTGGCCACACCTTTCCCTTGCCAAGGAGCTCTCCCATTTAACACCAAAAGTCCAATATGCTGATAGAGGCTAAAGTAATCAAAAAAGTTGAATGCCTGAAGAACTGGAATCCTAGCGCAACCTGGAAGGATTTCTAATAGCTAAGATCTCATTAAAAGATAGCGTTTGCATGTAAAGCCAGACAATAGTGAAATAGGCCTTGTAGGTTGTGATTGACAGTGCACCTGCACTCTCCATCCACTAAAGACCTACAGGTTTATGGTTCAGTGGCCAAGGACATGACACAGCTTAATTTTAAACTGCAGAACTGCAGCACAATACTACAGTTTCCTTCTCTTGTTTTTCTTCCAGCACAGGTGACCTTATTCCATCAGGATATCGACAATGAATGCAACTGTTTCAGATATTGTTATTGAAGTTAATTTCTGGTAGAAACTCCCTGTGTCCTTCTAGGCAGCAACAATTGTTGAATGTCAACCTACATCTGTACTAAATATTGTGAAAGTCGAGAGTCTTGTAGTGGCAGTTTGATAGGCAGAAGGTACTTTTCATTATTCTCTCTTTTGTGTCACGTGTCAAAAGACGATAAAGATATCATTAAAAAAAAAATATGTATTCAGATTATCTACTATAGTTGCCTAATTTAGGCAGAGACACTGCACTCTACTGTTTGTACTTGAAGTGAGTCTGGCAATCCTAAATAGCAGATGGTGTGAAATTCTCATCTTTTGGTCTTAGACCTCCAAATATTTCTGAGAGTTACTTTGGCACCTACTATAAATGACATGAATAAAACCTCAAGTTTAATTTAAGAGTTTTCTTCTCAAGGTGCCCAAAATAGCATAATGTAAACCTCCAAAGAGATGGAATTAAACAACCCTGTTAACTCCAGAGCACGCTCTCCAGCTGATCAATAGAACTTGAAAATATAAACACCGCTTTAAGACAAAACCAGAATGCTTTACAATTTTTCAAGAGAAGGCACCAAAGACAGAGGGAAGGATATTTCATGTCCCAGCTGAGTGGCAGTTGTCACTATCAGACCTTTGACTCTACTTGAATGGAGACATGCCCCTCTTCCTTTGTTTTCATCCCCCTCCCCAGCTTTATTACTGAGACTTCAAAGAGAGAAAATTGATCATTAAATAGCTGAATTACAGGAAAACACATAGATATTTCAAACTGCTAATTTCTAAAACTGAAAAATTTTATTTCCATGAAATTCCACAGACATGGAATCCAATGTTCACGTCCCAAACTTTTTCTGAGTTTTCTCAGTCACTGCTAAGAACTGAATCATTTTATAAACAATCTGAACTTCAGTTTAAAGTATGTTTTCTTTTGTCTTTTACCTCTGTTTGAGCAGAGGTAATACCTATGGTATTAGTAATAAAACTCACGACAGTAAGAATGTAAAAAACAAACCCTACAAAAGCCAAGATTTTCAGTTCTGCAAGAATACTGAAGATTACAAAAGCAAATAGGATCATCAAGAAGACATTTGCACACACTGTCACTAATCCTTCCATAACTGACAGACAGGTGATGAATGAGGAACAAGCTGCCTAACATAGCCACCTCGCTTTGCAATTATGTCATGATGCCATTAGAGTGGGTCGTTTCCTGGTATGGTCAGCAGTGAAAACAGAGGGAGACCTTATCTACCAGACTTAAGTGTTAAGATCACTATTTCTCCACTAAGTTGCATTTCTTGCCCCAAAGCATCCGGAGTGACTCAAACCCTTTAATAAAAGAATCTGCAAAGGGAGGATACATATATGTCACACAAATGCAAAAAGTGAGAGTAAAGTGCTCAGTTAACATCCCTTTTCCTGCCAAAGTCAAGGCTCATCTATTCTACCTCATCACTTTTACCTGACAGGAGACAAAGTTTCTCCCATTTCAGTTCAGATACTGAATCGTCGCTGATAATCAGTTAGTTTCAAGAAAACAAACAAAAACTGAAGCAAACAGGTCTCCCTGTTCCTTCCCTACAAAAAGGCTCATCTGACCTTTAAGACCTCTGGAGTTGTGAGGGAGTATCCCACAATAAACATCCCGGTGTCAGGCTCTTACTGACATTAATCACTGCCTTTTCTCTGTATAAACTATAAATGTTAATGTCAAAAACTCCTATGTCCATATATGAATGTATATGTCTATATATGTATGCACACATATACATAGATATGACTACCTTGCATAGCCTAACATTATTATAACATCACTTGTAAATGTGACAACTTTCGGGAACATTACAAAATCTCTCTCCCACCAGCTGAGCGACTAAACCCTGAAATCCTCTTAAATTCATTCCTCCCATGCAACAAAAGAATCAAAGAAAAACACTAAAAAAATGTAATGGAACATATTTCATTAAGCCGTAAGGTGCTTGCAATGCAACAAACTATAGGACAATCCAGTCTTGAGATATGTGAGATGATTTTCACTCTATCTAAAACCTTTGGTTAGATTCAAGCCTAGTACACTTTTGTCTCCTGCAATTTCAAATAATTCCCACAAACTACATAAAGTGCCTGCCAGTATGTGAATTTTAAAGATATTAGAGTGACTGAGAAGTAATAATTGCCTTGCTATTTTCTTTCCCAGTCTCTTAGCTAAAATAAAATCAAAATTTTGTAATCTATTTCAAATAGGCAATAAGTCTCCCATCTCCACTATTCTCTAAATCTTTAATTTTGCCAAAGGAAGAAAGCAATGCAAAGGCCTTTATATGGTAAAGATCCTAATGCTCTTTCCCTCAAGACATCTTTGAAAGCCCTTGAAAACACCACATAAAGGGGATCAATGAGCCTCTGATAAAATTCTTCAGCCATCCTCCCAGCCCCAGGGGGAAGTTCCCTTTCTCACTGGTAGAAAAGCTATACGAACATCCATCTTTTCTTCTGGTCTCTCAAGCAAGTCCTGTTTCTCATTTGCCAAAGCTTGAAAACCTGCAGTTCTTTTAAAAAAACCTACTGCTGAAAAGGAAGAATTATTTATTCCCCAAAGAGCTTGCTTGTAGCTTTTCTGAGCTACCCTCAATGTGTTAGCAGGGTCCCTGCAGGCCTGCCCCCAACTATGGTGGCATAGCCCTACTATCTCCCTCTACATTCTCCTTGCTTTATATCCCTTAAATAAAAAAGAGAAGCCTACCCAGCCTTTCATCATCAAGGGCTTTGTAAATCTAGTTTTATCCTTCATTTGCTTTTAAATTTCCCCTGAATTCCACACGTTCCATATCTCTCAGCCAGCTATGGAGATTACTCAAACAACTAAATACTACACGTTCTCCAAAAGAAATGTGGAAAGGCCACCAGACTCTCCTTAGCCCATCTCTACTTTCCAGCTGGGAAGCATAAAATCCCTAATCTTTTTCTTCTTCCATGAAACAATCTTTTCTCTTTCTAACTGGAACTGTATGACTGAGAAAGCAGCTAAGGAACTACCAGTAGGAACTAACCCAGTCAGGAAGCAATAGCCTATAGGCTTCTGTTAGACTGAAGAGGGCTCACAGAGGACATATACTCTTTGGAGAAATTTTCCAAATGTTTACCCAGTTTTCCTCTGTAAAATTCTGTGGTGGGTTGACCCTGGCTAGACGCCAGGTGCCCACCAAGCTACTCCTCCTCCTGAACTGGACAGGGGAGAGAATACACAATGAAAGACAAGAGACAAGAACAGGGAGAGATCACTCACCAGTTACCATCACGGGCAAAATGGACTTGACTTGGGGAAATTAATTTAATTTATTACCGAGCAAATCAGAGTAGGGTAATGAGAAATAAAACCAAATCTTAAAAAAACCTTCCCCCCACCCCTCCCTTCTTCCCAGGCTTAACTTCACTCCTGATTTCTCTACTTCCTCTCCCCGAGCGGCATAGAGGGACGGGGTATGAGGGTTACAGTCAGTTCATCACACGTTTCTGCCACTCCTTCCTCCTCACACTCTTCCCCTGCTCCAGCGTGGGGTCCCTCCCATGGGACACAGTCCTCCGTGAACTTCTCCAGCACGGGTCCTTCCCACAGGCTGCAGTCCTTCATGAACTGCTCCAGTGTGGGTTCCTTCCCCGGGCTGCAGTCCTTCAGGCACAGACTGCTCCAGCGTGGGTCCCCTGCGGGGTCACAAGTCTTGCCAGAAAACCTGCTCCAGCGTGGGCTCCTCTCTCCATGGGGCCACAGGTCCTGCCAGGAGCCTGCTCCAGCACGGGCTTCCCACAGGGTCACAGCCTCCTTCGGGCAACCCTCTGCTCCGGTGTGGCGTCCTCCCCGGGCTGCAGGTGGAGATCTGCTCCACCGTGGACCTCCCTGGGCTGCAGGGGGACAGCCTGCCTCACCATGGTCTTCCCCACGGGCTGCAGGGGAATCTCTGCTCCGGCGCCTGGAGGACCTCCTCTCCCTCCTTCACTGACCCAGGTGTCTCACTCCTCTCCCCCGGCTGCTATGCACAGCATTTTTTTTCCCCTTCTTAAATCTGTTCTCCCAGAGGTGCTACCACTGTTGCTGATGGCCTCAACCTTGGCCAGCAGCAGGTCCATCTTGGAGCCGGCTGGCATTGACTCTATTGGACATGGGGGAAGCTTCTAGCAGCTTCTTACACAAGCCACTCCTGTAGCTCCCCCACTACCAAAACATTGCCATGCAAATTCAATACAAATTCAAAGGTTTAACTAGGTTGCCCAAAAAACACTTTACCACATTTTCCCTGTTGGTAGACTCAACATCCCTAAAGGTAATATGTTTCTCTACTGCTCAATATAGCTTAAAAATTGCAATCTCTATCAAAAATACCTGTAATTTGTTCATGAAAAAGAGCCCTTGATCTTCCAGTTCCTATTCACAGAAGATTTCTGGTTATAAAATATAATCAAGTGCTTTGGTCCAAGTTTTTACTCATAATTAAAGCCCCAGAATAACTGACTATATGCTAATATACATCTATGTTAACAACCTCCCTGAATGACTTTTATTTGCTTGGGAACCTTTTCTCTTTTTGATGACTTCATTATTTTTCCTCCCAAACAGAGCTGATCAAAGAATTCTACCAGGTGACAATTTCCTGGAGAATGTGGTCGATGAGCACAAGCTATCTCATAAATAACAATCTTAGGTTCAAGAGGCTTTTGTGGAACTGAAGACAGGATCTGAAGGGACAAAGAAACTCACAGCGGGTTCCAGGTATGTCTGCCTTAAACACAAAGACCCCAGGAGTAAGTGTGTTCCCATTCAGAAACCAGGAGGTTTATCTCAAAACTGTTTTCTAACAGACATACCCACAACCTGAGAACCCTGCTATGGGACATAAATTTAAAATAATATCAATTTTTCCAACTGGAACCCAAGGTTCTCCTTGTTCCTGGGCAATTTCATTATGCCAT
Organism: Harpia harpyja; assembly: GCF_026419915.1. Lineage (NCBI taxonomy): Eukaryota > Metazoa > Chordata > Aves > Accipitriformes > Accipitridae > Harpia > Harpia harpyja. Next base: position 2,711,796 of record NC_068943.1, read on the forward strand.
GCAGACTTATATAAATATCAAAATAAAAAATATATAATTATCTATGCATGTGAAACTTTGCGTGTTTGAACAACTGAAACCCTGAGACAGACTCCAATTCAGGAAGTTTTATCTCAAAGTGCTTATGTCTAGTAGCACTCTGTTCTGTATTCCCTAACACAAATGAGTGTCTTTCATACACAGGTCCCTCCTTCTGGTCCCCTTTGTTCAAGACAGTGAGATAACCTACTGTTGCAAGAACTGCAAAAAATTTATGCAGTTCAAATGGCTGCAGATCATGTTTAACTACTATATCCCTAAATTTTTACAAACCTCTGCTTTTTTAATTTTTACATTTCTTCTACTACACAACTGAAAGCTCTCCCTTGTCTACAGATTCTGCTGCAACCTCTTTGCCAGCTTGGTGTTTGAGATTTCCACATCATTAGTTGTACCAAATGCTTCTTCCCTGTTTCTTTTCATGCCCTCTCCTTCTCTTTAATAATTTATCAGACCTTCTTCTGCACATTTTTAATGCTCATGCCCCAGTCCTGGAACATTCTGGCTCTCCATCTTTCCACTCTGCTTAACATGTTCACAATTCAGTATCATTAAAGGATGAGATCTGTCCTTCCCCAAAAGGTGAAAAGGCCTCACCACTCAAAATATTGGTCCTGTTCAGGACATCCCCATATCCTCCAGTTGTTCTCTCCAGCACAGGAGGCAGAACTCTGTAAATGGAAATAAAACTTTTCTCAATATGCCATGCCCAAAAAACTGCCTATGAACTGATCACTTTCCACGCATTTCATTTCTCAGTATCTTCCGTACTCACGCTTGTGAAACACAAAGCATGCATTTCTTCACCATGAAGGGTTTGCATCTTGGGGCTGCTGTGTGCTAAAACCCACTTATACAGGCCCTCAAATTATGCAACACTCAGCGTTAGGATGTTCAGAAACACCACAGACAAATCAGGGCTGTCTGAAATATCCACAGTAACAAACCTGGAAAATACGAACAGTAAACAGATGCAGTTGTATTATTTATCTAGAAAAGTTCAGAGGTACCTTTTAAATCACATTGAACTTTACATCTTGAACCTTACACAGAAATATTACTGGGAGGCTGCAGAATGTTAGCAAACTTAGTGAAGAGTATGTTTTATGTCAATTTTAACTCTAGAAGAAAGTTGTCATAGGCTTAATAGAAAACTGAAATATAGAATTAGATGCTACATCAAGGACCACTTCCTACATCTAAAGCATTCCCAGAGAAACTGTTCTTACTGTAAGAAGACAAATTGACAGGGATTTCTCAGGTAGCTGGCAGATGAATTATGATTTTGCATGTAAATCTCTGCAGTTTCAATAACTGGGACTACACATATGCCTGCTGTGGTATTCTAGGAAAAAGTTTTCACTGTGAGAGGTCCTGATTGAAGCCTCAACCATCACTGGCTATGGATATCCACCTTGGTCATCTCTAGGGCGACACATTACTGGCATAAAACCGCTTCAGGTTATTACCTTCTGATGTTATTCCTCAGGTACTCATTTCTTAGATTCTTTTGTCTTGCTTCACCAGAACTAGGGTTTCCCTTTGTATTACTAGATGCAAAAGAATCTCTACAACATTTAAAAGTTGATCTTTCTGGGGAATTTATTTGCTCTAGAGTCGATTCCTGCACGAAGTACGTGATTAGCATGATGCATGGAACACACTGAAGTCAAAGAGCTCTGCTGAGGTGGAGGAGACCTTTCATGTCTTTCTACTCTTAAGAAACAGAGAATTCAGATATTCACTTCCACTGTTTGTGTTTTGACCACATTTGCCCAACCCATCGAAAAATGGCTTCCACACATACCTTTGCTCAGAAACTGAATCCCCATTCCCTTCGCTTTCCCTTCTCTCTCACCTTCACTTGATTATTGAGCAACCTCATAATAACAGTAGATAAAACAGCTAAGACCTGCATAGACTGCAGTCCTGCGTGTTTACATGCCAGCACCTGTGCCTGAAATCATCTTGAAGGCAGAAGCAAGTAAGGAAAAGAACCTAGATGGTGCTTCTCTTCTCACCATATGGAATTATTCTGAATGGTTGAGATTGGAAGACACCTCTGAAGATCATAAATACCAACCCCCTTATTCAGAGCAGGTTGCCCAGGGCCATACCCCATCAGGATCTGAATATTTCCAAGGATTGAAACTCCACAACCTCTCTGGGCAATATGTTCCAGTATTTTACCAACCTTGCAGTATTTTTGTTTTCTTATGTTTAAATGGAATTTTCTATATATTTCACTTTGTGCCCATTTTCTCTTGTCTTGTCACTGGGTACATCTGAGCCAGTCTGGTTCCATCTTCTTTACTCCCCCCATCAGATATTTACACACACTGATAAGATGCCCTTGAGCCTCCTCTTCTCTAGGTTGAACAGTCCCAGCTGTCTCAGCGTCTCCTCATACAGTAGATGCTCAAGTCGCTTCGTCAGCTTCATGGCCCTTTGCTGGACTGGAGCTGGTATGTCCTTGTCTCTCTTGCACTGGGAAGCCCAGAACTAGACCTAAATCTCCAAGTGTGCCTCTCCAAGACTGAATAGAGGGGAAGGATCACCTCCCTTTACCTGCTGGCAACAGTCTGCCTAAAACAGCCCAGGACGCCGTTGCCTTTCTTTGCCATGATGGCACATTCCTGTCTCATGTTCAAATTTTTGATGACCAGGACCTTCAGGTCCTTCTTTGCTAAACTGTCTTTCAGCCAGTCGGCCCCCAGTGTGTACTTGTGCGTGGCGTTATTTCTCCACAGGGGCAGCACTTGACATTTGCCTTTGTTGAACTTCATGATGTTCCTGTCAGCCCATTTCTCCAGCCTGTTGAGGTCCCTTTACATGGCAGCACAATCACCTGGTACACGAGCCATTTCTCCCACTTTTGTTTCATCTGCAAACTTGCTGAGGGTGCTCTCTGCCCTATTGTCCAGGTCAATAAAGAAGATATTAAAGACTACTGACACCGGCATCAACCTCTGGGGTACAGAACTAGTGCCTGGCATCCAGCCGGACTCCATACCACTGATCAGAACCCTTTAAGCCCAATAATTCAGTCCATTTTTTCATCACTTTACTGTCCATTTTTCTAGCCCATACTTCATCAACTTGTCTGTGAGGAGGTTATGGTAGACAGTGTCAAAAACCTTGCTAAAGTCAAGCCAAACAAGATTCACTGCTCTCCCCTCATCTACTGAGCCAGTCATCTCATCATGGAAGGCTATCAGGTTGAACAGGCATGATTTCCCTTTCATAGATCCATGCTGACTACTCCCAATCACCTTCTTGCTGTCCATATATTCAGAAATTGTTTCCAGATTAGTTTTTCCATCAGTTTCACAAGGTGGGACTGACCAGCCTGTAGTTCCCTGGGTCCTCCTTCGTGCCCTTCCTGAAAACAGAGCGGCATTTGCTTTCTTCCAGTCCTCAGGGACCTCCTCTGATCATCATGAGCTTTCAAAGATAACTAAGAGTGGTCTCTGAATGACACTGGCCAGCTCTGTCAGCACTTGTGGGTGCATCCCATTGTCCAACGGACTTGAGCACGTCCAGTTTATCCAAATGATCCCTAAACTGCACCGAGGATAAGCCTTCACAGCCCCAGACTTTGCCACTGCTCTCAGGGACTTGGGATTGCTGAAGGCAAATCTTGCACTGCAAAGACTGAAACAATGAAGTGATTGAGTACTTTGGCCTTTCCATGTTGTTTGTCACCAGGTGCTTTCCCCATTCAGCAGCAGGCCTGCATTTACCCTAATTTTCCTTTTTTTTTGCCACTGATGTACCTGTAAAAGCCCTTCTTTTTGTCCTTCACGTCCTTTGCCAAATTAGGCTCCGGGTGAGCTCTAGACTGAGCGTGAAATGTCTTCTCAATAAAACTGAGAATTAACAATGTTAATTAACAATTAGCAATAAAACTGAGAAACTAACATACAACAGTGTGTGTGAAAGGCTTCCAGTGCATGGAAACATTTCCTGGCATAATTTAATCTATGGTTTAAGCATAGTTTTTGTGACTCAAGGTGACAGAATATGTACCTGAATGTATTATGGTATAACTCCACAGTGATACTCATGGGATGATACCAAGTTACATCATATGCAGGTGCAAGACTACTAAACATTTTATTAAAAATGAGGGGGGTATGTATATATTGCTCTGACTACAGTTCCCTGTTGGGACACATTCTTTATTCTGTAGGGTCTAATTCAAGTCCCTTTGAACGTACTGGCAGGATGTTTACCAATATTACATACCTATCCTAAGGTTGGGGAAGGTTTCTTATCCCAGAATACACATCGTCATACTAATCACATAGTTTATTTACTGATGGTTTTAGCCTTCCAGGCCTGTCCTGCTTTCTACAGAGCAGAAGATGAATGAGACACCTTCTTGCCCTTTTTACCACGAGGTTAAGTGTTGGAATAAGACAGGTGTTTGCCTTTCACTCTGTGCTTGGACCTACTTATATTGACAGTGAACTCTTGGTAAAACATCACGTAGCACTGACAATATTTTAACAGGTTCATACAAACTCGTGGCATTCAACGCTATGGTGCAAGTATAAAAACAAGCATACACACACACACAAAAAAAAATCCCATGTACTCTTGGGTTAAGAATCCTTCAAATGAAAACTGGAAGGGTCAAACTAACTGTTACTGCGCGCCCTGCGTGACCCCACTGAAAATTGAATGTTGCACAGAGCGAGCGCCGGTGCCGAACTGGGCCTGGCATATCTTCAGAGGTACACGTTACATCTGCCCGTAGGTCAACCACAGATCTTCTCTAATTTCAGCTACGGCTCAGCTGCATCTCCTCAGCTTTGTGAACAAAAACACGAGCAAGCCTAATTCTCCCTGCATCCCCCGTGAGCTTCTTACAGCACCCCAGAGCATTCAGAGGGCAAACACCAGCACGCATGCAGGCTGCTTCAGCCAGTAACAGCACGTGTTTTGGAAGTAAGAAATACAGGCATGGCTCCGTTCCTGTGGAAGGCAGGATGGCAGGCTGCAGACCACTGTTTGCCTCCTGCACCGATGTGTATTCTGATAGGTGATTACATTTTCTTAAACAAACCTGTTTATTTATGTAAACAGTAAATTATGATTCCCTGTGATTTTTTTTCCAAATAGACTTCAGACCATTTTACACATATTAATATTACATTATTAATATCTTAATATTGTAAAGTTTTACAATAATCTAATCCTGAAACTCTAGGATTGTCTTCAAAATATGATGAGTCTTATTAGCTGAGAGATAAAGTTGGTTAGGTTGGAATTAGTAGAAATAGGCATTAGGAAATTTGATTCTACGCTCTCCCTTGCTCATAACCTACAGAACTTTTTATTGTTTTACGTTACACACCTATTATTTGCAATGTCTTTCAAGACAGCATATTAAAGGTCATTCCTGGATATAAAGTTATGACTGAGGACAGAAGAGAGTGGAGTTATATTATTTTTAAATAATGAGCAGACCTGGCTTAGGAAAAAAAAGATCAAGAAAGATATCTTTGTCACTATTCCATGTACGCAAGATGATTCAAACTACCCTGTAGTCAAGCGCTGCATTATAAGATAAATGCTTCCTAGCTGCAATTCTGTGGCTCAGTGGTGACAGCATTCCCTCCTCACTTGCAGCTGTATAATACAACCCTGCTCCTTTCATTAAAGCTGTAGAAATAAAAATGGAAGAACATTTGTCCTTCAGTTATTGCATGGATATACATAGAACATACATTTACCTAGATCTGAGTACTGCAGGGGTTTTATTTATGAGGACGGTGCAGAGGAGAGAAAGTGCTTGCTTTTTAAATTCGGTGAGGGCTAACAAAGCATATCCTGCTCTCAGGAAAAGCCAAGGACTGTTCTTTCCATACAGTCCTGAGAGAATAGGCAGAGAAGGCGAGGATAACACCCTCTCCATGGAGTAGCAGTTTGAGGAAGAGATCTGTTTTAAACCACTCAGTAGCCATAAATCCCCTTTAGCTTTAAACACTTGTCTCTGTAGAGCTCTGAAAGATATAATCATTCCCTCAACCTCTCCTGAGACTGAGTATTTTCTCTTTTCCCTAGGTTGGACAAATGAGCTAAAGCTAACCCATGGAAGCACTTCCTGACGTCCTTATTGTTGGTGTAAGCCCCAGCCACGTCTCAGTCCCACAAAAGAGTGAGAACCCTTTAGCTACCACTGCCACACACTATTTCCACAAAAAAAAAAAGAGATACGGAGTGGACATAGGTACACTCCAACAATTAAGTGCAGATGCAGGCAGAGCTAATGCCCTGGAATGTGTTTCTGCAGGGAAGTTCAGCATGGTAAGAAAGCTTACTTGTTTTCCACTCGCAGACTCTTACTTGATGTCTGTATCATAACAAATTACAGTAAATTATAAATGTCTTGCCTGGTTACGTGAATTAGCTATGCGCAGATGTACTGTGACTGAATAGCCGGAACAGCAGCATGAAGACAAAGTCAGTGGTGACTCAGTTCTGCCTTCTTTGTTACAAAAGTACTGGTTTTCTAAAAAGCCCTTCTTCAAAGGATCATAACATCACACAACATCCCTAGAAATTAAAAATGGGATAAAAGTTTCTTTAGAGCAAAATAACAATGTGTTGTCTTGGAGGTAGAATTCAAGATTCTTGCTACCTAAAGTTATAAAATTACCTACAAAACCATGATCTCCTCCACACTGTAGTGCTTTTTTTCACCCGAACATCACTGTCGTGGTTTAACCCCAGCTGGCAACTAAGCCCCACACAGCCACTCGCTCACTTCCCCTGGCAGTGGGATGGGGAGAGAATCAGCAGAGTAAAAGTGAGAAAACTCGTGGGTTGAGATAAAGACAGTTTAATGCAAAATGCAGTTTAAAGCAAAAGCCACGCACACAAGCAAAGCAAACCCAGGAATTCATTCCCCACTCCCCATGGGCAGGCAGGTGTTCAGCCATCTCCAGGACAGCAGGGCTCCATCATCCCTAACGGTGACTTGGGAAGACAAACGCCATCGCTCTGAATGTCCCCCCCTTTCCTTCTCCTTCCCCCAGCTTTATATGCTGAGCATAATGCCGTATGGTGTAGGATATCCCTTTGGCCAGTTTGGGTCAGCTGCCCCAGCTGTGTCCCCTCCCGACTTCTTGTGCACCTCCTCGCTGGCAGAGCATGGGAAACTGAAAAATCCTTAAATTAGGATAAGCGCTACTTAGCAACAACTAAAAACATCAGTGTGTTATCAACATTGTTCTCACACTAAATCCAAAACACAGCACTGTACCAGCTACTAGGAAGAAAATTAACTCTATCCCAGCTGAAACCCAGACAATTACAAACCACCTTCAGTTAAAGAAAGACATTTTGTCAGCAGTGGTTTGCTCTGAATGTAACAGAAAATATGAGAGACACTAAAAGCAATGAGTCTGTCTCAAATTTGCATGTTGTCTATGGGAGTCTTTACTAGACCTACAGTCATAGGAGTTACACGCAGAATCTATGCAATGTTTGGTAGTTCTACCCTCTACCAGTGTATAATTGTAGGCTGGGGCCAACTGGGAAGGAAAGCTACAAAAAAAATCTTTTTAGAAAAAATTTTGCAGACCTTTATACAATACTAATTATCATTTTTATAGGGAGTTCTGCACTCAGAGTGATGAAGCTACGGAAAATAATTAGCAAATTGAAGGTGGGGTTTTTTTCCATTACAGTGTTCAGAACTCATTTTTCTTTTTTCGGGTGTGTATATAATAGTTTCTAAAATATCCTGTCTGAAACTACTCTTCTGAAGTTTACTAGTTTCTACTTAAAAACATTTCTACTTAAACCCAGACCTTTAAGAAGCAGCACATAACAGATATTCATTCCATCTTAACTGGCTGCACTTGCATTTTACATGGGCGCACAAGTACTCCAGTCCCAGGAAAGATTTTACCATGCTAACGGATAAAAATGCTCTGCTGTTGTATGGCCATTTCGCTATCGCAGCTTGGAAGCATATGCACTGTGAAATATTAGGCCAAAAGGGAACAAAGGCTACAAGGATACTGATGTGCCATCCTGTCCCAGCCCATCTGCAGTGATTCCTTTGTAAGATGAAAGGATTTAGCTCGGGTTATATCTGTTTACTGTGACAGGAGAATAGGCATGCTTGTGGCGAAGAAGGAAAAGACTCCATTAGCATGCATACACAAGCCTGAGAGGCTCTAAATTTTCAGATGAAGAGTTACTATTCACATGAGATATTCTGCCATTGGTAGTGGCGTGTTTTCACGCAATCAGATATTACTGGAAAGCAAACGCATCTCTGTACCAACCTATGGTACACACAGTACCCATTTTTATATTTCTTTTTACTATTTTGTCTACCAAATAATAAAAAATATCTTTCAATTCCATTCTATCTGGCATGCTAAAAAAATGTTGTGATGGATAAAAATTATTTCGCACTGAGAATCTTAATTTACCAGCATCAACTCTGCAAGATATTTCTGTCAATGGACTGATGGAAATGACAGCAGGGCACTCACAATTCCACCTCATTTATATAAAACTACTGTACTGTACTGTGTTTCTTTAAATGGTAAAATAAAAGGGCTTCCTTAATGAACTTCCTAATTCTCACATGCTCTTTTAAGAAGCACTTGTGAACATTCAGACAACAGGATTTACTAGAGATGTTCCATTAGAGCAAGACGTCGGACAGGGTCAGTTGTAGCACCTGGCTGCTTCCAGTGCAGTCTTGGCAGCTCTATCCTCGTAATTCCAAATAATGCAGCAATTACCAACTGCTTTGTGGGTTGCTGTTGCGAAGACTTGTTAACCACAGGCCTTGGGAATCGCCTTGATGAAACTTCACGCTTTCACTTTACAAATTAACATATGGCTGGAAAGATTGGTAGGGTTCTTTATAAAAACTAATTACATGTGCAGCCTTCATATGACCTGACAGATTCAGAAAAGCAATCTAAGAGCTATGGATTTATTGTTTACTGTGTTTTTTAACCATCCCACACCCACAGCCAACCCTCTTTGAATGTTTACAGACATTACAGTAGTTCATGGTCTCCATCATTATCTCCCTTGCTGTGTCCTTCATACAGATCCAGTTTTACACCTGGACAAATATTCAGCTCAGGTAAACCAGTATAACTCAGGGGAAGCGAACAGATTTGATTTTGATTTGATTTAAACCAGCTGAGAGTTTGGCTCTTAATTGCACTCTGAATTTCTTAAGAAAGTCACTGATGTAGCTTATATAGTCTGCACAATATGGTTTGTCTGTTCCTAGATAAACGGCATCTTCTCTGTGTTGCTACCAGAATACCCTACCCTCCTAAAAAAATTATCCTAACCCCTCTGACTTTCCAACATGAGGACTACTTCCTCATTTCATTGTAATTCACATGCAAATATTCAAGACCCTGTAGCAAACTGTACTGTGTGTATATTCATTCTAACATTTTATCAGCCTGAACTATATATCCTGTTCTTCCCCTAGTGTATAATAGTACTGGAAAGATTAAATATTGATTTTCCCATATTACTTTAAATTATTTAGGGAAAAAAATGCATTCTTTTGAAATTATGGTTTTCAATATAGCGCAGTAGATTTTATTCAGATTTATTTTGTACCGTGTTTTACAGTATGAAAATATTGTGGACACTGAACGATACAGCTGCAGTACAGCCTTTGCATTACTGTGTTGACCATGTAGTAAGAACAGTCAGAAATAATCTGCTAATAAAATTGCATGGCTTTCAATCATGGAATTATGTGGTTGTTTTTTTTCATCGGATTCTACTGTGTGAAAAAATACTGCAGTTAAAGACATGGAGCCTGAATGCCTTTACCTGCTAATTGAATCTGTATGACTTAGGTTACTCAGTGTAATCCCACAATGGTCCTCGTATCCTAGTGTGCATCAGTTTTATTCAAAGACTATGCCTTGGGATAAAAGGCAACTCTACTCTGCAGACCACCTCCTCAATTTGCCAGTCAGATTTTGGCTGATGCTGACAGCAAGGATGTCCATTAACATCATTTATTGTGGTAAACGAATAATGCAGTCAGTCCTGCTTTGTAATGAGACCATCAAGGAATGAACAACCATATCAGATGGAAACAATTTTCCGTTACTTTTGGCCTGGGGTTAGATTGGAAAGGGTGACCTTGAGGTGAAGAGCTCCTGATCTTATTACCAAGCTTTCGGCAGCACAGTCTTCAGTCCCACACTCCAGGACAAATTGTTGACTATACTGCACTGAGGATTTGCATTGCCTAATATATGTTTTCTTAATATTTGGCTCCTAGGATATTTATCGCAAGAACAATCTAAACCAAAATACTGTCACTACTGCTCTATGAAATAAGCCACAGCAAGTACGCAGATGTACACAGCTTAAATCACAAGATAGAACCTCAAATAACACAAAACCACCATCAAAATCCCTCTGAATTCATACCATAAACCTCAAATTTGCTCTTAAGTAGTTATAATGACTGTAAAAGGTCCAGAAAGGTAAGTAATTTTCATAAGCAAGGTGTATTTTCTATAAATTCATGCAGGTCATGCCCTCTAAGATATATGTATCACATTTATTTAATGATTTTTTTCATCTTCTTTCTTCCAATATTTTATAGGAGTTCTAAATTGCACTACAAAGAATTAAGGGCAAGGTAATGGTGTGTGCTTAAAGTGCCACAAAGAAGAGAGAGGTTGTTAATTTGTAAGATATGGCTGTTCCCAAGACCTCCAGCATTGAGGAAAAAAAAATAGCTATAAGGGAAATTCTGATGGGGGAATTTTTCAGTTATCTGGTTCATTGGGTGCCCAGAGGCACAAACACATGTGTTTAATACACAGTATTTTGGTCATGGCTTCCTCAGTCCTTCCTGCTACAGCTCGGCCGCTTGCCTAGGACAAATAAATATTCAATGCTCTAGAAAGTTTGAGGAAGCTTTTCTGTGTATTCATTGAATGGTTCCCTCGTGGAAGGAGAGAGGTGGATTCCACCCTCCATCCAGTGACACCATACAATACTTAAACAATCCCAGACTTTCCTTGAAATGCTTCATAAGTATATTTAAACAGGTTTTAATTGTGCTTAAACAGGAATCTGTGTAAAAATGAGCATCTAATTAAACAGTATTTATTTTAGTATTCAGAAGACAGTGTAGCTTTATCTCTCCCCCTCCTGCTATAAGATATTGCACATTATTCAATAACACCATCCAGGCAACATTTTCTCATATATAAATGTATTTTCATACACTTTATTTCTGCAACTTTTATACTTTTATACATAAGTGCATGGCTTTGTTACGAAAGGCTTCATTCTTTGTTTTCTTCTGGAAAGGAGATAGTTTAAAATTAATTTTCCAGTACATGATTTGCAACAAGTATGTCTTTATTCACTTGCTCCCAGATCCTTCCACTCTACTTTACATACCTAGCTAAAGTACTTAAATAAGTAAAATAATCACTCCAGAGTCTTGCCATAGTCATTGCAGCAAAATATCGATCATTCAGAGAAGGTGCCACTCTATTGCCATTAACTTCAAGGAAAACTTGAGTAATTGTGCTTGTCAGTTCTTAATTCTTAATCCTGCATGTTAGATGCCTAAAATTAAGAAAGGTTTATATCTGGCCTTGAGAATTAATTATAGTAGTACTCACACTGAACTGGGAAGATGCAGGAAAAGAGTTATTACTGATTACTGGAATATCTCTGTAATCATTGTTGAACTGGTGCTGGTCAGTGTAACCAACCCCTTTGGAAGTCAGGAATGGAAATATCTACAAAGCTGCTCTGCTTTAGGAACAATAGTCTCCAGGATCAAGGCAGGAAAGGGAAATGAAGTTACCATTAAATGTTGGGAACGGGAAGGAAGGGAGAAGAGGGTTGGATTTTTTTTTGCATAATTGAAGAAAAGATAAATTAGTTGGTTTGGGTTTTTTTAATTCCAACATAGCTTGCTTTTTTTTTTTTTAACTTTTTTTTTTTCCAGTCAACAGCACAGTTTTCCATTCAGAGATGAAACAGTAAATAAAATATGTTTATAATTTTACATGTGCCAAATACTCCAGCAAATACTTGCTATCACATTTTTTGTTTTGTGCTACATACGCTTTTTCATGAGAATGGTTTAAAGAACATTTTATACAAATCAACTTCACATCATGTGGCCAGAGTATTGCAGCAATCACAACAGAGCTTATTTCTGCATTAAACTTAAGCAATGCATTGCAAAATGTAGCTTAAACAGCTTAACACATCAGTACAAATAATAATGAAGAGCAAAAGCACACCATTAGTTGATGGACAGAAAATGTTCTAGAGCTGGGGAAACCTTTCGTACAAAATGTTTCCTTCCAAAAGAAAAGTCCTGATTCAAAAGCATGGACACTTTTCTTCAAAGTCATCCCTTTCTTTTGCTGGTTTGTGTGAAATCTTTGCAACACAAACCACTTCTATTTCAAATCAACTTCAACCAACTATAACAGTTTAAAATCACAGTAGGTATCCATGTATTTAAAACTGTTGCAGTAGTTTTAACACAAACGGCAATGTGAAGACTGTTTTTCACAATGAGTGAATGTCAGGAAGAGTTAACTTTGTTGTTGGTGGTTTTCCCCTGTTAGTAGTTCACTTTGGCAAAACATTAAACGAGAAAGACTTCACACCAAAAAGGAAAAATTCTGGGCAAAAGTGACGCAAATTCAGGATTTCTAGTTCACCCCAAATACCTCAAAATAGGAAAAAAAAAAAAGTTTATTTTATTAATGATGCAAATTTGAAATTCATTTATGGAAACACCCTGAAATATCCTTCACTGAGCTACAGAAGTAGCCAATATTTACATTCTTCACTCTTTCACTGCTGCATTTGCTGCTAAGGTGAGACTGCAATGAACTCAGCCTGGGGTACTTTGCAGAAAGGAAGCCAACCTCTCAATATCCAGCACCCTTGCTTAACAGTTGGAGCTTCAAAACATTTATGTCCCCACAATTTCCAGCTCCCACCTCTGTGGGTTAAGCCTCAGAGGCATTAAAGTGTAAATCAGAGTTAGGGTTTTTAAGATTACAAAACTCACTTCTGTGGAGATGAGGGTGCAACCCCTGGGTGCTGGTGGGGCTCCCGGACCCTGAGAAGTGTGAATGCCCTGGACGAGACCGCGCTGAAGCCACATCCTCCACAAGCACGGTGTGTGCTGTTAATCTATGTACGCACTAAGTTCATGAGGTCCAATGCAACAGTTAAATACATTTGTTAACTAGAATTGTTAATAAAAGTTAAGGAAATAAAGACATTTCTCCAGAACACAAAGATCAACTGATACCAAATTTTGAGATCTTTACAAGGGTCGTTGAGCCTAGAAAAAGAAAATTTTACCATACAGACTAGAGGTCAGAAAGACCTCTGTTGTTATGGTTAACCCAGGGATGTAAAAGCTACCTATTTTTCCTGTGATGTATTCAAAAAGAACCTGGGTTAGCCAGGCAAGACAGAAAGTTCTTCAGCAATGTTAATAGCAATGTCTACATACTCTGATATTCGTATTGGTCTGCCAGGTTTCATAGGAGTTAATAAAACCGCATGTCTTCAGGATTCAACCTGCAAATGATGTTAGATTCAGTAATGACATTTTTCATCTTGATTTTTCTTTTCTCTGTCCTCTCACATGCCATTCTTCTTTCATCTTCTAGCATATGTGAAGTTAGCTTCTATTTCATGGACATGAGTCCATGAATTCCAATATTCATCCCTTTTAGGTGCTGTCTTGCAGCAGTCTTTACACAGCAACAATCAAGTAAGAAAAAAGTCCTTACAAAACATATCCTATCTACCTGTGTCCAAAATGACAGATTCATCAATGTCAACATTTTCAGACATTAGTATTCACAGGTAAATCTTGGACTTGCTACTGAGATTAGGCTTCAGACAAAGTAGAAACAAGGTTTTACAAGAAGCTGCTAAGCCAACTAGTCATGTATCCAAAAGGGACAGAAAGGCACAGCAGTTTAGAAGGGGCAGAGGAGCAAAGGAAGGAACCTTTGGTTTTGTTTTGTTTTTTAAGAAACCAAAAAGTATGCCTGCGGGAGGCTGAGAAACTCACAGGTGTAATGAGTTTCCAGGGCTGCAGGAGCACCAGAAGAGTAAGTATGTTCTCACATCCATACCTGAATATGGTTAGAGCTTCCCGTTGCAAAACGAGCATTTTAATTCCAGCCAAGCAAGGCTGCCTGGGGTACCCTGAGTGCAGTAAGTGACATGATTTTCTGTGAAAGCAAGCCCACAGGAACACCCAATAAACGAGTGCCAAGAGAATGTTAAAATAGAAACTTCTATATAGTTTTAACTCTAGGGACATACGCTTGGTAGTAAGAGGTAATATCTTTCATTAAACTGGATATGGTTGAAAAAGCAGGCAAACTTTCAGTCTCAGAGTCCCTTCATCAAATCCCTACCGGTCCTCCTATAATTCACATATTTTTATCATCCACTCACATGAAAACAGTTGAAAAGAATGTTCTCAAATGTCAATGAAGCATTGTTTTTCCTTTTCATCACATTTGGGCTTGTGTTTTTAACCTTGAATGAAAGGAAATTATAAACTAGACTAGCACAAAGGGTATAATAAAAATATACTGTAAGTGAATTGAAACATTGAAAAGCAAAATATTTCAGTTTTGCTTTTGGACCATATTGGAGCTGCATTTGAAACATACTGACCCAAAGCACAGTGATTAATAACTTAAAAAAAAGAATTCAGCACACTGACTTGAGAAATTTTCACAAACATGTGTGAGAAATGCATATATGAATTGAAGAATAGAACTAGGAAAAATATGACCTCATCATTTTAATAGGTTTTTCCCAGGATTTATTATAAGTCTTGGCAGCTTCTGCAGACAAAAACTCGGAGTACCTATGCATAAATATATTCACACATCTATCCCTACTCCAATCAGTATTCAGTACTGCCTGGGAAATGGCTTGCTTTAGCTCACATTTTAATCTTTGTTTAAAAACAAAAAGCCCCAGCTGTAACTCAATCCAGAAATGATCCCTCTCTCAGAAGTGACTATTTCAACAAGAACTGAAATATGAAAAAGTCAGTTGCATTGGAAGAAATAGCCAAGATTTAGTGTTTTTTCTACATCCAGGAATTTTAATAAAAGTGAATAGAAAATCAGTGGATCATTCTTATTAACAAAAAAAGAAGAAAGAAAAAGAAAAAAAAAAGAAAAAAGAAAAAAGAAAAAGGAAAAGAGAAAAAAGAAGAAAAAAAGAAAAAAGAAAAGAAGGTTAACAAAGTTTACAAAGTTTTCAAGATGTTCTTGATGACTGTTGAGTGGGAAATTTAATACGGTTGGTCGGTTTGTTTGTTTTCAAAAAAAAAGACAAGTCAGAGAACTGCAAACAAAGATGGAAATCTATTCTGAGACAGCTGATGAGAGAACACCTGAATAAGCACACTGACTGTAGATGGTAGACATGAATTCATGGACAGGGAGCATAGATGAAGTTCATGGCATTGTTAGGGGCATAAATATCAAGGTCAGCAAGTGAAATTCAGCAAATGCATTTTATACTGCTCAATTTAGCAACACATTTGGCACAGCTTCCATGTGAAGGGGTGAAGATGCTGCCAACTGGGTAGGAGGAGGGTACTCTGTGATTCAATGCAGAACCATGTTCATGACGCCCAAGTTTGATCTGAGTGGTTTGGTACGTCGTGTAGACATAACACACGTCATGTGTCTGTATGACACTACTTGGTGACATGTAGAAATAATAGCTAATCTTACAGAAGCAGTGGTGTGCTTCTTATCAATATGCTCTGCCCATAGCCAATTAGCCATTTTCTTATCACAGTACTACCGTGGCTCTGCCGCTCCTTCATCCAAAGACAGCTTGAGAATGTCTGCATATTACTTTGTATGAGAACTGCCTAAGAGACACAAGGTAAGCAACAGATAGTTTAAACCAGAATATTACAAAAAAGTCAGTCATCTGAGAGGTCTCTTTTTCAGGACATGGCTTGTATACATATCTGTGTGTGGAAGATTTGGGCAAATACTTGGAAAACACAGAATCTGAGTTAGTTTTTGTGTAAGCAGGCAAATTCTTCAGTCTGAATGTAGACAGGCTGACTTACAGAAGGGCTTAGTCCTGAAAAAGATTTCTCAGAACAAGTTTGGGGGAAGTACAGAACTTGCTTGCAGCAAGAAGTAAAAGAAAAAAAAAAAGCAAGATAGAAAGAAAACAAAATAATCCAGCATGTTATGGCAACACTTTTTTCTTGTTCTGATGGAACATCTAGCCCCATCTGAGACGACAGCAGTGCTGTGCAAATTTTAAAGGGGCTTTGAAACGTTTCTTCTATTCATCCAGCTGCTGAAGGCCAGACCATTTTGATAAGGAAAGCTTAACATAAACAAAGTCATTCTTCTCTCCTAACTTTAAAAAAAAAGAAAGTTGTCAGAGCTTTAAATAGAATATAAGGGGCATCTTATGACAATTATACATCTGAAAAATGTAAGGAATTCAGAGCTATCTTCATCTATATGGCTAGAAATCATTGCAACCATCTCAGAAGTAATCTTGCCTTATATTTATGTCATAATGGAGACAAAAAATAACTTTCTTGTAACATGGTCTGAAGGTCATTCAAAGAGATATTTAGAATTATCATCCAACTTCATCTGCACTTTCAAAGACCTTTCTCTTTAGCCTACTGATAATAAATGTCATGTATCTTTCACACTCATGTCAAAAAGAAAAAGCATCTCTGCAGCAGACTTAACATTCTTTCATCCCTTAAAAATGATAGACATCCACAGCAGGAGATTACAGTATCAACGACTGAGACGTTAATCCATCTAATGTTGCAAAAACTTCTTTTAACACCTGAACAACCACTTCTTGCAAAGAGCAAAGCCATCCATAGATAACTTTTTATAATGGTAATAACCATGTGTTACTACTACCCACAGCTGTTCCAGGTACAGGGTTTTCAGCTCTTCTTTGGTGATATAGATAATACTGTTTAACAACTGTTGGAAATATTAAGTTTTCAGTTGTAAGCAGTGTGCCTATTACCTAGCACCCATCACTACGTCAATCACTTAGACACAGAGATCCATCATGAATCACTCATCAAGGATTCAAACTCTGAAAGATATTTTTAGAGAAGAGTTGAAAGAAACAAAAAATGTTGCTTATCTGTTGTTTCATTCTAACTATGACTCCACTATTGACACAGAAGAAACACCAACAGACTCACCAGAGACAGGGCAGGAAGGATCAACAGTCACAACTTGGTCCTCTGCCCTGTCCCAAGTAAGGAAGGGCTCCCTCAAAAAGCATTAAGACTGAATATGGAAAGCTATTTCTGGAATGTCCATTTGAACGTTGAAATCTTTTCAGACTAATGAATCCATTCTCATATAAACTAAACCAAGATAATGACATTTTAAATTTATTGTGTCAAATGGTAGGCTAGTGAAAGCCTTCAGTGATACTCCTGCTGTCTGCACATTCAGAAGCCTGAATGGTTAACATTATTTACTGGTGATTTGCCTCTGCAGTGGTCCTGCAATCAGTTTTCATTGCCTCTATCAGCCAGTCAGGAGACAGCACAGTCTTATACTCTTTGATAAAGGCTATATCATACTATTCTGCCATTCCATATTTCATTATTCCTTTATTTCCTGTCTTCAAGGCACAGCATCTATGATGCATGTTATGATCTCTGTGGCACTAAATCTCTTCCCCCCACAGTGCATGTCTACAGCCTTAGACCAGTCAGAGAGTGCAACATCCCAGGTATTTGCCATGACTGCAGTAGGCCCAGGTGTGCTCAGCCCCTGCACCTCTTCCCTTCTGGAGTTCAGCCGAGCATGGGCCTTCAATGACCCAAACATGTTTGACTGTATCTTAGTTGAAACAAAGCAATCTTTAATCTCAACATTTAAAACAAAACATAACCCAGGCAAGGTTGTTAACGCAACAAGCAATCTGCATGTGCATCTGTCTCTCCTGAGATGGAGATCAGCGTCTTCCCATACAATCTGATGGCCACAGTCAGTGTGGGCAACACCACCCTCTTTCTCCTTGTCTCCTCGTTCCCAAGAATCGGGTTTTTTACCAGCCTCTAAGTTCATGAACCTGTCCTCTGCCTTTTCGATCTGCTAAATAATTTATATCCACAACATCTCCCAAGAGTCTGCCGGTGAGACTGGACACCTCACTTCACCAAGGCAAAATTTTCAAATGATTGAATCTAGAGTGGCTGCATGCAGAGCAACCTGAACGTACTGTCTACTTTCCAGGCTGCATGTTGTTTGTACTTCTCAGAATTAGTCCCTTGTACCCACAGGGCAAACCACATAATAACAAAGAGATGAGTGTATAGCAATCACAGCACAACATAGCCATCGTCCACATCCTTCACACTGCTAGCCACAAAATGGAGACAGTGCCTGATGGTCACAGCCTGGCTACAGGTGCAGCCTTCTGTCTGCCCGTAGGGATGGTTGCTACAAGAATGTGCAGCAGAGGCTAAAAAGTACAGTAAGTTACAAAGCAGGAATGACACTGAGTTAGATAAGTACTGCTCGGTGTCTGAAACATTCAATGTTACCCTATCAGTAAATAAGGTGCTCACAACACTGTGCCTCCAAGCAGAGGAAAAAGCATCTTCCTTTCAGCTCCTTGATACCATGTATTATTTCCAGATTTGTTGATTAGATGATCCTCAGGTTTGGTTTTTTCATCCATCGGTTTAACTGAAGCTGAGAACTACCCTCTTTCCCACTGCAGTCACCTTGGTTTTCTTTCCCCGGGGACACCTTGTTTGGCAAATCCTCGCGACTTCCCTGCTATTATAACAGGCTGTTCTGTAGTCAAAGCTATCACATGATGCAGGCTTTGACTTTATTTCTTAAGAGTTTCAGAAATATGTCTGCCCTTCCCTGCTTTAGTTTGCATATAAAGAAATACAGAAAAAACAGCCTCACAGAAGATGCTCTGTAGTCTTTCTAAAGGAATAAATTGTCTGAACAGCTACCTATTACAGGCAGTTTTTGCCCTCCACCTCCACTCAGTGACCTGATCTGTACTTAGTACTGTGATTCTGCTACACTTCACCAAGCACTCAGAAATTACACTGGAAAAAGCAATATTCATCTTTCTGAAACACTGATGGCACCTTACCTCTGGCTCTGCTCCTTCCCCCAAGGTGCATCAGACCAGCCACAAAATTTAGATTCAATTATCCATTGTTTCCCCATGAAAATACCAGAAATCATATTAGACTTATCTGTAAGAAAAAGATCTGTTCCTACAGAGGATGCCAGGAACACAAATTGCTTCAAAAGAAGTTTCCCTTCAGTTCCAGCTCTGTCTTGCTCATGGCAGCCAGCTGGAAGAAGTGACATCTTCAAGGTCCATTTCACTGTTGTTCTTAGTATGGGAATTAACAAAAATAGTCGCAGCCTGTGACTAGAGTTTGTCCATGGTATAGCATAATTAGTTGATTATAACAAATTCTAGCTAGATTTTTTTCCTTCAGTCAGGGCAACTTCCTCATTATATTACCTCTTTTGTTCTTGAAAAAATTCTAACAAAAATGGATGGGTAAAAAAAGGACAGACTAAAATTGGTCTTTTAAGTAAGATTTACACTAGTGCTAAAGCACTTTTAGTTTGTAAACGACTTTGCTTTCTTCTTTCTTTTGCTGATGCATTTTAGTTGCTTAGCATTTTTATATTAACAACCAGAGATGTTTACCTTCAGAGAGCCCTGCTCAGTGACACACACAGAGTAGTGTTTTTCCCTGCATTTCTCCCAATGAAGCTACTAGTACTCCTTGTAGTATAGGCTACAGCATAACATCCAGCTATAGCTACTCAGCATATAATCAGAGAATCACAGAATGGTTTGGGTTGGAAGGGACCTTCAAAGACCACCTAGTCCAACCCTCCTGCCACGGGCAGGGACATCTTTCACTGGATCACTGTGCTCAAAGCCCCATCCAACCTGGCCTTGAACACTTCCGATGACTGGGCATCCACGATTTCTCTGGGCAATCTGTTCCAGCGTCTCATCACTCTTATAAAAAATTTCTTCCTTATGTCCAAACTAAATCAACCCGAATTCAGTTTAAAGCCATTGTCCCTTGTCCTGTCACTACAGTCCTTGGTAAAAAAGTGTCTCTCCATCTTTCTGGTAAGACCTCTTTGTATATTGAAAGGCTGCTATAAGGTCTCCCTGGAGCCTTCTCTTCTCCAGGCTGAAAAACCACAACTCTCTCAGCCTGTCTTCAC
Source organism: Harpia harpyja (assembly GCF_026419915.1). Classification (NCBI taxonomy): domain Eukaryota; kingdom Metazoa; phylum Chordata; class Aves; order Accipitriformes; family Accipitridae; genus Harpia; species Harpia harpyja. The sequence continues at coordinate 2,732,162 of NC_068943.1, forward strand.
AGGAGACGTGTTCCAGGCTTCTGATCATTTTCGTGGCCCTCCTCTGGACCCACCCTAACAGGTCCATCTCTTTCTTCTACTAGGCACCCCAGAACTGGATGCAGTACTCCAGGTGGGGTCTCATGAGAGAGGAGTAAACATAAACATACTGTCTGACTTCCATATAGCAGGAATTGATCGTGCCTATGATGCCCTTACCAAATTATATTTAGTAATTCCATCCGTATGCTAACATGGTGAGACCAAAACAAGAAATGCATTTCCTTTTCCAGGGGTAATCTCATACCTGTAAAAAGCTATTCCAGTTACCCTTTGATCTGTTTCTTCCTCTTCTCTGAAGTTAGACAAATGATTCACAGCAGAAAATATACTTTACTGACTCTCTGCTCTTTGCACTTGATTAGATTTTAACAGATACGCTCAGCTCTCATAAATTTTGATGAATAGTTTATATAAAGATATTTACTTGTGTGGTTGGCCACAAGCTATCTAATTTGTTGTTTCTGATATCTTCTTTGCATAAACATAAGTTTGTGAGCTTTGATTGAGCCTGCAAATAGCTGCACAATGGTGAATAGGAAAGTAGGAGTACACATCTCTTTCATAACCTGCCTAGGAGCGAAGATTTCATTCTCACCGTGTAATAAAATGAGTGTTTATTGCTGCCACGAATGCCTTCTTCAAAGAAGGGGGAATACTTCTGAATTCAAAGTATAATGGTTCTTTATGAGTGACCAAGACGCAGTGTACTCTTTGCAGAACTCAATAACAGAAAGCAAATACCCTCAAGACCTATACTGAACTTATGAAAGGGGGCGAGAGAACGTGGTTTCTCCTTCATCCACCTTTCACACTGAATTTCCAGTTAGGAAACATGAAACTCTTAACCAACTATGCAACCAGAAATTCAGTATCTTTTTTTCAGAGCAGAGAAAAAATGTTGTACGTTGGGTGATGATGAACATTTAAGTGTAATTAATTAACTAAATCCAGAGTCACAGTTGGCATAATAAAGTATCCACTGCCCTGGGGACTTACAAAGCTATTTTCCCTGTTACACAGATGATTTCTTGGCCTTTATACTATGGAAATCTATAAAGATTTATCTAATACCTATATAATTTGTAAATATAAGTAGACTGAACAGACAAAGCATGTAGTCGATTTTGCCTACAAAAGATGGATAAGAACAGTATTTTCTTAGAGGGTAATGGTAACCCTTATTAGTAGTGCTTCAGACAATGCATTATGCATGTCAGTGTCTAATATTGGAAAAAATATGAAAGTCAAACATTTCTACTTTTTCTGGGTTTCTTTTCTACTAAATTATTTTAAAATGGTCAAGGAATGCATCGCATTAGTAGAAACAGAAGGAAAATGGCTTCGCAGCAAAGAATTTTTCCATCTGATAGGTGAGAAACTTATTTACATTTTAGGTCTTTAAATCTTGTCAATTTATATCATAGTCAGCATCTAGGTGCCTTAAACAATATGCAGCCACAAGCATAAAGTGAAAATTCCCATGGAACTAAGTACATTCTCCAGATTTAGAGTAACATTTCATTTCTTCATGATCACTGTCCATGCAAACATATATGCAGTAGAGCCGAAAATACCTTCAAATCCTCCAAGATTAACTGCTGAAAAGATAAAAGTTCCTTGCTCTAAATAGTGACAGTTGTTTAATGTTTTGCTGAAAATGAAGATTCATGCCTCCGTCATAACCTTTCAACAGTTAAATATTTAAATTTAATTGAAAAAGCAGGCTGAGAACGAGTTTGTGCAAATCTATTATTAACCGTTATGACTGCTCAATGTTGTGTTTAGATGTTTTAGAATTCACTAAAATATAGTGTAACTGACAGACATTATCTTAGTGGGGTTTCATTCAAAACAATGTTTATTACAGATTGGAAAAACTTCCCCACTGAGAATATTATATTGTACTTGGGGATAGTCTAGCACAATTATCCCATAAATAAAGTGAATCTGTTATCATTTTTTTATTTTTACAATATGGTGTTTAGATCCAAAGATTTTTGTAACTGGTAATGAAATAACAAATAGTTTACAGCTCAACAGTATTAGTAATTTGTTACTTAATTACCACAGATACATTCATTAGCAAGTAACCAACCAGCAGTGCTCTTTTTGTAGAAAAGACCTGGTCCAGTTCTGTGAAATTCTAAGACCACTGTTTCAGAACTTTCAAGCGAAAATCAACTTAAAAAAAAAAAAAAAAGAAAAGAAAAAAGTGGGGTTTTTTTCTATTGAGAGATGACAAGGATAGATTTATTACCTCAAAGCTAGATTTTCTTTCCTTCCCTCATTTTTCAAAATAGTCACAATCAGTTCAATTTTTAGGTAATCAGAAACTAGATAACTTTACGGCTATGAAATGATTATGACAGTAGCCATAATATGAGTAGCATCCCAAATTTTGAATAATAGGTGAATAATCTGAACACTTTATGAATGTATTACTCTTATGTACTGAAAGAATCTAAGAATAATCCATGTAAATTCTTCTGCATTTAAGCATTCTAAACAGATATTTACTTGAGGAAATCCTACAACATTTTAATTGTATTAAGCTGCTGAAATTAAAGCTAAATGGGGAGGTATTTCTGTGAAATGCTTATAAAGCTAGCAAAAGCCAAAGAAGGTATTTTCTTCAGTTTTGGGGAGAAAGAGCAAGCAGATGTTAACAGAAAGAGATCTTCAGTTTAAGTACCTAATCGTACCTGGAAATACCTAGCACAATTCTCTCTTTAAAGACAAGAAGTAATTTTAGTAGATCATAACCCTGATTATCAAATGCACATATGAAACTGATCTCTTTAAAATAGAAATATATACATTGCAGATCTCATTTTGATTTACTTTGGAAAATGCTGCATAGCACTGATCTCAACTTAAAACTTCGTGAGCGACTTAAATGCTGGACTGGGACAACTGGGACCCAACAGCCTAGTGGATGGTTTTGCCAGAAGATGTAACTTCTAAAGATTCATATCATAATCAAAGGGATAACTTTTGACCACTGTAACTTGTGGTCAGTAAGATTTAATTTATCATTATCACAAAAGTCTGTAGACTATAAGAATAATTTTTTTCATTATTTCAGACTGTGGAAACAAAAGTTAACATTAGACCTAGGAATTCATTCCTACTTAAAAAGTATTGTTTATTGCAGTCTTGTTCTTTGCTGAATGTAAAATTTATTTCTATAGATATGAACGACTTTATCATTACTTAATACTGCCAGACAATTTAAAGCAACTGCTCCATATAATGTGAGAAGAAATGCCATTGCATGCAGTGCTACTGCATTACCAATGTACGCGAGGTTTTGATTAAACACCTTTTTGTTAGCATCAGCATTTGCTGTTCCCTCGTCATGACGGTTAATAACTTTCTGTATCTGATGTTGGCTCTGCTGGACACCAATACCTGATTTATGCGCAGTTGGCGTAGAGGAGGAGGGACTGCTTGTAATATTTATTACTTTACATGCTGGAATTTTTTTTATGACTGTTAAGATTTCCCAAGGTTCAGGAGAGCTAATTGAAAAAATATTCTTTATAAATATAAACAAATGCTCAGAACATAGTCTTTGACTTCCCTCTCCAAAATCTGTGTTGGCATCAACACAACTAGGTCTTGATGCAGCATTTTTTAGAAGAGCAGAAGTGGTAACAGCAGGACCATTAGCATGAACAGACTGTAACGGGTCAGTTCTCTTGCTCTGTGAAGCTAATCCTTCTTCCACTCCAATATTCAAGGGGTAAGCAATTTCTAAATTATGATCTCCATAAGATCTACTAAAGTTGCAATAAAATTGGAGGACCTGTAAGTCAGCATATTTAGACAAGTGTTACTACTTGGTATTGCATTGGAGATGAAAAACAAGAGCTTTTTGTGCCCCTATTTGAAATACTTTTGAAGATATGTTCACAGTTTGGCCACATTTTGACCAGTTGCTGCTATGGAATACCATATTTTGAGATGTGTTTATGATGAATGAAAAGCCATCAATTCATCCATCTGGATACATAGTGTAATTATATGAAAAGAAGGACTGTTTTTCCTACAAAGCTTCTTGTTTTAATCATTGAAGTGTTTAACTTCAACCAAAAATAAAGGGAAACTAAGGGAGGATTAATTTGCTACATATTTTTCTCTGTTTGCATTGTGCTGATCTGGTGGCCTAGGAAAATGAGTAGAAACTGAGCAGAGTAACATCATTACTTATGAATGTTGATGATACAGATTAATATAAATCAGACATGTTACTTAATTTTAGTATAGCATTTGTTCTAAGTAGACTGTCTCTTTACAGTAAACCAAATAACATATGTAGAGAGTTATATATGGAAAAACAAGCTACTAAATTTTTAATAGTATTAATCATTCTTGCTGATTAATCTAATTTAGAAAAGCAGCTGAAACAGTACCAGCCCCTTCTTCCAAACCACATAAATATTTCTTTCTGGTCCAGGGATTTGCATACAGCAGAGAAGACAGCAGTGTGTGAATCAGGGGAAGAGTAAGTGAGTGGAAGTGATATATACCCATTCTTCCCATCTCACCCTGCAGACTTAACTGGGAAAAGATAATAAAGATCAGGACATTGTGTCTATTAAGGATTGGTGAAAGCTACTGTGACACTTCAGAGCAGTTACCATGGAGCAAACTGGCTGCTTAGGTGTTGCTGTGGTGGAAACTAGATGTGTAGGTGGCATTAACTGTTTAGGCAGCAATTTGAATATGCATGTTGGTCACAGACACAGGAATCTCCACGAGGAGAAAGTCATAGTCCGCAATACACCAACTGCTTCTCATGGTTCCTTCATTATCACTAATGTTGTTTCCAGGATGATGGCTATTGATGAGCATTGTCTATTGGAAGTTTAAAGAACAGGATTCCCTTAGCAGGTTTTAAATTATTTTTCCTTTAATTCTGTAGATTTTAAAATATTTTTCCCCCAAGAACTTTATTTTCTTCATTGCGAAAAAGAGCTGAAGGGTATAACTCCAGATAAAAGAAGCTCTTATAAAAGTTACAGAGCTGTTAGATTTTTTCCTTTATCTTTAAATTGACACATTCAAATTAATTCCTTTTCCCTGTCTTTTTCCATTTTTTGCTTCTACTTTCACCTTCTCCAGAGTACAATACCTCCATAAATTAAACTGAAGTGCTAGATAGACTGCAGACAATAGTTAATTCCTTATCCAGCACATGATAAACATACTTCTGGAAAGCTGTTCCAAAAGCTGCTGATGACATTTATTGAGATGCATGTTTTATAAATAAAAGATAACTTATTTTTTTAAATCTACCATCAGTTATTTTTCAGTTTTCTAAATGTGTAATGGCAGTGGATAATAACCATCTGATGGGCCTCAGTATTTTAAAGACTGGAAAGGCCTTTGATTTAATTGATTATGTCATGTTTGAGCGATTATGATTGTACCCTAGATTGCTTCCAAACTAAACAACTGGAAAAAATGTGGAGTTTTTTTTCCTTGTTTAACTATGAGACCAGTCCTCCCACATGTCAGATTCCACAGTTTACATGTAAACTCTGTTTTTAAATCCACTCAGCAATGTCAAACAATGATTTGCTTGATACATTATAGCACCTACATATAGTTCTGAGTAAAAGAACTGTAGGAAAGACAAGGAGTCAGAAGAATGTAGCGTATATTGTTCTACAAGATGCCTGTATGTAGCCAAATAAATGATCCAGCTTCACTGTGTCTTTAACTGACTCTTTGTACTTTGAACAACTGGAAATAAGGGGTGGAGAGGAAAGGGAGTCTTAAAACTGAGCTGTGAATTAATAGCATTTGCCTCTATACCTATTTACGATAACAGATACCTTTTCCCTGCTTTATGTATGTGTATATTCATACACAAGGGAAAAATCTGAGGATAGCAAAGCCTTCCTTTGCTTAGAAGAGAGAGGGTGAAATGAAGTGAGGGTCTCTCAAACAGGAACAAAGAACCGCAGATTCTATTACTTTTATGGTCTCATTATTTCGGTTCTCTGAAGATCAAGAGAGGCCCCTCAGCACAGGGCAGCCAGATGAAGTCCTTTGCATAACTGTGGCAGGCACACCTGCCCCAATAGAGATGGAAACTTCCCAACCGCTGAAAGGAAAGAGTTAAAGCTAGAGGCTGTGGTTTGGGGGTCGAGCCGGCCAGCCGCGTGGTGTGATGACTGTGGTCATGTACACACCTCATCGAGGGGTAGGGAAGGCAAGGCCCGTCGGTCGACAGACAAGGCCCTCAGCCCATGAAACTCCTCGGTCAAGAGAAGGTTCTAGACCGCTGACCAGATATGACCATCGATCAGATTCAACTAGGGTATAAATGGAGTCTGGCAATGGAGGGCAAATTGAGTTGGTCCTCCTTGGAGCAGCGGGTCTGCCCTTAGACTGGGACACCTCCTAAGGAAAGTCCTCGAGGCTGAGAGCCCTCGCCTTATTGGGTGAGTGAGTGCGCATTTTGGGTCATCATCCCTATAACTTAAACTTAAGTCAGCTGTGTAGTATTAGTTCTGTTTGACAGACATCCAAACCTGCAGCTTACTAATGTTTGTCGGAGTGCTAAACAATTTTGGTTAGAATAAACCTTTTTCTGAGTACCTGCCTTGTCTATTTTGAGAGACTCCATGACAACAACTAAGGGGAAAAGAACAGAACACCACCAGAAGCTGGTTTATGAAGAAACCTGTGAGATTATATTTACAAGTTATGGAGCAGTAGCTTAAAGGCAAACATTCTTCCTTACTTTGCACTTTGCTTTTTATATTTATAAGGCACTTTGGAAGTGCATTATACACTGCACTGTACTATTGTCAGTGGTTGATTTGTGGTGCTGTATTGAGCCTGTTTTGCCTTTAGGATACAAGTCCTCTGAAGCACTGATCTGAATGTTTGGCACAGTTCAGCTATTGTAAAAGCATCGTGTACAGGTAACAATAAAGTTATAATAAAATAATGTGCTGGTTTACTCCTAACTCTGTGCTCTAGACTGACTCAATAAAAAATGTATTTTAGCCCACATTCAAGTGAAAAATATAGTAATATACACACTGAACATGTAGTAATACAAGATTACTTAGTCTGATTTCAGACTTTTCTATGTTACTGAAATACAATTTTAAGAGAGAATTTATTAAGAGTGTGATGTTAATATTTCCACTAAATCACCTGGATATATTCGATTTACACTGAAGAAGTTCCAGAACTATAAATCAGAGCATTCTTGGCATGAGAAAAGTGTTTCTTTTGCCTAGATGAGTGAAGGCCATAGGCTGTGATTTTTCATTACTTTCTGATGGTCCATTAAGCAGCTATTCTATCTATAACCAAGATATGTTGCGGTTCAACCCAAAATTATAGGTACGATGCAGGAATCAAGGTAAGGTGCTTTGATCTATATTGCGTCAGGGCTCAAACTAGAAAAATATTATTGGCCTTTTGTCCCAGACACACATGAGGAGCAATGAGATGTGAAGAGATGGCCTAACACAATCACAACTCCATGAATTAAACTCCTCTAGCAATTATCAGTCCTTTCTTCATATAACAGAGGCTATCATTACCTTTTCATCCACCTCTCTGGAAATGGCTGCTGTTAATCCCTCACATCCCTCTCCCCCAGCCCTGCTTCAGATCTAGTTCTTTGTCCTCTGTTAGGACTGCTTTTCCTCTCCTTACCACTTTACCACATCTCTAGGCCAACCCAACCATCTCAGGTACCTAACTTAGGTGCCTGGGCTCCATCTCTGGTCAACAGAGAGAAAGTCTCCATTAAGTCATCTCTCAGAACAACTGAATGTACATTTTTCCTCCTACTGTCCATGATACCTAGGATGATCACAGAAAGCACCTTGTCTGGAGGTGTAAGCCAGAGCCCAGGAGCTCTGTTGCACCATGTTAACCCACATCTTTTTATAAAGCACTTTTTATGGCTGTATCACAGACTATGAACACACTTGGAAAAAACACTTGCATACAAAACCCATCACATGATCTCGCTATTCATCTCATGACTCCCTGTCTCTTCTAGTCCCTTTCTTCTCCTTCCCCCAACTCCATCAGCCTGGAAATGAAAACAAAAACCTTTCCAGTCCCAAAAATGGCATCAAGTGCAGTAGCTGAAGCAAAATAAAACTTGATTCTTGTTCAAGCCACAGGTAGGAGATGCTGATGCAGAAGGGGGAGAAGATCATTTGGGTGGAGAAGCCTGTATATGCATTCTGGTTTTAGGATACCAACACCTCCTCCCAAGGCAGTTTTGGCCTTGCTCCTCTCCTCATCCCAGCTCACAGGAGAACAACCCATGAAGCAGCCACAACCTCTGACACGTACAAGCCAAGTTTTCCTGCCTTTTTTTTTGCAGGTGGTGTATTCTGACCCTCGTACCTCTGAATCCCTCCCTTTGTCTCATTCATCCCGTGCTGATTCAGAAGTTACTGAATGTTAGGTGCATGTAGATAACAGACCTGCAGTAGGCATATGTGGTAAGCGCATACATTTTTGAGTTGCATCTGCTATATTTCAGAAAATTCTGGAATCTAAACTGAGCCTCTCTTCAAAAGATCCTGTTTTTGAAAGATCCACCTTTTGATTAGGCCTTGGCCACTGGCTGCAAGACCTTGAAGATGTGCACTACATCTGGTGGTGTTAATGCGAGACCTGCAGCCTTCTCATTCCCTCCATACCCCAACTTGTCTCCATCACATAAACCTGCAGGGAAAGACAAAAGGCAGATAATTCCATCTTTGATCTTTTTAGGTATTTCCTACTTCTCTGAAAGCAAAATCTTTTTCTTCCTGCCTAGAATATACACCAACAAACACTCTGTTCCCTTTCCAGAAAAAAAACAATTGATGAAAAGACAGAAGAAAACTCCAGCTAAAGCACAAATTAAACTATTTAGTGAAATTTCAAATGTTTTTGTTTTTACTTTCAGGCTTTTCAAAATTTATAAGCAGCAAGGGACAAAAAAATGAATGACAGCTCAACAGTTTTGCATCCACAGGAAAAAACAGTGGCTTGGTTTGGGGGATATTTCAATACTTTTCCTCTTTCACCAGTTTATTCTTCCCTACTGCCCTTCTGTTCTGTATGGAACCTGTACCTATCATCATGCACATCACTGTAATATGCATTGTCATTCCAGTCGTGTGGTAAGTAATGTGACTAACATCTGTCATGTATAGTTTGTTCTCCCATCTCCAATTCTCCCAGGTATAGCACATTAAAAAAAAAAAAAAAAAAACAAAAACCCAACTTACAATTTTATGGTATTCACAAAGAATATGGAGTTATTATGTATACATTGACCTCTTTGGCTGGTATACTGCATTTTGCAGTAGATTTGGAAATCTATATTCTGTCATTGTTTCCTCAATTTCCATTATGCATGTTGTAAAATTTAACATAGCTTTCTAATCTCAAGGTCTGCAATTTTAGTTTAAATAAACATTGTTAGACACTAATAGACCAGAAATATTTTATGTGACATCAAGTCAGACATCTGTTTTCATATCATAATTCATACTGAGTAATATCTAGAGAGGGATTGTGATATAGCATTTCATAGGTGAATATCAGTAGCATGCTCAAAGTCATTTGTTTCTTTCAGTATAGACTATTTAAGAAGGAAAAGACAAGTCCCAGGTATGAATTCCTCTCAAATTGCATTGGCTTTGAAGCCCATTTATCCATATTTTAGTTCATAATGTATTGCACTACATCTGTCTACCAAAGAGGGCTGGGAAAACCTATAACCTGCCCATGTCCCCAAGATGCAAAAAAGGGGTGATTCACATGAGCAGACTTGTAAGAAATCTTAAATTAAAGTCTAAAGCAAAATCTAAAATGATGCATGCAGGGATTGGTATATTGCCATAATTTCTCATAGGGGTTGCATTTGTCAGCCAAATGATGTTGTAATGCTCTGCATCCTAAAGTTAGAGCACCATTTTGCCATGAAGGAAATACAACAAAACCCACAAAATTCCATTCTAGGGTCTGACATAAGGTGCTGTCAAGCACAGAGCTTACAACTGTGACAATGGCAGCTGTTCCCTTTGGCAAAAAAACATCTGGGAAAACTATGCAGAATGAGAGTTGTTATCTTTCTCACACACCATGATCTGAATGGAAGGGTGCCCAAAATATTAGCCATGTGGATGAAAGAAACTTCTAGAGCCGGTAACCAGTTTAAGTCTGTATCGTTTACTCAGTCTGTACTTGTGAAATGGAGAATGCTGACAAGCTGAGAAGAAAAAACATAACTTTCTATGAGAAAAATGATCTCCTCAGTATTTACTGCAAATGCAGAGGTGTGTTTCACAGGGTCAGCTAGCCTAGTCCAAGGGCACCCTGATCTAAGGAGGTTAGATAGGTCTCTGAAGGAGTTTTACTCGTATAAGCAATCTGGTCTCTCCTGAAGAAACATCAACCAACATTGGGCTGTGAGAGTTAAAAGTTATTTTTTCACAAGCAAGTACAGTTTTTTCTGCAAGCCTGGCTGCTGTACTGCATGGGGAGTTCAGCCCCTAAACGAGCTCAGCAGAACAAGCACAGGTTTTCCCAGGCTGCGCTGTGAATAAGCGTGGACCTCTCTCTCATGAAACTGGCACTAAGGGCGAAGGGGGTTTTCGGTTTCCAAATCAATTATTTCTTCTGTTAGACTGAGATCTTCAACTCATTTTTCACTAATAGCCATTATGGATCTACAGCTTTCAGTCATTACCACAGATCCGATTTGAAGAAGGGAAATAAAGGTGAAAGACTCCATAGCTGTTTGCTAATTTTTAAGGTATTCATTGTGACAGGTTGAACTTCCTCTCTGCTGACGGGAACAGTTAGAGTTTTCATATTGCTGCTCTTTGACAAAACAATTAAGAATTAATTACCTGAACTGCTGTCTAAAAGGTACAGTCTCTCCATAAAATCAGCTACTCAGACATCCTCAAGTGCGTGAATATTTAGATTGGTCATCTTTACGTGGGATGCAAAGCGTGTTTTCTGCAAGTACAAGTCTCCTAGGATGCAACTTAACATAAAAGTTAAACTGACACTGTCGAAGCTGTCAAAAAACTCGGCATCTAGACCTGTTTTTCATCCCCTCCCTACAGTCACTTATTTCTGCCCCCACATCAGCCCCTGGGTTTCATCAGTATGAGCATTTATGGAACGGATCCCCCTAAAAAAGCAACCTGGGCAGCTCAGCCCTGCAGGCTGGCTCGCTGCACAGCCTGCACCATGCGAGAAAAACACAGGGCAAAGGCAGGAACATCAGAGAAGGGGTGCAGTGCCTGACCTCGCAGCAATGCTGGCTCAAAATACACCTGAAACTACAGTTTAGCTTTCTGGTTTACCTATGATCAAATTCTTTAAAACTTGAGGAGGACCAGAATACAGTGGGGACTAATCGTCATGATGTATTCAACTAGGGATGTAGTGTGTCTCTAGTTTGCAAGAGTACTTTGAATTTGTACACAAAATACTAGGCTCTTACTTCCTCAAAATACCCATCACAACTTGTCTAAGGAAAATTCATTTCAGCGTTTGCAGCAAAAAAAAAAAAAAAATTCAGGGCACCCAAATTCAGAGGTAGTAGTATAACCTTGGGGAAACACCACCAGAAACCCTGTCCATAACATATATGTTATTGACTGGGTAGCTAGGCAGATTTTTCACAAGGGAACAGGCTGCAGAAATTTCTGCTTGATTTTGTTAGATGTGGATTAAGGCCGCTGTGGAGAAAAAAAGGTTCAGATGTGCAACTTCAACTGCCATTTTGTTCTGCATATTCTGACTCTATTTGGTGTGCATGCATGTCAGAAGATCAACATAATTATGTATGGGGCACGTAAAACAAAATTATGATAACCAAAAACTTGATATTAGTAAGTCCAATAGCAATGCAGGTATACATAAATCAAATCTATTACTGATATGTAAAACATTTCCTATGAGTACTAATGTCTGAATGTGTTCTTTCATTTTGCATGTTTGTTACAAATTCTATTGAGTAGAGTTATGAAAAATATCAATATGAACAATTCAATATTAATCTTAATAATTAACAATTAAAATATTAGCAGTTAAAATGTACAGCAAAAAAGTAGAAGGAATAGGAGGTTTTGACCTTGCAGCTCTCTTTATTCTGATTGACTGAATTCTCCATCCCTGCCTGCCGTTCTACAAACAGGCTGTGGTCTGTAAACAGCCTTAAATAGCCAGAGCCAAATGATGCAGCGGTACAAAGATCAAAGCAGTCCAGCTCTCAATTACTCCACTTACGAAATACAAGAGTTTTCCACATTAAAAATCCTTAGTCTATAAAGAACATTAAACTGTCCTTTATAAATCATCATTCAGGATAATAATTGCAAAAAGACTGAGAAATAGTTCCAATGTCACCAGTGTTTGTTTTGATCCTAAAACTGTAATCAGATGATCTTTAAAAAATTAAATAGAAAATTAGAAGCACCTGAAAAATGGTTACTGATGTTTAAAACAAATCTACAATTTCAAGTGAGGAAATAAATATATGTTTGTTATCACAAATACACCCTAGATGTCACAAATTTTTTAAGAGAAAGGAAAATTAAAAAAAAAAAAGAAAAAAAACCCAGAGAAAACAGGACAGTGCTATCACAACAACTTAATTAATTTTATACATAGACTATGTATAAACTGTCTAGCATATTCTCAGCTAGAAATTTCCAGGGTAGCCATAGAAAATTTTAGGAGAGGACTGTTTTTAGAAGCCCAGGGCTCTGTCGGCAACTTACCCTACCTGGTAAGCTTATCAGTTTAATAGAAGTAGGAAGAGAGGGCAAACATGTTACATACACTGGCAGCTATATTCTGATATCTTCTTTCCTGACAGTGATTTTTAGTCTGCCTTGCAGAAGTCAATGCAATTTGGAAAAATTAATGACGTACTTTGATCAAGGTTTTCAGAAACTAGTTCCCAAAAGTTACATCCTAAAAACTTCTGTCGCAGGATGGGAAGCAAGTCATCTTTTGATGACTTTGGAGAAGAATATGAGGGGCTTTTGCATACACATGCTAGGCTTGTTATGCAAAAAGCAGAACCAGAAAAAATAGCTGAAAATAAAAGAAGCTGGAACTGTGTTTTATAGCTTAAAACATTCAGTACCCCCAAAGTATCTAAACCATAAAGTTTTCCTACGGTCTTTTCTGGTGTTCTCACATGTTCTTCACAAATTAAAACCAAACAATAACAGCAACAACTATTGGAAGGAGCAAACCTAGAAACACTACTTCCCACAATACAAAACAGAACCAAGATCATGAAGAAGAAAAAACCAGCCATGATATAACAGCATCACAGCAGACCCAGGTCTCTGTAACTCTGGAGTACTGAGAAATCTGCAGCCATCAAGATCAATGAGAGAACAAGGTTAAAGGAAAGAAGAGATACTTCAAATTAATATCCAGATTTAACTTTCACAAAATTTCTATTGACCATAAATTACATATAATCTGCCCTTCAGCGTGTACAGCATTTATCTGAAGAATAAAAAGAGTTGTCAGCCTTAATAAACTATCCCATGATCCCTTTCAATTTATTTCCACAATGCTGACTGTGTTTACTGCATTGAAAATCATTCCACATTAAAGGCCATATCAGGGGAAAAGTTAGCAAGGACTTTGGCATGATACATATGATGAACTCTGTAAAATATTTCTCAAATCTTTTCCCCTTGTGGCAAACAAACTAAAATAAGAGGCAGGGAACAACCGGTTACTTTTTGAAATAATATAAAATAAAGCTACCCTGTGCAATTTTTTATTGCACCCCAGCTTTTTTTTTGGTCATTTTTAAAGCCTGTTTAAGGCACAAGTAATCCCACATTAAGGTGTAGAATCCTCAATCTTTTTATTTCATACATATTCACGTGTATGAAGTAAACTCTAAGGTTCAAAATTAAACTCTGTCTGTCTCAGAAACTGCAAGTTCTGAAACCTGCCTTCTTTTTCTTTGGATTTCATTGTTATAAATACAAGATATAAGGGATTAATTTGGCCTAATTCAATCTCCTAAAACTTAGATATTCAAAACTAATCTGGACACTTCTATACTGGAGAAAACAGGTAAAGCTAAAGAGTGTTTCACCCACAAAATAGACAATCAAAAACAATTCAGATGTCAAGCTTAGACTTAGACATCTGAGTGTTACATGGCTAAAGTTGAGCAAAATACATCCAACCCAAGGTGACATCACATACCTAATGAGAGGATAAAGTAGGTTGCACTTGGGACTAATCAAATTTGTGGGAGTTCTGTGTACAAAAGAACTACACCTATTAAATACTCACTCCCTCTGTACATATGTGACTTTTAAAATCTTTATTTTCAAGGACATTTCAGTGTCCCTGAAGTTCCCAAATGTACTCTATGGGCTGGAGAATTTACCTCCAACTTAGTATTTAACAATTCCATGTGTTTAAAATTTCATCAGGAATGTTGCCAAAGCAGCCAACTTTGGCAGTCTTTGACTATCGAGGATTACAAGGAGCAGGGGTTTCCAAACATTCCTCAGGTATGAATTGTGCATCACCAGAAAAGTCAGATCTTTAAACCTGTTCATTTGCTTTATTAGCTCAAGAGACTCTCTGAGATTAGATTAGGTAGAAGACTACCTATATAACATATTTAATTGTCTTTAAATGCAATTTTCCATCTGGAAACAAGAAGGTAATTTACTTCCTACGCACCATCAAAATTCCTGTGGTCCAACAGCAAAAGTTTCACAAAACTGTCAGTGGTAAACACATTACAAGTCAAGAGCTATGTGGGTAGTACAAAGATATTCATCTCAAGGGGTGATTTGGCCCAGTTAAGATCTAAATCACCCTTTGGAGCTTTTTTTTTCTCTCTCTTCACCGTAGTGGGAAACTAGGGCAACCAACCTCCTAAAGAAAGACCAATGTTAAGTGCCTGAAGATAGGAACGTAAGTCCAGGCTCAGAAACTACTTTTGAAACAAATGTTTTGATTATGAAATTATTCCTGAGAAAATGAAGAATAGCAACTGTTATGTGCAGGGGACTTTATAATGTTTTCTCCTGAGAAGTAAGGGAAATGGTAGCAACATCAAAAAAACCTCCATATCTTTTAAACAAGAGACACCAGAAGAGAGTGAAGAATCATTCTACGTGCTGGATGAATTTTTTAATAGCTAAAACAAGTTTGTTATGGTACTTAAAAAATTTATTGCACCATTAGTTTGTACAAAATAATAACTTACTCTACAGGAGCTGCTTTCATAAAGAATTGTCACCATGAACTAGCAATCAAGGACAAATGAATGCATACATTCAGTATGATTACTAAAATACTTCAAAATTACATTAATATCTACAAATAATCTGTCCAGAATATTATTTTTCATTCTAGCTAAACCATTAATTTTGCATCAGCTATAAAACAGAGATTCTCTTCGTTACATTAAAACTGTTCTAAAATATGACACTTCCTTAGAAGTCTTCCTGCAAAAAAGAATACCATGAGTTTTAATGTATTCTTACAAATTGATTTGCACTTTGCTATTATTAAGAAATAATCAGAACAAATAAAAAAAGGCATTTTATGCCCACCTTAGTCTTGGCAATTTGGTTAAAAGCATAGAATTGTAATTGTGTTTTTACAGCACTTTCCTTGAGTTGATTTGCTAAAATTCGAACATTTATTCAAGTAAAATGCTATTTACATTTGGTAAGAAATACTTCCCAGTGTTTCCTGGATAGGTGAGACAACAGTGATTCAAGAAGTATGCCACCAGTAAAAGTCATTATTTTAAGAGGATCCAACACAGCTAACCATGAATATATTACTTTATCCACTCTACAAAATTTACTAAATCAAAAAATAAATTACTGCTTAGTTTGAGAAGTGATGGGGGGAATATGTTGCCACTTACTTTCTATATACTTTATTATATTTAGGCAGAATGCAGACACTCAGTGGGGTAAAGACTTTTAGCTAAAAGTGAATTTCCATAGGGTTAGTATTCACAAGAAGAATGTCTTTTTCATCCCTGCTCTTCAAAAAATTTGCAAAAGTAAGTTTGGCATGAAGGAAGAAAGATCACAAGAAATACAACCATTTTGTGCCAGAACTATTTCAAAACTACAAGGCAGTGGCACTCCTTTCAGGAAGAAGAATAAGCTAAAATGCCTCCTTTACCAGTCACCTCAATCTTCTGAGAGAGGAATAAAAGAAAGAATGCAAAGCCCTTGGCTAGTGCCTTGTGCGTGTGCTGTTCACCGTTTGCACAATGCACTTAGTGCAATTCAGCCCCTACATCTAATAAAGTTCATTTAATGATTGTAATCAAATAAGCAAATAATAATAACCAACAACCATGGTAACAATAAATAAGGAGCAAAATAAATAAATAATAAATAATAATGTAATAATAAATATTAATGAAGAGGAATAACAATATATCATGGACTATCACAAGTTCAGACGTGACTTGAATAGTTTGATAATTATCTTCGCACGTTATGAAACATCAGAGTGCTGGTTCGCATGAAAGTGGGGTTATAGATCTATCATCCTGAGGGAGGAAACAGTCCAACATATCAAAGCATTTATTCAAGCTTCCCCAAATATATTCAGGTAGTCACATGTCTGTGCTGGTGCATGTATACATGCATACATGACTCACTTACTTAAAAGAATTCTCTATCCCTTTGCATAGAGATGTTACTGCACGTGGGCTGGCATCATCCTGGTTCTCGCCTGGCATAAGAATTTTTCATTTCACTTCTGCACTTATGCATGAAAGCGTTGTAATGTTCTTTAGAAGTGAAAACTAAAACCTCCAGACTTATGACTCCAAGTCTTATAACTCAGTCTTCATAGCACAAGAGATGAATCACTTGCCCTAATTTATGGGTCTATAGGTTAGATGCCTAAACTTAGGATAGTAGTGTACACTTCTTTTCAATTATTATTACTATCCTTTTTATTACTGCAGGGCAAAAGACACCTCTGGAGAACATTCGTTCCCATCTGAAAATAGGTATCGAAGATGAGCAAAACCAGTAGGCTTCCACTGACTATAGAAGGAGCTTAAGTGACCGGCTTAGATTCAAAGACTAACTTTCAGACAGCTAAAACTGCAGAAAATAAATCCCACCTCACAGAAACAAAAACATGAGAAGGTCTCCTGACAGAGACCTAAATAATAAACAGCTTAATTTTTCCAGATCAAAATGCTCTAAATAGTCAATATGTAAGCTCTAAATAACGAAAAAGTTCTGGGGTGCCTCAGGTAGTTGTACCCCCGAGCACACCTCGTACACTACCCCAGCAGTCAGAGGGAAAGGGTAGGTGCCATGAAAGATCTCCAGAGGCTTATTCTGCACAGGAAAATGTATGGAGAGAGAACGACCCTCCGAAGGCCTGCAGAGCCCCAACTCAGCACCATTCGTGGAAGCACGAACTTCACTTCATGGAGGGCTTCATAAGGAGCCCAAGGAAGAAGATGCCTAAATTAGGCAGGCTGGGTCCTACCCAAACAGTGCTCAGTAGAAGCAATATTCACTTTCCTGTATTCACCCTTGATTACACTACTATGACATAAATACTGTTTTTATAACTGAATTACCAGCCCCTTAAAATTCGTGTTTCAATAACAGGATTGGTGACAGCACCTCAACTGTAATGGCATAACAGTGCCATTGTAATTATCATTATAGGAACAGATCTTACAGCGAGGCAGTGGTACACTCATTAATTTCCTTGCCTGACGCAGCCAGCATTCAGATACAGCTCCAAGTCTAAAGGTTAGAAGTCATATCAATCTGCTCCATAAATGTTTATTTTAGCGAGATGCAATGTCATAAGGGGCTAGCAGAGAAAAGCCTATGTGTTCATATGGTGACCCTGAAGCAACAAATTAAAAATGTTAATATCCATTTAGATTAATTTTCTATAACTTTTTTTTAGCATAATGGTGATAAAAAAAAATTAAAGAAAATTCAGTACATTAACACATGATTAACAGATTTAGCAGTGGATTTGTCATTGTTACTGCATTTAGAAAGTTTGCTCGTAGGAGGGTATCATATGTACTAAAGCTTGCTATTACTTACAGAATTGTTTGTTTTTCAATATCCTAACTTGAGATTGCAGTGTCAATATGCAGGGACCTGATTTTTTTACCTTGTGAGATTTAACTTGCAGTCCCCTTCTTGCTTCAGGAATTTAGGTTCTCTGAAAGCTTGTGCATTTAAGCAAACTGTGAGACAACTCATATAATTTGGACATCAATTGATTTTTAGTTTGCCGTCTGTCTTAAGCAATGATTACATGACATGACGATATACCCTTTCTTTTTTCACATGGAGGTAATGAATGAAGGGGCAGCCGAACACCACCATAATATAACATTATACTGTTTGAATAAAGATATACATTGGAAAACTAGTGAATATTAAACACCAGTAGTAAAGCTGCCAACCAAACTTCCCCACACATGTATATACATTTTTTTTCTTTTCTTCTGTGTATGTGCTTTGTCTGGAAGCCTAGAATAACTTCAGTTAACTTTTGCTAGACCACCACTAACTGACTAGACTTCTCAAGCTTGATTAATCTGAACGATTGAGAATGAAATCCAGCTAAAAGCTGTAGTCATTTATGCAGTCATTAAATTATTTAGGAAGGCTATTGTTCCTGGGAGGACTGGAAAAACCTTTCATTAATTATTCTTGCTTTTCCTGTTCCATCTTAACATACATACATGGCAATTTATGAAACTAATTCTAGATGCTCTTTCGGTGTTTTCTGTCATTACCTCCTATGTGCTAACAAAGTTTTAAAGTTGAAATGCGTATGAATCCACAGAGACCATGCTGGCATGTTTCATTACCTGTTCAAGCTTATCATTTGACAGACAATGCCAAATGTAAAAGTTTCCTCAGAAAATAATCCAAAACACATAATGTACACAGATATGGGACTCAATCAACACAAAACTCAAAGGCTACTTGAATTTATATATTTTTTTACGTGCTGTATCACTAACAAAACAATAACTGCTTTCCTACGTGAAGCAAGGCAATACCCCTATCTTGCCTCTACTTGTGACCCTGCCCTGCACAGCGAGCTCAGTGTGATGTACATGACATAAACTGGAAGCCCTTGGGGAGACCTTCTAGAGAGCAAAATGCTTTGCCCTTTCCTCCAGGACAAAACATGGGTGAAATCATGGAAGGGTCACAAGCTGAGAGGTTGATTCTTGCTGCCTGTCTTCCAGAGGAGGCTGGATTAGAGGCAGCGTAGATAGTTTTGGCCACTGACTTGAATGGCCTTTGCAGTTAATCATCCCTGGCCCCTGAGCCAGCCCAGCCCAGCTGCTTGGATCAGCTCTTGGACAGGTAGCAGGGAGGCAATCAAGACACAGTGAAACACGAAGTAATGATCATTACAGAAAATGAAGGGGCGAAAGAGAGAATATCCCTCATATGTAAATCTGATAACATCATTACATGATTAATGTTGGGTAGTTTGCTCGCTTTGTTTTCTTTCAGAGATGTCAGCGCTGGCAACTGGGAACCAAACGGTAACAAATCAGTCCTGTTGTTCCTGAATGTAATTAGGCACTAATATTTGGAAAAGACTGATACTGTGTTTTCTAGAAATAACACTACTCACTGTCATATTTTCCATACTTATTGCAAAAAGTTCAAGGACCTTAGAATGCAAAGACTGCATATGTCAAATTGTGTCTGAAACACTGAGTACACCGGAGATTAGAAAACAAAAATGCGCTCGTTTTTTTCTTTTTGGCGTGGGCAAAACCATTTTTTCTTCTTTCAAGCTCTCCCTGCCCTCTGAAGTTAAAATGCTTTTAACCGAAAATTAACAATAAAAAGTCAGTCACTATGCACCCATCACACAGGCATAAAACTTCCACCCACAACAGCAATGTTGAACAGAAGCAATATTGTCATTAAGTAAGTATGTCCTTAAGTGTCAGGAATGAAGTCTAGGAAATTAAATTACAGACAAGCTCAAACAGTAAGAGTAGCCAGAATGAAGTCTCTCAGAAGAATGGGCAGGGACAATGGAGAGGCAAGTCACTGTAATAATTCCTATTCCTGTCATAAGGAAAACAAAATAGATTACTTAATTCAGAAATATTTCATGAGCAGGAAAAGTGCGGTGCGCTAAGTAAGAAAGGAAAAAAGGCATCTACGCTTTGGAAGGATTTGTAGTTGCAACGTCTCCTTCCAGCATTAATGTAAAAATTCTGAAATTGGGTATCAAAGGTCAGCATCATAGTGCTGGTTAATACACAGAAAAATAGAAAACTGATTTCCCAACATTAAATAACATCTCAGAAGAGAAAATGATGACTTACTACAGACCTGTAATTGTTTTTTCTGGTTTTTGATTAAATTAAATGGGTTGCTGAGATTCCTTCAGTAATTTTAATAGTTCTACAATGAAATGATGTGGAAATTAAAACATCACTTTCTCCATCATGAGCAAAAAAAAGCAGATATGAAAGAATGATGACAGTACATGCAGACAAACCATGTGTGCAGAACTGAACTGTAGAGTGGTGTTCAAATGTATTTTATAAAAAATCCATAATGTAGCCAGAAAGCACCTAATAAATTAACCACTTCCAAGCAAAAATTTCAGCCAGATATATTCCTACAGCAATAAACAGAATAATAATGGCCCCTTAGTTATCCAGTAATCTAATAAAACTTAAAATAGATTTAACATTCCTGGTTTTAACGATTCCAATTTTAGACACCACCCTTGGAATGGAAAAGGTAAATTTTGGAGAACAACTATTTTATCATACCAAACCTTCATTATGATGACCCTTCACTTACATTAAAATATTCAAAACCCAGGTAACACCGAGTCACATTGCTGGCCATGGTTTTAGCTAGGTTCCATGAACTTCATGTAAAGAAAAAATATTAAGTTTTACAAGTATCTATTACACCTTTAATAAATTCACGATACACACGGAGTTCTAGATCCTTATGTGTCTATAGCTATATGCACAGATGGAAATATGTCAGGCCCCACATGTTTATAACTGTATAATACTGAACCTAACTATACAATTACCTAACAAAAAATTAATTACCTTGCACTAATGGGAGCTTTTTAAGATACATTGTTCATACACACACTCCACTGCTAATGCACATGTACCTCATGGGAGAGAGCTTAAAGATTTGAGGTTAGTAGTATCCTTTCTCTGCATGCCAAATCTTTGTGTCTGAAGAGAAAGACTTACAGGGACTCACAGTAACCACACCCCAGTTGTCCACTGACCCCAGACATGGAGCCACGCGTGGCTACAAGGCAGGGATGGATATTGGATTAGCTATATGATGTAAATAAAGCCAGCGTGCTTGAGAGAACTACTGTTACTCTAAGATGAGTAGCTTTTTCTCTTTTGACAACCACACATATGTGCACAGCCCAATTACTAGAGCATTTCATCCGGTGGTGCAATACCAGAATACCAGCAAAGCAAGCAAAGCACCATGGTGCTGAATGAAGCCCTGGAGGTGGACACTTCACCGAACGTTATGTGACCATTGGAAATATGAATACGTGTCTGTACATTTGTTTCTTGCCTGAGATTACAGTGGCTGCTGTTTCATCATGTATACAAAGACCAATTTTAATGGGCTTCTTTCAGACTAATGTCAAAACATAGCAAAAGCACTGGAAAAACCTTTTGCTCTTCTTTATCTCAGTTGTTAGGCAGCTAACACTCTTAGTGTATTGAGGGCCAGGCTTAGGTGACTTTTCTCATTGTCCCTCCAGGTCCATTCACTGAAGGTGATAAAATGAAAGAAACTCAGTTTTGACAAGCTCTGTGGACCCTCTCCCAGGTGTGACAGAAGAGCAGCCTTTGGCTCGATTTGCTCTCAGTTGGTGGGAAGGAATAGCTCCAAACTTCTCCCATCCTTCAAACAGCAGTTTTCTAGGAAAGGTGTGGAAACCTGCAGGCTCTCCCCCTCTCTTGGGTAGTTTCTCCTACAGCAGCTGATGCAGTTCGCAGTTGGAGCTTTGCAGACCCCTTATTTTCCCTTGACATTTTGCTGAAGGCTCATCTCAGCTGGGCTGCAGGGGTTGGGAGCCAGTCCGCAGGTTTAGTTTCACTGCAGTCATCATGCAGGTAAGCTCAAAAGCTGAAGCATATCAAAGCTAAACTAGTCCCCAGATATATTCTTTCCTTAATTTTTTTTCCTCTTTTTTTCTCAAAACTCTCATTGTGCTTCCATTGCTTTCAGAGAGTAATACAGAAAGTTCTCTTGTGACTAATTCTGGATCTATAAAATTTGCTCAATTACCACAAAGTGCCATAAAGGAGAGTGAAGAGTGTGTCTGTATTCAAAGGCATTTAGTTCAAATCCTACTGAAGTTCTATTTTTCATTTAGAAATGCTATAACCTCTCCATCAATTATATTGCCAGTTCTACCTTTTTAAAGCAAGAAGTGGATAGGTAGAAGAAAGAAGCGTCCAAATGAAAATTACTTTTTGATCACATTTAGCAACCATATCTTCAACTGTAATCCCCAGAAAATCCTCTTGCTATTGTGGCTGCTATTTAAAGATAAATATGGGCTGTGGAGGAGATGCATTTTCTTCAAACTGGGAGATTCAGTCCCCATTAGCTGTCTCTGACCCCCAAAGACAGGACAGATATATACTATAAAACACTTAGACCACTTCAGAAGTTTTTAAAAATACCTTTGCACTAGTTTTCTTACAAGGCATTGTTGCATTTGGAACACACAATATGGCAGACCAGTAGTGCACAATTAATTCACAGTCAGAAAGAAGCTTACTGCATAAGGACAACAGGATTTGGCTTGCTATGAACCAGGTAGCTACAAAACATTTTTTGATGGCTTTTTGACCAAAAAGTAAGAAACAGAAAGAAAGCTCTGAAAATCTTCCCACTGATTAAAATAAATTACAAAAATAAATTGCCTTAGAATTTGGTGGTGTTGACTTTAAAAATGGTTTCTATTCTAGCTCAAGGCAAGTTCTACAGGTTGATTACAAAACCAATGAAAATAAGATGCTGACACAATGTCAACTTTAGAGTAATAATTGCACTGCTATAATAATCTGTTTAATTGTTGTTTATTGTAATTAAAATCTCATGGAACACCAGAGTTGCAATTTTCTTTTCCGTGTCAGCAAGGTTTCCTTTCATAGAACAGTTTGCCCAAAGCAACCAGTGATGTGACAAGACAGACATTAATCAAAGGACCTTACAAAGCTACACCTGGTATCCTTGAGGCAAAATGTTTGCCAAAACACAAACCCCACATAAATCGGAGCATGGTAGGTATGGGGACATTGTTATGCTTGAAAGCAAACATTTTACAATTCATTTTTAAATATTTATTATATGAAGGAATATTCATGAGCCAAAATTATTCACTTAATGACCAAAATACCTCTCATTGAGAAGACTGACAGCTAATTATAATTAACAAGACCAA
Organism: Harpia harpyja; assembly: GCF_026419915.1. Classification (NCBI taxonomy): domain Eukaryota; kingdom Metazoa; phylum Chordata; class Aves; order Accipitriformes; family Accipitridae; genus Harpia; species Harpia harpyja. The sequence goes on from NC_068943.1 coordinate 2,755,745, forward strand.
TAATTTTCCCATATCCATTTTCCAGATGTTAATGTAAACTAGATTGACAACAAAGATAGACATAACAAAGGAGTCTAAGAGAATTCATTTGCACCTGCTCAATACCAAAACACCACAGAGGTCAGCAGAAAATTCAGAGTTAATTTTAAGATTTTGATACGTTGAAATGACATTTGGCCTCAGTGGAACATTGAGGGCAAACTCAATGAAAATTTATACCACCAAAGAAATCTGGATTAAAAAAAAGAACCCTAAAGATAATTAATATCACTTTTACATAGTGCATCAGTAATGCTGAAGCTTAATGTGAAATAAACACTTGAGTCAAGTTAATCTGATGCTAAAATGATTGGGCAATTTATTACAGCTTAAGAAGGACATTGCCACAAGAACAGGAAATAAAGGTTTTAAAACTTGGGGTAATTATTTTCAATCAGAGCTGCTTTCAAGGTCAAATGTTTAATACTAGCCATTATTTTCTCTCTGCTAACTTTGGCAGGCATTTCACGTCTCATCCATAAATAATTAAAGAAGTAACTGCTGTATCAGCTTAACCTTTGGAGAAAAACTTGAGTGTCCAAGGTAAAAGATTTTATTCTGTTTTTAGTGTCCCCAAAAGACAGCAATATACAGTTTATCTGGCCTAACAAATACTGCATACTGCTTTCTAATTCAACAATATAAACTTTTCCTAATAAGCTTTCTCTGTGATTTATTTTTCCGTTTGGACCATACTCAGCTGCTTCAGCAAATTGAGACAAATAACAAAACCAAAAGCTCTCTGTAAATGCAACCTGCTAACATGAAAGAAATTAAATGGAATTTAAGCGGCCGGCAGGCAAGGATGAGGTAATATTTGATGTGGGTTTTTATTCTACTAATATTGTAACTATTTGAAATGAAGAAATACTGGGAAGAGAGTGGAGGTACTAGGTTTGGTTTTAATTTGCTTGTTGTTATACAAAGGTCTATATCTAGTAATACCTTTATATTAATCAGATATTTATATAAGACCATATACCATAGACTGGAATGTTGGCATCAAAGAAGACCAAAAATAAGTGAAGGAAATAAGTGGCTTATAACATGCTGTGCTATTAAATTCTGAAATGAACCTTACTTGCTGAGCATCAGCATCTTGCAGTAGTGTTGATGTCCTCTGTATTAATCATATTTGGCTTTTCAGATCACAAATTCAGTACTAAGTACATTCATTCCAATTCAGTAAATGTTGAAGTACATGCTAGCCACTTTCTTCAAAACAAAAATAAAAGAATAAGGGAATTATATGCTTGTTCTAACACTAAGCAAACTTTTAAATCTTTTTCTGTTTTTTCTTTTTTTGTGAGTCTGCTTGTATTCAAATAAATGTTCTTTGTGGGGCTATGTGTAATTTGGGGAGTTAACCAAGGAATCAGTATTTTACAAGTGCTTAATCGTAAGTTGATGTTGATTTTTACACATCAAGGCTTAAGCACAAAGAAGTTATAAATTGAAAGGAAGCTTTGGGAATAGTAAGAGATGTCACCGTAAATTAGAAGAAATCAAGCACAATATATAGATACATGCATATACAATAATGCTTAAAAAAAAGGAAAGAAAAAAAGTAGGAATTCTCTTCAGTATTGGTGAAAATATATGGCATTTAAAGACAAAAGGACAAATTCTGTGAAACCACATATCTATACCCCTTTAAAAAGTGTTTTTGAAAATTCTGCACAGTAGTATTTTTACTGAGGCCCTGAGTCAGCAAAGCAAGTAAGCAATTGCCTAATTCAAGCACATGTACTCCTTATTGAAATGTAAGAAAATTACAGCTAAATCCCTCTCCCAGGAGCCCTTAGCCTTAAAATTCTACTCATTCTGTTTGCTTTCGATCATTTTAAAATTACTCAGATGTTTTTAAAAAATATGTTATTATACACACAAAAGTGGATACCTAGTCAAAGTGTTTCTGTATTAACTTGAATACTACATTATTTTCCAATGTTTCTCAAACTCAGCATTTCTTGCCAAACTGCGTTTGATGCATTTATGTGAGATTTGGCTACTCACAAAGCACCTGTATCACTGCCTACAACAACAAAAAAGAAGAGTGGAGAAAGTGTATCTAATAAAAAATTCCAACCTGCACAAACTTCTTGCTTAATTGCCTTCTGTTAAAAGTGACATAGAAAAGTTGTTAAAAACTTTCTCTTGGCTGTGGTCACAAATGAACGATGTTCACACTTACAGGCATTCTAATGGAGGTAATAGCTTCTCTACTGCACCACAGTAGTCAGTTATTATTAACTATTAAACCAATTACTGAGGATTGACTTCTGAAAACTAACTCTTGTACTCTAAAACTGAGTGCCTACTGGTTCACATTACAGCAGCCATTTGGGAATATATGTTGGCATACCACTGTCTAGATTTATAAAAAGAACCTCACATTAGCATGGTGTCTGTTGGGTAATTCTGTAGGATGCATTACAACTCCAGTCTTCAGGACAGGGTCAAATGCAGAAACTTATTTTCACATCTTTCCTCTCTGGGACATGATAATTTAGAAAGCAGCTTGCATTGCCCCAGGAAAAAAATTCATGCCCAGACTTTTCCATATGTCATTCCTTAAAAATGTTTTCTTAATTTAGAACGAAGTCCTCAAATTAAACTGAAAGGTATATTTTGGTAACAATGTCTAGAAGGATGTGGGCTCTCTGGAGAAATGGCTCCCACGTGGAAGACCTGCAGTTTTTCTCCAAATCCTTTAGAATTGCTCCATAATCTGAAAGCATATAACACTCAGCTTTCAAGATTGGCACAATGCAGAGGCAAAATATGCTAAAACACTTAATGGAGTAGTACTTTATCTTGCTATTGGGGAAATGATAGTCACAGATGAGGTATGTCTTTGTTACCTTTTTCAGTAGCACTAACAAATCATGGACTAGAAAACACAAATTAGCCAGTATGAACAGACCTTATCTATGTCAAAGATCTTGAATTTTGATGATAAAACACCATATCTCGGTAGACGGAAACGACAGAGAAAGAAGTTCTATCATCAGCTCTACAGCGTACCTCTTCTTCAGGCAAATTCAGTGCCTTGAAAAACATTATCCCTGGAGGCTCTATTGTGATATATTTGCAATGGTCCCTCAAAATAGAAACTATCTGCTTCAGCTTGTAGGTAAAGCATTGCAAATCTTCTTGGCTTTTCCTTGCTCACTAGTTTCCAGGCATTCCTCTTCTTCCAGCTCTGCTGGGAAATCACAAGCCACACAGCTGTAAACAGCTGGACATGAAATTCCATGTCGACATGAGAAACCCACATCTCTTTGTACTCGGATAGGTGATTCCCTTGGCCATAAATCTACTTAATAACTTCAGCCGATGGTAGCGGCAGGTTGGAGGGGAAGGCTGAACTCAGTGTTTTAACTTCTGAGTTAACATTAACTTCTAGAAAAAACTTCTCTGCGAACAGATAAACCCTAGTTATAGGCCTGTCGTTAGTCCCACCCTGCAGTGGCACCTCTCCAGTTCCTCAGAAGGGAAATCATTTTGTCAATGCCTTCCAATTTCAAGCTTCTTTTTTTGTCTAATCCCAGATGTCATATCTTTCCAGTGCCATGGAAGAGCAGAATATTTTTACATCATATTTTAGCAGATGGAATCCATTCCAGCCAAATTTATCACTGCCAGATGGCTGACCCTTATTTACTGATGAAAAGTTAGACACAGAGATAAACTTTAGTCAGTTAAAACATCCAAATTTTCTGCATGAAAATGGCAGGGTAGCTCTTCCCTCACCATTTTCACCAGCACCAACAGATCATCAGCTTCCACGAGGTCAATCTCTAGCAATAAATCAATAGACCTTCACGTGAGATTGTAACATCTTCTGAATTGAATCACAAGATTAGCCAGCAAAGGATTTAGGCCTTTGATACTGCAATTCGTAAGGAGTATACTAACCTATACTTCGATATATTTGAAATGAATGCATTTTTCAGTGTTTGCAAGATAAAAGCTCCATGTACAATGGGGCAAATGTGCAATGGAGGGTCAAAGGGTTTGCAGGTGAGGCAGATATAAGTAATGTATTACATACATTATTTATTGGCTACTTTCTTAGTTGAAGAATAAGAATAAGCTCTGGAGCTGGAAAGCTTACGTGGAATGAAAATTTCAGTATCCAGGTAAAGATGAAGACCATCAGCATCTTACCAAAGATTAAAAAAACCCTAAGCTTGTCTACTGAATTTATAGGCTTCTATTTCATCCCAGAGCAGTTCTATACCATATTCTATATTTAACAGTTTAGTAGTTGGGTTCTGCTTTTGAAAATCATGTTAAATGGTGCATACAGAGATTTGGAGAAGTAGAAAGGAAAGATGCAATGAAGGATAGAAAACAGGTAACCCTGAGCTGATGATTCATGGACCTGAATTAGATAGCAAACATGAACTCCAACAAGAGAGGTAAGTGATTCGGCAAACAATTTGTAAACTGTGCTGTGTAAAGCAATGTTGCATTACAGTTCCCTGAAATAGTCTGACTGAAAAATAACAAACCAATGACAAAAAAGTTGTAACACCAGTGCAAGCCTTATTACTCTCTCCGTCTTTTGCCTGTAAAAGAGTAGGATCTTCTCTTAAAATCCTTTTCCTGTCTATGGACTACCATATACATCCTACCAGTAATTCACCTATCACCTGTCCCATTTCACAGAAAGATGTTTCTCAGAATCTCATGTAGTAGTTAATGTAATTTTTAAAAAGCCCAGCTCCTCTCCCCAACTAAGGAGAGCAAATGCACATAGTATAATTACTTGTTTGCTGTAATTTCTCATGAATGCATTTTAAATGACAACATAAATTTATCTTCCAGAATAGAACTGGAACCCAAAGTTTCAATTCCCAGTTTGTCAAAATGTGTCTGTATGTTAGAAAGGATTAAAAGGGGGTCTACATCTTCATGCTTCCACAGTAATGCAGCTACTAACTAGCTGCCTGGGAGGTAAGAAGCTTCCTCAGTGGTCATTATATTTAATAGTTTTCCACTGCTGGTTTTCTTACACCTTTTTTCTGGAACATCTGGCCCTGGACACTGACTGGGACAATGTGCTGGCCTAGTGGGACTGACACTATGTGCAATTTCAGTATTACATGTATCTTAAAGACATAGTGTGTTTTCTTAAACCACATGGTATGCAGATAGCACAAAGGAAAACAGCACTGTGAGCATTTCGGGACAATTTTATACCTTTTTTGGAACAGTGCAATAACAACCCCTGTCAGAAAAAGAATATAAATTAGGATCAAACATCGGTTCTATTAAGACCATTTCTACCTTCAAATTACAAGATCAGAAACAACATGCAGTGTTATATATGAAATATGAGAATCTCATCTTTATTGAAATATATATGTATATTTCATCTTCATTGGCAAACAATGAACCAAATATTACACAAAAGGGACGATAAATGAAACATAGTACAAATTAAAAAGCTTTCTTAGTTTCCAGCATCTTTAACATTTAGCTACTAGTTTAAAACTAAACATCTCTTTGTTTTCTTTAACTGCATTTTTGCTATTCTTTCTTCTGCAAAATGCCAGATATGGGAAATCTACAGTAAAGGCAGCTATAACATATAAAGACATGTTTTGGGCAGTATATGGCAGAAGAAATTGAAAGGGTCACAGGTTATGGAAAATTTACTTTTTTTTTTTTTGTATCTCTCCTGCAAAGATGAGATTCCAAGAGCGTTAGAGGGAACAGTCTACCATACTCACTCCTGCCTGTGTTTTCCATGTTCCTTTCTCTGCTTTGTCTGCTTCTAGTTCCTTTAAATACCGCACAAATAAAATTTTACATCAGATGATAGGCACACATCCTTCAAATTTAGGATGTGTACAGGCAAAAGGTTCAGGTGATACTTTCAGATCTATTGATAAAGATATATATGCAATTAGAGTTGTTGACCGCTGTTAATTGTAAATATTTTCCTCTTCCTGCACACATTCCCACGCCCAATGCATAAAATTTGCATGCATGTACTTTTTTTATACAGCAGCCCAGGAAAGAAGTTAGAACTATTTCATTGTAGTCTTAATTCAAGTTTTCATTTCATTTGTTTCTCCCCTGTTTACCCGCAAACAGGAAGCAAGCTCTGAGCCTTCAGCGCCATGAACAGACTTCTGTGATTTAATGTGCAGGATCAACTCAATTCCTCGAGAAATTCCCAGGAAAAGGGTGCATCAAATAGGCCAGGAGATCTGAGCAAGGTGGCTAGCACATGGAGCCTACCTATCCTTGTTTCCTTCAGATTTGTGGTCACAGGTGATATCTTGGGTATTAGCTCTAGACTGCAGTAAATAATAAGGGAAATAACGCCTTTTGTAAAAGCTGCAAAAATCTCTAATAATGAATAGTATCAGGTTACCTACATATAGCATCTGTCTCTCTATTATGGTTATGGCATAATATATCTTTCCCTATTAAATGTTTCAAGGTTAAATCTGGAAGTTAATATCTGTATCTAATTGATATCAAGCTACTTAAACTGGACTGTTCAAGAAACACTTTAAGAATCATAGAAATGCCGCTATGAACTGATCACTAATAAGAAACTCTACCTTCCACAAATACTCTATTTAATTTCCTCAAGCATAGCTGTTTTGGCAAAGAACACAGCATTTCCTAGTACCGTGACATAAAACACACACGATCAGACACATTGCTTTAAAATTGTGAATGAATGTGCTCGAGATTATTTTTCTTGTTCACTTTCCCTTGACCTTAGCAAGTGAAATTAATTCAACCACATGTTGAAATTTAAATACTGAAATACTGACAGACTGGAAGAACGCTAGTATAAAAGACTTCCTTTCTGAGTGTGAAGTTGCATCACTAGTGGGTATTTCTTGTCTCAGTCAGGCAGACAAAAAGGTTGTATCTGCCCTGTAACTGTATCCGTATCTGCCTAGCTGAAAGTTTTTCAAGTGAGATAATGCGGAAATGCAGAATAAAAGCATTTACCTGTGCTAAAAACAATGCTTTAATTATCAAAGAGAGATATTTCAAACCTTTCTTTAAAATGGATGTCTAGGACAGGATTAGACACTATAAAATAACCCTTTTTCATTTCATTTCTAGGCAGAGCTACACAGAGCTAAGATATTCAATATTATTCAAAATGAAATGACATGTAATATTCTCTTTTATTTGCTGTCTACGAAGCACCAAATTGTAAAATTTAAGTAATAACAATGAATCATTTTTTTTAATGGTATCTTTAACTGTACCAAGAAATTCAACCCCTGACTTTAGCTTAAATAAATTCAGACTTTCAATAAGGAAGTGACTGCTACACACAACAAATAATAGCAGCTAGTTCAAACATCAGCCTTAGGGTAACATGTCTTGAAAACGTAGTTTAAGCTGAAATTTCATTTTCGTTGCTTATTTTATCAGATATCTTTTTAGTACAAAACTTCAATGCTTTGGGGAATACATTTTCACAGTAAAGGATTGCTAGATCAAGCCTATGTTTAACACTCACACTTTTCAAGATGCATATTTATCAAAATAAGTGTTGCACTAGAATCCATTTACAAACTTTAGTAAACAATTCACTCTGGAGGGAGGGAAAGTACATGCAAAACCACATTCCTAAAATGAAGACTGCAAGGCCAGTAAGAATTATTTTGAATTGATTATCAAATGAGATTCTGAAAATTGTAAATAGGCTTCACCCATTATTTTTATGTGCAGTAGTAAAGTGTGTGCCAGTGCTGTATAGGCAATTAATACAGCAGCACTGACTTGCGAGAATTTCTTCACGCAAGCAGGTCTACACATTTTTCTTTAGTACTTAACCCACACTTTTCCACAGGTTCTTTTTCTCCTTCTTATTGAGGAACTTCAGTTTGCACAATTTATTCTCCCAGCAAAATAAAAAAGTACCTTCTTTACAGAGTAGAAGGAGCTCTAGAGTTCCTCTCCCGTTAAATTACTCTTTGGCTACGTCTCCATTAACAAGGGCATCAAGGTAGGAACTGATCCGTAGAGCAAAATATTTAGTTCTGAGAACCAGTGGTCACATCTTGTGTGTTTTGGGGGCCTTTATTCCAACAGGCTCTGCTCTGGACCTGTTGGCTGACAACCACTAACATTTGGAGTGTATTAGAAGAGATCCTGGACACCATCTTTTATTTTAGTTTCATACAGAAAGTATTCACACAACATGCTCCAAAACTGGTTTATCTTGTGAAAGAGAGCACAGATTGTGGGAATGAGTGGGGAATCCACTTCAGAAGCAAACTAGCCTGATCCAAACCAAAATGCTAATGCAGATGTGCCCTATAACCACTCTATCCTCATTCCTAAAATAACCCTCTCTCAAGGGTGTATCAGAGCTTCCTCATTTTGTGGGTGTAGCTAGTTCCCTTGACACTGGAAGGAAAAGTTACAATCAAGTCATTACAATTGCCATGACTTCACTCACCTCCACACAATTTCATTTTAAACTTGTAAGGCATGTGATATAGCAATGATAAGTCCAACTGAAGTATGCAACTGCTTTCTGAGCTCCGTGGAATCCTAAAATTTCAGAGAAAATAAGAGGTGAAGAGGTACACTCTCCTGAATGGCTGTTTTTCAAAGCTGAGATCAAAAGCAGTAAAGCAGCCTGCTGTAGTGAGTCACCATTTCCAGATATGTAGTTCTTCGGGGAAAAACATCAGAATTACACCATTTCTATCAGATTTTGGACTTGTTCAATTTCAGTGAAAATGTCATGCTTGCTATAGGGTACTATGGACCTATTAAAAATGCATACAGAAGAGATAATTCACTATTAAAATGTACACAATTTTAAAGTCATTTCTACAGATGCCTATTATATTTCTATTGAATTTCATAGGTTAAATCCTTATTATGAAATCCCACCATGGCCTTTGTGTTCTCGGCAATAAAGCATAATGCACAGCATGTGTAAGTTTTGTGTTTATTGTCTTGAGAGAACAGAACTGCACATAGAAACCTTTAACAAGGCTTCTGCATCTTTCCTCCTACTGTCCCAAAGGGCCGCTAAATTATGGTGCACTAAAAAAACCCATGATACATAAATTTTCTAGCCGTCCACCATCCTCTGTTTCCCAGTCTTCTGGGCTGGTCAGATTTGCCCAGTTATTGCCAGTCACAGGGTTTTGCCAATGGCTGCTAAGCTGCCTCTGCTTTGGGCATCCTTGTCCACTGAGGTGTTGGGCTTCTAAAGCACGCTCAAATTTTTTAACATTAACTCTTCAGCACACATGGGAACAATCCTGTTGGGTGTGTTAGAGACCCTACAGAATCTTTAAAGCAAAGCAATGCAAAACTGTAATCTTCTTTCCTTAACAGAGGCAGCGTTGGACTTTCTATATCGCCACAATAAATATATATATATATATCTCACAGTCCTGAATATCTGCTTAGATTCATTAGCCTGGTATCTTTCTGATGGTATGACAAAAAAGAAAAATGACACTGCTTTTTTTGTTAAAAGTTAAAGCCATATCTGCCAAGAGCAGAAAAACTTAATCTGAATGACTTTCTCATGTAATTTCTTCTAGGAAGAAGAAAGGATACAAACACGTAAAAGTAAGGATATTTTCTGTCAAGAGCATAAACACTGATTCACATTTCTGAAAGTAATATGTGGTGGAGAAAAACATACAAATCTTGAAAAAATAAGACCACGTACAAAAAATAAATACTTCAGCACATTTTAGATCATGTGCGTGATAAAGCTGTTTTCCTAGACAGACAAAGTGTGAAATTCTTGTCATGGTTCTTAGCCTAAATAATTTCAGTAGGTCAACGTTCAGCATGTAGCCTGGAGCAGAGCTCTTACAGAAGTGCTTACCATGTTCTACTACACAGAAAATGTTTCCTCTTGTCCAGCATTTTCCCCTGATGAAGCAAAAGATTAATAGGATTAGATGCCTTTCCTTGAATCAGTTCAGCAGTTGTTCAACCTCTTGGCAGCTTGTGAACATTTTACTGTTTTTTAAACATTTCTCTTTTCTTTATGTCACCTTTGATCGGCTTTGTGTCTCCCAGTGTCCCTCCCCCTTCTTTGCTCCTTTAAAGAATGACATTGCTTTGAAAACACCTGAAGACATTCTCAACATTGTATGTCTCACACTGGCTTCTGCTTGAGGGCAAAAGATTACATACCCACCCAACCGACAGCTCCCTCTCTGTAAAAACATTTTAACAGAGTTCCCCCACAGATACACCATTTTTGCATATTCCTGATTTCTTCCTACCTCATTTCTATCTCCTTGTAAATGCACATATGTTTGTAAGAATTCATTTTCATAATGGGGTGCTAGGGCACCAGCAATGAAAGAGAAAATGTAACACCACTTTCACTTACAAAGGACACAACAATTTTATCGACTGCAAAGAGACTTGCTCATTAAGACCACCAAATGTACAGAACAGGCACAAATTCCTCTGGACTGTGCTCCTGGCGACGGAAGGTATGGGAGCCAGGTCCTGCCCACCAGTCTCACAGCTGTGTGAGCACAACCTTGTAGCTTGGCTAATATTCTCTTTTCCTGGAAGCAAAGGCAGAGCTAATGCCCATGTACGCAGACATGCATTGAGTGTCCCTGACTTCTAACCTGGAACAGACTCTCCGAGACATAACTGCAGCAAGATAAGGAGACATGGACCTCCGACTTCACCATAGATGTACTGTGCATAGAGTTGCCGGACCATTAATCCTGGTTTCTCTTGATACGTAGCTTGCACCATGTACGTACAATGTGTGTCCTGCAGTCCTGGGCAACCAGAACATTCACCAGTCCAGTCTGCACTCTTTTGTGGACATCTGATCTAAATTCCAAAATGTCTGGATCAAGCCCAGACCTCTGGCAAGATTAACTGTGTAATCTTGCCAGTGTTTAACTGTGGTTCATATTCCTATTTCCACCCCTGCAAAATGACAGGATGATTTTAGGCATTTCCACTACCCAGATTTTGTACAGGTCTTGAAGGTATTCAGATGAAAGGTGCTGTGCCACGCAGTGCTTCACACAGTGCGAGTACTGTACAAATAACAATTAAAAATATGTTCTTGTTTCATTTGGCCATGCTGTTGTCTATCTGGATTGGGTTTACTTTGGAGAGCTAATTGCTTTTATGCATGGGAGCACATACATACACATTTATAAAACGTAAGTAATTAAAACTGTCTTCTCTCTCTTTGTCCTTTCTACCAACATACTGTGTGATTCTGTATCATCTGTGGTATAAATTAAAGTGTTTCTCTGTGTGTCAATCTTTGCTATTGTACCTGAATCATAATGCTGTTGTGACCTTGTGTCTTCTCTCTACTCTACCAGGAGAGATGTGTTGTGGGCAAGTCCCAGATCTTTCTGGAGATAGTCCCCTTCTTGTCACGCCAGTGGGAACGCTGTCTGCAAGAAGAGCTGAGGTCCCCAAAAAATCTAAGTGGCCTCCCCAGCTACAGACCAGGGTCCAGTTTCACACAGGCACTCTGACACTTGGTTCCAATTCAAAATGAAAATAAAAAGTTGTAAAATTCTCAGTGAAAAGGGCGTTGAGGTCTAATTCCAGGGTCACTGGCTGGGAAGACCGTCCAGCAGCCCAGGAAGCTCCGCAAAGCCCAGCTGGCCACCCGCCGTGCTGGTCGGGCAGCGCAGATACTGGGATCTCTGCTTTCCAGGCAAGCTGCTATCTCCCAGCAAAGTGTTTTCAGTGATGATTCTGCACTTCCAAACCACCAAAGAGTCTTGGGTCAGCCTCAGACAAAAATATTCCCTCTGATTAGACTGTACGTAGGTCTGATAACTAAGTCCACATGCTATGAATAGGTTGTTGGCAACAAGGAGAGGAGAAGAAACCTGCAGCAACTATTTCCCAGTATGGGTACTCCAGTAACAGACCACCTAAAACTTTTCAAACGTTGTCTCTCTGTATTTCTAGTAGCAGAGTGCAGTCCATGATGCGCAGTTTCCCTGTGTATTCCCGCCGGCACCCAGCCGGTTTAACCAACCCTGATGCACACCATAGGCCCAGTAAATTTGGTTTCTGTAGTAAGATGCACATCCATAAGACTGTGTCAGAGCCTAATTCCTGTTTGAATGATTTATTTCAACAGTCTCTTAGGTGTCTGTATTAGAGCTAGGGACCAAGAGGGCTTGGTGACTTTTTGTTGTTAAATATTTTCTTTTCATCAGACATATGTATAACTGAAGCTGACTGTAATCAGTGAGGTAGGAAACCACGGTACTCTCCTACTTGCACACTGTGAGAAGGCATCACCTACTGTCAATCGTCAAAGGTATGAAAAAGGCAGCTTTTACAAATGAGACCGTTGGTCACACATGCAGAACCTTTTCTGCTACTTGGCTAGGCAGGAATAGCTAGTCTTTAGCTTAGTTCCTTTATCTTCATTTGCACAAATAGCAGCCATTAACCAAGGAGTGAATTCAATCAGCTTGTCTCCAGTGGGAGATAAAGTTGAAACCATCTGCTAGTTCTTAAAAGCAATGAGGCAAATTTTATTACAGAGTGATTTGGTTACTGTTGCCCTTGTTTCAGCTCACACATTGAAGGCTTTCTCTCCTGAGAAATCTTGCCTAAGGTCTAAAATGAGACTGGTATGTCCAATGCACTGTTTGTAAATATCAGAAAAAAACCATGGAACTACTGGAAGTTGCTGCTCAAAAGTGGCATACCAGTCTTTCGGGTCAGGATTAACATATATGGATAGAGTTCCCAGAAGAGTCTTACAATATATTAATTTTCTTTAGGACGTTTTTCCCCTGTTCTTGTCCCATCTTGTTTGTATGCCAATTTCCCTGGAATATAAATAGTTTTTAAAATTAAAAATTAACATGAAAATTGCACATGATCTTCTGGTCTTGATTCTATTACTACAGCATAGCCAACGTTATGTATAACAGTATTTAGACACCTTCACTGCGTTCACCATAGCTAACTATATTTTAAATAAACTCACATTTTAATGCTAACTCAAACCATCTGTATGAGGCATCAGTATGAACATCCTTGTTAACTCCGCATTTTGAAATGGTCTAAAGAGGTCCAGACTTCCTTATTCCAAATACATGGACAGAGCCATGTGCTCTCTGAATACTTATAAAAATCTTCAAATTCCTTTCCAAATCACACCCCAAATGGTTGGAGGAACTTATTCTTTTAACTATGGTAGATATACAATACCTATGTGTAGTGTATGTACTATGATATATAGACATGATATATACCTTATGCTACAATAAGGTATACAACACCTTGATTACTCTTAGGCAGATTAGATAATGAAAGTTTATCAAATTGGAAATCATGCAAAAAAAATCCCATTATCATTCACATCCTCATTCAATAGCAGGCTAGAGAGGTTGGAGTTGAAGTGGTGTAGCTAGTTGAATGTCAAGAGGTGTACAAATCTATCTGCTCATTAATGTGAAATAAAAAATTCAGATTATTCTTCACAGACCTATTGCCCAAAACTGCAAGTTATTGAGCAGTTTGCCAGTTGCTGGCTGCATGGACTGGGAAGGACTGGGGGGCTAAGAGTAGATAGGCTATACTAAAGATAAACGTTTGGGCATAGACTCGCTAAGCAAGAATTAATCACACCTGAGAGAATTAGAAACCTGAACGTACTGCAAGGACTTGAAAGCTGCAGCCCTGTTCTGCTAAAAAGCTCTGACATAAACTGAATGGTGAGCACACTGCTGGTACTAAAGAGGCTTCTGCTTATAACTAGATACTTCTTTCTCTTCTAGGATTTTTTCAGCAGTAGATAAGGTTAAGCCTAAGATCAAACATTTCATTTGTTTCACCTACTTTATTCTCCCTGTCAAACTCAGGGGGGAATAAAAAATACTTTTGTAATAAACTCACTGAACACAACGGCTGTTCACTCTCTTTTCTGAGTGACATGGTTGTGTTAGATCATGATCATCAATTCTTATTTTTCACAGTGATACTACCGTGCTAGGAAGCATTACTGCCTATTTGGAAATTCTGTCCTAGCAATACCAGCAAAGAAATACATTTCAAAGTCCTGTCTGCTACCTCTATTGTAATGTCATGACATTCAGATTTATGCGAACTGTCTGAACTTCTATAACAGTAATTAGTTGGCAGTCTTGGGTGGGGTGTCTCCTTCTGCTTTCTTTTCAACACATGTATGATACAAGTAATTGCTGTTTGGGGTCAACTGCTCTTGAGAATAGATTTCTTAGTCTGAACTTCATTCAAATTTTTCACCATACTATTTACCTTTTTCTCCATCTTGACCGGTTCAGAGGTTAAAAAATAATAAAAACCTACTGAAAAAAAGACAGAGTTAACTTAAGCAGCTTAAGAAGTTATTTGATAGTAATGGAACACTTCCATCATTTTTTCTGGACCAAGGAAAAATAAGGGAAATGCAGTTGCATTTATTAGACTGAGTCAACTCTTGCTGGGATTTTAAATGATATAGAAATGCCTATACAAATTTAAAAAATGAAAACTGCAATTTTATTCGTGGGAAGAGAATCTCTTAGGTAAAGACTTAGGCAATTTGGGGGGCGGAGCTTATAGAATAAAAAAAAAGTCAGGTCCAAAATAAGCATCTCCTGTAATAAAAAGTAAAATGGCACATGTTTTATAGATGAAAATATGGATCCAATATACTGTTGGCAAAATGTTGAGTGTCTATAAAATATGGGAGGTAGAATACACTTGTAATTTAAATATGAATCAACAAAGACCCCAAGTTTTGTATTTTTATAGAGCAATTTGATATTTCCAATAATCAAAGCAGATTGCCTACAGCAGTCTCAGTCTAGGCAAAAAAATTAATGTTTCACTCAAGAAGACACCAAATGGCTTTGCTTTGTTTTCCTTCTTTTTTTTTTTTATTTAGCAGGAGTGATGGGCCCAAAAAAAAGGAGGCACACATGTAATGCTGGGTGAAAAAAATGCTAAGAATAAAGTTTTAGTCATTCAAAACAATTGAATCAGAGTAACTTAATTTTATGCAGGTCAAGAATTCAACATATATGGCCACTAAGAATACATAAAGGGGTAAACGTATATTTTAAGATTCCAGGTTAGCACATTTTAGAAGGCAAATTAATCACTCTACCCCAAGGGATGAATTAGGTGCTTAATAATCTTAGCAATCTCTGACTACATGGTGCATGTAGGGCACAAAGATACTGATAATGTCTATGGAGCCAGAACTCTCTTCAGGTTTCAAGTTTAAATAAACCATTCTAGGCAATCATCTGTACAAAAAAAGGGCTTGAGTTGCTACAGAGCATTACATTAGCGTATCTGGCTGATGTTGCAGCAATATCAAATATCTTTCAAGAACTGCTTGTCTGGAATAGTTTTTCCTCACTCACCAATGAAAAAAAAAATCAAAGTTGAACTAAAATACTTCATTGACTTCTGCAATCTTTCATTCTCACTGACAAATATTTGTCTTACATTGTGTGCTGTTGCGCCGTAAAGGTTATGGATCATCTGTAAAGACGTGGAGCATAGCAAGGGACTAATGTTTCCCACTCTGTGTTTGTGATATAGTTCCTGTACATGAATGGATTCTAACTTCGGATTTTTCCACACCGAAGGAACTCCACGTATTATGAATTCATATTTAGCCAGTGTTTATTATATGTACTTTTAATGATTTCAGACCTTCCTTAACGTGCAGCGTTCACTGCAAGTATCTTGGTTTTTCAAAGGGAATTGTGAAATCACAATTAAAGAGGAAATAGTTCTAAGAAAAGTTGTGTTAAAGGATACTCTGTGCATATTATACACGTAACTCTTTATTTTAGCAAAACAATACATTTCCACTTTCCTTCCCTGCTTCTGAAGTTTATGTACTTATACACTTATGCCATTTTTTTAATCCCATTACATTCCTCAGTGCCCACAGAGTGGAGACTTATGCTCCATTTAATACATCTAAGCCCATCGCTCTACTAAATTCCAATGTCATCAGTATTTTGTTTTACAGCTACTTCAGGTGAGGTTATTAGAGAGGAAAACAGAAACAGGGCAAGCCTGGCTTCCACCTGGAGACCACACATGGACACTCTGTCTGTGCCCACAGTACGTCTTTACCTGCCAAATGTTTAATGAATGCCCCCAATCCCATAGGCTATTGGGCTAGCTCAGAAATGTTTAAGGAGTCAAAATACCACAGTTAGAATTTCTGGAGTTGTATATAATAAATAATCAAGTCATTTCAAACTTATGTGAGGAACTCAAGTAGCCACGATGAAAACCCTGGGTTATGGCTGTTTAAACAGCAGCCTAAAATAATGCCAGTAGAAACTGAGTTGTCATAGGCTCATAGGACTAAACAGGACCTCAAAAAGTCAGCTAATCCTTTCTGATACAAAAAATGTAGGATTAGTTATGCATGTCTCATTTAAGGAACATGTTTGCCTAAGCCATCCCAAAGAAATTTCTTAAATTGTCACAGCAATGTATTTTTATCTTTCTTAATTACAAAAATCTAAAACCAGGAGATTATAATCTTACTGTTACCATTCAGAATGAAGCCTTGGTCTAAACTTTTGAAAGCAGCAGCCTGATTCACTCTAGAGGGAAGGAAATCTTTCCCCTTTCTGTCAAACAGTTGCCACAAAGCCAGTTTGCAGAAGCTTAAGGAGCCATCACTTAAATGCAGATGAAGCCTCAAAGAGAAGATGTGACGAGGTGAGCAAAATATTTTGAAGCAGCAGATCTTGGGTTTTGCTGGAATTATACACCACTCAAGCACAATTCTCTTCCAACCTCTTAACTAAGTCTCCAAGAAGCAGCTATCTATTGCTTGAATGAACAAACAGGATTTCTCCTCTGAACAATAGTATTTTTAAAATGTGACAAGGTAGGAGCTACATGAGATAGAAAAATTCTTAAAATAAATCCTTAGCACCTATATCAGAAAACCATTATTCAATCTGCTGTTCATTAAAATATACTAATGATATATGCAAAGAAACAAACAGGTGTTTCCACATATTTGAATGCTGAATAGTTAAAAATTTACAGATCAATTTTCCTGAAATGGCAATAGTTTTTGTACAATGTATTACTACAACTGTCTATCCAAACAGAGTAACTTCAGGTGAGATTCTTTAGAATGCTAAATCCAACCCAGTCACCTCAGGCTCTTTGTAAAGACAATGAATCAACAGATACCTCACTTGGTAATGAAGGTAATCCATCTCATTCTGAAACAGTCATCTAAGATCCATTCTCAGAGTGGTTCATTTGATCTACTTCTCTCCAAGCACCATATAGAGAGCCCACCATGATTTGCTCACATTTAGACACACATCTAGATGCCTAAAGTGATAGCAGAAGCCAGCTAAGCTGCTGAGTAGGTAACTTAGAAGCTGTGACTGCAGCTGGCCAGCATCTTCTTAGGAGGACAGTTTAGTGCAGTCTTCCAGCTTTCACAATTTCTGAGTCAAACAGGTACCAAAACTCATGGCAGGGGCTTAATCATCAGGAGATGATTAAAGGTGCTGGGAGAGGGGAACCTCAATCCATCCCACTCCTACCAGTTTGATGCCAGTGCCAGCAATAGATGCCCAGAGCCCAGAGAGGGATCAGAGGGCAGTAGGAGAGCACCTGAAGGGCAGCACAAAGGAATTCCAGCCCTTCCAGCCAGTCAGTCAGCTTCATCAGGGGCTCAACTTAAATGCCTCTACGCAAACGCACGTAGTATGGGGAATAAACAAGAGGAGTTAGAGGCGTGCACATGCCTGCAGGGCTATTATCTTATTGGCATCACACAGACATGATGGGATGACTCCTATGACTGGAGTGTTGGAATGGAAGGATACAGGCTTTTTAGGAAGGACAGGCAGGGGAGACAAGGAGGGGGTGTCACCTTCTAGGTCAATGACCAGCTGGAGTGCATGGAGCTCCGCCTGGGGATGGATGAGGAGCTGACAGAGAGCTTATGGGTCAGGATTAAAGGGAGGGCAGGGGCAGATGACATTGTAGTGGGGGTCTGCTACAGGCCAGCTGACCAGGAAGACCGAGTGGATGAGGCCCTCTATAGACAGACAGAAGCAGCCTCACATTCACAAGCCCTGGTCCTCATGGGGGACTTCAACCACCCCAATATCTGTTGGAGGGACAACACAGCAAGGCATAAGCAACCCAGGAGGTTCCTGGAATGCGTTGATGATAACTTCCTTCTCCAAGTGATGGAGGAGCCAATGAGGGGAGGTGCTATGCTGGACCTTATTCTCCCTGACAAGGAGGGGCTGGTGGGGAATGTGAAGCTCAAGGGCAGCCTTGGCTGCAATGACCATGAAATGCTGGAGTTCGAGATCCTTAGGGCAGCGAGGAGGGTGCACAGCAAGCTCGCTACCCTGGACTTGAAGAGAGCAGACTTTGGCCTCTTTAGAGCTCTGCTTGGTAGAGTACCATTGGATACAGCCCTGGAGGGAAGAGGGGCCCAAGAAAGCTGGTTAATATTCAAGGATCACCTCCTCCAAGCTCAGGAGCGATGTATCCCAACAAAGAGGAAGTCAGGCAAAACCACCAGGAAGCCTGCATGGATCAACAAGGAGCTCCTGGACAAACTCAAACACAAAAAGGAAGCCTACAGACGGTGGAAGCAAGGTCAGGTAGCATGGCAGGAAAACAGAGAAACTGTCCAAGCAGCGAGGGATCAGGTTAGGAAACCTAAAGCCCTGATAGAATTAAATCTGGCCAGGGTCATCAAGGGCAACGAGAAAAGCTTCTATAGGTACATCGGTGATAAAAGGAAGACTAGGGAAAATGTAGGCCCTCTCCAGAAGAAAAAGGGTGACCTGGTTACCCAGGACATGGAGAAGGCTGAGGTATTCAACTCAACTTACCTCAGTCTTCACTGGCAAGTGCTCCAGCCACACCACCCAAGATGCAGAAGGCAAAGGCAGGGACTGGGAGAATGAAGAACTGCCCGCTGCAGGAGATCGGGTTTGAGACCATCTAAGGAACCTGAAGGTGCACAAGTCCGTGGCATCTGATAAGATACATCTGTGGGTCCTGAGCGAATTGGCTGATGAAGTGGTTAAGCCACTATCCATCATATTTGAGTTGTGGTACTCCGGGAAAGTTCCCACTGATGGGAAAAGGGGAAACATAATCCCCATTTTTAAAAAGGGAAAACAGGAAAACCCAGGGAGCTACAAGCCAGTCAGTCTCACCTCTGTGCCCAGCAAGATCATGGAGTGGATCCTTCTGAAAACTATGCTAGGGCACATGGAAAATAAGGAAGTGATTAGTGACAGCCAATGTGGCTTGGGCAAATTGTGCCTGACAAATTTGGTGGCCTTCCACGACAGGGTTACAGTGTTGGTTGATAAGGGAAGAGCAATGGATGTCATCTACCTGCACTTGTGCAAAGCATTTGACACTGTCCCGCATGACATCCTTGTCTCTCAATTGGAGAGACAAGGACTTGACAGATGGACCACTCACTGGATAAGGAAGTGGATGGATGGTTACACTCAAAGAGTTGTGGTCAATGGCTTGATGTCCAAGTGGAGACCAGTGATAAATGGTGTTCCTCAGGGGTCAGTATTGGGACACCTTTGTCGGCAACACGGACAGTGGGATTGAGCGCACCCTCAGCAAGTTTGCCGACGACACCAAGCTGTGTGTTGCAGTCAACATGCTGGAGGGAAGGGATGCCATCCAGAGGGACCTTGATAGGCTTCAGAGGTGGGCCCATGTGAACCTCATGAAGTTCAACAAGGCCAAGTGCAAGGTCCCGCACATGGGTCGGGACAATCCTGAACACAAATACAGGCTGGGTGATGACTGCATTGACAGCAGCCCTGCGGAGAAGGATTTGGAAGTGTTGGTTGACGAGAAGCTCAACATGACCCAGCAATGTACATTTGCAGCCCAGAAAGTGAACCATATCCTGGGCTGCATCGAAAGTGTGACCAGCAGGTCAAGGGAGGTGATTCTCCCCTTCTACTCTGCTCTGGTGAGACCCTACCTACAGTACTGCATTCAGCTCTGGGTCCTCCAACAGAAGAAGGACATGGACCTGTTGGAGCGAGTCCAGAGGAGGGCCACGAAGATGATCAGAGGGCTTGTGGTAGGTTGACCCTGGCTGGACTCCAGGTGCCCACCAAAGCCGTTCTATCACCCCCCCCCTCAGCTGGACAGGGGAGAGAAAATATAACAAAAGGCTCATGAGTTGAGATAAGGACAGGGAGACATCACTCACTAATTACCATCACACACAAAACAGATTTGACTTGGGGAAAATTAATTTAATTTATTATCAATCAAACAGAGTAGGGCAATGGGAAATAATAAAACCAAATCTTAAAATACCTGCCCCCCACCCCTCCCTTCTTCTCAGGCACAGCTTCACTCCCAGTTTTCTCTACCTCCTCCCCCTGGCAGCACAGGGGGACGGGGAATGGGGGTTGGGGTCAGTTCATCACCCCTTGTCTCTGCTGCCCCTTCCTCCTCAGGGGGAGGAGTCCTCACTCTTCCCCTGCTCTACTGTGGGGTCCCTCCCACAAGAGAGAGTTCTCCACAAACTTCTCCAACGTGGATCCTTCCCACAGGCTGCAGTCCTTCATGAACTGCTCCAGCATGGGTCCCTTCCACAGGCTGCAGTCCTTCAGGCACAGACTGCTCCAGCGTGGGTTCCCCACGGGGTCACAAGTCCTGCCAGAAAACCTGCTCCAGCGTGGGCTCCTCTCTCCACGGGGCCACAGGTCCTGCCAGGAGCCTGCTCCAGCGCGGGGTTCCCACGGGGTCACAGCCTCCTTTGGGCAACCCTCTGCTCCGGCGTGGGGTCCTCCCCGGGCTGCAGGACGAGATCTGCTCCCCCGTGGACCTCCCTGGGCTGCAGGGGGACAGCCTGCCTCACCATGGTCTTCCCCACGGGCTGCAGGGGAATCTCTGCTCCGGCGCCTGGAGCATCTCCTCCCACTCCGTCTTCACGGCTGTTTCTTTTACATGTTCTCACTCCTCTCTCTGGCTGCAGTTTCTGTTCCACAGCAACTTTTTTTTTCCCTTCTTAAATATGTTATCAGTCACAGACATGCTACCATCATTGCTGATTGGCTTGGCCTTGGCCAGCAGCGGGTCTGTCTTGGAGCTGGCTGGCATCGGCTCTGTCAGACACAGGGGGACCTTTCAGCAGCTTCTCACAGAAGCCATCTCTGTAGCCCCCCCCATTACCAAAATCTTGCCACACAAACCCAGAACAGGGTTGGAGCACCTCACCTATGAAGACAGGCTTAGAGTTGGGGTTGTTCAGCCTGGAGAAGAGAAGGCTCCAGGGAGACCTTACAGCAGCCTTCCAGTACCTAAAGTGGGCCTACAGGAAAGCCAGAGAGGGACTTTTTACAAGTGATAGGACAAGGGGTAATGGCTTTAACCTGAAAGAGGGTAGATTTAGATTAGACGTAAGGAAGAAGTTCTTTACTGTGAGGCACTGGAACAGGTTGCCCAGAGAGGCTGTGGCTGCCCCATCCCTGGCAGTGTTCAAGGCCAGGTTGGATGGGGCTTGGAGCAACCTGGTCTGGTGGAAGGTGTCCCTGCCCATGGCATGGGGGGTTGGAACTAGATGGTCTTTAAGGTCCCTTCCAACACAAACCATTCTATGGTTCTATGAGATGATAGATAGATATATCCTGTAACACATGATGAAGTGAACAAGTCCATCAGCATTGACTCAATACAGTCTGTGCCTAATCTCGCAACCCCCCCACATACAAACCCCTCAACTTTTAGGTGGGTACATGTACTATCAAGGAGAACGAGTGTTTTCCTGGTGTAGCTTTTGTAGATTTTTTTGCAGGATTTTGCCTTCTACAAAATTATATAGTTACTGTCACACTAAAACCAATCTGTTGCTGACATAGTCAACTGTTTACCATTTGTAAACGCAAGAGCCTGTTGCATTTTAACATCAATTGAAGTTCCTCCCTGCTGAAAGCCAGGCATTTTTATTGCAGGACAGCATGTGTAGGGTAATAGAAAAAAGGAAATTGTTTTTCTTGATGTCAAACAGAAAGTCATCTGGCTATCAGAAAAGCAAGATATCAGAAAGCTACTGATTGTGTTATTACAATATATGTTATCTGAATGTTTTAAGAGGACAAAAATATGAAACTGCAATGCTGACAGAGAGGTAATTTCTAGTGTGTCTAACATTTCTGTTGTTATACAAAAAATTGTAACTGATTTTACATTATTCCTAAGTATTTTCATTTATGAGAATCTATGTCTGAATATATTCCACAGAAAACTTTAAGAAATTAATTAAAAAGGAAGAAGCATGATATCATTCTCATTTTTTTGCCATTTATCCAGTAAATGAAATAGATGTGTCTCAAAACAAACTTTGTAAGGTCTATCCCTCTAAAAAAATACTACTAAATAACAAGAGGGGGAAAAATTGTACAAGGCAGATACCATCCAGTCTAACAATAACTAATCAGATCAATAGAAATTCTCATATATATAAAGTACATCCCAGTCAATTATTTGAAAATCCTTTTGATCTGCTTTAACTATTATTTCAATTTAGTATGTAAGGTCCTGATGCTCCCAGGACTTAAATTTGCAGGCACTGCCCTGTACGCAGCACAGCGACTGAAGTCGGTATGTGTATATTTACAGGATCACAGCCTCATGTGAATCACTTCTGCCAGAAACCAGTTTAAAAAGCTGATGCACTTAATGCTTGAGGATTCCTCATTTACTTGTTGCTGAACTTTTGAGAGGAGATAAATTATGATACATATGAGCATAAAACCACTTGAATGACTATATCTTCACTGAAAACAAAAAAAAAGGGGCTTTTAATAAGTATTTAGGAAGTTTCTTGTCCCCAAACAGCACAAGCAAAATTAAACAATCCTCCCAAGAAAAGATCTGCCGTCACAGGTATCTTTGTATTACTGCATAGGCTCTGTGAGCCTTTTCAAGTGTGCAGTGAACAGATGGAGATTGTTACAAGCTTTTCAAACCAGTGTTTACTGCAAACTTTCAGGCAATCTGTCATGGTTTTTGTATTCCCAGGGACTTTTTAAGTTCTTGAAAAGGGACCAAAATCATAAATGTTCCTTACTAATCCACGTCTACCTAATATACAAACAAACTTTCATACTCGGTATCAAAAACAAGTTTAAAAAGGTGAAGGAAATTATATGATCTTCTCAAACACATCAAAACACTTTTGAAGATGGAGCTATATTCATTGTTGTGTTCAGAGAAAGCAGACATTGTAAAAAAAAAAGACTGGTTTTTCTCCTAGAGAACAAGCCATATTTTTTCTTCCAATTAATGACAAGACTTGTTGAATGCAGCAGTAGAATAATATGCAAAACTACAAGCTTCGTTCCCTGCTGTTCAGTCAATGAGACTGTTCTCTGAACCAGCTGAGACCTGCATTACTTTCAAATTGTCCAAGCTAGGGAGCAAAAATTGTTGTGCCCTTATTACCAGTATACTCATTTTACCTCCACCTAAGCTTTCATACAGGGTTAGATTGTAGCTCCTCATCTACATATCAATGCAATTTTCCCCCTGACATTTTTCATAGCAACAAACAAGCAAGAAATTAAATATCTCCCTTGGAGGCACTCAAGGAAGTGTATATTCTTCGAACCCTTGTTATTTCCTATAAATAATAACTGCTACTTTTTTCTTTTAATAATATAAAAAAATCCCTCAAGTAATTACATCACTTCAACGTTTATACAGTCAGATCATAAGTCAAAAACCGGAAAAGTGTGGTGTGATCACTAACAAATTTGTCTTCTAAATTTCATAGCTTAAATTGTTCAGATGACAGTTGTAAAGCTCCTGAATTCTTTTTCTTCAAATGATTTCACTAATGAATCACTACATCTGTCAGCACACAGTGCCAGTTGTAAATTGGTGACAGGCAACAACGACAATTCGAGAGGATTCTGCCACAGGGTTTCCTACTCTTGATAACATCATCATTATATCCCCAATTGTCTCTTGTACCTGAAGGGAGAAAAGGGTCATCAGCTGAATATTTTCATTTGTCTAACCAGCACCAAACAGCGACGATCTAATGGCTAAGAGTACCCTGACAGATCATTTAAAAAATCACAATAGGTGGCTCATAGCCCATAAAAACAGCAAAAGTGCCCACAGCACACTTAAGGCCAGTCCCTTTAAATTACAGAATGGTTTGAGAAATGAAAGCAAAAACCACCAATCTTGAAACCTACAATAATACATTATTAGGATCCATGTATTGCATGCAGTCAGAAAAATGTTCATGCGCTTAAGATCTTTGCTGTAAGTTACATGGTTTTTCACAGATTGGAGATCCTGGGGCTTTTTTATTTATTCATATTTACACGACCATTTTAAAAACCCCAACCTATTGCTTTTTTTCATCACGCTCCATCTTATGCCCAAGGAGAACCCAATCTGGTTTGGAGAATATATTGTAAAGCTGCAAAACAGAAGTAGAGCCAGCTCACACACTGAGCAGGTGATGAAAGTCAAACTTCCTCATCAATTATTTCTAATGCTCATGGGGATACAGTGGGCTTTGTTGCTAGTGACAGAATGTCGTCTGGGCAAATCTGTCCTACTGGCCCAAGGGTAAACTCCCTATAATGGCCAAACAACCAAAACCATAAGGAAACAGCATGTGTGGTCTTGACAGTCTTTCAATTCACCAGTCCCAAAAGGCTAAGTGATTGACTACCCAAAGTCTTTGAAATTTCCTAGGTAATTCAATATGAATGATGCAGCTCAGCCTTAGAAATCATACTGATTCATCCTGGGAAGGAGGTAACAGATATTCAGAGAGCTCTCTCACTGAGACAGGGAGACTACAGTGAGCTGAGTGTCCAGCAAGGCCTGCAGAGCTCACTTTAGAGATTTTGCTTTTCCATGGGATCAATAAAAATCGTTAATAATGCATTAAGTTATACAGTAAATTGATAGGATTCATATTTTAATGTACAGCTTTTACAGGTCTAGCAGCAATAATCCATCCAGCACGTAAAGGCCAGGGAAAAGCTTGGCAGCCTGCTAGTATTTTAGTTGGCATTGCACTGTAAAGGGTTTTTAAACTTCAGTGAAACTACATTGTTACCCGAAGCATGTGAACCTATTCCGAAATCATTTCAAAAGTCAACCATCTGTAGATTTTGCAGCTATGAGAATGCCACAGGCAACCGAGGATTTCTATTGCCTGATAATGTGCAGCATGATAAATTTCAAATGGACGCCGGCTTTCCGAATGGTAAAAGTACAAGTACGGCAAAGGCTATCAAATGCCCCATAAGGTTATTACGGCCATTTGGTTACCAAAGAGTCTTTCCCGAATCCTAGGAGCTGAGACCCACAAAATGACGAGTTACTTGACCAAATAAAACCTTCTCCCCAGCTGCCTCGACGAGTCTGCCTGAAATGGCCGAGCTCAAGCCGCGTCTGCAGGCTGCTGACGGGCAGGAGCCGCAGAGCATCCCTGTGCCCGCAGGCGCTCCGCACAGCAGACGGACGGTACGACGCGTGCAGAGCGTTTCAGCCAGGCCGTCTTGGAGGATAAATAGGCATTACACACATGCCTACCCACTACCGCATGCGTATATCCACCAGCTCCGGGAGCAACGGATCTCTCTAGCTGTATTTCAGAGGCTGACCGTTTCCTCTGAGCATCTTTTGGGGGACTGTGGCAGTTTGTTCATCTAAGTTATTTGTTTATTATAAAACCCTTTCTGATGCTGTCTATTTGCCACGCAAAGGTCTAGTCAGAAAGAATCTACCTATCCACTCCACAGAGCAGTAATAAAGAGGAGTATTGTAAAGAATATTTAAGAGTTAGGCATTGACAAAAAGAGGGATATAACAGAGATATGATTTAATGCATATTTTAAAACATCAGTAAAAAGGCATCTGGCTCTGGCCATCTATTAAACACTCAGTAAAGAAGAAAAAAATCACCTTTCAGTGTCCTGCATGACTATGGTCTTACGTTCTTTCATCATTGTACAGTTGAGGCTTTCTTTTCAAGTACCACGTGATGACTCATGGAAACAGAGCGCCCACAAAACGCCCACAGAGAGGTTATGGAAGACGTTTTCTACTAGCTGTTTAGGAATATCAGTCTTGCAAAAACAGTCTCCACCAAAAGCTAGAAGAAACATCTGCATTGGTCCAACTTTGAAATTGTTTATTCAACACAAACAATGCCTTATTTCTGCCTAGAAAAAAGAAATATGAGAATACGACAGCAGCTTTGATATGTAAGTCTCCCATGCACACAATTTTTACAGCAAAGATCATGTCTAGGAAAGCATGAAGCTGTTCTGGAATCACTATACTTGAGAATTCCTCAAAGAAAAGCAATCCTCCAAAAAAATTAGATAATGAGGCTTTTAGGCTTTTAACACTAGTGCAGTCATACTGAGTCATTTTACTCACAACATATGTTTGCATCCTCCTTCAGCTAGGATGTGAACCCCCTTTAGGAAGTCGCCTTAGTTATTTAGCCATTTTATACATTCTTCTTCTCCGTTCTCATTCAGTTCCACAACAGCTGAGATCTCTTGATTCATTTACTATTTATCAGAATAAATCAATTTATTATCTCTTTGATGAGGCTTCATATTTACTCTATTGTTTTACAGTTAAATATACACTAGTTTTTCTCTGTAAAGTGATTTCAAGCATTACAGTTAAGGTCAGAATGTAAATAAAGAAATTGATTAAATGTCAGTTTACCTAGATTAGCTACGTCTTAAGGGATTCTTAAGAGAGCAACAAAATGTTTTTATGCATCCTAAAAATAAATAAAAGTAACACCTTTTGTAAGGTGGGAAGAAAAACTACAGTGTATGAGGTTTAAACTGAAATCCTCATTTGATTTGCAAATATAAAGAAAGTAAAAGGGATGTTCAGAAAAACTGGATAGCTGGGAAGTAAAAAGAACCCACTTACAAAACTGGAAAATTTAAACCATTCAGTTTGGGGTTTGACATTAAATAATTCTCCTTAAGACAAAGCCATCTTTCCTTTACAACATTATTCTCCCAAACAAAAGGGGGCTCTGGAGTACAACAAAATCAAATGTTGGAGAATATAAATTGTGACGCAGTGTAGTAAGTCAGGTCCTTTTGTGTACAAAAATCAAGGAGTCCAATTTGGATCACGCCTCTGTTTTAACAGCACATTATCTACAGGATAGAAGAAAGATAAGTCACCTTGTACATTTGTTTCTATGGTGAAAGGATATGTCCATTAGAAACGCTCTCTATTTAAGCACCATCGTGAGGGAAGAGAGAGGTGATTAGCAAAGACAGTTAACAGATCTATGGTATTTTTGAAATGAGACGGGTCTGGCTATGTGAGAAACACAAAAAGGACACCTGAATTGTGTCTACTCATAGCTACAAAAATTACACAGACTTTTACCAGAAATACCTTCCGCAGTTCATACTAGGCATTGCTTAGAAGGAATGAGAGAGTTAACCACAGCCAGACCACTGGTCTATTTATTTACCAGTGCTGGGATAATAGGAAGAAGGGCTGGAAGGGAGCATGAAGGGTTGTCTACTCCATACCCATCAACATGCTAATAAAAACAAAGAAAACTAATTGATGTATGTATTGTTTGTAAATGCATATGTGTATTATTAATGTTGTTTGTATGGAATTTTTAGCAAGGCCTGGGAGACAGAGCTCAGCTGATCACACTTGCAGGAAGTCAAACTGAGCATACTTTTAATTAGTGGAAATATGGGAACAATAACTGAGCAGATTTTCTATTTCCCTGGCAAGGACACTTGAAGTCATGCAGGAACCTTCAGAACAAGGCTCTGTTTGGTAATGGGCATTCCAAAATAGTAAAGCTCAAACAAAAATCTTTATTTTACGAAATTAAGTGTAAACACTCTTGACAGTAACATGACAGGACTAGTCGATTAGCTCTGCAGTGCTAAGCCAAGCAACTAAAAGTCTTCCATGGTAAAACCAGTGAAAGTAAAACTACTTGGGTTCCAACTACCCCTACTTCTTTAAAACAGCTATAGTTTATGAGCATCTAAATAATTACACCTGTTTCTATCTCTTCCATCTGCTTAGAGTACATATTGGCTCTACCTTATATGTCAAATAACAGTCAACCATATGAACATTATTAACTGTGTTCTTACAAACCATTTCTTTTATCTTCTTTACGCTATGGAAAAGAAAAAAAAGAAGAGAGACTTGGCAACAGTCACAACAACTTTTATGACAAGATATTTTTAACACAAAAGCATTTACCATTGAACTGCATTAGAAAAATAAAGTCAATCAGAGATTTGTATTGACTAATATATGACAGCAAAATGTGCACCATGACCTTACAAGAAGGAAGGTGCCCAAAAAGGGGTTGTTTTCCATTAAGTTTAGAACTTAATCCCTGAATGTGCTACTTATCTGCCTATGTAGTTCCTAAGAAGATATTCCCACTGGGACTTGTTAAACAAGTTAAAACTATTTGTGTAAATTACGGTAGCAAAATCAGGCTCTTAGGGAGCAATATAATACTGATTGCTGTTAGTACAGCTTTTGACATGATGAAAGGGAAAAAAATATATTCCTTCCAAATAAGGACATAGATAAAAATCTAATGAAACAGACTTTTTCCTGAATCCCTCTCGGGGACTTTGAGCTGCTGCACGCAAAGGAAGCAGCCAGGGACCACCGTAACCCAACAGAAACACGTGAACGGCATGTGATTCCCATGGCAGTACCCCATTTGGGATTTACGCCAAAGGTGTAGCTCACAGTACTCTTTTCCAGCAGCAAACTTTGTCCATCCACTCCTTCACTTACCCATCTCAAGGCAGTTCTCATCAACCTGCCACACGCGACTGCTCCCTACGGGAGATGCTTCACGTTACAGCTAAACTGATCAAGCACAAGAGGATTCGCCTCTCCTCTCAGCCCACCCACTGGCCCCCACCTCTTCCCTCGCACCCACGCTGACCCTACCATGAGCCAGCTGAGGATCCCAACCAACAGGGAAGGACGTGCTTTGAGCCGGTGGTTCGGATTTTTCTTGCTGGTTTAGCTCCCAGAACCAGTTATTTGGTCTCCACGAGTGCAAAAGCAGAGACAAAGCAACGAGTTCATTAGTTTAGCAGTAGGTTTAGTTAAGTTGAGCAGTAACAAGCAACCTGATCCTTCATCGTGGGATTCACTTCGTTGGGGGGGGATTGCTGTAAACCAGATCAGTGAAAAAGGGTTCAGGATTAAAAACAGGAGAGGGTATGAGCTCTAGATAATACGACTCATGCTTTTCAGAGAAAAAAGCTATAAACAGTGGTATTAGTACAACAAAGGAGACTGATTATGAGGGGCAGAAGAGAGGAAAGCAGCTGCAAACAGAAGGGAATAGGACCTTCTTAAACTAGGTTTGCCATCAGAGAAATCATAATGTGAAACTTGAATTACATGTTTTTCAAGTGTTATCTTTCCATTAGTTATTACAAAAATATCATTTATACCATCCTCAGCTTTTTTATCAGGAGATTTGCTTCATGTTTGTGCATGCCCTACACACACAAGTCAAGTGAAACACTGAAGATTTCCAGTGAAAATCTGTATGAACATAGCAGGTTTGATTGCCTGTTATCTCCTGGTCTGTTGAAAATGCTTTTCTATATTTTTCTCTCCTTCCCCTTGTGCCCAAGGTGCTGAGAGCTAATAGATTGCTGTCGATGCCATTGTTTTGCGCAAGGGCATGGTTCTGAGCTGATCAGTTAATAGCTGAGAGTGAACAACAACAAAAAATCTCTACAGTTGCAGCACATTTTCTCCTGTTGTCATCACCCTGGATGGAATTCAGAATTGCAGCTTCCACTTCACCCTAAAGTTGAAACTAACATCAGACAACGGGGGATTTTAGGATTAATAGCATACCCTCACAGAAACATAAATAAGGACGCCATGAATATGTGATATACTGTTTCTGAGTCTGCACTGTAGCTATATCGCATTTGTGCATTGTACAGAGACCTAGTAAAAAACTCTTCTCCCACTGCCCACTCTTTCTACTCCAAATCCCTGTATTTTCTTGGAGAATAGTCAAGCTGTACTCTGAGAGACCCCTGACACCAGACGAGCTAGGAGCTAGGACAGTGGTGTACGCTGTTAAGTGCACCCACCTGAAGCACAGACACAGCCATCAAATGTCAGTAGACCTTATGGCCATAAGTGGCCTGGGTGCATTTTAAAACTTTTCCTTGTATACCCACCGGTTCCTGCAAAAGAAGCAGAACTGAGCTTAGTCTGCACTCGCATTGGAAATGCAAGAAAGATCATCATAGCATCCTTCCCTCTGTGCCTAAGAAAATAAGCACAAACTAAGCCTATACAAGAAGGCAATGTCAGACATGAAGAGGATTTTTCTTTTGGATTATGTTTACAATAAGAACCTGGCTATTAGTGGAAATTACACCAGCAGAAGTGCTATCACCAGAGTTTAGCCCTGTTCCAGGTTTGGTTGTTAATGGCAGAATGTTCTAACCTACAGAGTCTTCCTATGATTTTTCCAGTCATTTAAGGGTTTTTCCTAATTTCCTGTATTATTTAGAGTAATTCTACTTTATAAAGGGTGAGGGGAAAAGAAGGTGTGAAGTTTTTATTTCAGTGTAGATGTGATTCCTATGTGAGCTTCTAAAAACCCTGTTATGTCTCTGAAACTTCACAATAATTATTTATTAGTTCCTTTGTTAAGTGTGCAAAAAATCTGGAAACAAATCAAGAGTGCCATAGAAATACTCATTTCTTACAAGAAATCTATACAGATTTAAATGCAATAGGTTCCAGTCCTAACATTTGCTTTCCACTTGTAACCAGTTTTTCTTAACTTGTAAACCAGTTTTTCTAAATGCATCAGTTTCTAGTACCATCAGAAGAGTGGGGTAAACTTTTTGAAAGAGCTCTAGAGGGAAATCTCCTCCATCTCACTTGGAACAGACTGGCTTCCTATGCAAGGAGAGTTCAGAGTGAGCAGGATCTCAACACACCTTCTGCTGCCAAACTAAGATGGAATAGCCCCGAACCTCTATAGCACACAAACCCTCCTCCAAATTCAGCACAGAAAATTGAGTCCTATCTTAGAGATAAATGCCATAGAAATGCATCTTAATACACCAGTTGATTTCACATACTTTCATTCTTGGGTTGTTACAGGCTGTTTCTGAATTTTCTTGGGTCCTGTGCTGCTGTGCTAGGATTTCTAAGCCCCGCCAGTACTTGACTCCCACTTCACAAGTTGTCAAATCATGATCAAGCAATGAATGAGGCACAAAATCTCTGCAGAACTTTACATCATCATCATCATTATTGTTATTATTATCATTATTTATTATTATTATTATCATCAGGTAGCTGCAACTTAATGTGCCCTTAGCTGTTCAAAAGACAATGAGACATAACACCTTCCCTACTGCATGAGACTGGAAATGCAAAACACAGAACTATCAGTAATCACTAAGAAATAACTTAAAGTGAAAAGTAGCCCCAAAAATCACACACCCTCATAACAATCACCCCCCATATCATAAAACTGATCACATTTGCTGGTTGTCCTTGTTTCCCACCTCATGCCGCTAGCTTCATAATCACTGGCTTTTGGGTTACGTGTTGAAGTACCATGAGACAGCCAACGGCCTCTCTCCTTCCGTCACTGATGACAACGCTCACCCAAAGCCTCACTGAGCCCACCCAATTCACTACACCAGCCACAAAGTATTCCAACATATAGAAAGAAACTAAAGAGCTTTCTGCTAGCTAAGTAAGCTGAAGCACCCTCCGAGGGTCAGGTGAGCATCAGAACTGACAGAAACTTATAGCAGGACCTAGCAAAAGCAGGGGCCAGGGAGTGAACAACCACTAAGACAACAGAAAACTACCTTTTTTTTTTTTTTTTTTTTTTTACCCAGTTGAATTCCTTTTCTGCCAGGTTAGTGAGTTCGATCTGCTCTGGCAGGGCCTGACAAGTACCCAAACCAGCTCAGGTTGACAGGCAGGTAGATATAGGCAGGCAGGAGGGGTGGGGGGGAGCTGGACCAATTCCCCCCAGCAGAGGTGAGCTAGATCTGCCCTGTGCCCCGAAAACAGAGCATCAGTCAGATGCTTGCTTACTGAAATGACACTCGTGACCAGAAGACCAGAAATGAGTAGCCGACTAACAACATTCGTCACATAATTGCAAATTCCTCTCTGAATAGCCTCCATAGGTCTACTACATACTATTTGGTTTTAGCACAGAAGACCTCAGCTCGTAACACTTATTCACACACACAAAAATGCTCGTGTCAATAGACTCAGTGGGTCAAAGCTCTGCTTTCTAGGCTGGGATGGATAGGAAGAGAGAGCATCACGTGAAGGCACCTCTCTCACTGTCTCACTCCACGCAGGAATGTGGGGTGAAGTATCTGCAGATAACTGAGCAGACCTAAAAGCTCATAGGTACCAGAAGAAAGCCTTCCTGCTCTCACACCCTCCAGTCTGTAGGGTCAGAAAACTGTCTGATCCTTCAGCAAGTCGGTTCAGCCCACTAAACAGACAAAGGTGGTTTAATATTTTTTTTAAATTTTGACTGTTCTTTCTCCCAGATTTTTTTCCTTTTCAAGTATATATGTATATATTTACAGTTTTAATTTCACAAGTAGAGATAATTTAATTATAGAAATCCTGATATTGTTATTTGTAAATGTTGGATATGCAGCACTAACAACTTCTATTTTTTTATATTAATATACTGTTAAAACCCGAACGCCAAACCACTTTTTTTAGGGCAGCGCTAAGAGTCTAACACTTCAATATCATTTTTTAAGCCATACAGGTTATGTAAACACACAGTAACTCATGTCACACATAAGTCCAATATAAAATGTCAGCTACTTAATACCCCAAAGCTTTGAAATCGATAACAGCAATTATACACACATCGAAAAGACCCGCTCCCCTTTGGTAACTGATATCTTCTACAAGCAGGTACTTCACACTCTTCAGCAAAGCCAAATGCCTACCTTCACCACTGGCACTAGTTAGAGTCTGTCTATGAGCACATAACTGAATGTCATGTCGTTAGCAGTGCTGTGTTTGGGGAAGACTTTATTTTTATGTGCATTGAACTACTTTCTTTGAGTCCACTAATTTACAGCTACGTTCTCTCCAGATGGAAACATTTAATCTAATCTGTGCCCCATTTTCTACACTGTTCGTTGACAAGGCTTTCAAGGCATTTAAGAGAGAGGAGCGGGGGGAAAGCATTCTGGTAGAGTTTGTGAATGATTAAAGTCTCTGCAACTCCAGAAGGACCAGGGGGATGTTTGGCATGCTACTTCTTTTATTACCAAGCAAACAGAAGAAATAAACTCCTTTCTTTTGCACTACTTTGGGTCCAGTAGTGTTCATACTGAAGCCTGGTGAGCAGCGGCAGCAGGGACGGGCTCAACACTCGGTGCACTGTTTTTGCAAGTCTCCGCTGTTTTGCCCTGTATTCCACCAGCAAAACCAGAGAGAGCACAGAGACTGAAACATCAGGGCTACCTCTCTCCCCTTTGTTGAGTATTCTCTTTGGGCTACAGGTTCACAGGATAAAAAGGAGATGAAAATCATTGTCTCATCTATCAGCAGGATTTTTAGGGAGAAAGGAGCCTGGGGCAATCTAGGAATATGGGGAGGAAAATCCAAAATGCCAGTCCTGGCTTCAAGATATTGGCCTAAATCCAGACGAGACCGTACCTTTCTTCACTAGTACCTGGTGAAGTGTCAGTATGCTGCCTATTGTAAATCCCATTTTGAGGCATCCACATCTTGCTAGATACTACAGAGATCCTCAGGCATCTACGTCAGGTCTGCAGCCTGGGACTCAGGCTCCCAGGCAAGGGCTAGATGTAGCAATGCTGAATTTCACTGCACTTGTCTTCTGGGACACCTTGCTGGTCAAAGAATAATGCAGCTTTTAAAAAAAATGACTGTTTTCAAAGCACAGATTTAAGTGACCTAATCATTAACATAACCTCTTACACCAGTCGCACTCAAGAGAATCCATACTTTAAAGTAGCTGGATTACCTGGATTCTATATGGAAAATTAAATCAGTAGTTAAGAACTGAGGATTAAATCAGTTGTTAACTGTATTGTGGGCAGTGTCAGCCTCCACATGTCTGAGAGGACAGACTGTTGTTAGAAAGGGCACAGAGAAGTACAACTAAAATGATTGAGGAGATGGAGCTGTTTTGTGTGGAAAGGTTAAACAGGCTGGAGTTGGAGGGAAGATGCCTGAGGGGAGACAAGGGAAAGATTTACAAATTCCTGAAGAGAGTGGGTAAGGTGGGTGAAGGGCTGTTCTTCCCCAAATGCTGATATAAAGGGAACTACTACAAATGTCCACTTTGAGATGCAGAGCTCCTTTCCAAAACAGTAACAGCTCAAGCCTGAAACCCGATGCATTCAGAGAGAAAACGTGGGATCAGAGGCATGTAGCATCTCGGAAAAAAATGTAAGTCAAAATACAGTCAGATACCCAAAATACTATTTTTGCTTTAAAAGCCAGTGCAAAAAATAGGCATCTTGCTTAACAAAAGCAATGTTGTGTTTTGATAACCAAGACATAGTGCATGAATTATGAAGTAAGCCTCATCCAAAAGAAAGATCACTTGAGGCTAATGGGAAGTTCACAGCTTCTTGATGGTTGCAGAACAGAGTAGGCAAACGGAGATAAGAAAGAGCAAAAGGAAAACAGCTTTGCTAATTACTGATAGTTGCTCTTTTTTAAGCAGTTAGTGACATTCCTGCTTTTCTATTTTCTGACGGCTTTCACTTTGATCCTAACAGACTTAATCATCAGTATCCTAACTTGACAGGCAATGTGTTAAGTTGTGCGTTTAGTTTTTCTCTCTCCTGTTAGCTAAACCCTACAGAGGCCAATTATATTGTCTGTACCAGCATCAAACACAACATGGCCCATCGTTCGGTATGCCAGTGATTATAAACACCAAACTATACTTTGAATAAGGACTGTGCTGTGAAGTTGTGTTTCCACTTTACTTGAAGTGTTTTTGAGTAGAAACACATTGTAACTTGCAATGTAGATACTTTCTCAGGAGTATTATTGCTAACTACAGGAAGACACCTGTGTTGTGCTTCCTTCAGCAACTACAAAAGGTCAAATAATTTACCATATATGAGTTTTTCAGTTCTTGTCATTTTTTCGACATCATGATTAAGTATGATCTACGGTTTGTTCATTAAAGCCATTATATAAATAATAAATATAGCAGTTTGTCAATGTTTGATAAAGCTGCTAAAAAATTATGTTTGGAAAAATTAAAAACAGCACACTGGTCTCAGGCAAAATATATTGACTTTCCATCCGCATGTAAAAGCTTTATAATCATCTGTTTTACAATTGCATTTCAGGCAATTTCAATGTTAAAAAGAACTCTGTTTTCGAGCAAAGACAGAAGCACCGCAAGAACAGAGAACAGGAAATTGAATGCTTCAGTGAAGAACAATTAAGGTTAAAGAGACATCCTTGATAGCATATTAGGGATAGTGATAGATGAACTGTCTTATATTTTTTACACATGGCATTTCTTTTCATGGTAAGAGAGTACCAGAAATTAAAGCAATGTTTTAAAATAAAGCCACTTGACTTGTATAGTACTGGTTATTGTTAGTTTTCTACATGAAATACACATGACATTTTAAAATGAGACTGAAGGTTAAAATCTTTCAATGAGAAAAAGAGAGTATTTCTAAGAACATTTTAAATACTAGCTGAAGAAAATTGTTTTGGAAAACCCTTGTTTACCTGAACTTCCTTACTTGACTCAGTCCTGCAAAATCATATATATCAAAGTTAGTTCGATGCAGCCACGTATGTTTGCATAACAGTGGGCAGGGACTTTGGAAACCTTCTCTAGGAAGGGTAGTTGAAGGAGCCTGAGCAGTTGGGACTTCACACAAAAGCCCAAGTGCTCTACAGTATCCTCGACTGAACAGAGACTTTAGGACATCTGTATAGGGTTAAAAACACACATTGAGGAATCTGGGTAAAATCTGGATTTTCAGGCATTTCCATGAGCCTTAAGGAAGGAAAGAAAGAAGGGTGGGCTATGTGGTCCTAAACTCCACCCCGCACATGAAAAAGAAAATCATAGAATCATAGAATACCAGGTTGGAAGGGACCTCAAGGATCTTCTGGTCCAACCTTCCCTGGCAAAAGCACGGAGTAGACAAGATGGCGCAGCACCCTGTCCAGCCAAATCTTGAAATTCTACAACGTTGGGGAATCCACCACTTTCCTGGGGACATTATTCCAATGGTTGATTGTTCTCATTGTGAAAAATTTTCCTCTCGTGTCCAATTGGAATGTCCCCAGGAGTAACTTGTTCCCCTTACTCCTCGTCCTTTCCATGTGACTCCTTGTAAAAAGGGAGTATCCGTCTTCTTTGTAGGGTAAAGGACGTCCCTCCAACTGCTAAAATGAACATCATAAAAGTTTATTTCATGTTTGCGAGTAGAGAAGAGGGGCTGAGGGACCCAGCAGCCTGGCAGTGTCTGAAGGCTTCAGAGTGGCTAGCCAATGAATGTGCAAGTGCCAAGTTCAATGGAAAAAATCACCCTTGCAGCAACACAGATGAATTTGCTAAAATTTTGAGTCTAGCCTAGAAAAGGAGCCTTTATGCAAATACTCTTCCTTCCCCTTGTCCAAAAGCAAAATAGTTAATGTCACCCTGTGCTAAAAACATACAAGAAATGGTAGAAGAGGTTGAATGACTTTAGCCAACATGGTATGAAAAGACTTTCCCAATGGAAGGATGCAGTGAGTCCTGCTTTCTGCTTTTGTCTTTATTCATGTCCTTTAACAACAAAAGATAATTAAATACTGAACACAAGGTGCAAAAGAATGAAACATCTACCAAGTGGGATGAAAGATTTATTACAAGGACTTACAGAGAGAGATGTTTGATTACGGGCATCCTTGAGAATCCTTGCAAAGAGCAAAAGGGCAAGATGTTAAGCCATAAATCCCAAATGACTATTATATTCTACTAAAAGAGACACTTGCTAACATAGTTTGACTAAACTAAGCTTTTGTGGCCTTCATAAGGATAAACAACCCAGTCAAGGATTTTCCTGTAAGCACACTTGCAATTTCTTTACAGAGGTTGTCACATCAAGAGAAAAGGAAGTTTTCAGGTATTTAAAGGCAGGTACTCCTGAGCACAGTCAATCAGGAGTCCACTTCATCCTGCACGACTTGCTCTGGAAGATAACTGTGCACTCAGACCAGCTGCTCTGACTTTGCCATCCCTGGGCAAGAATTTGTCCATACCTTGGGTCCCGTAGAGATATCCATTCACTATATAAAGCGTGTCATTGTAATTGAGCTGCACATATGCAGTAGGTTTTCAGACAGACTGCCAATCAGGCACGTGCAGTGCTCTCCCCAGAAGTGTCACACCCGGCACTTATGATGGATCAAGTCCATTAAAACGCAAGCTCAGCCATGCAATGGGAGGAGAGCTGTGGCGAACGGTTCTCAAGCACTTTCATCTGTGTCTCGTTGCTGCATTGCATTGCACTCAGTTGTGGGATTGTTGGGTCCCCAATGACTTTCAGTTCCAGTTCCTTCTTTTTCTTTTTTTCTTCACTGAGACATTGCCTTTCATCCTTCCTCCTTTCCCTGAGCTGTTTTCCCTCTGATATGCCTTCAACATCTACCCTTCTTCGCTGTAGGAGGCCTTCTCAGAACGAGCTGGGTCTGATTACGCAGCACTTAGTTATCCCCTTGCTCCCACCAGCTCTTAAAAAGATAGGTGGTTAATTGGAGCCAGCTGCTTGGCGGTTTTTCCACCTATGTGGTAGTTCAGTCTGTCACAATGAGAGATGACAGTGGGAATAGGCCATAAAAATCCTTGGAAGTGAAGACAAGCAGCTTACGTTTGATATACAGACGAGAAAGCATGTGGAGGGAATCAAAGAGAGGGTCTGCATGGTCAATGCGGCAGACCCAGAGAGAGATCTTCGCTCTAGTGCTGGGGCAAGACTGCTTTTGCCAAGGGAAGAGGAGGCTGCAACAATCGAGAGGGGAGGTGATCAGAGCCCCGTGACGTAGTTTAGCTCTGGAAATGAATAAGAAAACCCAAAGCTGAGAAACATTATTTAGGAAGGATCAGCAAAATTTAAAGAGAGTGTTGATGTAAGGACCAAAATGAGGGGATTAAGTGTTATGCGTTTTCCAGATATGACTAAAAATTTAGCAGGAATAATGAAAATACTGCAGATCCACAGACTCATGGTGTTATGAACATAAAAGCTCAACCTCTTTCTCCTCCCCTTTTTCTCCACTTATTTAACCCCCTCTCTTCGTTTTAGCCTCTGCTTCTAAATTGTACAGTCTGTGGACAAGCAGCAAGATCAAAATGAGAAATAGACTAATTTTTTATTCTAGGTATAAAAATCCACTACTTAACACCGTGGCATCAACGGTGTTTCTTTAGAGTTTCAATAATAAATATTAGATTAAAAAATGTACACAGCCTATCTTTTTAAAATTTTGCTTATGAAAGAGGTACACTTTAACATATTAGAATAGCATGACAATGTACAGTTAAAATGTTTTACTTTCAATGATAACTATAGTAAGAAATTATGTCTGCTTCTTGTCAACCCACCATTTTAATAACATGGCTTTAAGACAAAAGAGAAAGAGAAGAGAGAGAGAAAACTAAAGAAAGTAAAAAGGGGAAATAAAAGGAGAAAAGAGAAGAAGGAGAAGGGGAAGCAGGGAAGGAAAGAGGAAAAGGGAAAAGACCTCCCAGTCAGCTACAGGTGGTAGGCTTTATATGCTCAGATGCTACTGCATCTTATGTACTGAGGGTAAGTAGTACAGCCCACACAGAAATTTCAGGAAAATCGCAGGCTGCTACATAATCAGGTTTTTTTCAGAGGAGGATGTAGCTTAATCTAATTATGGACTGCTGAATTCAAGTATCAGTTTTTATGCATCCTGTTTATTGTACACTTGCCAATTATGTCTAATAGAGACAGACAGGTGAGGTTCAAAGGAATAACTCAGTGGGTTAAAATGGGAATCACTCAAATTAGCAAAACTATATGGGCAAATCATGATGCCAAAAAAGTCAAAGGGAGCTTTGTTTTAAAAGCTAGTGTGTTTAAGATTGGTCAAACGAGTGTTTCCTAAATAATAGTGGAAACCACTAAGAAGTTTATTTAAATCCTGGTTTCATTTAAGTC
This sequence comes from Harpia harpyja, assembly GCF_026419915.1. NCBI lineage: Eukaryota > Metazoa > Chordata > Aves > Accipitriformes > Accipitridae > Harpia > Harpia harpyja. The sequence goes on from NC_068943.1 coordinate 2,795,101, forward strand.
AAAAGGATTTTTGCCTTTTTTCTCCCATAAATTCAGGTTGCTACCCATCTGGTTTTTGTTCTTCCCTGAATATATCTGAAATGTGTAACACATCCTGTAACTTTGCATCTTGTTTGGAAGAACACACACAATGTACATGTAAATACACCCATCTCTTTCCCTGAGCCGCCTGGCCTGGTGTTCTCTGAGCTTTTACAGATAAAGTGAGCTAGATTTAGGCAAGATCAATGGGGTCCCTCAGTTGGATCCCCTCAAGATCAGTGGGTTATTGTTGAAGCACTGGTATCTCTCCCAGGTGAGATAGAAACCCAGAATGCTCTTGATGCTTATTAAAATTTCTGTGACACTCCTCCTAAGATTAGGATTGTTAACTTCAGCATTAATTCTTATGTCCTGGCTAAATTCTCATTGAAGTGAAATGGTTTTTTAGATTCTCCTTTCACTTCACGGTGCATGTTGCTGAGCAAGTTGCTTTGCACCACTAAGCAGCTACTGAGACTCATCTTATGGTGGCTGCATGTTAATGCCAATAGAGGTCTCACTATATATTCCCTACCTGTGCCGCAGTTTCCCTATTCAGAGGCTTAAAAAAGGTGTGTAAATTTTTTAATTGTTTGGGAAGGAAGATAAAGAAATGTGTGAAGAGCATCTGCATCCCACTGAAAGTCAACAAGGCTGAAGTTTCCACTTTGGGCTTCATTTAGATGCTTTCAGAACGTATCAGCAACATGCTAGTGTAAATTTAAAGCTATATCTATATTAGCAAGTAATACAGGACAATAGAGGAGAAGCAGTATGTGGAAGTAAGCGGTGCTGAGGACCCCACATCTTCACTGGTCAACAGCTCAGGAGCATTACTTTACAACAGATATAACCCAGTTCCTCGGGCTGAGCAGCCCAGCGCACACATAGCATGAAGCTGCCCACGAGACCAGCCATGGGGTCAGATGCTTGTGCCCTCGTTGAGGTTTGGAGTGCATTTGGTACACAACAGGGTGGTAACTTCCAGTATAGCCTCTCCAGAAAGGATGTTGCTAACACTCACCCAAACCTCCCCGCAAACCAAACCAAAGCACGTTAAATGGGGACAACTGGGGGATTCACTTCAGCCCTACATGTTTAGCCCAAACCTGAACTCTGGAGTAGCTGCAGCCTGTCAGCCAGGAGTCTGCATTTAAAGCACTGGTACAGCTCATCCTCTTTTTTAGGAGGTAAAAAAGGTACTACAGAGCTCTGTTTCTATTTCTGTCTCTTTGTGATGGTGCCTTGGTAAATGCTTTTGTGTAAAGTTCTTGATTACAATAAGCCTTAAAGTTAACTTAACTAACTAACTCCCCTGTTTTCGAATAACCTATTCTGCTTTGAGCAAGATGAGAATCGGATTTTTAAAAGTACATTTTCTATTATTTTTCTATAGTGTTACAAACTGTTATGAGATTTGGCTAATATACCAGAATTACGAAGTGTAATTACAGAAACTATTATTTGATCCCATCACTCTATAGGTATATCAAGGGCTGACAGCACAAACTGAAAAATATACTGATTTCTGGTAACTATTATTTCAGTCAAAAGTTAAAACATAAATATTTCTCATTCTTTTTTATTATTTCTGCCATAGTTTAATGTCTAAAGAAAACAGAACTATAAACAGCAGGTAAGAATGTCTTTCTTTATAAGAGTGTTTCCCGTAAAAAGTCATATTGATTTCTTACTGTTTTCACCTGTGAAGACATGGAATAGAAATCCCGAACTCTATTATATGGTGTAAGTCGAGAGTAATTCTGTTAAAGGAACTCCCTTGGAGTAATTCTGGTTTGACACTAATATAATGAAGACCATCACATCTTGATTGTTAATGAAATCAGAAGAATTAAGAACTGACACAAAAAGCAGAGTGCAGCACTCTCTTTCTGCAGACAAACATGCATTTACACAAGCACTTGCATCCTTGAATTTAACCTTTTTATCTTCTTTAAAAATTCTAGGTATAAAAATCCACTACAGGAGTGCATCAAGGAGGGTACAAAGTTGACATTGACTTCTTGGGAAAATGTCTGAGTGAAAGAAAGAGAAGTGTCTGCATATGCATATTATGATAGAATAAAATACATATAAAAATGCATTGTTTATAAACACTACTACAGTCATTTCTAAACAAGCTCAAATTTGTATTTTTAATAGCTGGTTTAGTGGCACCTTATTGCCTTTTTTACTAGCACAATATCTAGCCCTGATTTCAAACCACATAAGTGTGCCATTGACTTCTGTCACAACCAGGTGACTCCAGTGTACTATGGAGATACCAAATCAGGTCACTAAACCAGCTAGTATTAAAAAGTAGTAGTAGTAGTAGTAGTAGTAGTAGTAGTAGTAGCAGCAGTAGTAGTAGTAGTAGTATAAATCAACTGTAATATCTCTGATAACAGATTTTTTCCTATTATTTTATTATTGGGATTCTTTTAAAGCCATGCATTACATTTAACAATCCTTTTACAATAAGATGTGAATACATTCATGGAAATGAAAATCTTTTCAGTAATTTTTACAATAATTTTGTTCTAACCAAGAATTACTACACCAGTACCAAGCTTCTGTCATTTCAAGGAGAGAAATTAAAGTCTGCTGTGTGCAAGACTTCTTTCTTATAAACATTTCAGCATACAAGTATCTTTTTATGTACACCTTCACAGGATAATATGTACGGGATCGTGTTTCATTTTTATAGAACCCTGCAATTTAGCTCTTATTAAATTCCACAGGCTCTTTCCATTCAGGGAAGAAAAATAGCAGCTCTTGAGACTACCAGTCCTTTAGCAACCCAATTAAGACCATCCAAGGTGAGTCCTGACGCCCTAAGCTTCTGTATCAGGGAATTTGGCAGAGCCCATCAGCGTGTCCCCTGTGCCGGTGAGTCTGGGCTTTCTCCCGCTGGCAGCCCCGGCACGGGGAGCGTAGCAGGAGAGGGGGAGTACCCGGACGGGACGGGTCTCACCGTCTGGAGGGTCTGGTACGTTCTCCGCTCCGCGGTCAGGCAACCGCAGTGAGGGGGAGGGAGAAGCCGTGGCCACGCTGCCTTCTCCGCAGCACGTGCAGAGCCACTTACCTCGAATAGCAGGGACAAGCCCACAAACTGAAGAAAGAAGAGACACCGCGGTTAGAGTTACCTTCAATCACCGCCCACAAAGGCAGTCCAATGCTTTTTGGACTCCCCCACCCTTGAAAAGTCATGAAAATGGTAAATATATCCTGGCTTACGTCCTCTTTTAATGTGCCTTCCCTAGAAAAGTTTAGGTAGAATTTCCCCGATTTTCTAAAGCTTGCTTCAATACCCAACAGCCTGCAAGGACCCATGCAGGGATAAGGAATGGCATAACAATTACATTCACATGTGAAAAGCTTCCTCAAGGATCAATATAAGCACAAAACGAGGCCATGCTCAAAAAGAGAGGGACATAATCTGCCAGAAAACCTGGACAGACTTCTGTGAGTTTCCCCAGTTATGTGGGTTACCCTGCAGAGCATTTATCGGCTTGTTACAGCACAGCTCCAGGACATCCACGGGCATCCCTCCTTCCCTACACGAGCCTCTGATGGAATCTTATCTCTGCTCCCCTGCTCTCTTTCTGCCTCTCTGCTTAATCAATGATCTTGTCTTTCCCCTTATTTCTAGGGAAGAAGCTCACATTCCTGCTCCAAACATGAGTCATTATTTTCCCTACTGCTGTTTCATAAATGTTGCCGCTTGCACAGTGAAAAACCTGCCGGGATGAGGCCATGCCCTATCCAGCAAACCTGGGATCTGGCCTTTTAAGAAACACTGCAACCATTTTGCATCTCTCTCACAAACTGGAACCTCTGAACTATGTCATCAGATTTCATTACTGAAAATATCAAAATATACTCTATGAGCTAAAATGACTTTCCAGTTTGCGCAGACCACACAAGGATGATGCTTTTTAAACTATTTCTGGAAATTAATATATATAAAAATTATAGAATAAATAAAATGTCAAACAACGTGACAGATTCAGAAGCAGCCGAGACCAGATGCGGACCATCACGGCATTGATAATGAACACACCCGCCCGACCAACAGGTCTGCCTTGCAGGTGCTGTGTTCCTTTTCTGACAGTGTTAACACACGTTATCTCAAAACTGACATCAAATCATAACGCAACCGAGCTCTAAAAGAAATGGGGAGAAAAATCTGTAATAATAGTATTTTGCTTTTATTGCCTAGCAGTTAAAATAACCTCCTTCTTTGTTTGGTACCCCACTACCAACAGAGCAGTAAAGCTTCAGTGTAACTGCATGCTGTAAAATCTAATTGACTGTTGTCCAAACACTGGATGTAAAGTGACATGCCACAAACTTGTCTCTTGTCCATTTACTACAGTGCTCGAGAAGTGCTGTAGTGATTTACTGAACAAGGTGCTCCTGCTTATTGTCTATGATTTACTCTGCAGCCATGCAGAAAATGGCAGAACTGACAGATTTCAAGAAAAGTTTGTCAGCCGTTACCCCCATGGGTTAGTCAGCAAAATCTTCCGGCTGGTGATAAGCAATTCTCAGCGGAACACTATTTTGTTTTTATTCTGGATTTTATTGTCTTATCCCCCAGTGCTTCTAAAAAATGCTCTTTTTAAGGTTTTGAAGGAAATCTTTATTGGCTCACATAGTATGTAATTCACATTCTCCATAAAAGTGCTGAATGCTAACCAGAAGTATTAGATGAGAATTTTAAAAAGCTATATTTAAAATAGCCTACTCCTGCATTCAGGAACACAGCAAAAGAATAAATACTAAGAAAAGCAAAAAAAAAAAAAAGACAGCAAATATATAGTGTGCTATAAAGTGTCAGCTTTTAGTGGAGCTGCTCAAAGACCTGATTGCCATTTGCATAGAATTACAGTATTAGCTACTGCAGGGGAACAAAGCAAAATATTATTATTATTTGGATTTGAGCTAAGCTGCTTTCCCAGACTGGGGCAAGGTTGGCACAACATTCCTTTATCACTCAGGTGCAAGGATTAACCGCGGGCTTTACATGAGCTTTTCTGGAGACTGTAGCCAGTAACACCCATATTCAGGAAAGGGGTGAGAAGAACATTTAAAGATTGCCAATGGCCTAAGGGACCAACATACCATGTCAGATCCCAGGTCTGTCTACAGACCAGTGTCATGAATCAGATAAGGAGATGCACGTGATAGGGCAATACATGATCATTACCCCAATACAGGCTTCCACCTTCTTGTAAGCAGTGTCTTAAGAAGACAGCATTGCCTAGGATTCTCACAGAAATGCATCTACTGTTCTTCCAAAAGAAAGAGAATCCTGAAGCCCCAACCTGGTCCTTTGTTAATAATACTAATAGCAATTCGCCTTTTGAGAGTTCTCAGAAATGCCAGACCCCTTGGGCTATGCACTGCCCAGGAGAGACAACTTTTTCCCTAAAGAGGCTCCAACAGCTACAGGAAGGTCAGACCCCTGTGGGAAAACACAACGTACTAGCAGCACTTTCCAAAAGGTATGCAGATACCACATTTTTTAAAAAATATTGTTAAGTAGATGTTAGAATATTCAGCTTTATTATATCTTATTATATTGTATTACATCAAATGCGTCCCAGGGCAAATTAAGTTAAAAGTAAATATAAGCCTGGAAAAAAAGCGTTAGGGAAAACCCATCAAATGGAAAGAAAAGAAAGGCACAGGAGCTAAAGCTTGAGCAAAGCTGTAGCAAGACACCTAAGAACAGGATAAACTGTGTTGGTGTGAAAGAAACAAAAAAAAATAAGGTTTTGAAAATATAATATGATACTAACGGTAGTATCACTGCACTTGTGATGGTCTAAGAGAAACAGTTTAGACTAGCTGGCCATATTTTTGGAAGAAAAGAACAAGCTTTTGAGCCACACATGCTCCTGCTCGGTGTCAAACAATGCCTGAGGCAGGAGCCTGTTCAGGTGCCAGGTGAAGCCTTTCCCTGGGGCAGCTCTTCCCCGGGATTCTTCTCCTGCCCAAGCCTACGGGAGGACAGCCTTACCAGGATTTTGCAGATGCTGTGCATGTAGCCACAACCTTCTGGAGACATGGGATTTACTGTACGGCACAATGCACAGGAGGCCCAAGACTTCTCAGGAACACCAGACATTTTGTATATGAGTGGCAGAGTTCAGCTGATGCATCCGAGATTTCCAGATAGCCAGCAGCATATCCAGAGTAGAGGCAGCTGGATTTCCAGGTGTGAGGTACTCAGAAAAATGACTTCATCCTCAAATTCCAACCAGATAAACTTCCAAGCAGAGACAATTTTAAAGTGTGGGGAAATCCAGATGTAAAGTTAGAAGAACAGATTACAGAAAAGCCTCTCAATCATTTAGAGGTTCCTGCTTGGACACCAATCTCATTATGAAGTATTAGAAGCCTGGGAAGTCTTAAATCTGAGAAGGAGTTAAAATGATCTTAAACAAGAATAGTTTCAAGTAGATTCCAACAGTTCACAAAATGTTAGCTTAGGACAATATATCCAGGGAGAGAAGAAGGGCTGGAGTGCTTCTTGGATTTATTGGAAACCAATATAGCTGTGGAAATTTGAAATACAAATCCTCAGAGATATTAACAATTGAACTGAGGCAGTGGTAATGCTGAAACGGGCCCAACAGCACTAGATGACAAAAAAAGAGATTTGAGTCAGCTGCGTGATACAGCCAGTGGTAAATCTATGGAGAACGTGAAGATATTCTGCTGGTTTTAAGTTAATTGCTCATAACTTCATTTCTCTGCCTTGCTTTGTGCTGTTTATGAAGAAGTAATGAATTCAGGTCACGTCTAGGGCCGAGGGATGTGGCAACTGAAGAGCTCTGTGATTCTTTGTCTTGCACGGCCATTCAGAAATAAAGGTGGCAATCCATACACAAGTGGGGCACGAAAGCCAGAGGAAGGGAAAGATATATCCCTCAACTGTGAATTTCTAAAAATGAACCTCTTCCAAATGTGTGTCAGAGGCATCACGCCACCCAGCTTCCTTAGGAGACACAAAGAAGTGAAACAAGAACGGAATCTCAGCTAATGTTAGTCATGTAAAGGTTAAGATCCCTTAGCAGCCAAAGGGAAGTTTATTCAGGGATGGGTGCCTGAAGTAGGTGGAATAACTTAAAGTCAATAAGATAAATCTCACATAAATTGACAAAATTATGGAGGAGGTCAAGTCTGGGCAAGATACAAACACTTTAATATTCTTTTTTTTAATAGTTTTATTCCTAATTGCTACCATTGCTTTCTAAAAGGAAGGCAGACATGAACAGGAAAGAAAAATAATTGCTTAAAAATTATCTGACCAAAAGATTTCAAGACTTTATTTCAACGTTTTCTAATAAGAAATAATAATATTGGAAATGATTCTATGACGGTGGCATTTTCGGGGGGGGGGGGGCGTGGAGAAAAGAAAACAACTCCAGGAACAATTTTGATGAAAACTGAAGTACAGGTGAATCCAAGTATGAAGAGTTTAAGTTAATCAGGATTTATTATTTTAATTTCTACTCACTCTGTTTCCAGAATACCTTTGCAGAAATAATGTTTTTTTGAAGGACTGAAGGTAAAGGAAGCCAAAAAGACCATGTCCTTTACTGGAATGATTTCTTTAGAAATTGTTAAGTCATGTGTAGAGAAGAAACATAAAAGAGGGCTGAATATGAAAAGCGGGAAAAATATTAATTTTTAAATGTGAGACCAGCAACAATGGAATAAGGAATGTTGGAATTACTGGGAGTATTTTTGGCAGAGCTGAACTCATCGGGTATAGAGAGATGCATTTGCAATTGTCTGATACTGAGAAACACAAGCTGAACAAACACTACAAGAAATATAATAAAGATGATTTAAAAAAAAATAAATAAAGGGAAAAAAAGGAGCTTTCTTTCATTAAGCAAGAAAAGAAATCCAGGAAACACCAAACTATCTCAGACACGATGTCTCAGACATGATACCCAAGCAGTAAAAGGCTGTTGTGGTCTATCAATCATCTGTTTAAGGCTACTTTCTCAATTGAAATTGTAAATGATTTGCAGCTAGCTCTGGCTGCAGCTGCTGCTGCCTTACTTATCTCATTGGTAGCTACTACAGATGAAAAAAAACCAAAACCCACAACATGTTAAATGTCTGTTAAAATTAGATCATGACCCCTCATATCATGTTTTGTGATAACTAAGGGTGAACAGAGTGGATTCTAATTGCTGACAAATTCAGATTCCCCCAGACCTTCTTCCTCTGCACATTTTACTGCTTCTTACTAATGGGTCAGGTTGTTTAAACTGCTTTCTGTTTATATACCTCTCAGCGCTTTTATCTCAGGTGAGCACACCTCATTACCTTTTATCGTGCCACGTAAGGGTCACTTCTTAACTCTTCCCTTCTCATGCAGTTCATAAATAACTTCTGGAAAGTCAAGAACCCACTTACAAAATGATCTGACTCCAGCAATTAGATAACAAATGAGAGAGAATTTGGAATTATACTTTCAAAACTTCCTACCCATGATGTATCTACCATACCCATTTATGAATCCTGTATGTACAAAATCTTCCCATGCACAAGGAAAAGTGAGCAGTTACACAAAAAGCAACTTTAAGTGTGCATCTTGCCTATGCAGATGTGTGGAGATGAACTGAAGGGCTGGAGGAACCATTAACTTTCTGGGCCAGTCCTACTGTAGTGCAACAAGGTCCCTGGCCTGCACCAAACTGCATATATATTTCTATTTATAGCAATTAAATACAACAGGAAATTTGAAAACGCATGGCCAGGAAAATCCATCTTTACATATTTTGATTCATGGATTTAATGTTAACATTTTATTTTATTTTGATTAAATTATATTAAACTAAACTCACACAGCCAAAGTGTCTTCAGGTAATTCAGATCAATTATATTTTCATTTGTGTGGTTTTATAGGAAAATGATTCCCTACTTGGTAGGAAAACTCCTTTCAAAAAGAAGTCCTGTAATTCAGAAGCAGAGCAAGAGGCAGGTTCTGGAAGTCAATGTAAAATATCCTGTTAACTTTGCAGGAGGTGGGACTTCTGGTAAAAATGTTTAACTGAAGGCCTAAGAAGTTGTCCAGGACTTGTCGATGCATGCATGTCTACTAGAACTACGTGTGGTAAAACACTAGTCTGTAAGAACAAGGGCATCTGACCCGACAGGACGCTGACCTTGCCCAAAGTTATGCCTACCAGAACACTGTATTTTATTAACGTAGGCCAGGCCGGCAATTTTTTCAGTGCTTCTTTACCTCTTATTTGAAAAATCCTTTTTCGGCAAATCAATCAAAAGGGGCTTAAGAAGGAGACTGACCTCCAACAAATCAATTAGATCTTAAATGAAAGCTTTTTTGTAGTCTTCTTTTTAAAAAAAAAACTAAGTAAAATACAGTTTACCTTTAATAAAAATACCACTCAGTAATTGTATTGTATAACAAAAGATATATCAACGTCCATAGTTATAGATTTTCTATAATAGCTAAAGTCACAATGATCCATGCGCTTTCACCCAGGTTAGTTATTTCCTATTTTAGAAGAATAAAAAGAATAATTTAAATTTAATTATCCTTTTAAACTGTCATAAAATAGGGATTTAGCCTTCCAAGAAATCATCTTCTTTAAACTCACCTCTGAACGGGGTGATAATGCTGCTATGAGGTGGCAAATTATTTCAGAACACGGTACCTATTACAGGTTAGTGTGATCAGTAATCAGCCCATCAACATGTAGGGCTTTTGGAGTTTGACGCATTCAAGGGACATATATCTGTATTAAATCCTGACCTCCAGTACTGCCACTGTCATAGCTGCTGGTTCACTCTGTGCCTAGGTTCAGAATTTCAATTCCCAGACTCTAATTACTGAACAACCTTCAGGATAAACCACTAACAACTAGTGTGGATAAACAAGTTGAAATAAAATAAGATCCACTAAGAGTATTTGCTCCAAATCCAAACTAAACTTATACAACATCCTTAAGGTTCAAAGCCTTTGGCTAACTTTGCTTTGAATTTTTTTGGTATGTTTCAGCTCTTTGAGCTCTGGAGATGAAAGTGTCAAAATATCACAAGTCAGCTTCCTCATATGAGATTTTCCATGAAATTTTGCAGACACAAGAGGTTCAGAAAGTTTAGGAAAGTTCAATTAAGAGTCCGTAGTTTGCCTGTGCTCACCCTACAGCACTTGTTAGATGTGAACAACACACACATGCGCACACACACACACACACGCGCGCCCGCGCACACAGAGACTTCTTAAGTATTTAGTGACATCAAAAATGTTGCTTGTCTCAGTTCAATGGGAAACGGAGTTTTATACTACCTGGGAGGAAAAAAATCAGCAGCAACACTTGCAGTGGAAATGGTCAATATCTGAAGAAAACAGTTAAATAGAATCTGGTCTAAAATGTGGTGTGATATATTCCTTTGGCTTCTTTAAGCTCCAGTTTGAGAATGAAAACTGTCTTTGTAATAAAGCTTTGTCTGACCAGAATGAAAGTACAATGTAGTATGAATTTCAAGAAGCCTTTTTCTAAGGCAAAACACACAGAAAATATGCAGAATGGTTGCCTCAGTGATAAGACAAGGAAATAACTGAATAAATAATAAATACCTGAACAGAGTCCATTAGAAACTACTTACATTGAAACAACTTTTATAAAGGCCAAGAGTTCACTTAGAAGTAATGAATAATTGCTTGGCTTCAGCACAGTCAATGACAAAATCTGTACCTATTTCAGTAGAGCCAGAATTTAAATTTATATGTAGTGAATATAATTAGGGCCTGTACTCTTCTTGCCTTGCCTACCTCAAAATTGGCTTATTTATTTGTGGCTCCTTGGTACCCTGTTGACTTCAATTGTCCCCTCCTCAAGGCAAAAACAAGTTGCTGGTATTTAACCCAACTAGTGCCAATAATTTTCACACACTGAACCGGCACTGAACCAATTATGAAAGGGATAATAGGAAGGACCTGCCTGAAATACAGAAGGGCTGCATTTGGTGACCAGGGAGCTCCCTATCAATTGCTGGTAGTGAAACAGGGATTTGTCATCCAGAGACAACAAACGGCACATTTTCTAGATTTCTGTACTTTTCCATATTTCCAGCACAATAAGTAGAATAAGACTGCTGAAATTATTTCTTCCCATGCTTTCAAACAGGATTTTCAAGCTTTCAGATTATGCGGGTGCATGTAGATACATTCGTGTCATTGGGCATAATTTCTGGTTTGCTGTTGCAGCTTAGTCCCAACCTTTGTATGTGAATGTCCTCGTAGCCTGGTTCTTCACCTGTAAAACAAAAACAATATTTCCTTACCTAATAAAGCTACTTCAAATATAAATTAGTTTTTCTGAGATGCATGATGCTATGGTGATTACAACTGTATAGGAAAGTAGGGAGGGTATGTGGTTTTTATAGTTCATTCAATTTAAATTGCAGGCAGAAAGACTAATGAGGAACAAAGACACTGAAGTTTTGATCTAAGTCTGTTTATCGCCTTTGGCTATGAACTTAGGGTCCACAAATGTAGGGAGCAAAGCAGGAGATACCTGTATCTTGCAAGATATAAGCCCTCCTGGCTGTCACTCAGAACACTCCTCATGTCTGAAGTGCCGTCTTCAGTGCCAATACAGGAAAAGATTTATGGGATTACGTATTTCTTTTTAGAGGTATTTCTTCCTCTGAAACTGACTTCTAAAACTCCAAGTGTTATGCAAGAGAATTTTCTCCACATTAGCTTACTAATACCCTCCTAAGTACTTTACAGTCTTGAGAGACTAAGCAAGAGAAAAAGAGCAAAACAGGGCTTTAGAGGAGATCTAGTCGAGGGTCTTTGCTTCAGATATTCCAAATCTTTTTATAACCTGAGATTCTTGACCTACTTGACACTGGAGTATGGAGCTTTTTTGCAGACATTTTTAGCTCTTCTAAGCATAAAATGTGACTTCCCCATCAGGGTACCTTAGAATGGTTCTAGCAAATTATAAAACTTTATTTTAGAGCTTCTGCCACTGGTAGAGGCCACAAAGCATTCATAAAAGCATAATTTGAAAAAATAAATTTGCTTTTAAAATAAACTAAAAGCAACAGCTAAAAGAAAACTACAGTATGGAATATTTTCAGCCAGTTCCTCCCAACACCTCTTTACAGATCTGAGTTACACATCTGTATGTTCTGGTAAAATGAAATGGACTGCAGATCAGAGTACTTTCATTTCCAGTTACCTAACTGCGAAATACAATCTCATACACATATCTACTTCCAGGGGAAATATGTCTTATATTCAATACTATTACATGCCTAAAAGGAAGAAATAGGGGATTAGTCACCCCCAAATCCACTGTCACTCCAGAGGACTTCTGTGGCATCATGTCTGGTCTCAGTCAAAAGCTAGTAATAAGCTGTATACAGTTAAGACTGTTGGCTTTTCAAGTATGTTTTTAATGTAAAAATTGATTATAGAGTAAGGTCTAAGAAAGATACATTCCTTATTGAAGAGTTAGAAACAGTCACCAAAGGGAAGGAGAAGTTGTGCACCTCATCGAAGCAAATCGCTTTACTTATCAATTAAGAGCAGAGGATGAGTTCCAGTAGATAAAAACATATTTACATAAATATGGAAAGGAAATAATCTTTCTTTTTTTTTTCCCCCTTAAATTTGGTAGGAAGCCAGACTGTCTCTCCTAGAAGAATAAAATGGAAGTCACTGCAGAGGGAAAAAAAAGCATGGTCTGGACCCCTGGAAGATTTGTTTGAAGAAAATGAATAAAAAATCTAGAATACTCCAGCACAGGAGAGAGGTGGCAAGCATAAAGCCTGAAACTCGAATACAATCTTGACAAGAGAAGAAACAATCCCATTTAGAGAAGGAAAGGGAGACCTTTCAGATCTAATCCTAGTGAAGTAAGCCAAACAGCTTTTCTTTTTTTTCTTCACCTATATCTTCTATGAACATCTGTGACTGTGCTGTCTGTTTCTGATGTTATAAATAAATGATTGCCTATTTGTTTAACCTGTTTTGAATTTAGGATGATTTTAAAAAAAACTGAAAACCTGAATAAAAACAATGCACTTCTCAACAAGATTCACAGGTCCATAGCAAATTTTATCCAAACGGTAACGAAGTAGGTTCCCACTTGAGCTTCAAAAGCAGAGTAGAGACTAGGTGACAGAGGTGTCAGGAGGTTCCCAGATGTCTTCAGGTGATGGCTGGTAGGACACTGGAGGCTACGTAAGATACCAAGATACATGCTTGAATGTTAAAGCTCAAAGGCAAAATGTGACAAAACATCAGTCCTAAATACCCTAACATCAAGACAACTGAGGTTTTAGATGCAGGGTGGGTAATAGACACTAGACAATGTCTGATGGTGAGGCAGAAATAAGGACAAATATATTTTTCAAGCATATAGTGACACTGGCAATATGTTGTACTTTTTGAGTGTGTTAATTACAGACTTCCATTAGTTTCCAGCAAAAGAAGACACTGAATTTTCCGTTGTAACACATGGCTCTTAAACTGAATAATTTTAAGACCAGAAAAAAAATTAAGATATTGTAGTCAGGAGTTTTCAGGGAGAAAGATTTTGTGGAGAAACTGCAGTTGCTGCAGTTCTACTACATGTTTCTTAGCTCACTCATGTTCCCTTCAGGTGGTGGAGAACTGCAGAAACCCCTTTTTTTACAGTACTGACAACTCCAAAGATTCTAGAATCATAAATTAAGCACAGAAATTATGAGATTGACTTAAAAGCCCTGACATTTTTCAAAACATTTGGGTATCCTTATTTGCCTTTCAGTATGGAGGCATTAGGCTTCACTTGGGCCGTACAAACTCTTCGGCATGACCAGAAGGCTAGAAACGTTGCTTTGTGAGATGAAATCTGAGCATTTCAAATAAACACAGGAGCTGGCTCAACACAGAATCCACCAAGCATCACAAGACACATCGTAAAAATTACAGGCATCGGCAAGCACAATTTTTAAAGCAGTCTTTTTTTCATGGAGACTCCAAGCAATGATGAATTCCCTCCTTCCCTTGATAGTCTGTTCCAGTGGCTAATTACTCTTGTAAAAGTTGGGTTTTCTTTTCACTTTTCATCTTGATTCTTTTCCTAACTTAGCTGCCAGCCAAGGAGGGTCTTATTATGGCTTCAGCACATTAAGTCCCTAAAATATTGAGATCCAGTTCTATTTTGAAGAAAAACTCCCAAACTTTACAAATAACCTTTGTGGTTTTCTGAGCTTTTCCCTCCCATTTGCCAGACTAGCTGTTTCTCGTAATGGACTGGGAGACGGGAGATGCTGTGTGCAGACCCTGAGGCAGCCTTGCCAGTTCTTTTCTCCTGGTTAATCACTCGGGTGCAGAGCACAACTCTGTCCACAGAGCCCTCAGGTTGTCAAATTGACTCACCCACATACATAAGCAACACCTGCGCCTCTGAACCGCAAGTGCTCTGAGTAATGAATACAGAAGGATGTTATTCAGTATGATTTGCAATATATTCCAAATATTTAGTCCTCTTTTTTTTATTATTCCATGCATCCCAACCTTGTATAATAAAAGCAGCTGCAATAAGTTCAGTTTCATTTAAGTGAGTATTTAGCCTAACTTTTCTGGAAAGCATGCCACACACCCCTCAGAAAAGCAAAATACTGATATCCCAGTTTACAGGGCATTCAGATACTACTATAAAATATAAATTAACCAACCATAAAACAAGTTGCTATCATGCAAATTTGATTTTTGAAATAACTTGTTAGTATAATCTCTTCCATATGTTCAGAGGATATGGAGGAAGACAGTAAGAAGAGAACAACCAAAAAATCCTCTATGACTCACCCAAATGATTGTATAAAATAGTTATTCACATTTTTACTCTGTTCCAACACATAGGAACAGGTTCAGAGGACTGTCTTGCCTGAAAGCATTAGGGAAGGAGGGGTGTATTCTTCTTATTGTTAGCCCAGACATCTGCTTAAGGATGTAGAAGATAACATAGTGCATTTTGTATTCAACTTTTTTCTGCACTTATTCCTTTATCAGGACCTCAAATATGTCAATGAAAGACAAAGCTACTTATCAAGAAGACTAAAGGAACAGCATGAACAGGAACCCAATAAAAGTTTCTTACTAACACATTTTGTTTCATCCATGAATAAAGTCTGAACACCAAATATTCCAGTTTGTTTATTGGAAGGGTAACAGTTGTGCAACTATGGATCCTCAAAAGGCACATGCAGTTCCTAAAACATTCACAGCATACAAAGTAAGAAGATTGATTAATGCAGAGGATAGTGTTCATCTGAGTTTTAGTTTTGTTTCTTTGAGGGGGTTTTTGCTAATGAGTTCTTCCTATAATGAGATCTTAAAAGCTCAAAGAGTTTTTGATGCTTACATGTCGGGAACATAATGTGTGACCTACAAGAGCAAAAAAAAATCTTTCAGTGCTTATGATACATTTCAGGACAAAGGGAAAACCATGCATCTGAGAAAAAATGAAATGTGTTTACAATATCTTTGCCTTTGCTTTTCAGAGGGAGAAATTTGGTGTAGAACTGAAGCAAACATCTTTCAGGGGATTAAACAGTAACTAGTAAAAAAGCAAGCCAATCACACTAAAATAATATGAAGAATCCTGAAAGTATAATTCAGCAAATAATTCAGCTATGTAGAAATATTTTTGAGGATACATAAGTGTAACTATTGCTTTGGTCTCTTTCATCTGGCACATTTGTTATTTGGAACATTGAGATTAAAGGACAAAATTTCTACAATTTGTAGAGAATAAGTTCATTGCTTCTGGTTCTATTTTAACTAGGTGATAGATATATAGAGGTTATGACCATGATACGTTTTTCCTGAAAGCCACAAAAACCAAAGCCATAAAAAGTAACAGAGTTGAATCCTTTGATCCATTAAAATCTAACACATTGACATTTGTCATCTTGTATAGTTATGGACAAGTGCTTATGTCTTATGAAACCAGCTAATTTTTGTCTTGGCTACTATATTCAGATTTGTCAGGTTCATCAGTCTATTAAACTGTCTGCTTGAGAGACATCTAATATGGAAGTTCAGCTCCTGACCAAGAGTTATGTGCTCATCAGCGGGCCCCAATGGCACCAGCTGTAAGTATAGCTAAATGAACAAATCATCAAGTAGCAGATAAAGGAAAAAGAAAGGGAAGAAAAATCTGGGTGGTAATATTGCAGTTAAGTATAAACAGATCATTCAGTGTCACCAGTTTCAGCTTTCTTTCCACAGGCCACCACACATTCCTCTGTAATTATGAAAACATTATTATGGCAGGTTTAAATCCCATGTGATTTGGCAGTGATGCTATGTATTTACTATTCTGGCAGTTCATTACACTGCCATTACATGTACAAACATCTGACAATACAATAAGGAATTCCAAAATTTGTTTTCCTTCAATGCAGTGACCCATTCAAGTCTTTCAAAAAGTTAACGTTGACTGCATTCTTTGGGAAAATGTACGATAATTACTTTGTAGATAGAAAATATGCTATTATTCTCTTCCTTCAACTGTTATTTTGGCAGTTACCTCTCCTCCAAATACTCTTTTTTTAAAAAGGCATGTATTAGAAATTAAATTCAGAAGAAAACTTACCATGTTTAGATTTTAAAGGAAGAAAGCCCATGTTTATAATCTCTGGAGATTGTTATACATTTTAACTCAAAAATGCTTAAGAATCAAATTTTATGAAACTATTATTCAACATTCTTGCCTCAGAAAATGTAACAGCTGAAAAAACGGAGTCTCTTACATAACATGGTACATACAGCTATCTGTCTTTTTTTGCTGTATCTTTTCTTTTGCTATATCTTTTCTAAACAGCCTATCAGACTTGCACTTCTGGGATTTTTATTAGCTGCTTGTAATCTTAATGGCTGTCAGGAATTTGTGCACTGTTGAGCTGTTTTGTTATTACTAGCATCCTGTAGATTTTTGGTTACTCACTTAATGCAATTTTGAAGGGGTTATTTTCTCCTAATATTATAGATATTTAAGAGAGACACATTGTCCATGCAGCCTATATGGTGTCAAAAGACTCTTTTCTTATAATTCTACATTGAAAGGCTACGTATGTCTTCACATGGATAACCTGATTGGGATATAGCAAAAAAGTGCCAAGACATGTTCATATCTGATCCTACAGGAGCACTGAAAAATGTATCTAATTGAGGCATAGAATCAGTCTCCCTGTCCCTATGTTTAAGCAGGTTATTTTGGAACTAGGGGCACAATCACCTAGGCACTTGGTTATATTTCTGCCTATATAAACAGTTATAATGGCTGCATGCACAGGGAGAGGGGATAAGTCTGCTTTATGCAGTGCAGCACTATGTGGAGCTACCCAAAGCAGCTTTGAAAATGCTGGCATGTCTACACAAGATTGGCTTACTGCAAATTCTTCTCTGCCAGCTAAAGGCATGGACCAGTTCAAGGAGAAGCCAGATGAGGTTGTATTGCAATGTAAGAGGTTAGGATGAGACCGCAAGAGCACCACTGTAAATACTCTTCTTCGCCACTTCTGTAATGTAGTGTCATGCTGAGTTACTGGTTTGTGTCCCAGAGGCGGGATAGCTGTCATAGCAGTGTTCTTGGAAATTAGTCCTGCTTTTCTACAGCATTTTAATTGCATTATAATCAGATTGCTTAAAGTTGCAGCCTTTTTATAATGTCTTTTTTAGCGAGGCTCACACATTGCTGCCTAATAGCAGCTAGTTCTGTAGTTTCCTGAATTACAGGTCTGGTGTCTGACTTAGAGCAACCCCTTCACTCAAACCAACTCCAAACAAACTCAAATCTTACTTAGTACCCTCGTCTCTAATGGCTATGAGCTATTCTGCCTCTTTTCAAGAACTCTTCCTCTCGTGCATTGATCAATTTTTTCTTTCTGTTTCATATCTGGGGTGGTAGTGTCTCTGATGGCATCTGATATCCAAAACAGTTTTATTTCTTTAGTATTCAGTATGGTCAGTACTGGCTCTGCCTAACCATAAATCCTCTTGTTTGGTACAGGCAGCAGCGTGCCGTTCATAGTAAAGAAACCTCGAGAATTCAAGTAGGAAAAAACAACACAGTGTATTTTTTGTTGATAGGTCACTGTTCTCTTTCTGGCCGCTGCAATACCGATCACAATAAGGTACCCAGAAAGCCCCACGTATCACTTAATCAAACTTCTTTAGTTCAGTAGCCACTCTGTTCTCCTGAGCCTGAAATTTGCCCGGAAGGTAAGGTCTGTAATAAATCTCACCACCCATGCCCTCCCTTCGATAATCATGACTTAGGTCTGACTTGAGGCATGGGCAAAGCTGGCAATCACCTTGGGCAGTGGAACGAGTCAGCAAAATCACGGTGGGGGGTGGGCTCCCATCCTTTGGCAATGGGCTCTGTGCCCAACGTCTTCTGCTGGTTGCTGGGACCCAGCAAGGGCCCCAATGGGCCAAACCTCAGCACCCCAACAACTCACCGTCCCTGGGGAGAGCCAGGCAAGACCCACAGCCCAAAGCCTCCACCCCTGCGTGGGCAATCGTACAGAGGAGGCAGGACCGAAGAGGTGGTCCTGGAGGAGGAGGAGACCTTCCTCCACTCTATGGCTGGTTGTGCTCTCAGAGACTGGCACGGGGACAGGAGGCCACAGACTGGAGTGACGTGCAGAGACGGGGCAATAAATAACCCTTACAAGGGCTGAGCCGCTCATTTCAGACTTGCACATGGAGTGACTTAAAGAGAATACTCTGTTGTCCCACTAGGCAACCACAGGCTGGACACAGAGCCAGTTGAGAAGGACAGATCTCTGCCATAAACACCAATGCTATTTAACAGTCTCCAAAGACAGCATTATTTTACCTCATCCTAAGAGCAAGAAAATTGAATTTCATTATACTCCTGAGATATCCTAGGCTCATCCTGGCTGGTCCTAGCTGGATTAACTGATCACAACCAGATTTATCTCACTTAACTTCAAGCACTTCACTGTGGCGTATAATTTGACGGAAGCCTGACCCCACTATATTTCCTCTGTAATCAATGGAAAGAGAAAAATGGGCTAAAATTGACTTCTGAAAGTGATGCTATCTGTTGACTGCAAAGTGAGTTTGACCCTGAATTAGGCACCTTCATCATGTGTCTGAAGCTAAGGAGGAATGAATCACTCCTCTGCAACTTCAGATATCAGGTTTGATCAAGACTAGAGTTTTACAGTCTTAACATTTATCCAAGCTCGCTGCTGTGCCAGTGCTGTGTTGAACAAAGTTTAGGGTTTACTGCATGGGTTGATCTGCTGCTGCAAACTAGGAGAGTTTCATAAAGGTCATGTAATTAATTCCCAGCACCACTGGCAGATTCATAGAGTGGGGTTTAATTCACGTATGCTTCCATCTTCTGAGTGCCTGCCATCAAACGCACTTTTGGAAACTCACAGCAATTCTGAAGGAAAAGTACCTCCTGAAACCATGTTTCTGCCCTTCACCTCCTGTAGCTCTAGTCCCTGAGGCATTTTCTCCTTAGATATTTTACACTGTATTTGTATTCAGAGCTTTTGCTGCACACCCAGCAGAATGAATATATTCACATTTCCTTTTTGCATCAGTGGAACTCTGAGCAGAAAGTGTTTTTCAGGCTGGTTAAGAAAATCATCACTTCTGTTTGCTATACTGCTTTAGTGTGGGACATATAACTCCTCTTCATCCAAGAGTGGTAATACCCAGAGTAAACAGATGATAAAGAAAAATCATTGGGATGGAGTAAAACACAAGATAGAACAAATTACACCAACTGGTTCGAATCCAAGGATTGTTTTTATGTATTAGTGTTATTCTCATTTGTTAATACTGCAATGCAAAGGAACTTGGCTATCCACAAAGTAGCATTAAAAAAACCTTAATTTTTTCATTCCCTCCCAGTCCCCAGCTTCCCTAATATGTGCACTAGGGGCTTGCAATACAAGGGTTATAATTCTTGGCAAAGTCAAATAATATATTTTAAATACTACTTCTGATGTGTACATCCTTTTGGCAGGAATATAACCTTCTGAGGAAAGTAAAATATTACCTAAAGAAGACTTCATAATTATATTAATTCAGGAAAACAAAGTTTTACCTTGCTTTACTAGTTTATCCAATCACTGATAGAATTTTTTTTTTTTTTTTTTTTTAGGAATGGATTGCTCAAAAGATATGAAGAATATGTTTGAAAGCATGCTGTCAATTGGGTAAATACAACGCCTGCCTTGGGCAGAATTTGACTAAAATGTGAGGGGGAAAGTTAATGACCTTGAGTTTCCTTGCCACTGACAGAGGACTGTTTCTAAAAGGCTTGCTTTATCCTAAGCTAAAGAAATTGTAAGCTTAGTGCAGAAAGTGAATGAAGTTCTGTAGTCTGAATAATCCAGAAGGTCAGGCTAGCTGATAAGAATACTTCTTCATTGATTTATTTAAACAGATTATCAGTTTAGTGATCACCAGTGATCAAATCTAGTTTTGTTCTTTATCTTAGAGGCAAATTTGCAACAACACAGTGCTTATTTCAGCTAAAAGCCTAAGATACCACTACAAGGAAAAAGCAACTTTTGTGAATTAACTCTTTGATGTATATCCATTTTGTCTGGAGCTTCCAATCCAAGTATCACCTTCTTCAGCTCATATAGAATTTCTAGATCTTTTCCAGTGGTGGACACATCTTCTAATAATGCTAATTATAGTGGAAAAACATCAGTCTTTCTGAAAAGCAGACAAATCACCCAGATATTGCAGTTAGAAAATGAAATGTACAAAGTATCAATTTCTACGTGACACAAAAAAAGGACATGATGCTAGTTTAATATGCAGAGAACCAATAAATATATTCTCTCCATCTGTAGCCCAGACATAAAATTGAGAAAGATGAAATTCTGTGGCAAGAAGAAATGATTTCTGAAAATGCTGTGATTAGATATCAGAAATAGTGCACAGCTTAAGGGAATATCATATAAATAGGAAGCAGTTTGCATGCATTAATACTGTCTCGTAATTAAAAATTCATGTGATGATAGCATGGCAGTGAGACTTCTAGTATATTGGAACAAGAAATTTAACAATTTCAGGTATTGATCATTAAAGTCTGTCTAAGACACTGTTTGCTATCTTACCAACTATGAAAGCAATAAGACCAGTCATGCTATCTTACCCCAAGATACAGTCAGAGGGGATCTTGTCAGACTTCAGTTGAAAAGCCAATAACAGTGACAGGCCCTTTCTTCTTCACAATGTTTGTCACAACACATTTATATCTGGAAATAGATGGATGATGTTTCTTCTGGAGCTATTCAGAGTAATCATCTGCCAAATTCACACCGGCATAATTTCAGAAACCATATTTAAGTTTTGTCACAGATAAATTTTGTCTAATAAGAAGCATAATATTTTTAGTGATAATACCTTGAGGCAACAGTAGTAGCAGTACTTATCATATCTACCTAAATGTGTCTGTTCAGAAAAATCTACAGTTTCCTAAAAAAAAAATCACATGAAACAGAAGCTTCACCTTCTACCCGCACAGTTTAATGCTACTCAGAAGTCACACATTAGAAACTTCCTTATTAGCGTTGTAAGATTTGAGAAAAAAGATTCTGCATTGAGATGTACCTATGTGTGTATTAGAAATTGGCACATTGTCGACCCATAGGAGGAGGAAAGCAGGCACATGACACTCTAAAACTCAGTGTTTTGTTATAACCTGTCAAATATGGGCAATTTTAATACTTTTCTTTCAAAACACCCTAATCGTCACTCAAGCTGTGACGATACTCCCTATGCATTCTGCCTACACAGCTTCAATGATTTACTGGTAGAATATATTTAGGTTAGCTAATTTAAATGCAGGAATAACAAATTGCATGGCTATTTGTGGGATAATTTCTCTAGCATTTACTTGTAGACATGTTCTCCTCTTCAATCAGAAAACAAAATGCCTAAGCTACAAGAAGAAAACATTCCAAACAGTCTAAACAACTTTGAAGGTCAAAGTTCCAATTTTTAAATAATTCAGGCTGTAGGAACCTAAGTTCCATGGGAACACCACTGACTTTTGCTCTTCAGTAGCTAGGTGGCTTTTGAAAATACAGTATGGTCATCTTTTGAAAATAGGAAGGACTTGATGAGAAAACAACTTTGGGCAGAAGTTTAGTGCCATCATTTAGCAACTGAGCACTTCATGTGAGTACCAGTCAGGAATATGCAGAGTTGAAACCCAAAATTACCCTATTCTAAAATCAAAACAGTTACACCAAAGATACATCCTATAGATTTTATATACCATACCCTACCCTGTCCTCTACATCTGGGTGCCAACTTCTGAAGTGATCAAAACTAATCGACTTCTAAAGGCATGTGATCAAAAACTACTCTACTTTTAAAGGCATGTATAGCACAGGTGTATAGAGGGGGTCAGGAAGAAGAATATTACTTGCTGATCCCTCTGCCTGTATGACTTTCTACCCAGATACAAGTTTCTGGACCTGATGGGTTTATCAAGGCTGGGAGGGCAACTGCCTGGTGCAGCATGTGGACTCTGAGTCATATAAGATGGTATTGGCAGATGGTGTGTTTCCACACTCATGGAAACCCTACCTCCTTCTCACTGGAGTGACCCGGGGCCCTGACCTCAGGGCTGGGCTGCTGCTCTCTGTGAAGACCACAGAGAATCTGCTGTCATGGTCCAGACATGTTGAGAACGTAACAAACCATATTGAGTGCTGATGGGTCCATGTAACACAGTTGGTGGAAAGTGGCTCTGAAAACTATGTAACCACGATCTGCAATCTTTATATATTTCCGTTATTAAACTCATTGATTGTGCTCAGAGTTCACAAAGTGAAATGTCAGTAATTTTGCCAAATATACTATGCAGATGAACCTACTATGCCATGGGAGCAGATTATGGTTTTGTTTACAACCAAACTTTTTGCTGGTGTATGGATTTACTAATTATAAATGCCAAGAACTGGAATTCTTACCCCCAGGCTGGTACCTGCATGTCACAGAAAAACAGAATCACAGAATGGCTGAGGTTGGAAGGCACCTCTGGAGGTCATCTGGTCCAACCCCTCTGCTCAAGCAGGGCTACCTTGAGCTGGTTGCCCAAGACCCATCCTTGCTTCCACCCTCTGTATGTTTCCTTTTTGTGTTTTACTTCCTACTCGTTGCATGGAGGAAGAGATCCTTAAATATTAACTAACTTTCTTGGACCCCTCTTTCCTCCAGGTCCTTATCCCATGGGACTCTTCTAAGCAGATCTTTGGAGAGGCCAAAGTCTGCTCTCCTGAAGCCCGTGGCTGTGAGCTTGAATTTTACCCTCCTTCCTCTCCTCAGGATCCTGAACTCCACCATCTTTTGGTCACTGCAGCCAAAGTTGCCTTTGACTTTCACATCCCCAACAAGCTTCTCCTTGTTGTTGAGTATAAGGTCCAGTAGAGCACCCCTCCTCATTGGCTTCTCTATCACTTGGGTCAGGAATACATATTGCTCACTGGACTGGCCTTGCTTTACTTCCTCATGTTATTAATGCATCTTCCCAGTGTATATGACTACTGGAGAGGAAAGAATTGTTCTAAATGAGTAAACGTTCACCATACTATTTCACAAGTTGGAGAAGAAACATATCTAGCTTTTGTGGCCCACAAGAAAGCTCCAGAACTCCAGAAGTGGGGAAGAAAAGGGTACTGAAGACCAAATGCCACCAAAGGAAATTTACTAGCAAGTAAAAGAAAAAATCATCAGATGAGTAGCATCACCCTGAATTGTAAATGAAGAGGAAAAGCTAAGTAGAATACTTGTTCAGCCTTCAAGGGATCAGCTCTGAAATGTTTACCATAGAGCTTGACAGCTATAAGACACTGTTTGTTTTCCCCATCTTTCTATTTTCTGAAAAGTGCAGGCATTAATTGAAATAGAAAGGGCCTGTAAATCCTCATGCTGCTATATACTGTTTTACAATCAAGGTTTCAGATTTTAACTTTCTTTTTCTCAGAACACCGTCGTTCATAAAAGAGATATCTTTCTGCTTTTAGCACTTAGTTTTCATTTCCTTCCAGCTAATGCCAGCAATAACTAGTGCTTCAGCAGCTTATTATTCATTAAATACTCATTTAAAACACCTTTTCATCTGTATACTTTGGACTCTAAATAGTGTTTTGATACCTAGAGCCCTTTACAGTATAAGCCTTTCTTTTTCCCAAATACAATCTAGCTTGATTTCTTTAAAGCAAGATTTTTTTTAATACACTTTATTTTATTTGTCAAATTTCCAGGCTTAGTTTTAGTTAAAACACTTAATGGAAAATATAAAAATATTGCTCCCAAATCCAACAAAAGTAGGGAAAAAAATGATCCTATAAAACAAAGCTTATAAATATAGTATTCCAGTGCACTTTTACTAGACACTCCATGTCTGCCAGAAATAAGAACCAAAATATGACTGATTTGAATTTGTAATCCAGGTTCTCTAAAATCTTGCAGATGTACCCAATGTACGATCACACTACCTTTAAAAATAAAATATTAATACACTTTGATAATCTATTTCATTTCAACATGGCATGAAGTTGGGTTCATCAACCATCTAGCTTTAGGCAGCTATCTTCATTGTCAGAGTTAAGCGGGGTTTCTGCCTAAACTTTCTTTATACTGGGGAGGCTCTTCCAAAGGACAGTTCGGAGCAGGACCCTCTCTCTAGGAAGACACTGGAGAGACTGCCTGCATAATTAGCTCACAGACTTAGTTACCTAAACTTAAGAACCAAATTCCACTTTTTCCTCTCACTATGTTTTTCTGCTGCATGCAGAAAAGCAGACAAAAATAAACTTTTCAGGAGAGGTCCTGGGTGTCCTGGTGGACAACGAGTTGCAGATGAACCAGCAAAGCACCCTTTGCAGCAACGAAGGGCAACAGCCTCCTGGGCTGCATTAGCAGCTGTATATTGTTGTATGGGAGCAGGAGAAGACACGGAGACAGACTCTTCCAGGAGGTGCACAGCAACACGACACGGGGCAGCAGACACAAGCTGCAACCCCAGAAATTCTGATTAGGCATTAGGAAAAAATTCACCCTCTGAGAGTGTCAAGCACTGGACCAGGTTGCACAGAGAGGCTGTGGGACCTCCATCCTTGGAAATATTTAAATTTTGCCTGGACAAAAGCCCTGAGCAGCCTGGTCTAACTTCAAAATCTGTCCTGTTTTCACCAGGAGGTTAGACTAGTTTGCTTTCAGAGGTCCTTTCCAACCTAAATTATTCTACGATTCTGTCAAAACGACAAAGAACTTAAAGCAGACATTTGCCACATCAGCTGTGTTTTCATGTCAAGCTACTGCCAAAGCAGAGGCTACGAACATTCACAGAAAAAAGAAAAACAAACCACTAAAAAATTCTTCTTTTTCTAAAATTCTTTTGATTGCAAAAGGATATAATTCTGCTCAGTTTAAAGAACAATAATGGCTCTAAGAAGTTCCTCAGATGCAAATGGTCAAAGCTGCCTAGAGACCTACTCCTGTTCCTCTCCATTTTTATCCCAGACTCATTGCCAACCAAAACTCTGACATGTGTATTAGCCAAGTATGAAACAGACTGAAAAGGCCAGTAAAGGTCTCCCAGTGAATCCCCTCTTGTGGCCAGAGGAATGTGTCTGTGGGTGTGGCACATCATCGGTTAAGTCTGATTTCCTCACTTTTACACTGATGTCACTTTAACTCGTTTAAAAAGTGTCTTAGTCGCCAACCCACTTCAGAATGATATGCATAACAGATGCAAATTTGTACCCTGTAATACATGTTGCTGGTGATTAAAAAACACAGTACAGCAACTAATGTTAATGAACTCTGCATACCATAAATAGTGAATTACCCTTGCCAGTACAAACATCCACAAAGGCAAACCTTTATAGAAAAGAGCATCAAAGAGAAACAATTAGGATCTCCTTTCTAAAGAGGCATTACAAAAGGTTACTCACACAAATCTGTCATTTACTCTTGACTTTTAACTGCACTCCATGATACCAGTCTGCTTTTGAGATACCAACTCCTGTCCACAGTCTAAAATTTACAGCACTCACAGAAGGATCACCAGCATTACATGACTCATCCCTTCCACACGCCGGTTGGCTTGTGCGGGTTCATAACCTGAAGCACTTTGGCCACACGTTGGATTCCCAAGACGTGAATCTGTCGTTCAAATCTTCTAAAAAACGTGCAACCTCTTGTCAAAGTAAACCCCTCTAACGTGTGGAACAGATCAGCCTTCAGTATTTAAGTATTCATAGTCATTTTGTTGCATGCAGGATGGAACAAATCTACCACTCTCCTTGCAAACCATTATATACTAAATCATCCTAATTTGTGTAATATTGCTGACTTCACCAAGCTTGTGTCTGTAAATTAAGGGGCTTGGGTTTGGGGTTTTTTTAATGCATTTATCCACAGTCCCAAATTTAGAAGTTAGGCCTGCTTGCTTTATGGCTGTTGCTGATATCCTTATAAACTTTCTGAATATTTGTATCAATGTTTGAAAAAGTAAATATTCCATTTTTTTCCATTTTAATTAAGTGATCACAAAGGCTGAGGTTCTCAAAGAAAATGCAAAGGAACTAAGTGCCCAGCATTTACTGAAGAACATTTTGGTGTGAGACACGTTTTTAAATTCTTCAGCTTTTCATAAAAATACAGTCAAAATAAGAGAAATCACATCTAAAATTATATGCTCAGGAGCAAAGGATTAAGATTACATTTATATATCCACTGCATAGACCTAACCACAATATGAAAATCTCACTTCAGGTTTGATAACAGACTTCTCCAAAGTTCATGCATCCTAGATACTTGAACGTCAGCTAAATACGATGACCTGTGATCTGTACACACTCTGATTTTAGGTGAATTGTCAAGACACAAAAAGAGCCCTGGGAAGCAGTTCTAAATAGTGCGTGACGTTCTGTTTAAAACACCCCAAAACATTCAGAATAATTTTAATTGCATTCAGAGGATCTTTATACTGTCACAAGACATAGCATCCTTTACAGACATCTCAGACAAGTGTTGGCATAAGAGAGTTAGGGAATAATATGCATATGTTCTCATAATGTATTTACAAAAATGTAGGGAGAACATATGGTAGACACTATCATGAACATTACAGGAAAAAA
The DNA here is from genome assembly GCF_026419915.1 of Harpia harpyja. Classification (NCBI taxonomy): domain Eukaryota; kingdom Metazoa; phylum Chordata; class Aves; order Accipitriformes; family Accipitridae; genus Harpia; species Harpia harpyja. The sequence continues at coordinate 2,822,350 of NC_068943.1, forward strand.
AATGCTGTGTACCCCATTCTCCACTTCTAATGAGAACTGCAAATAAAAGCAACATACCCCAAGTGACAAACCAGGTATTGATGGATCAGAAAATGGCAAGATAACTACCATTCACCCAATTGCTTTTGAGAAGTATTACGATACAATGGTTATGAAAGACAAAATAGATCTAAACTACAGCAACTTTCACAGAGAAACCTCTATCTGATTTGTGCAAGAATAATAATCACTTTTTTAAAATTGACATTTGGCTGAGTTAGGGATATCTGTCTTTCATTCCATGGTACTTTGAGAACCAGATATTCAAGACCATTTTTGTTGCTCTTTAAGTTGAATTACATCCTCAATTTCAGTCAGGAAATTCAATGAACTTAACTCAATGACATTATTCCATCTTTATGCAATGTTCAATGACAACAGAATAATTTGACTGAATAACTTTAGGTATTAACTATCTTCTAAAAACTGGACATAATTACTAGTATAGTAGAAGTGTATTAGTATTACAACTTTTGCCATTAATTTCTTCAAGAATTTTCATTATCACTTAGGAAAATCTGAGACAAGTACACAGAGTTTTGTTTCCAATTTGTCATCCAAAATATTTTAAAAAAAAGATGACATGCATTTTCTTTGTATTAAAAGTGTAATTTTGATAAGAAGCATCCCATTTCAAATTAATTTGGATATTGAAGGTCAGGGAATAAAAAAACAAGAATTTTGACAAAAAAAGACACAGATCTTTGTTCAAGATCTTTGAACAAGAATCTTTGTTCAAGATTCTTGAACAAAGTAATCTGGATTTTAGGGAAAAAAAACACCACCTGGTGGTTAGAGGAGAAAGGAGGACAGGACTGCAAGAGAAGATGAGAGAAAAGTCATAGTCTCTTTTTCCCTGACGGAATCCTAAAAGAGTTTTAAGTGCAGTTTAAGAAAAAGAAACTTCTTTCATTTTGCTGCAACTGTTCATGGGTATACATTTTACAGACTTCCTCATTTTAAGTGCTCCAAGAACTGGATTTCACATGAGTTTCAATAAACCTCTACTTAGAACACATTTCCAGAAATTAAATTCT